>NC_085137.1:195687954-196887954 GCF_035046485.1 Aedes albopictus | reverse complement strand
ATAAAATAAAACTATTTTTATTCGATTCAAAAATGATTACCATAATGGAAGATGACGTACTGAACAACAAAACAAGGGTGGTTAAATTTGAACTACGCGTCTTCTTTTTATAGCCTTGTAAAGTTGTCCGTTTTATAAATTGAACAGTCCTTATTAGCTGTCCTGCAGCTCCACCTGGTCACTCTTCAAAAAAAAAAAAAGAAACGGAGAATTGACCTTCTCACCATACTAAAATTCAGCTCATTACTACAAATCTAGTACTACGCCGAACATGTCCCATTATTTGAGGAATTCCTGGAGGAATCTCTAGAGAAATCCCTGGAGGAGAAATTCCTGGATAAACTCCTGGAGGAAACCCTGAAATAATTTCTGAAGGAATCCCGGCAAAAAAAAGTGTGGAGGAATTACCGAAGAATTTCTTGAAAGACTCTGAAGGAATTCTTGGAGAAAAATTCCTGGAGGATTCTTTGTAGAATTTCATGAAAGAACATCTGAAGTAATCCATGCAGGATTTCCTGGAAAAAATCCTGGAGGAATTCCTGATGGAATACCTGGGCTTATGCCTGGAGGACTTCTTGGTGGAATTCCTGGAGAAGCCGCTGGAGAAATTCCTGGATGAAATCCTGCAGGAATGCCTGGAGGACCTCCTGGAGGAACTTTAGCAAGAACTCCCGGAGAAACTCTTGGATCAATACTTGGAATAATTCCTGGATGAATTCAGGAAAAAAATCCTGGGAGGATTTCTGAAGGAATCTCTGGAGGAGTTATTGGATCAATTCATGAAAAAATTTCTGAAGAAATTCCGGCGGCAATTCTTGGAGGAGTCTCTAAATGAGATCCTGAAGGAATGCCTGGAGGAAACCCTATATGTAGAAATTCCTTGAGGATTTCCTGGTGAAATTTCTGAAAGTGCTTCTGGAATGTAAGTAGGTACTGAGGAATTCCTCTACAAAAAGTCTTCGGTGAATCCCTGGAAAAGATGATGGACGGATTTCTGAAATGAGATCCCAAGAGGAATTTCTGAAGAAATCACTACAGAAATTTGTGGAGCAATCCCTGGAGGAATTGCTGGAGAAATCCCTAGAGGAATTGGGTTCTTTAGGGGTGTCCGGATTATTTTATAATCGGATTCTCCGCCCAGAAATTAGTCGAAATCTAAAATTTCATATTTTTGGGAGTCCAGGAACTATTTTTAAAATACATTTAAAGTTTTTTCAGACTCTAGTTTAATTTAAAAACACTTCACTAATACTTCACTTTTGCAAAAGAAAATAAAAAATGAATAACTCTTTTAAAGAAAACTAGAAGAACGAGCAAATTCCTTTTAATTCTACTACTGTGCTTATCTTCGGACAGATAGGCCTATTTCGTCTGTGACTTACAGACTTCTTCAGTGTCAAGTGCTCGACTGAAGAAAACCTCGCATTCGTTGTGGTATTTATACTAGGAGTGTATGTGTAGGTACGTGTGTGGGTAAAAGTGTAGGTACAAAATTGTAGGTACATATTTGTGAAAAAGGGGGTGTATCTACCTGTTAGAAAACAGGGTGTCAATAAGATACCTAAAGCTAGGAAAATTCCTACCGATTTGGTAGGTAGTCAATTGGTGTTTGTTGTGTTATTTTTTCCTGCCGATTTGGTAGGTAGTCAATTTGTGGTTTGTGTATTGTGTAATGTTTTGTGTGTGTTAGGTAAAAATTTAAACAGCCACGTGTACCCATTGCCCTGATCCTTGTTAAGTAGTTTTTTATTGTTTTGTTTGTAAATTTCTAAACTTTCTGCAACATCAAGTTTCCATGGGTTTGTAATGTGTCGTAAGAGTTTAATATTTGAAGTATTCAAAAAATGTCCTTCATTGAAAATATGTTCAGCAACTTTAGATTTAAAATGATGAATGAGTCCCTTGTCTGTGTCTTTGTGTGCTTTTGATACTTCCGTTATGTGTTCTTTGAATCGTGTGTTGAGTGTGCGTTTTGTTTGTCCTATGTATATTTTGTCACAGTGATTACATGTTACTTTGTAAACACCAGATTTTGTTAAGTTGTCCAACGGGTCTTTCGTAGATCCTAAGAGAGTTTGAAGTTGGTTAGCTTTGCTTGTGAAAACTAATTCAAAACCAAACTTTCTGAGAATTGGTCGGAGTTTTTTGGTGTCATTGTTGTAGTTCACAGTTCTCCGTTTAAGTGTAGGTTCTGTCCGTGTCAGTGTAGTCAAAGAACGTCTGTATTGTTGTTGTGTCTTTTTGTTGATGATCTGTTGTATTGTTTGTTTTGTGTAACCGTTCAGCTGTGCTCTTTCGAAAATGTAATTAAGTTCTTTCGTTTTTCCTGTTTCACTAAGTGGAAGTGTCTGCATTCGGTGTATCATGTGATTGAAGGATGCAATTTTGTGTTGATGTGAGTGATTTGATGAATTTGGAATAGTGCGTTGAGTGTGTGTCGGTTTTCTGTAAATTTCGAAGGAAAGTGTTGATTCTTGTTTTACGATGAGTATGTCCAAAAATGGTAGTTGGTTGTTCTGTTCAATTTCACAAGTGAATTCGATGTTTTTGTGTGCATTATTGATATTGTTCAAGATTTCAGGTAAAAGATGTTTCTTAACAATGCTAAACACGTCGTCAACGTATCTCCACCAGACTTCAGGAAACTGTTTGTTGTTTTCTAAGCGTTTTTCCAAATTTGCCATAAAAATTTCACTTAAAAATGGAGAAAGTGGATTGCCCATGGGGGCACCATTAAGTTGTTTGTAGGTTTCATTTCTGAACGAAAAATAATTTTCTTCCATACAAAGTTTGGTTAATTTGATGTATGTACGAACTTTCTTAATCCAATCTGAATCTGAATCTTCATATTGGTTCAGAAGCCAATCTTCTAGTAGGTTAATGGCCTCTTTAACTGGAATGCTTGGAAATAGTGATTTAACGTCGAATGAAACTAAAATTTCATCGTCGTTAACGGATAAATTCTGTACTAGTTCTGTGAATTGTTCGGAATTCTTGACAGATCTACTGTGAAATTTTTTAGGCATGTTTTGGAATTCTTGTACTAAATATTTGGCAATTTTGTGTGTAGGTGAACCAATGGCTGAAACAATCTCACGCATTTCATTTCCAGGTTTATGAACTTTGGGAAGTCCTTTTATTCTTGGCAATGAAGGGTTAGATTCTTTCAGGCTTTTAATGACGCTTCCTAAAACTGGTGTAGACTCTTTGAGAGTTTTGTCAACACGTCTTACTAATCCTGGAAGAGGATCAGTACGTTGTTTTCGGTAAGGTCCATTTTGAATCTTGTTATTCATTATTTCATCATAGTCCTCTTTGTTCATGATTACTGTTTTGTTTCCTTTGTCAGCTTTCAGATAGAAAACTGGTTTCTGGTTAAGTTCTTTGATTATTCGTTGTTCTTTCAGGTGTTCTTTGTTCAATCTGTTTTGTTGTGTGTTTTGAATAGTGTTAGCTGTTTGTGTTCTGATTTCTTGAATCTGTGGTGTCTGTAAATTGTTGGTGTTGATAGCTGTTTCAATGTCGATTATGGTTTGTGTTGAATCTGGTTTAGAGTGTACTGCGTAGTTAAGACCTTTGTTGAGAAGGGTCAACTGTTCTTCCGTAAACTGTTCGGAAGAGCGATTGACCACTAACCCAGTTAGTTCTTGTGTTGTGTTTTGTGGTTGTGTAGAAGAACATGTTAGGAAGCGTCATTAAAAGCCTGAAAGAATCTAACCCTTCATTGCCAAGAATAAAAGGACTTCCCAAAGTTCATAAACCTGGAAATGAAATGCGTGAGATTGTTTCAGCCATTGGTTCACCTACACACAAAATTGCCAAATATTTAGTACAAGAATTCCAAAACATGCCTAAAAAATTTCACAGTAGATCTGTCAAGAATTCCGAACAATTCACAGAACTAGTACAGAATTTATCCGTTAACGACGATGAAATTTTAGTTTCATTCGACGTTAAATCACTATTTCCAAGCATTCCAGTTAAAGAGGCCATTAACCTACTAGAAGATTGGCTTCTGAACCAATATGAAGATTCAGATTCAGATTGGATTAAGAAAGTTCGTACATACATCAAATTAACCAAACTTTGTATGGAAGAAAATTATTTTTCGTTCAGAAATGAAACCTACAAACAACTTAATGGTGCCCCCATGGGCAATCCACTTTCTCCATTTTTAAGTGAAATTTTTATGGCAAATTTGGAAAAACGCTTAGAAAACAACAAACAGTTTCCTGAAGTCTGGTGGAGATACGTTGACGACGTGTTTAGCATTGTTAAGAAACATCTTTTACCTGAAATCTTGAACAATATCAATAATGCACACAAAAACATCGAATTCACTTGTGAAATTGAACAGAACAACCAACTACCATTTTTGGACATACTCATCGTAAAACAAGAATCAACACTTTCCTTCGAAATTTACAGAAAACCGACACACACTCAACGCACTATTCCAAATTCATCAAATCACTCACATCAACACAAAATTGCATCCTTCAATCACATGATACACCGAATGCAGACACTTCCACTTAGTGAAACAGGAAAAACGAAAGAACTTAATTACATTTTCGAAAGAGCACAGCTGAACGGTTACACAAAACAAACAATACAACAGATCATCAACAAAAAGACACAACAACAATACAGACGTTCTTTGACTACACTGACACGGACAGAACCTACACTTAAACGGAGAACTGTGAACTACAACAATGACACCAAAAAACTCCGACCAATTCTCAGAAAGTTTGGTTTTGAATTAGTTTTCACAAGCAAAGCTAACCAACTTCAAACTCTCTTAGGATCTACGAAAGACCCGTTGGACAACTTAACAAAATCTGGTGTTTACAAAGTAACATGTAATCACTGTGACAAAATATACATAGGACAAACAAAACGCACACTCAACACACGATTCAAAGAACACATAACGGAAGTATCAAAAGCACACAAAGACACAGACAAGGGACTCATTCATCATTTTAAATCTAAAGTTGCTGAACATATTTTCAATGAAGGACATTTTTTGAATACTTCAAATATTAAACTCTTACGACACATTACAAACCCATGGAAACTTGATGTTGCAGAAAGTTTAGAAATTTACAAACAAAACAATAAAAAACTACTTAACAAGGATCAGGGCAATGGGTACACGTGGCTGTTTAAATTTTTACCTAACACACACAAAACATTACACAATACACAAACCACAAATTGACTACCTACCAAATCGGCAGGAAAAAATAACACAACAAACACCAATTGACTACCTACCAAATCGGTAGGAATTTTCCTAGCTTTAGGTATCTTATTGACACCCTGTTTTCTAACAGGTAGATACACCCCCTTTTTCACAAATATGTACCTACAATTTTGTACCTACACTTTTACCCACACACGTACCTACACATACACTCCTAGTATAAATACCACAACGAATGCGAGGTTTTCTTCAGTCGAGCACTTGACACTGAAGAAGTCTGTAAGTCACAGACGAAATAGGCCTATCTGTCCGAAGATAAGCACAGTAGTAGAATTAAAAGGAATTTGCTCGTCCTTCTAGTTTTCTTTAAAAGAGTTATTCATTTTTTATTTTCTTTTGCAAAAGTGAAGTGTTTTTAAATTAAACTAGAGTCTGAAGTAACAAGTTCTACTAAAAGCTCTAAATTAATAGTAAAGTACATTTAAAGTTTGTATGGGAAAATTTTTTTGTTCGGGTCGAACTGTCACTTTATCGATTGAACTGTCATTCTATCCACGAAAATTAAAACTGTTTTTCTAATTTAACCATCGAAACAAAGGTATTGGAATCCAATAAAATCACGTTATACTCAGAAAAATGAGCTCTTTCGATTAGGATATAGAAAACAGCAATATTTTATTCACTAAACAACCCAATTCCTGCAGGTATCCTGTAGGAATTTCTGAAAGTATACCTGGAGGAATCCCTGAATAAATGTCTGGAGGAATCCTTAGAGCAATTATGGGAGGAATCCTTGGAGAAATTTCTGAAGAAATCTCTTGGGGAATTCCTAGACAAATTTCTGGAGGAATCCTTTGAGCAATTTTTGGACGAATTTCTGAAGAAAACCCTATAGGAATTCTTGGAGAAAATCCGTGTAACCTGGTGGAATCTCTAGAGGAATTCTGGGAGTAATCTCTGTAGAAATTTCTGAAAAAAATCCTAAAGGATCTCTCAGAGAAATTTCTGGAGGGATTCCAGGAGGAAGTTCTGGAGGAACTATTTGAGGATTTCCTGGAGGAATCTGTAGAGAAATCCCTGGAGAAGAAATTCCTGGATAAACTCCTGGAGGAAACCCTGAAATAATTTCCGAAGCAATCCCGGAAAAAATCTGAAGGAATTCCTGAAGAATTTCTTGAAAGACTTTCTGAAGGAATTCCTGGAGAAAAATTGCTGGAGCAATTTCTGAAGAATTTCATGAAAGAATATCTGAAGTAATATCTGAAGCTCTGAAGCATTTCCTGGAGAAATTTTTGGAGGAATTACTGGATCTATTCCTGGAGGAATTCCTGATGGAATACCCGTGGTTATACTTGGAGGACTTCTTGGTGAAATTCCTGGAGGAGTCGCTGGAGAAACTCCTGGATGAAATCCTGGAGGAATGCCTGGAGGAACTTTAGGAAGAACTCCCGGAGAAACTCGTGGTTCAATACTTGGAATAATTCCTGGATGAATTCCGGTAGAAATTCCTTGGGGAATTTCTGAAGGAATCCCTGAAGGAGTTATTGGATCAAAGGAACTTCGCGGGTAATTCTTGGAGGAGTCCCTGAATGAAATTCTGAAGAAAAGCCTGTAGAAAACCCTATATAAATCCCTTGAGGTACTCCCGGAAGAATGCCTGGAGGTATTCATAAAGGTATTCCTGGAGGAATTCCAAGAGCAATCCATAGAGGAAGAACTGAAGGAACTGAGGAACCCCTGAAGAAATTCCTGGAGATACGCCTGTAATAATTCCTGGAGGAATCTCTAGAGAACTTCCTTCAGAAATTTTTAGAGAAATTGCTGGTGGAATTCCAGCATGAATTCCATGAGTAATCCCTGGAGGATTTCCTTGAAGAGATACGCCTGTAATGTGGAATCTCGTAGCAGATACGCTATTGATACAACTCAATAATAGCGGTTTTCCTACTTATGGTTTTGCCGACGATTACCTAACATTGTTAGTTGGTATGTGTATCACCACCCTTTTCGACCTGATGCAAAGCGCCCTTCAGGTAGTTGAGGCTTGGTGTCGCCAATATGGCCTTTCGGTTAATCCGAGTAAAACATCTATTGTTCTTTTTACGGAAAGGCGAAACCGTAATGACGTTCGACCTTTGCGTCTCTTTGGTTCTGAAATCGATGTGACAGAACAGGTAAAGTACGTTGGAGTCATTCTTGATTCCAAGCTTTGCTGGATACCTCATGTTGAGTTCAGAATCAAGAAAGCTTGTATGGCCTTCGGGCAATGCCGGCGAACCTTTGGTACAACTTGGGGTCTCATACCCAACTACTGTTACACAACTGTTGTTCGTCCAATTTTGGCTTATTGTGTGTGTGGCAAAAGGGCGAAGTGAGAACGGTCCAATCAAAATTAGGCCATCTCCAAAGGATGTGCCTAATGGCGATGTCTGGAGCGTTCTCTTCAACTCCTACGGCAGCGCTCGAAGTTCTCTTTGACGTTGCCCCACTACACATACATCTCAAACAAGAAGCACTTTCTTGCACTTACCGTCTATGGGTACTCGGTTTACTAGAGGAAACTCCTGTGAACCGCAGTTCAACACACCCCTCGTTGTTTCCACTTTTGGTGAATTGGGACAAAGTTGTCCTTGCTCCAAGTGATCTTACAATTGCTTGTAATTTTCCATATAGGACATTTTCCACGAAATTCCCTTCCCGGGAAGAGTGGACATCTGGTTATCTGGAGAGAAGTATTTCAGACGGCATCGTATGTTACACTGATGGCTCCCTTCTCGAAGGTCGAGCAGGTGCTGGTGTTTATTCTCGTGAGCTAAGGCTGTATCAGTCTTACTCACTTGGTAGACACTGCACCGTTTTTCAGGCCGAAATCTTTGCTCTTATGTGCGGAGTGCAATCAGCACTTCAGCAGCACGTAATGGGCCAGGCTGCTATTAAAGCGCTTGCTTCGGCCAACTCCAGGTCGAAGATAGTTATCGCTTGTCGAACTCAAATCGAGGAGCTGAATTCAGCAAACGCTGTTCACCTTGTATGGGTACCTGGCCATTCTTCCATCGCTGGAAATGAATTGGCTGATGAGTTAGCTCGCACTGGAGCATCACATGACTTCATTGGCCCTGAGCCAGCTATTCCGGTATCCAAGTGTTGGGTGAAGCTTCAGATTGACACAGATTGCAGGGCCCATATAGCCGAGGCGGTAAACGCACGGGTATTCAGCATGACTATGCTGAGGGTGACGGGTTCGATTCCCGGTCGGTCCAGGATCTTTTCGTAAAGGAAATTTCCTTGACTTCCTTGGGCATAGAGTATCTTCGTGCCTGCCACACGATATACACATGCAAAATGGTCATTGGCAGAGGAAGCTCTCAGTTAAAAACTGTGGAAGTGCTCATTGAACACTAAGCTGAGAAGCAGGCTTTGTCCCAGTGAGGACGTTACGCCAAGAAGATAGATAGATAGATAGATAGACATGGGCTGCCACTCAGCACAAACAATACTGGAATAGTTTGGAGTCATGTCGTCAAACAAAATTGTATTGTACTGAGCCATCTCTAAGGGTGGCAAAGTATCTAACAAATCTGTCAAAGCAGAATTGCAGCATGCTGGTCAAAGCATTGACTGGCCACTGCCGACTCAGTTATCACATGGCGAATATTCAGCAAGTTGATTCATTTGCCTGTGATAGCTGTGAATCCGATTATGGAACTACATATCATTTCAGTAACACATTTTGAAAACGACGTATAATCAATGGTGTAGCATTGATTATAGGTACGTCGTTTTCAAAATGTGTTACTGATTTAATATGTAACTGTTCAGTTTTTGCGCAATTGCGTTTCCGAGTACTCGGAAAACACTTATGCTATTCTATTCTATTCTATTCTAGTGCTTGCACAGCCAGTATTGAAAAGCATCCTGGAAATATCAAAATTTCTTCTGATATTTTCTTGTCAGCATTAATATTTGCAGCATATCATAGATGTGATACAAATATTAAAATGGCCAGGCCCACTGTGCAGACTATTGGATTGAAAGATAATTCAAAAATATAAGGCAATCAGGTTATCCACTTATGAATGACATGATTGACAAACCTTTTTGAATTGAATGAAGGAAGAAACGGGGACAACCGTACCAACCGTTTCTGTGTAGGGGAATGGTTTTTGAACATGAGATCGTTGGGAGTGATGCAGCTAAGAAGGTTATTGCACACTCCGTTATACACTGCGGCCACTTTCTATAGCCGCACCCACGATTTCGCACTTCTAGCAATTTTTACGATTCAATCGATATGTGGAACGATGTGTATCAACTAGTGTTTGTAAAATATATGATTTACATGAATAAGTATTGTAAACTATTTGTTTGTTAAGCGAAAAACACGTTATTTCCATAATTTGGGCGATCATTTTCTATAGCCGCACTACGGGTTCTTCTTCGGTAATCTGATTTTTTATACGAAATCATTTGATCAAACTGTCTCAAATGACAAAATTAAGCAAATGGGAAATAAAACTAACGAAAAGCAATGAAAAAATCAACCAATTAGTTTTCTTAGTACAAAAAACTAGTTATTTTTCACTATTTTTACTTAAAAGTTCTCTTTAAATCACAAAAACAATATTTTAAGTTGACAAATATATTGTATTGCTTCCTATCGGCAATATTTATTTGAAACATGATTTCTTGGATGATTTCTATAAGATTTAAGGCTGTAATAGCAATATAACAACCACTTTTCTGGAACTTTAGAATTAAATTTAGCCTAATATTCGCTTTATTTGGATGAATACGCAATATTTATGACATTATATCACTGAAAATTCAACTAAACAGTTGCTAATGATCCTCATGAATACAGATTTCAATAATCCTAATGGATGCAAGAGCTTAATTTTGCGCCAGCACTTCATTAAATTTAGCCCAATTTTACAATTTATGATATAAAATCACCCAGAACTACAGGAAGGCTACAATCATAACCCCTTTCTTTTCTTTTGCCCCAAAATGAACAGGAACATCTATATTTGAAATCTTTTGATAGAAACACATCATTTTTACTTAACCAAATATCGTCAAATTGATGGAAAGTTGGATAAAAGCTGTTATAACAAATCGTCTTCATAATTTAAAATATTCATCTTATGTTTAAATGGTAGCGAAGACAATGCTGACCTTCCAAGTTGAGTTTGATGAATTCCCGAAGTATCTTCATTGTATATTGATGTTGTATACGATGTCTTTTCCAAGTTTCATGAGGATTGATACACAAAAACTTATGAATTTTCCATTTGAAAGCTGAAAAAATCGATTTTTTTACAATTTAATTAGATTAATAAGGGTTATACGCAAACAATTGAAACCGGAAGTATAATGCAATGATTGTTTTGAGTCAGCAGCATTTATACTTGAGATTTAATTCGATTTTTTTTAGTTTTTTTTGGGATATCTTTAATAACTTATCCATAAAACACCAGTTTACCAAGTCTGTGCCCTATTTCTCGTATTAAAAGACCTTGTTACTTAAGTATTTCGTTAAACTTCTTTGGTTTGGTCTTGATAAGCTTTATTTGGTCGTTTAAAGCAGTAATAATGAGCATACTTTATGATAAAGCAGCTGATCTGAGGAAAACCCGAAGTGCGGCTATAGAAAATGGTCGCCCAAATTGTCGAAAAACTGTATTTTTGATATGGAAAATATACACATGAAGAAAGTTATGCTTGCAAACATCATATTTTGCAATAACTATCAGATGCATATTGTTTTCCATATCGATTCTATTTTGATATTGCTAGACATGTGAAACTGAGGGTGCGGCTATAGAAAGTGGTCGCAGTGTAGTTGGGGTCTCTTCTCCTGGGATGGGACACAGGCATTTGTCCATATGTCCTGGCTTTAAAGCCTAGGCTTAAGCGCCATTACTCGCTCTCTGAAATGAAAAGAAAGAATAATGGTCCCATTCCCAAATAAACAGAACAATAATCCCATAATAAGCACAACCAAAATAATAAATTAGTACAAATAAGTTAGCCTATCACAGCAACATGGAATGACAAGTTCAGAAATTCATGTCATGATTTACTAAAATTTATAACTTCCTGAACCTAGGTTGAATCTGGCAATTACAGCAACTATCACAATGCCCCGATTTTGTTTCGCTTGCAATATGTCATTTGACATATGTACATTTTTTGTTATCATAAGCCTATGCTCAAAATGAAACAAGATATTACTGCGGATAGTCTGAAGCTTCAAAGATGCTGCTAAAATGCTAACAAGTTTTTTTTTTTTCAAATTATGCTTCAAATCGACACTCATAGGACAAACTGTACAAATATGATGGAAGAATAATTAGAAGATATGTATACATATAAGTGAATCCAAACTATTACCTATTGTAAAAGTCTGATATAATAAAATACTAAAAACAGAAACCAATACAGCTCAATTTACTTTTAATAAAATGTTTGATTTTTTAGAAAAAAATAGCATAGCAAGATAACAAGGAAAGATAAAAAAAATCAGCGTACAAAAATGTTTTAAGCACCAAGATGACCGCATCAAAAGAAAATTTATCATTTCTAAGCTTTCACAATAGAATAATAGCATGAAAAGAACTCACCAATCTCGATGTTCATCCCTCAATTGCTCTGTTGCTAGTGGCGTCTCAAACACTTTTTTCGTCCTAGAGAACAAAATGAAAACGAACTAGCGACTGATTGTCACCATCAGCCAATTTCCTTAGGAACCGATTTTTCAACACGAATTTGACCACCCCATTCACCGATCTACACACACCAACGGTTCAGAATGAGATAATTTATTTGCAACATAAACCAAGTTTTCCACACATTTTCATTGAATTTTCGATGATTTTCTTCGTTTGCTACAGTTCCGTATATCTTAAACTGACCAAAGAATCTTCACGGCTAAACGCACGACCTACGAGTACTAGCCCCAGATCTGCCAGTTTGACACTACGGGACGCGACGGAGAGAAAAGTAACAAAACGACGACCGATTCCAACGGAAACATTGTTACCGTAAAAAAATCACTTGCCAACGGTGGCCACTTGTCGGTGTGTTTCAAACCGTTCAATCATTGTTTTCTTCGGAGAATCAATTTCCCCAAAAACTCTTCTTCCACTTTTATGCACTTCGCTGGATGTTACTGGAAAGCTTCACCTTCAACTCATGTTAGCACCATCCAAATAGAAATTCGCACAACATTGAATTATCTAATTTTTATACAAATAAATTTACACAAATTCTCGGCCGAATCTAAAATCCGCGGAAGTCTGAGTACTCGGAAAACACTTATTAAGTGAAACTGACTTCAGAAACCTGAATCTTCAGGACGTTCTGTTGTTCTTGACCCGCTGTGTAACGAGCTTTAGGCTCTCTTTACGCTTTATGCGTTATCACAGTGCCCTTCTCAGGGCGCTGTCTGAACCCATTGTGGTACGCTTATGCGTTATTACAGTGTCCTTTTCAGGACGCTATGTGAACCCATTGTGGTACGCTTTTGCGAGTATGACGATCCTATTCCCTTACCTGTCCTTTCCCATGTCCTATCCTTTTTCCTTGCCTTGCCAAATGGAGAAGAATGTGCCTCTAGAGCCGACCTACTGTTACCTGATACCTGGATGAATTCCGGTAGAAATTCCTGGGGGAATTTCTGAAGGAATCCCTGAAGGAGTTATTGGATCAAAGGAATTCCGCGGGTAATTCTTGGAGGAGTCCCTGAGGAACTCCCGGAAGAATGCCTGGAGGTATTCATAAAGGTATTCCTGGAGAAATTCCAAGAGTAATCCCTAGAGGAAGAACTGACGGAACTGAGGAACCCCTGAAGAAATTCCTGGAGATACGCCTGTAATAATTGCTGGAGGAATCTCTAGAGAATTTCCTTCAGAAATCTTTAGAGAAATTGCTGGTGGGATTTCAGCATGAATTCCATGAGAAATCCCTGGAGGATTTCCTTGACGAATCACTGCAGCACTTTCAGGAGGAATCCCTGGAGAAACTCCCGGAGGGATCAATGGACGAATTCCTGCAGGAATCCCTGGAGGATTTGTAGGAGGAATCCCTGGAGAAATTTCTTGAGGTTTCTCTATGGTGGAATTTCTGGAAGATTTCCTAGATGAAGCTCTAGATGAATTCCTGGAAGAATTCCAGGACGAATCTCTGATGGAATTTTTAGAGGGGTCCCTGCAGGAATTCCCCGAGCAATCCTGAAAGAATTCCTGGAGAACATACAGAACAACTTGTAGTTAGAAGGCACAGAATGTTGCCAATTGACAAATTGGAAGATGAATTTGTGGATATAAAATCGCGTTCTGGTTGGATTCGAACCCACGACACTGCATTCGCTAGACCGGCGCTTTAATTAACTAAGCTACAGAAGCCGTTCACTATGAACATTCCTTTTTTCACGAACCATCTCTCAACGCTATTCGGCGGTCGGCTAGAAACCTATCGAAAAAATAATAATATTGTCGATTTCACGATGTAATCTCTCAATGTGTTTTTCTTTTCTGCTTATTATAATGCAAAAAACTGATTCTTACTGTTGACTAACTTCTCTTATTGCGATCATTATTATATTTCTTACAGAATCAAAGCTTTAGCCTGTTCCCCGGATTGGAGTGAAAGGCGCGAGTTCGCCACCTTCGATGACCAGAACAACCTGCAGGTGTGGGACGTTGACCAGGAGGCGGCCACCAAGGGTCACAAAGGTCACATGTACAAGCTCCGAGGCGGTGGCGGCGGCGAAAATCGCGGCGGTCAAAGCAATGAAGTGACCTCTGCCATTTGCTTCACCCAGACGCAAAAGATCATCTCCTGCGATCATTCGGTGATGGTGGTCTACTGTCTGTCGTCCGATACGTTCAAAGTCTACGGGGATTTCTTCAAACCGTACCAAACGGTGGTAGTGCTTTCGCCTTGTCCCACCAATCGGGACGTTTTCGCCGCCGGAATGAAGAATGGGTTGATCCAGCTGTTCTCGCTGCAGGATATGACCATTTTGCGGAACATGCGAGGACACGATACGGAGATTGTTTCCATCGATTGGATGCAGGTCCGGGTCAAGTCGGAAGAGGCCAAGAAGACTAGCTGGCGGCAAGAAGAACGTCCAATCAAGGAAGCTCGCAAGAAGGGTAACAGGGCTGCGGCAAGTACGTATACTTTATTTCTTCTTTATTTCTTTATTGGCTGATTCAACTGACACACGGTCTTATTGAATAACTTAAAAACTAAACACAAGACTTAATAAACACAAGAGAAAATGAAAGCACAGACAATATTTCAGCTATACACAAACGAGAACTTTCACATATAGTCATAACAAACATCAATTAAGCATTCACAACATTACATCTTCTTAACTACTAGCTATATACTTAGAACAATAACAATATATTCATTGAAGGAAAAAGAACATCTGGTTTGCTTTTTTGCACAAAATTTAAAAGCTTACTATAATTGAAAACTAGGTTTTACACTCGGGTTTCCATGTATGATCGAACCGGTTAATGAACTCTCTAAATTTTATTCCTCTTGGCCATGTAGACGCAATTAATGCTCGCAATTTCAATTTCTCGTGTAGCACTACTTTAAATGAAATAAAATCAAGTTTGCTGCAGTCTACCCATTTGGGAACAAGCTTTCTAACAGATATGAAGTCTTCATTTGAGACTTCTAAACATCGAGAAACCATCGAATTGATATCATTCTCTGAAACCGAGCTGTCAATGTTCGTTAGATATAGAGCAAAACTATCATTGTCTTCCCCTGAACTAGTGTGGATCTCATTGAAACAATGTTCGTTGCTGTTCGATCCCTCCAATAAAGTTGATGATGAAACAGGCTTAGTATGATACGATGGTAGATCTATTGACGTCGAGTTCATCTTGGATGTCATTTCAGCAAGCGTAGTGATTATACCGGATACTTGACACTGTAGTTCAACGATTTGTTGCTGTGTGGTCTCAACAGCACACAATGGAGGTTCCAGTATTTATCATTTATCGCATAGCCATAATACTCGATCCGAAACTGATAATACATTCAACTGCTCAGAGGTAATAGCAGCACAAAGGTAGTGGTACGGATTACTGCAGAGTCTACATCGTACATATTGAAGCGCACTGGTGTCGATAGGGAGCGGGCATCGGCTGCAAGGCAAAATCTCTGTCGCGTTCATTGTTGGTCGATTTTAGGATTGATAATTTTATCAGCTGAATCACTGTTTTACTCGGTGAATGTTATCCAGTTCGTGAAGATGGAGAAAAGCACAACAGAATGACATGCACAGTTTATAATTTCACTATTTAATTAACTGTTTCTCGGTTAAAACTAGCGGACAAAAAACGGACGTGCGATTCACATGGATACTTCGAATAGTAGTGCCTTTCGGAACAGTTCTTCTAATGGTACCTACTGAATCAAACCGCTAAATGTTCAACAAACTTAGCATGAAATCCGTTAATATTTTTTTGTTTTAAGAAAAAAATGTCCAAAAAATCAATTTCAAAGATGCCTAGTTTTAAAAGGTTAAAGGTTAAAGTGGCAATTGTAAGATTATAACTAGGGACAATGGAAATTCGCGGCAAAATTTCCTAAATTTAGCGGGCTACTTTTGTACTTTTGTTCATTTCGCGGTACTGTCGCGTTCCCATATTTTTGGCCGTTTTGCTGAAGACAACTCTAATTTTGCTTGCTAAATGAATAATTCACTTGGTTTTCAGAGGTATAATCATGAATTCATAGAAAAAGTAAAAATTTGGCGAAAAATTAGAAAAGAAGCATACATTGAAAATACAGTAAACTTGTATAATGCGATACAGAATCATGTATAATTTACCATTGTCTAAAGATATCAGTCAATTCATGTTTAAAAAAAATAAACTGATGAAAGCTTATAAAGCATTTTAACTATTTTGTCGAATTTCGCGGCTTTTCGCGGGATTTGTCACATTTCGCGGCCAAAGGTCAATTTCGCGGATTTCGCGGCTTCCGCGAAATCGCGAATTTCCGTTGTCCCTAATTATAACTTTCAAATCCAACTTTAAGATGCTTGCTCTAAAACTTAATATGTTTTACTCACACGGAGTTTCTTTTTTGTAAGGTTTGAATGTAGAAGAGCCAGAAGAGCACACATATTCAAATTTTCAATAACTTTTGAAAATTGACATCCTGATCATGTGTAAAGTGACTATGGTGGCTCTAAATTATGTATTACGTTTCGTTTTCATTCCAGAGTCAGCGAACGCTTCAGCCGTTGCGAACGCGTCCGCTGCCGCAGACAATTCGGACATTTTCGACATCTACGATTTCGACGACAGCAAGGAAGAGTTCGGCACTATCATCAACCGGGAGACGTCGAACTACGATCAACGGGATCGCTTCCGGGATAAGGTTCACAAGACGGAGGGATTCAACTTTTTGGAAGAATGTCAGAGCTTGAAAAAGGATCTGGCGGAAGCAAGACAGCGGGAAAAGGAACACCAGGATGATGACGATGATGACGTTGCCGAGGATGCCGAAAGGTCACGCGAGATGAACACCGACGACGAAGCTGAGCTGGACGAGGCGGAGAAATTCCGGGACTTCATTATCGTCGACGATCAAGGGCAGGAAGGGCCCGCGGATGCCAAGAATGAGGACGAGGAGGGAGAACCGAAGATGATTCTGGTGACGGGAAGTCGTGAGAATGTGATTTTCTTCTGGGATCACGAGACGGGAGTGCCCGTGGATAAAATCATGTTGGCCAGCAATCAAAACTCGAACAAACGGCTGTTTCCGGGCATATTCATTACGGTTGCGTGGGTGAATCCGACCAAGATTGTCGCCAATAACGTGTCCGGACATGTGTTCGAATGGAATTTGTCGTTCTTCTACCAGGGATCCCGAATACGGTGAGTATACCTAGAACATTAATAGAATTGTTGGTAAACAACTAACCAAAAGGTGTTACTACCCCTAGACAGGCAAAACGGTCGTGGTCGTGATCTCATAAATGTTCAACGATCGGCCACCGATCGATAGAACCGAAAATATCGCCGAACAACATTTGAAAGACCACGACCAGGATCTTTTTGCCTTCTAGTGTAGTAAAATTCATTTAACTAGGGTGGGGCGGGGCAAGATGGGTCGCGGGGCAAGATGGGTCAGTGCCATTTTCGGGCGCATTACTCATTGAGTTGTCCAAAAAATGTCTCACGAAACCTAATGCAAGCCTATCCATATAGGTACGTGAGAACAAAAGATGTTTACAAAGCTCTTACAGATAGATTAACACGGGAAATCTGAACACAAACCACTACCACACAGGAATTTGGATTGGTCAATGTTTTGATTATGTTAATAATTTTGTTAGATTACCAGCATGAATATACAAAAGATTGAGGCATTGATTGGATCCACACTCATTGGAAATAAAAAAATAAAATGGTTTCTAGCCATTTTTCTTATGCGATAATTCCACATGCATGAGACATAGTTACTCATCCATCTCCGTAAATAGGTCACGCGGAATATCCGGCACATCATCGGAAACCTGATGGAGGTGAACCACGACCTGTCGAAGATAAGATCTTCGCTTCTGCGGGTGTACGAGAAGAAGTTAAGCACATATTATCAGGAGTACGCCAACCTTCACCAGGAGATCTTGGATCGCATCCAGGCAGCGGGGTTCGAGGAGCAGAATGAGCTGCAGATGGATTTCGACCGGCTGCATATCGAAGCGCTGCTACGAATTAAGCAGTTATCCGCGAGCTTGGCGGATAAGTACCAACTCGGTGAGAGTGAAACCCTTGTTTTGGAAGATTTCCAAAGCAGGCAGCCGTCAGAGCCAGCTCAAAAGGAGCATTCTAGCCAGTCCAACGTGAAACCGCGACGATCGGTAGCAATATGGAGTCCGCTCAGGAAGAGCGCCCGAATTGCTACAACGTGACGCCAACAAATCACACCGTGACACATATCCAGTAACTGTAGGAATTTGATATTGTAGTCATAAAATAAAGAGTGGATGATTTACTTCGGTGTCCCAATACATGTGCTGGTTGTTAGGAATAACGTGAAGAAATGATCACAGTAGTCGAGAACCCTCTGGAAGGAGAGAATTTCGAGAGACGTTGTGCAAGAAGGTCACCAGTTTGGAAGCGCATCATGTCAGCTTCAAAGAATTATTTGTTGATGCTGCAAATCGTCCGATTGGGTTTCCTCCTTTTCGTTCTGGACTCGACCCTATAGTAACCACTCAAGTTGCAATCGAGAGAGAACGGAGCTTTTGGTAATCCCCATAATGGGCATCAGGTGAAGTCCGTCTCAGAAGAACTCTTTAACTAATCCAACCATCCTGCGAGGAATGGCGACCTTCAAGAGGAACGCGAATTCATCAACAATTGCAGTGTGGTCGCAAGGAACTCTCCAACGCGTCCAGAGTAGAATCGTCGATTCTGGGAGTACGATCAGACAGCAAACTGGTCAGTATTCTGAGCCATCGCCAGTCGGAGTCCGTTCGGGAGGAACTCTCCGACTCACCAAGTCATACCGTGGAATCTGACAGTTGTCAGCAGCCCCGTGGTCGTCTGCGTAGTGTTGACCATCGACACCGCTCGGTGCCCGCTCAGAAAAAGAACTCCAATCAGCCAAGAGTGGAATCCGTATCCAAACGTCCATTCTACGACATCCGTCGAGCATCCGGAATTAGCTCGGAAAGAGCATTTCAAGCCGACAAGTTTCAAGCATCTACGTCATGTGGAGGCTAGCTCCGAGACTGTGATAGTGGCAGCCGGAACAGTCCGTTTACACTGTAACATTCGACAAAGGATCTGAATTCATCCCGAGAATGCAGACTTAGCCGTCTGTAATGGAGCTGACGGATCTCCATACACGTACCACTGAGTCTGCCAAGCAAGAAAGAATCAGAGTTCGTTCAGGAGAAGCTTTCTGATTGTCGTGTGTGCAACAGTCCGCTCACAGGGAGCACTCAATGCCGGGCAGTGCACTATGGGGCGACTTCATACAAACAGGTGGCCAAAATATTTTCACGTCAATTTTATAATGTCTTGCCTCCTATTCGTAGGGTTTATGCCTTAAATTGCGTTGCGTGGTCACGGAGTATTTCGTAGATTGCATACTAAAAGTTACGAGGATAGGAAAGGATGTGATGATATGACACTAACTTTACAAGAGGTCAGCGACTTACCCCATAGGTGTCAGGGTGTTGGATATTTGGAATGGGTTGATTAGGAATTCACTATAAGCGAGTGATGCGGCAAGATTCAGGTTGTGTAAGTGTATTGGAGTAGATGGGTCATCGGAACATTTTTGTCCGATCAAGGTTTTTTCGACTCCATTTGGGGTCCTTAACAACTGGCCAAAATTTGAGAGGGATCGGTTACGCCTACGTTTTGCGCATCGCGATTGAAATTTGTATGGAAATTCGTATGGGAAAACGTGCTTTTTTGTATTTTTCCTATTTCATCTACTAATTTAACTAAAGTCAAAATACTAACCCGTTAAAGTATAGTTCATGATATACCTTACAACTTTGCCGAAGACAGCAGGGTGCTAAAATGCTCACAAAAAAGTTATTATGCTCCAAAGTGAGGTATATCGAAATATATGCTGAAAATGACTTTTTCTGCCATCACTGCCCGCTGGGTCAATTATAAACTGCTATAGCACTTTGTGGATGCATTCTATCAATTTGGTGTCTTCAGCAAAGTTGTTTGGATTTACATGCTCTTTGAATTGCATTTGGACATTTGTTCGAAATTTCACCGCATAGGTGGCGCTGCGATACAAACTTTTTTATTTCGCATCCTAGAGTTTTGGCGTTTTTAGCAATGTTGTAGAACACGAAAAGTTATGAAAGTTTGTCGAAGACACCAAAGCTCTAGCACTTAAGGACAAACGTCTTGAAATCCCGCTTCAACAGTGCATCAGAATTCCAAACGCACAAATCTCAAGAAACAAGATTCACACAACAGTGTATTTCATTATTCTGTTCTTGCTCACTCGTAATAAGCTTAAAATAAAAAGATCAGGTGCGCTGGTTTTGTTTACGCAGAGGTTTGTGCCCTCGAAATCGTGAGTAGGTACCAAAGTCGGCCATTGTGGCGGCCATTTTGGGATTCTAACAAGTCTGTCCTTAACACAGCGAAGTTATAGCAAAAGTAGTTAAGTGAGTGACGTAGCTAAAAGAATTTGTCACTCCGTGGACCTTTTGCTTCAGGGATGGGGCATGGGAATATACACAAGCCTAGGCTTAAGCGCCATTGCTCGCTCTCTGAAACGATAAGAAACAAGTTATGTAGATGGGAAGGGATGATAACTATTTATCGAGATGTTAGCGACTCATCGACGCCCTCGTAAATAGAAAGGAAATAGGATTTTGGTACGGAAATGGTCTGGAATTCAGTATGATTTGATTAAGTTATGCGACTGGATTATTACTTAAACTTTTTCCTCATTAATAGTAAAGCAAAACTGATTCATTAAATTTGATCGAATAGTCGAAAAATCAGCTTCTGTGAAAGTAGCAGCCCATGTTCGAAATTACCATTATGTGGTAAAAGTAATACACCAACATGCTTAGGGAACGTTCAAAAATTATGTCTAATCTATTATGTCTAATCTATTATGTGTTGAAATAATATAGTTAAAATGCAATGAAATATAAAACATGGAACATGCTCACCAAATTTTGCCACGAAGTTGGTGAAGATGGTCCTCTCAGGTCTCGAAATTTCTACAACTCGTTTCAGTGTTGGTAAAATCACACTCAAAGCACAACCGCTCCTGCGTGATCAAACTCGCGCGTGATTCTGAATCATTTTCTCACGCGCGAGATTTTCAAGCGAAATTTCGCTCTCACGAGTCAAGCGCCGAAATCTCGTTGAATATAAATGGACCAGTAAGAAGATAGTCCGTATAAACCGTGCATTTGCATTATGTGATTCTTAGACTGAGGGATTGGCTGCAACGCAAGGTAGGAGACATGGTAATGGTACGCAATACAGGACAACTGCATGGATGGCTAGGCAACGCAAGAAGCTCGCAAGACATGTTAGAGAAGGTTAGAGAGCAGGATTATCGAATGGAACTTCGTGGTCTTACCTAAGCGAATAGGTAGATCCTGAAGGTTGGCAGTAGAAGGGGTCTGTGTCATTTGACATAAAGTCGTTTGGCATAAAATCACTTGGCATAAATACATTTGACATAAATACATTTGGCATAATGGTCATTTGGCATAATGGACACTTGACATAATAAAGAAGGGTGCATCTCGATTATGCCAAACGGTAATTTTGCTAAATGACCGTTATGCCAAATGTCTTTATGCCAAGTGACTTTATGCCAAATGTCCCGCTTCCAAGTAGAAGTATACAGAAAAACAACGCGAACGAGGAGTCTGAGACGGAGAAACCTAGTTGGAGCTCGATATGCGAGTGCAGATCTCGGAGAAGCATCGGAGTAACGGACAGGGTGGATATTTTCTGTTGGATCAAAGTGATGGGATTCGAAACCACAATTCCGTATTCGCAAGACCGGCGCTTCAACCAAATAGGCCATAGAACAGTCTGCGGATTAGAAAGCCGAACGAGCACACACCATGAATCATGCATAAATAGAAAACATTTTTTTGGAGTTACCCATAGTTACGCATGGGACTGACATGCGAAGAAGGGCTATAGGGTAGGACGGGGCAAGATGGCCACCCGGGGCAAGATGAGCACTCCTTCGTTTTACTACTTTTTTGATGAATTTTGCCCAAACAACTTCATAATCCGTTAGAATAATGTTCATCCTGCTTGTAAACCTGATAAAAGGTACCTCATAGTGAACGAGATAAAAAATATCGTCAAATTAGTCAATAGTATGGATTTTTAGCATTTTCTTATAAGAAACCATCAGAATAAAATAAGGTTTTTATATCAGAATCAAATTTTTACCATAATTCTGGTTATCAGCCAACATTATTAGCTTACTGCGAAGCATTTTAATTTACATCAGAAAATATTTTCAAAAAAACAAACATTTAAATTTATTCAATTTTAGTTATTTACCTATAGTGGGGCAAGATGAGCACTAGTATGGGACAAATATCAAATCCTCGCTCCAGTCGACTTTTTAGATTCTATTTAGGTCCCATATGAACTGTACAAAATTTCAGCGCAATCGGTGAAACTATAATTTAGCGCAAGCGGTTCAAAGTTTTCATAGGATTTACTATGGGAAAAGTTACACTTTCAGATAAAAAATCCCAGAGGTCGTCCCTTTTCTCCTTAATTCAAATCGATCAATGTTTCTTCTATAAAAATCAATTATGAAACTTTCCTTCGAAGACCGCAAAACAATTGGATGCTTGTGGAAAAAGTTATTGATTTATTACCGATTAGTGATCCAATGAACGGCTTTTTGTTTTGTTTTATTAGCAGCACTGTAGCTGCTGCCTTAGCTGCTGCTGTTTCTGGGGGTGGTGATGCCTCCCGCCACCCATGTAACAACGGCAGCAGCAGTGCTGCTGATAAAACAAAACAAAAAGCCGTTCGTTGGATCACTAATCGGTAATAAATCAATAACTTTTTCCACAAGTATCCAATTGTTTTGCGGTCTTCGAAGGAAAGTTTCATAATTGATTATTCTACAAGAAACATTGATCGATTTGAATTAAGGAGACAAGGGACGACCTCTCGGATTTTTTATCTGAAAGTGTAACTTTTCCCATAGTAAATCCTATGAAAACTTTGAACCGCTTGCGCTAAATTATAGTTTCACCGATTGCGCTGAAATTTTGTACAGTTCATATGGAACCTAAATGGGATCTAAAAAGTCGACTGGAGCGAGGATTTATTTTTTTCCATACAAGCGTGTACCATACTAATGAGCACCCCTGATGGGAATATAGAAAATATGTTGAAATTATTGTAATCCACTTAATAGTGCCGAACATAGGTTTCCGTAACCTCTGCAACTATTTGGTAGCGTAAATTTCTAAAAAAAAACAACTTAATAATCGTTTATTGTTTTTTGGATCCTTTTGTATTAGTAAGTCAACAATCGAAAAAAAATGATATTTTTAGAACGAGATATCATAGCTATAAACAAGGATCACTAAATCAATCACTGTATGACCAATTTATTGTTAAAATATTGGGATTTTAATGAAGTGCTCTTCTTGCCCCGTAGGGGTGCTCGTCTTGCCCCGTAGCATGTTCGAACTGACCATAAAACATCTTTTTTGTTTAGTCAAATATATCATCCTTATGGGGCACGTTCGGTGTAGTACTAGATTTGTAGTAATGAGCTGAATTTTAGTATGGTGAGAAGGTCAATTCTCCGTTTCTGCAATGAAATGGTGCAAAAAGCGTGGGTATTATGATTCCTTGCCTAATTTGATGCTGTTTGAGCAAAACTTTGGATAACTCTGTTGTTTATGTAGCAAGAAATGGAGAAAACAACAACACGGTTGCCCAAAGTTTTGCTCAAACAGCATCAAATTAGACAAGGAATCATAATACCCACGCTTTTTGCACCATTTCATTGCATAAACGGAGAATTGACCTTCTCACCATACTAAAATTCAGCTCATTACTACAAATCTAGTACTTCATCGATCTGTCCTATTGTGAATTTTGAACCCTCCCATGCTTATGGGTGATAGAAAACATTATATAGAAAAGAATTACTGAGAGGTACTTTGAAAAATTGTGTTAACTTTCAATAAACTCAACGTGATCCTTAGGGTGCTCATCTTGCCCCGCCCTACCCTACAATCTGTATAATCGAACTCTCATCCAATTTGCGCTTTGCTTTTTCTTAACCCAAACAGTGTACTTTCTCATATGCATTAACTTACAATAAACTTATTTTACGTTTTCAGGATGACCGCCCACCAGGGCATCCGCTATCCCGTCGATATGGTGATTTATGTGACCCGGTCTTGCGGTCCCATTGCGGACTACGACCCCAATACTAACTACGTCTGGTGTCAATCGATCAACCGAAAGATTATCGGCGTGTCGGTCACCAAAAACCCGGAAATCGTCGCCGATCTCACTTGCCTTGCGACCGGAAACTCGTGCATCACCGAGAATCCTTTGGAATCGACGGTTTTGGCCGTGGGATGCGTCGATCGGAATTTGGTCACACTGAACCTGGCCAGTATGGCGTACAACGAGGTGACCTGCGTTCGATTCTTGAACAAGGTCTGCTCCAAAGTGACGGCGCTCGATTGGCACCCGGAACGGGAGAACTACATCGCGTTTGGGACGTCCGAGGGCCGG
Organism: Aedes albopictus; assembly: GCF_035046485.1. Taxonomy (NCBI): domain Eukaryota; kingdom Metazoa; phylum Arthropoda; class Insecta; order Diptera; family Culicidae; genus Aedes; species Aedes albopictus. The sequence continues at coordinate 196,863,444 of NC_085137.1, read as the reverse complement.
ATCGGCCTACTGGACACGAACAGTCCGAACAACGTTCCGACGCTGTTGAATTCGTTCCTCTCGAATGATGTCTACTCGCTCAAGTGGTGTGAAATGACGGATGAGTTCTTCCAGAAGAGTACGGTGTTGTTCGCCACCGGGAAGGCCAAACTGGCGTATTACAAGATGATCGGAGGTAGTAAGCACGGTAAGTCTAGGATTTGTCGGACATGCGTCCTTTGCAATAGATAGTATTTTTTACATTTTCAGACCCCATCGAGCTGCGCCAGTTTGGAATGGTTTCCAGCGTGTCGGCGTCTGGGCATTATTTGTTTGTCGGAACACAGGACGGATTTGTGTTTGTTAACGATCTCAGCAAGAGCTTGGCTCAACTCTACCATCGTAACGTATCCCGGCGGTACATAATCTCGATGCAGTTCAAGGACAATGTATTGGCGGTATCGTCGAATGAGTGCAGCATTCGGTTGATCGACTTCAGCAACGGAATAGACGGTAAGTTTCTGTCGTTTTAAATGTTTTGCAAATCTTCCATTCAGTTAATGTCGTGCTCCATAAAATTTTGATGCTTAATCTTAACCTAATACACAATCAATCACTACCTCAGCACCAAAACCACAGTCCTGCCTCTGTCTCTAGACGCGATCATGTACTTTGTCTTCGTCGATATGTGAACATGTGCGATCGTTTATTGAGCAATCCCATGCATGCCAGATCTCCTTATCGCTCCTTATCGAGTGCAAAAACCACCCATCGTTGCACCTACTTAATGAGTTTCGCCAGAAGACCATGTCATTAGATCATCATAACTGCTTTGAAATCAATGAACAGATGGTGACGATCAGTTTGCAAGTTGTTTCCATGAAATTCGTCTAGGATCATTCGCAGAGTTAATAATCATCTAATCCGTCGTTGATCGTACATTATACATACATTACATTTATTTGTTCAACATCATTAAGACAAGACATAATCAACAGTAGTACGCCACAATACTCGGTTTGAGGCTGCCGCTCTCCATCCTCGGTCGCGCCCAATGCTCGCCAAGTCACGCTCCACCTGGCCCGCCCATCGTGCGCTCTGCGCTCCACGCCTTCTTGTGCCAACCGGATCAGTTGCAAACACCAGGTTTGCAGGGTTGTTGTCCGGCATTCTTGCAACATGCCCTGTCCACCGTATCCTTCCGGCTTTGGCCACCTTCTGGATGCTGGGTTCGCCGTAAAGTGCAGTGAGCTCGTGGTTCATCCTTCTCCGCCACACACCGTTCTCCTGCACACCGCCGAAGATCGTCCTTAGTACGCGTCGCTCAAAAAACTCCGAGTGCTTGCAGGTCCTCTTCGAGCATGTTCCATTTCTCGTGCCCGTAGAGGACCACCGGTCTTATTAACGTTTTGTACGTCGTTGATCTCCGTCCTGGTATTTATCGATGAAGGACTCCTCAAGGGATCTCAGTCTGTTAAACAAAACACGTGACAGTATCTTACGTACAGAACATCGAAGTAGAAAGCGTGGACCCTCTGTAATTGATGCACTCAGGCTTGTGTTTTACTTGTAGATTGGGCAAAAACAACTGTATTGATCAGTTTAACTGTCAGCAATACTGTTCTTCATAAATTTCAGATAAAATCGACGATAACATCAGGGTTCTGGAGGGTCATACCGAAGGAGTTTGTTGTCTGCGATGGGGCCACGGCGACAGCAAACTGCTCGTTTCCGGAAGTTTCGACAACACGGTCCGAGTGTGGAATTCGGTGGACTGCAGTTGCCTGGCCCTGTACCGGAACACCGATTCGGTGTTCTGTGCCATGTTTTCTCCCATTCACGACAACATTGTGCTGTTAACCGGCAAAGGCACAACGCTGGCGTTCTTTGATTATACCAAATACCCGGTGACTGAGGCTGCCTTAGCCAAAAGTGAGTAGATTAGTCTTGTTTGTACTTTTTGGATGCCTAAACTAAAGTGATTTCTTTCGTCAGAAACTCGCATTCCAATCAAGTGGGCAACCGAGGAGGGAAGAACCGACAAGAAAGCATCACGAGAAAAGAAACGAGCCGGCAAGCCTTTGGAAGTGGTTCAAAAATCACTCGATACATTTCAGATCTCGGAGAAAGGGGTTACCTCTGCTGATGCTTCCGTGGCGCCGGACGTTGTTCCGACCATGGTAGTAAACGGACAATCGAGTCATGCCACAACCTCCAAAAAACAAGCTGAACCAGAAGCTAAACGAGCACCGGAAGTCGATGAGCTGGCGGAGCATTTGAAAACGATCAAGTTCAAGGAGATCAAACCGGTGGAGCTGAAATCCAATGTTCCGACCACGTTTCACCTGGCCAACAGGGAGATTAACAAAACGTCCGATGTGCTGGCCTGTTTAGTCAAATTGATCGACTACGAAGAACCGGACGAGGATGATTTGGAGGAGCAGGAGGACGAAGCCGAAAAGAAACAGCCAGTGCAGACCGAGGGCGCTAAAAAGCGATACTTCAATGAGAAGCTTTTCATGAGCGAGAAAGATCTGAAAGAACTGATCGACGAGGAGAGTAAGTGGACTTTGAATTTCGGTAGTTTTTTTTTTATACTAACTAACCCAAACATTTTAATATCTTCCAGCTAAGAATCATCACATGGCCAATACGGCATCAATCGGAGCAATTCTGCTACCACAGATTGGTTTCCGCTTGAAAGAGGAAATCATTCGGAGAATTGCATCCAAACGGCTCACGGATCAACTGGTAGCTTTGGCGCCATCCATTTCCTACGAGTAAGAAACTTTCATAAAATGGGAATGTTGTTATCCATGAACGATAATATGTTTATGTTCATTTACTTTTCCAGATTTTGGCGAAAAGTTTGCGAGGCCTACGGCTATCAGCTTCTAGAGAAGCAATACCCCTTGGCATCGATTCCCTACTTTCTGGCTAGTCATAAGGTTGGTTAAGAGACAAGCATTTGGGTCAGAGTGGTTCTTACGTTACTCAATCTCTTTCCTTCCAGATAACCGAAGCCATTGACTACCTCTGTAAGCACAAGTTCTTCCGCGAAGCGTTGGCCATTTGCAAACTGCGGAAGGCCCGCGATGATCCCATCCAGGAGCAAGTAGCCATCGAGTGGGCCCAGTATCTGGACAACTCCGGTAATTTTGAGGGTGCTGCTCTGGTGTAAGTTGATAAACCAATCTTTCCGGATCAGATAACATTTGACCTTGTATCTGCTTGTCCTCAGGTGGACCGCCGCCAAAAAGTACCAAAACGCCGTCACAGCGCTTTCGAAGCGGAAGGAAATCACCGACGAAATCCGAGGTGCCATCGATGCGCTGAAAGTGAAACTTCAGCAAACCACTGAGTAACAAGTGACCTGCAGTATTCTATAGGAAGGCTTAAACAAGCCATTCTCTTTGATATTTTATTCAAGAGTTATGGAACGTTACCTCCATTGTTTTTATCATATTGATACTGGCTATGGCAGTGATAACAGTAGAGTAGATGTAGGCGATTGAAATGGAAAGCTAAAGTTAATAAAAAAATCTGTATTTGTTAAAAAGTATGGAAAAAGTGTCGTTTTTAAATTATGTGTATTTTATTTCAGATATCAAGCAAAGCAGTTCTCAAGTGTCAAGTCTGATTGACGAAGAAGAAAGGAAAGAAACCTACAATCATCGATAAATTTACGCGGACACCCAAGAAGAAGTGCGGTTAATTGGTTTAACCAGACCCAAGGAACCCCAATTTAAGGTGTCGAGAGATGAATGGTCGAAGAGATTTAAGTTTATCCCTGAATGTGCTAAAACAGGGCTCTGGTGCGATCGACCTTTTTCCCCGTGCTTTTCGTGGGAATCTTACGGGGAATTAGCTTCAACCATACACATTTAAACAATAGCGTACGTAGTAGTGAGGTTAACCCCTTCGCAAGAAATAGGTTGTCTAGGTCTCCGCAGAGGAAGGCGTATATCGAAGGAGTAAGCAGTGTGCGTTGCGCAAGCCTAGTGAACTCCATTACACCTGCTTTGAAAGTGGCTGGATCATCGATTTATCGTGCTCTATGCTTGCCTCTATGAGGAATACCAGCAAGGACCTCATGCAAGGATTACCGAAACTCCGGATGTCAAAGCCAATTGACACCAACACCATGACAAGCTCTTGGCAACAATGGCAACCACAAGGCTCAAGACGGAGGCGTTCACATTCGCGACAAAGGCAGCCGATGCAACTGCATTCGAGCAACTCACCCGAAAAGGCTGGCCCATTCCTATGTTGAAGGATTGGATGTGGTTAGAGTCCTCCACCACCGCAGGTTAAAGTGGATCACGTTTTTTGGAATCTTGTGGAGTTGGCTAAAAAGCCAATAGGAGGTCATGTAGGGCGGTTGCTCATCGTTAAGAACGACGAATCCAAGCCCAAGCTAAAGAATCTGGGAGTCGACGTACGCAGTATCAGACTCGTATCGGTGAATTGATCCTCGAGCGTCGAAAAAACATCTGGCACAAAGGTATCGACTCCCGCTTAATGTTTGGTGAAGAAAGACCTTGACGAAGGAGTAGAGGTGAGAGCTCTTACTGTTGAAGCGACTTTCCAGTGCAAAAGCCTGGATGAGATCACAATTGCGGCAACTGTAGGTGACTATCGCTGTAGGTGACTATCGCGGCCGTCAGGATGCGTGAAAGCCTGTTAGGGAGACAAGTAGCTCTGATTCGATTACCGGGTTGCTCGGTGAGCTCGTTGAGCATTTACCGGAGGTTTGTTTCAGGCGTTTCGAACCGGGACACAAGTCTTGGGACTGCAAAAGCCTAGACATGATCAAGTTATGTAGGCTATGCGGATGCGAAGTCCATAAGGTTTGAATGCATGAAACCTCCCAAGTGTTTGATCTGTTCCAGTAAATCCGAGAAACAGCAAACACTCGACGGGAGGCCGAAATTGCGCGGTCGTCAAGAAAGCCTATGCTGGTAAAAAACAGGGAAAGCAGTCAAGAGAATAATGCAGCGCGGGCGATAATGTTGCAGCAAGAAACTCGGCAGAACGTGAGACGTTACAATCATAAACAACAGCAGAACCACTACTTTCGAGAAAAGAAAAAAGCGCCGCCTGGAAAAAGCGGAGTGTGAGAAAATGAAACTGCTGTGCTGTTCTTAAGAATCACGCACCCCCACCAACGGCTTCATGTTGCGAGCCGAAATCTGCAGAATTAAACATGGTAGCAGTGTTGCCATCTTTTATGGATTGCTTTCAACCCGAGTAGCACACATGTTCTACATAGGTCTATGCAACTCTTATATGACCAAATTCAGTCATATAGGAGTTACATAAACTTGTATAGAACTTGTGTGCTACTAGGGAAAATTGCTCCATGGATTTTTTTCAGAAGGTTTCCTTCAGAAATATTCTTGATAATTTCTCCGAAAATTAATCCTGGAATTCTTTTATGTAGTCTTCCATGAGTTCCTCCTGAAACTCCGCCAGGAATTGCTTCAGAAATTTCTTCAGTGATTACTTCTAAAATTCTTTCAAAGAGTCTTTCGTAAATTCTTCCAGTGCAGTGGTTTCTTTATAAATCTACCAGAGATTCTTTCAGAAATTCGTTCCGATGTTTCTAAAGGAAGTCCATCAGAGTTTTTTTCAGGAATTGTTCTAAGAATTCCATTGAAAATTCGCACCAGAATATGTCCAGTAGTTTTGAACCATAAAATCTTACAGGAATTCCTCCAGGATTTCCTCCAGATATTTCTCAAGATGTTTCTTCATAAAGAACTCCGGCATTCCCTTAAAGGATAACTCTAAGAATTTCTTCGTGGATTCTTGGAGGAATTTATGCAGAAATGTTTCCAAGTAATTTCTACAGAAGTTCCTTTTGAAGTATTTCAAGTTTTCAAGGATCTTTACAGAAGCTTATCTAAGCGTTTTTTTAAGTATTCTTACAGGAATTTCTTCAAAAATATGTCCACAAATAGCTTCAGGATAATTTTCAGCGAATATTTCATAAAATCAAAAGTTCAAATTTAATCTAGAAACTTCTCCACGGATTTCTTTTGAAAATCATTCACAGACTCCTTTAGCAATTTTATTCAGGGTTTTCTTCAAGAATTTTCTTGAGGTTTACTAAACTTCCTGCTGGGATTTCTTTTAAAATTCCTAGTGTTTTTTTTTACTGGAAATTTCTTCGAAAATTCCGGCAGAGATTCTTGCTGGAGCTCCCGCTCAGATTTCTTCTGATATTTCGTCAGGAATTCATTCAAAAATGTCTTAAAAACTCCTTTAGAGTTAAAGGGATTTCTTCAAAAATTTTAGTGCGTGATTGCTTCAAAGAAGTCATGGAGTTTTACAAAAAATCATACATTTTTTATTTCTCCAGGGATTTTTTTCATTAGTTTTTCCAGAAATTACACAAAAATGCCTGGGAGATACTCTCGGAAACCGACCCGGCAACGAAATAAGGACTATGATTGGAAACTCGGTACCTGGAACGTCAGGACCTTAAATGAACCTGGACGAGTGAGCCTTTTGGCTCGTGAATTGCAGAAAGTTGGTGTCTACGTGGCTGCTATACAGGAAAGGGGGGGGGGGTCAAAACTGGTGAACGTGAATTCAGGGCGGTGGATCCCGTCGCCAACACATCGTTCAAATATAACATCTACCACAGCGGCAGCGATAAGGCAGAACATGGGGTCGGATTCATAGTGATCGGGAAACAGATGAAGCGAGTTATGAGGTGGAAGCCGATCAACGAGCGGATCTGTGTATTGAGGATCCTGGGCAAATTCTTTAACTACAGCCTGATCAATGTCTATGCGCCGACAAATGAGAAAACCGATGATGTGAAAGATGCGTTTTATGAATGTCTTGACAAGACCTATGGAGAATGCCCAAAACACGACGTTATTGTCATCGGTGACGCCAATGCACAGGTCGGAAGAGAGGACTTTTTCCGTCCAATCATCGGTACGGAGAGCCTTCACTCCGTCACTAATGACAACGGCCTGAGATTAGTCAATTTTGCTGCCGCCAGGGGGATGGCCATTAGTAGCACCTACTTTGCACGCAAGCACACCTGGAGACACCCAAACGGCGAGACTTGCAACCAACTCGACCATGTGCTGGTAGATGGGCGACATTTCTCGGACGTAATTGATGTTAGAACTTTTCGAGGTCCCAACATCGACTCAGATCACTATCTCGTAGTTAGTATGATTCGAGCTCGGTTATCAACCGTGTCGGACTCTAGGAACCGGCGATCGATGCGTTTCAACATCCAGCGGTTTTCAGCAGACGGTACGGTAGCTGACTATCACCAGAAGCTGAACGAGCGGATAAGTGAGATCAACGAGAGCGATAATCTTAACACTCTGTGGGAGTCTATCCACGGAGCGATGAGTACAGCAGCGCGGGAGGTGATAGGTACTGTTCAAAGACGACCTAGAAACGGGTGGTTTGACGAGGAGTGCCAGAGAGTAACGGACGAGAAGAATGTTGCCAAAAGCCGGATGTTGGTGTCGGGGACCCGGCAGAGCAGGGAGCGATATAGGGAAGCAAGAGTAGCCGAAATCGAATCCACCGCAAAAAGAAGAAAGAGCACGAGGAAAATGTGATTGCTCAGACGCAAGAGAGTATGCAACAGAATGATATGCGGAGATTTTACGAAACTGTCAATGGCGTGCGGAGAAAAACAGCGCCTTCTCCCGTCATGTGCAACGACCGTAATGGAAACTTGCTGACAGACAAGACAATGATGGCTGGCAGGTGGAGAGAGCACTTCGAGTTATTGTTGAACGGTGGGAGTGGAAGAGCGACGGACAGAATTCGAATCGATGACGACGGACAAGCTGTGGAACCTCCAACGCTAGACGAGCTCAAGGCAGCCATTAGGGGACTGAAGAACAACAAGGCTGCTGGGAAGGACGAACTTCCGGTCGAGCTTCTCAAGCACGGTAGTGAGCAGCTGTATCAACTCTTACACCGTATTATATTGAAGATATGGGAGGAGAAAGAACTGCCTGCTAGTTGGTTGGATGGTCTCATTTGCCCTCTTTTCAAGAAAGGGCATCGACTGGAGTGCGCGAATTACAGAGGAATAACACTCCTCAATTCAGCGTACAAAATTTTGTCCGGAGTTCTGTTCCACAGGCTGAGGCCGATTGAGGAGTCCTCCGTCGGCGAATATCAGGGAGGATTTCGTGAGGGCCGATCAACGACGGATCAGATGTTCTCTCTGCGGCAGATTCTCGATAAATTTTGAGAGTACAACTTGCAGACCCATCATCTGTTTATTGATATCAAGGCGGCGTACGATTTAGTGAAGAGAAACGAGTTATGGCAGATTATGATCAAACACGGATTTCCGGCGAAGCTGATTAGACTGATTCGTGCGACGCTTGACGAATCGAAATCAAGTGTACGGGTTGCGGATGAAATTTTGTCATCGTTCGTAACCTTTGACGGGCTGAAGCAGGGCGATGCTCTTTCGAACTTACTGTTCAACATAGCACTGGAAGGAGCGATAAGGAGAGCTGGTATGCAAAGGAGCGGAACCATTGTCACGAAGTCGTTTATGCTCCTGGGCTTCGCGGACGATATCGACATCATCGGATTCGACCGTCGGGCCGTGGAAGAGGCGTTCATACCTTTTAAGAGGGAGACTGCGAGGATTGGACTTACGATCAACACCACAAAGACTAAGTACATGATTGCTGGTGTTCAACGTCGGTCCGGCAGTGGTAGTGGTGACGAAGTGGTGCTAGGTGGGGAAAGTTGTGGATGAATTTGTTTATCTTGGTACTCTAGTGACGTGCGATAATGATGTTACCCGCGAGGTGAAAAGACGGATTGCGGCTGCAAATCGGGCCTTTTTCGGTCTGCGAAACCAGCTGAGGTCCCGCAGGCTGCAAACGAAGACAAAACTCGCGTTGTACAAGTCTCTGATTCTCCCGGTCGCTTTATACGGTCATGAAACGTGGACGTTAAAAGAAGTTGATCGGAGAGCCTTTGGAGTCTTCGAACGTAAAGTGCTGCGAACAATACTCGGCGGTAAACTGGAGGACGGCATCTGGCGGCGTCGCATGAACTACGAATTGAACCAGGTATATAAAGAGATGGATATAGTGAAGCGAATACAACACGGCAGGCTGCGGTGGGCTGGACACGTAGCTCGTATGCCGGAGGAACGACAAGCTAAATTATATTCAGCAGAGAACCAGGAAGGGGTCGTCGGCTTCGTGGGAGGCCGCGCACACGTTGGCTTTTTGCAGTTGATCAGGACCTAAGGACTCTAAACGTTCAGGGCGACTGGAAGCGATTGGCCCAGTGGAGGCGGATACTTCATTCGGCGTAGATTCACCGCTACGAGTTGTAGCCCATCAAGTATCAAGTATCTAGTAAGCCTGGGAGAATTCTTGAAAGAAACTATGATGGAAATCACTGAAGAAATCACTTGATGGTCTTAAGGTATCCCTTCTTGAAAAATACCTTTTCAAACTTTGAAGATTTTCTTGAAAATTTTCTGGAGCGATTCTTTGATAAAAAATCTGGGAAAGTACCTGAAGAAACTCCTTGAAATACCCCCTAAATTACTAGAAAAAAATCATGAGAAACTTCTTTAAGAATTCTGAAAGTTATTGTAAGGAAAAAAACCCATGCAGAAATTGCATACAAAGGTACTGGTAGAAATCTTGTATAAATCTATCAATAAATTTCTGTGGAATCTCTAGAGGAATCCTTAGAAGAACTCCTGGAGATGTATCTGGAGGAATTCGTAGAAGAATTTCTCCAACAATTTCTTCAGGAATAATCTTGGGGATAATTACATAAAAATCCCTTAATAAAATTTCCACAAGGAAATCATACAGAAACAATATAACATCCTTGAAAAATGTTTTAGAAAACTTCTGATTGAGCTAAAAAAAAAGAATTGTATGAAAGCATCTTTGAAAGAATACCAGGAAGATCAAGAGAACCCTCTGCAGGTATATAGAAGGATTTCATGATAACTATCATCACTGGAGAGCTTCCAGAAAGAATCACTGGAAGAATTCTTGAAGGAATCCCTGAAAGAATTCCTGGAGGAATCTCTAGAGGAATTCCTTGAGGTATCTAAGGTACACCGGAGCAAGTTGAAACGGGTGGGGCAAGATGAAACGCGAAGTTTTGAAATAGATTTCAATATAATTTGAAATTTTTTTTTTCGCCAAAATATTGTTTGAATCAAAAACTATGTGTTATGGTATTCAAGCTGTTTACTATTATTGGATAACATCATGTTAACCCGCTGTTTCATCTTGCCCCACCCGTTTCAACTTGCCCCGGTGTACCTTATAGATAGAGGAATTCCTTGTGGAATCTTTCGAAGAATTCCAAGAGGAATGTGTAGCGGGATTTTTAGGGGATTATTAATCAATTAAAAGAATTAATTTGAGAATATTTGATGCCCTTATACCTCGAGGAAATCCTCTAGCGATTTCACCAGGGATTCCTCCACGAATTCCTCCAGGCATGATTCTTTAAGAAAATCCTCCAGAAATTAGGGATTTCTCCAGGAGTTCCTCTGGAGATTTCCTCCGTAATTTCTCTAGAGATTCCTCCAGAAATTGTTATAGGCATGTCTCCAGGAATTTCCCCAGGGGTTTCTCCAGGCATTCCTTCAGTCTAGAGAATCCTCTAGGGATTGCTTTAGGAATTCTTCCAGGAACTCTTTTAGGAATACCGTAATCCGGGGTATCATTGATCAGCGGGGTAACATTGATCGGCTTGACCCACCTCATGAAATGTTCAAACAAGCATTTTACATTGAATCAGTTTCTGCTTACGAATGGTATATCGTAATCTGCTATCATTTAGCTATTAAATGACATGCAATTTATGGAAATGAATTTCATAAACATTGAATTAAATCGATTTTTCCATAACTGTGTTTCGTAACGCAATGAGATACATTGTCAAACATTCATGCTTGGGGTGAATACTAGATACAATATGAGGTTCGAAATCACTGTATTATTTATTTATTTATTTATTTATTTATTTATTTATATCACCGTCTTCGACATACATCGTACAGACTGAACTTATATACTAAAAACAATTAACTTATCATAAGATCTAAACAATTCTTCTAAGTCGGGCTTTAAAAACAGATTTTGACATATTAAAATCGAACACATCACAAACATCATTAAACAAGCGAATGCAAGAGTCAAGTGGATTATTGTAACCGTAGTTTGTTCGGTGATAGGGGACAGCCAAAAGAGAAGAATGCCGGAACCGACGAGGTGGAATGTTGAGCGTTGTTGTTACTTCAATATGATATCCTAGAGTTGGATTTAATAGACGAAACTTTTAAGAAAATGCTATTTTCCAGTAAAATATACGATTTATTAAAAGTCGGCTATCAATTCCTTAAGCCATTGCCTACCTTTAGGCGTTATTCGTGGTTTAGAGGATTTTAATCCTAAAATAACTTTAGAAGTACATAATTTGTAAGAATTTGGACAACATAATCGAAATCAGCGACCCCGAAATTAGTTAGTTAGTTTAAATCAAATGAAGCAAGCTTCACACAACAAAGCATTTTATTATTTTGTTCTTGCTCACTTGTAATAAGCGTAAAATAAGAAGATCAGGTGCGCTGGTTTTGTTCACGAAGAGATTTGTTCCCTCGAAATCGTGAGTAGGTGCCAAAGTCGGCCATTGTGGCGGCCATTTTGGGATTCTAACAAATCTGTCCTTAATTCCTCCAGAATTTTTTTCAGGGATTATTCCGGGAATTCTTCCAGGGTTTTCTAAAGAGATTCATCTAGGAATTTCTTCTCCAGAGATTTCTCCAGGAATCATTTCACTGATTCCTCCACAAATTCCACCAGAAATTTACCAGGAATTTCTCCAGAAATTTACCAGGAATTCCTTTAGGGATTCCACTCAATATTCTCCCAGAAATTCCTCCAGGAATTCCTCCGATGATTCCTCCAGATATTCCTCTAAGACTTCCTCCTGGAATTCGTCCAGAAATTCCTCTAGGAATTTCTCTTGGAATTTCTTCGGAAGTATCCCAAGAGTTCCCATAGGGATTTCTCCAGGAATTCCGCTAGGAATTTGTCCAGAAGTTCCTCCAGGCATTCCTCCTGAGGTTCCTCCAGAAATTGTTTCGGGGATTCCTCCAGGAATTCTTCCAGAAATTCCTCAAGGGATTCTTCCAAGAATTCTCAGGGGATTCTTTCAACCACCCACAATTATTACAGGAACGAATCGTGAAAATTTCAGTCATTTGAAGTAATTCATATGGATGCGGAACCAGCTCTGATTTTACCATAAGAGCATTGCATGGGAGTAGGGTTTCTTGTTGAGAGCAAACCCGGTAGAGTCGATAATTGAATGGACAACATGTTTTATTGGGATTTCTGAACTTTTTTGCTTATGATATAATGTTATACATTTAAAAAGTAGAAAAATATACCATTGAAGATTTTGCGATGTGAGATAGTCGTTACTGGTTGAAAGAGCTGCAGCCCAACTAGGTTAACTAACGTGCAACGGAAGATAGTTCCGATTCCGGGACTTGCAGCAACACCAATATCTTTTGAAAATCGCGCACCAAATTTGTCCACAAAGCAGCTTCAACGGGATGATCATCAACGAGTAAACCGCCAGCTGGTAGAACCGTTGCGATGTCCAAAGGACCGTATACCTCAGCTCGTCACCATCCAACACCGCATAGCCGTAGCCGATCTTCATGACGCCCATCCGGTACGAACAGGTCGGTACCATGATCTCCAGCAGCTTTTGCTGGTAACGGAGATCTACGAGATTAAAGGACGAGATTTCATGCCGCTTGTTGCGATCGGTGTTGAGCGAAATTGGATCAACGGCCCGGAACAGGTCGTTCCTATGGGTGACGACCATTTTGGACACGTGATCGTGCGCTGAGAATATGACGTGCGGATGAAATGCGTCAATTGCCTGGAACAAAAGAGAATCAGTTTTGTTGGTTTCACATTCGAATTTATCAACCGACCTTCTCCGCGAACAAATCTGCATTTTTCAATAAGCTCGCGTGACTTAGAAAAATCGAATACGAATCCGGATCGCTATTGAAATCTTCCGCTGGCGGCATGGATCGTGTAAACCGATTAATATTGAAGAATTTCGCCTTGTGCTCCAGCACCCACGTGGGTTGTTCGCTGAAATACTGCCGGAAACGTTGAACTGTTTCCTCGGAGATCAAGTCCCGACCCTCGCCACCGATGTCGTTATCACCTGCAATGTAGATCTTTATTGCTTCGTTAAGTTAGAGGGAAATCTGCGATGCGAGATGAACTTCGATCTGTTTGGTAGCCTACCATCGATGTGCTCGCCTTTGGTTGTGGGAAAATGTTTGCAAATCTAGCGTAGTATTCGTCGTACTGAACGGCACTGGCCACGCTTCCCTCGTCCATAAGGTCGCCTAAGAAAAGGATTACATCCGGTGTGGTGTGCTGCAAGGCCTTGCGATATGTTTTTGAGAGATGCCTGTTGAATGTTGGAATTGTCAAAAGGGAAGATTTTACGTGTAAACTATTAGACGTAATCATTGACTTCTCGAAAAACTTTGTTCCGAGCGCTTTTAAATAGCTACGAAGCGCTGCTGTTGTGTGTATTCGGCAACATTACAAAACGTACTGTATAAAAGCTATTTTATTGATTGGAACTCTTATTCGATTTGCACATCTTCCGGCAAATATTCCGGGGTTGGATTAAAGTGCTATACAAGCAACCCAAATAATTTCACAGCACAAAGATGGATAGCTGTGAAGTATTTGTGAAGTAGCTTGAAGTTTGTTTTGACTGTATTGTTTACATCCGACAAGCCGTGTTGGTATACCAACAGTTTCTTTATTACAGCTTCTAGCTGTAATAATATCGCATAACGGCCTTGGAAGCGCTACTGGTTTGTGGATTTATCAGTATTACGAACTGTACTGTATAGTAGCAGCTGTTTTGTTACTGGGGACTCTTATTCGATTCGTTCAAGTTTTCACTTCTTCAGGGAAATTTCCCGGAGTTGAAATAGAGTGCAGTAAAGGCAGCCCCAGTGAAAAGTGATTGATTTCTGAAAGCCGTGTTTGGCAGCTGTATGGTGCTTGTTTTGCAGCCGTGTATTAGCTTATGGTTTATATTTGACTGGCTTCTCTTTTATTCAGCGTTGACTGCTTCAATCCGATGGTTAAACAACAGAAAGCAAATGACTGAAGCTTATAGCGCTGAAAATGTTAGTTGGGTGATCAAGATCAAAGCCGACAAGACGTAAGAATATATAGCACCAACTAATTGGAAGGACTTTACCGAAGACTGCCATTCTACAAGATTTATATTTAGTGCTCTGGACAGTCATATAAAAAAAAAATAGTTACAGCAGATCTATACCAAAACTAAAGATGTAAAAATGTAGCAACTTTCAACCTAAAACACTTTAATGAAGACTGCAATTGGAGCCGCGTAGCCGTGCGGTTAGGGTCACCAAGCTTATAATCGCACCATGCTATGGGGTGAGGGTTCGATTCCCGCTTCGGGCGTTGAAACTTTTCGTGAGAATAGTTTCTTCCCCGTTTCCACTGGTGCATGCTCCGTTTGTCCGTTGTCAACACATTCCTGGAAAAACTCCTAGAGAAATCTCAAGATATCCATGGATAACTTCTTGGAGGATTTCTTGGAAAGAAACAAAGAATTTCAAGATATATTCCTGAAAGAATCACATGACCAATTTCTGAATGAATTTTGCATTCCTGAATAAATCCGTGAATGAACTTCTAAAGGATCTCTTCGAGAAAATTGGGAAAATATTTCTGGATGCCTTCTTGGAGAATTATCTTACAGAATTCCAATACAAATCGCTGGAGTAATTCTTCTACAAATCCTTGAAGTACCGAAAAAAGAATCTGCAGGAATTCTTGGAGACATCTCTGAAGAAATTCATGATGAAGATGATGAAAGCACATATGAAATAACTGAAGGAATCCCTGAATTATTTATTGAAGATATTCCGAGAGGAACTTCGGGAGGAATCATATGAGGAATTCTTGGTGTAATCCCTAGAGGAATTTCTGGAAGAATCCCCGGAGGGATTCCTGGACGAATCTCTGGAGAAATTTCTGGAGGAGGAATTTCTGAAAGAATCCTAGGAGTAATTCCTGGAGGAATGCCTGAAGGAATTCCTGAAGGAATCCCTGGAAGAATTCCTGAAGAAACTCCTAGAGGAATTCCGGGCAGGATGAATCCCTGGTGGAATTTATGTAGGAATTCACAGGGGAATTTCAGAAGGAATCCACGGACGAATTATTGGAGAAATCCATGGAAGAATTCCTGGAGGAACCTTTTGATGTATTGCTGGAGAAATCCCTAGAGGAATGGTGGAAGGAATTTCTAGTAAACATTCTGAAGAAACCACTTGAGGAATTCCTAGAGGACCTCCCGGAATTTCTGGAGGAATACCGGCAGGAATTTCTGGAGGAATACCTGAAGGAATTTCTGAAGGAATTCTCGGAGGAGTCTCTGGAGGATTCCCTGGAGGTATTGTTTGACGAATCTCTGGAAGAATTTTTAGAACAAATTCGGACTTGGAGGAATTCTTGGTGAAATTCCTGGTTGAATTCTTGAAGGAGCTCTTGGAATCATTCCTGGAGGAATGCCTGGAGAAGTTGCTGAAGAAATGCCTGGAAGGATGCCTGAAGGAATTCCTAGACTAATCCCTGGATTCCAGAAGAAATTTCTTAAGGAATATCTAGTGATTGCTGGAGTGATTCTTGGAAGAATGAGTATTTCAAGAGTAATTCTTGATGGAATCCCTACAGTAATTCTTGGTGGAATCACTGGAAAATTCCTGGAGGACTTTTTTTTTATTTATTTTTTGTTTAACTCATTTCGTCAACCGACGACGAATACTAGTACACAACACATATTTTTTTCTTATTTCCTAATATAGTAATTATCACAGGGCCCATATAGCCGAGGTGGTAAACGCAGCTCTCAGTTAATAACTGTGGAAGTGCTCATAGAACACTAAGCTGAGAAGCAGGCTTTGTCCCAATGAGGACGTTACGCCAAGAAGAGAGAGAGAGAGAATAGAGGAATGCCTGAACTTATGCCTGCATGAAGGAATTCCTGGAGAAATTCCTAGACAATTTTCTGGTAGATTTCTTGAAGAAACTCCTTGAAAGATTCCTGGAGGAATTTTTTTACGGAATTCGTGGTGGAATTCCGGGCAGGATGAATCCCTGGTGGAATTTCTGTAGGAATTCACAGTGGAATTTCAGAAGGAATCCACGGAAGAATTATTGGAGGAATCCATGCAAGAATTCCTGGAGGAACCTCTTGATGTATTGCTGGAGAAATCCCTAGAGGAATGGTAGGAGGAATTTCTAGTAAACATTCTGAAGAAACCACTTGAGGAATCCCTAGAGGACATACAGGAATTTCGGGAGGAATACCTGCAAGAATTTCTAAAGGAATTCTTGTAGGAGTCTCTGGTGGATTCCCTGGAGGTATTGTTTGACGAATCTATGGATAAAATTTCTAGAGAAAGTTCAGACTTGGATGAATTTCTGGAGAAATTCCTGGAGAGATTCGTGGAGAAATTTATGTAGGAATTCCTGGAGGAATTCTTGAAGAAATTCCTGGATGAATTCTTGAAGGAGCTCCTGGAGTCATTCCTGGAGGAATGCCTGGAAGGATGCCTGAAACTAATTCCTGGATTCCAGCAGAAATTTTTGAAGGAATTCCTAGTGATTCCTGGAGTGGTTCTTGGAAGAATTAGTATTTCAGGAGGAATTCCAGGAGGAATCCCTGCAGTAATTCTTGGCGGAATCACTGGAAGAATTCCTGGAGGAATTTTTATTTATTTATTTTTTGTTTTATTTATTTATTTCGTCAACCGACGACGAATACTAGTACATAACACATATTTTTATTCTTATTTCCTAATATAGTAATTATCAAAAAAAAAATTAAATGAGTAGTGTTTTTAAGTATTTCTATTTCTTATTATATTATTATATTATTTTTTCAAGACATGGCACATTGGTCGGGCTCCATACAAAGGGGCGGCCAAAACTCTCAAAAAACGGAATTGATATTTTTAAACTTTTTTTCGCCTTATAACAAAGATAATGTATTGTAGTTTTATGATTCTTAATTAAAAGCATACCAGCTTTTGTATTTCAGTGACATTTTCACTGCCAAAGTGGCCTAAGTCATAAAATTGAAAAATGAATTATTCGAAAAAAGTAAAATAATAATACTTTGAGAATGGAATATATGTTTTATGTTATCCAGCATATGAAAGCTTGTTATTGGACTGTTTGAATGCACATATGGTGCAAAATTAATATGTCACAAAACTTTTCAAATTTTCATATATTGTACCTTAGGAATTTTGGTAATTTTTAAGTTAAAAAACGGTTCGTGTCGTCACGTGTCGCCGCAATTTCGAATAGTACATCTTAAACATCATGCTTAGGGCTGCATAAAAACGTTTAAACTTTTTGCAGAAATTTGCAGTTTTTCAAATTAGAGTTATTTAAAAAAGTCGTGTTTTTTCATATGTTTTACGTTATTTTTCCATTTTTGAGTAAAATAAAATATATCTTCGCACATTTTTCACACGTTTTGAACAAACTTGATTGGATTTGATTGAAAGATGATCATTATCATGAGAATTATCTCTGTGAGTTTTCTAAAAAAAAATCCTGGAAGAAATTCCTTCAGAAATACTTTGAATGATTCCAAATGGCATAATTGGAGCAATCTCTAGCAGAATCCTTGAAGGACTGTATCCGGAAATCCCTGAAGAAATCTTTTAAGGAATACCTGCAGAAATGCCTAAACCGATCCCTGGTGAAATTTCTATGGGAATCCTTGGAGAAATTCCCGAAGGAATCCTAAAAAAAACACTGGAACAATCACTGAAGGAACCTGTAAGGATATTCCTGGAGAAATTCCCGAAGGAATGTCTGGTGGAATCCCTAGAGGAATTCTTGAAAGAATCTCTGGAGGAATCTATGATGCAATTTATTCGCCTCGGAAGAATTCTTCGATGCATTCTTGCAGAAGTATCTGCTAAGAATTCATGAAATCGTGGAAGGAATTCCATGGAGAAATTAAAGATGAAGAAATTCCCGGAGAAGGCCTTTGTGGAATTCATGAAGAAATCGACACTGATTTTTCATTTGGGCCTAACTGACATTTTCGAATTCTCTTGATCGATCCTCTCTTTGTGTTATCACAGAATGTGTATTGAGTTTTCCAAAGATTTTTTTGGTTGAAATGCGAAGAAGACGACTACATGTTGCTATAGAAACAAAAAGAATAATGATTTTGTTTGTTTTGATCAAATTATTAGCGAAAGGGAGAGTCGACGAAGAGAAATCGATCAAGTCAGTTAGGCCCTCACGAAAAATCATTGTCGAAATATCTGAAGGAAATCATGAAAAAATCCCAGGTCTTTTGGCTATTTGTTTGAATTGAATATTAGTGAAAATTCATATATTATGAGCTCCTTCACGCTAGCAGTATATGGTTCTAGAAAATCCTTCTCCTTCCCTACTGGAAATGGTTCCGATATATCCGGAATATTTGGCAAGCTTGTTTTTGTATTCCATGAATAAAAGTCACGAAATTTAGCCATTCAACCACGCTTGTTATTTGGTAAATTTTTTTTGTTCGATTGAACTGATGCTCTTAGAGAATAATTTGGCGAAATTTCTAGTGGTTTTCGAGAAAAAGTTTGACAATTACGGATAATATCCTGAATTAGAGCTCTTTATTTCTTTATTTTTTTCTGGAACTCTGAATTATTAACTATCTTGAGTTGAGCACGCCCCCTGCCCTCGCTGGCTATGCCCATGATTCATGCCAAATGGCCATTATGTCAAATGACTGTTCTGCCAAACAACTGACTTTTATGCCATATGACTTTTATTCGAAACGACTGTATGGCAAACCGGGTAGACCCTTTTCCAAGTATAATCACTTTTGAATACTAGAAAGTTGCTAAGAGATGAACCAGCCTAGGGCTGAAAATCTCTATAATAAAGAAATAATAATAATAACTAGAAAGTTATTTCAATGCGTAAATTAAGCTTGTTTTTGCAGAAGTGATTGATTAGTTCAACAACGTAAGTCACGTGAAGCGCTACAGCGCTATATTATCGATTTCAATTACTCACCAGTCAGAGTCGAGATTTGCCAGGGGCCAATAAAGCTTGGTATCGAAAGTGTTGCCCAATATTTGGGGATCCGCCACAAGTAAAATTTTGAGACATTTATCTAAAACGGATTCATACATTACATTCCTGTGTTCTTGTTATGCCAAGGCAACAAACTGAAAATACCGTTCAAGTACCTGTCTGACAAGGAATCTGGGACCATTGCAGACTGTGAAATATGTGGATGAGATATTCATTGTAGATAATCAGCAGACACAACGTAGACAGGTAGATTTTCCAAAACAGATGAAGCCTGAGAAGATAACGGGAGAATGATTAGAACCATGAAGAATATTCTCGTAAACTCCAACTGTACTTTCCCAAACTCCGTGTCCGACACTTGTCGAACATTGCAATTTTAATATATTGACTTCCAGGTATGTACTATCCAACTAGCCTGTATAGTGTTCACTGGCCGAAGATTCGACTACTAATGGAGTGGTCTATAATGGCCCAAACTAAAATGCGTCCCATTGGAGATAACGTCTCCAATAAATGTGCAAAGAGCTATTTTTTTTATTTATCAGTTGATAACGGACGATTCGATTTGCTCTAATCTGTCTCCACCTGAGTCACAATGAAATCGCATATTTGTCATGCATCTACCTAGTTTAAACGAACACACTGTACTAGGGTGACTCGTGTTTATGTGAATAACAATCCTAATGTACAAAACAGACAAGCAGACCGGATATGTTGTTTAAGTTACGACATGTTCAACAATAGTACTTCACCATGCTCTGTTTGCGGCTGCCACTCACGATCCTCGGCCACAAGAAGGCGAACTGTATCAGTAGCGAACACCATCTTTGCAGGGTTGTTGTCCGGCATTCTTGAAACATGCCCTGCCCACCGTATTGCTATGGTCACCTTCTGGATGCTGCGTTCGCCGTAAAGTGCAGCGATCTGTGGTTCAGCTTTCACCGATACCGTTCACCTTCACACTGCCGAAGATCGTTCTTAGTACCCCTCACTTGAAAACTCCCGGGTGCTGCAGACAAGGCTGCAGGTCTTCATCGAGCATGGTCCATGTCTCGTGTCCACAAAGGAACACTGATCTTATTAGCGTTCTATTCAAGGTACATTCGTTGCGTGGATGAATCTTTCTAAACCGCAGTTACATCCGGAGCCCGTAGAAGGTACGACTTCACTGATGATGCGCCCTTGTACTCCGCATACTCACGCTGTTGTCAGTCGTCAATAAGAATCCAAGGTAGACAAACTCCTTCACTAGATGGATCCGGTTCGATTCCGCCTGCCAGCATGTACTTTGTTATTGAGGGCCTTTGCTGCTCCGCGATTCAGGCGGATGTGCAGCTCTGCCACCGATCCAAATGTTCTGGCGATAATGTCCATGTCGTCCGCAAAGCACACACATTGATCGGATTTTGTGAAAATCGTTCCCCGGCTCTTGAGCCCGGCTCGTCGCATCACACCTTCCAGAGCGATGTTGAAGAGTAGGCATGAGAGTCCGTCACCTTGTCGCAGTCCCCGACGAGATTCAAATGAACTGGATAGTAATTTGTGTACAACCCCTAAGGCTATGGATCGCCAATCCGGAGACGAGATATGGGTTCGATTCCCGTCCCAGTCGGGAAAATTTTCTCGACTCCCTGGGCATAGTGTATCATTGCCCTTGCCTCACAAGATACAAATTCATACAATGGCAGGCAAAGAAAGCCCTTTAATTAATAACTGTGGAAATGCTCAAAGAACACTAAGTTGAAGCTATGCAGGCCAAGGTCCAGTGAGAACGTCGAGGGATAAAGAAAAGAAGAACCATCCTTTGCGCGGATGAATGGCACCCTTAACATCCTTCAGCGTGGGTTTTTTGGTATCATGTGCACGCGATTCAGGTGCTTCCACTTTTTGATCACCTCACGTCCGTCCGACCAAACGAATAACTCGATGAGCTATTCTTTGTCGGTGACTCAATACCTACACAATATCAAAATAAGCTGTTTCCAAGACATACCAGGCTATCCATCCAATACCTGGTCTTGGTATAATACCTGACTTTGGTATGCTGCAGTTATGTGTCAGGTATTCGTTCCAGCTCGGGTACAGCGGCGTTTTATGAGATTCCGGAGGATCTAGGCGCTTTACAGGGTCCGGGGTGGTTCCAGAGTGTTTTTGAAGGCATTTTGGGAAGTTTCAGAGGATTTTCAGCGGGTTTCGAAGGCTTTATCCCTTTCGTGACGGAGCGCAAAAATGTTAAATTTCCATACAAATTGCTCATCTTTGGCTCTCCAGAACTCTTAGATTTCCCAAAAAAGCAACAATTATTTTTCCTCATTTGAAAGAACTACTCTTTATCTTTCGATTTCTAGCTTTGACTACCTAGATAAATCGGAAATAATATTGCGCGCAAACCCCAAAATTTTATTCCCACCTTTGGGTTTCCGCGCCGAAGACCCAGCGTCACATTCGGCGACAACGGAAACTGACAGCAGTCGCCGGACAGTTGGCAATCCTGATATTTGACGGCGGCAGCCCGGTAGTCATGGGAGTGGATTGTTGTCACGCAAATAGATCTTTTCGCTGAAAATACATGTGTATTGATTTATTGTTGACAGATTTTCTGCAGTGTTAGTGTGAAATTCAGCGATTTTCTGTATCGCGTAAGTTTTCGCTGGAAGGAAACGTCATGTTGTTCAGCGAAACAAGAAAAATTTTCAGTGAAAAAAGCAATAAATATGCGACAGATAAAACTTTTTCATGTTTTACGGATTTTGGTCACTTTTTGTTTACCTTGTTGTGGTAAATTTCACAGGCAATGTAAACAAAAGTTTGTTTACACACAAACAAGTATAAATAATGGCTGAATTGTTGAAATAGTTTACATCACATAAAAACATAAAACAAAGTATGAACAGATGAAAAAAAATGCAAAACTGTTACCGCTCAACAGCACAATTGTGCTGGTTCGTCACGAAAGTAGACATGGGTAACTCACTCGCGAATCGACTCAATGAATCGATTCGCGGAACCAGGTGAGTGAACCATGATTCTTCTCAAAAGAGTTACGATTCACTGATGTTCATTACGAGTCCCATGAGCTTCCGAAAAAAGTTGGGTTGACTGCGCACTTAAATGATGATTACACACAGAACATCGCAATCTGTGCCAATCGATCATTGTTTCGTTCGTATATTCAATAGCCGAGCCGCACCAGTGATTCGATTCTTTAGTGGAAGGAACTTTCTTAAAAATTTGTTGAGTCGATTCGTGATTGAGTTACCCATGTCTAGAACGAATAAAAACTTACGTAACCTGCACATTACTGTGCCATGAAATGTTGTTCGGTGCAAGCGACTTTTCTAGGAAACTGGACAATTAAGAGAGGATTCGGCTAACATAGAATAATTAAAATTTCATCAGATTCCGGAAATGAGTTACTGAATCGATCAAAAGAGTCGATTCTTTTTTGAGAGTGAATCGGCAGCGGTTCACTTTCAAAATTGAATCAGATTCCCATCTCTACGAAAGGGTTATAAGGGGCCTTTACGGAGTTTTATGAGTGTCTCCTAAACACACACGAGAAAGAGCGCGATGAAAGAGAATGAAAGAGTAGGCAAGTTGCCTCGTCTTCTATCTTTCTCTCTCTCGTGTATAGTAATGAGAGTGAGTAAGAAAAAAGAAAATATTGATTCCGCCAATGGTCTCAGGTTCATCACAAGGTGCCCGGGGGTATCAGAAGGCAATTCAGGAAGCTTCAAGGGATTTTTAGCGGGTTCCAGACACGTTTTCGGAGAGAGATTTCGGAGGGTATCAAGGGCGTTTCAGGGGTTTTGAGAGGGCGTCAAGGGGCCTACAGTTTTTGACAATACATTGTGGATCTTTGCTATCGGGTGAGCTCCAAAGGGAGGATATCAGAGGCGTTTTAGAGCGTTTCGCAACAGTTTCAGGCGGTTTAGGAAGGGACCCAAAAACTGGACATGCACTGCGTACTGTCTATCAGTTAAATTATGGCTCAGAGCTTAAAAAACATGTTCGCAGTTGTAATGCTACCACCTTTCAATACCGAAGAGGGAGTCGTTAGCTTCGTACTTTTTAGATGATGTATTGTTTGGGTTTAGTTTTACCTAGAGGGAATTTGAGCCAACGGTCTGGAGTTTATTGGTACAAAATTTAAGTTCTCAGAAAATAGTGCCAGGCTGCCAGGTATGACAGAGTATGTCGAAGCTATTCATTTAAACAGGCAGCTTTACAACAATCCACGGTATTTCAGTACGCCTAAAGTGGTAGCAATTGTGTCTTTTTTTTTTCTTCTTAACCATAAGGGTAAAATCTGCTCAACAGACACCCGAACAGCTTATCCGGTTAGTCTAGGGTTAAGACCGTCTTCTACAACAAATATTAAAGCCAGGACTACTCTCTTCTCGACCCACTTAACACATTCCTATGGTCGCTAAATCCTTCGCTCTGCGGAACCACCCAGAAGACATTGCTTCAGAGAGGGGATGGTGCACATCGCTTAGCTGCGTAGCCTGCAGCAACGAACATCGATGACTCTCTTTGGAGAGTCCATCACGGTGTTATGCTGGCGTTTAGCCAGTATCCCGAGTGGTCCTCACCTCTCCCTTTGTCCTCGGAAGGCGGGCAGGGTCAATCCCACACCCGTGCCCAACTGTTTTGCAGATATCAAGAACTGATGCCCACGTGCAACCAGATCTGACCTGCTGAAGGCAAGGGTGTCACTACCCTTCAGGCCCTATAAGCTGCACCAGAAGGTTGCTGACAGCAGGGTCTTCATCTGCCGTGGCCCTTGCCGGGGACCCCATTCCAACCGCAGGCTCGGATTCAACCCAAGTGTTTGACGGAGCGCTTTGACAGGATAGTGCACTCTCCTACACTGATCTCCGTCTGCTGCTCTGACTTCCGGTTGTTAACAACCGTCACCTCTGTCTTGTGGTGAGCCAGCTCCAGTTTCCTGGACCGCATCCACCCCTCCACAACCTTGATCGACTGGTCGACCTCCTCGATCGTTTCACCGTAGACTTCGAGCGTAATGTTGTCGGCAAATCCGACAATCTCCACTCCCACTGGGTACTCTAACCTCAACACGTCGTCGTACATGACATTTCATAACACCGGACCCAGGATGGAACCTTGCGGGACTCCTGAGGTTATGTGAAAGCACTTCCGACCCACTTCCGTGTCGTAAACTAGTATGCGATTCTGAAAGTAGCTTTCGAGAATCTTGTACATACAAGTACTCCGGTATCCCCAGACGCAAGAGCGCATCGGCAATAGCAGACCAGCTGGTGCTATTAAACGCATTCCTTACATCCAGTGTCACTACCGCGCAGAAGCGGATTCCCCTCCTCTTAGGCTCGAGTGCTTTCTCGGCGGTTTTTGTAACCGACAAGATAGCGTCTACGGTGGACCTCCCCTTCCGGAAGCCGTACTGGTTGCTCGAAAGACCATTTTCGTCCTCAGTGAACCTCAACATTCTATTGAGGAAGATCTTTTCGAGCACCTTCCCCGCCGTGTCAATCAAGCATATTGGCCTATATGCCGACGGGTCTCCGGGTGGTTTCCCCGCCTTTGGCAATAGTACTAGGCTCTGCCTCTTCCAAGCTTCTGGGAAAACTCCCTCGTCCAGGCATTTCTGCATAGCAGACCTGAATATCTCGGGAGCCTCTGCAATAGCTACTTTTAAGGCCAGGTTCGGAACTCCGTCCGGTCCAGGGGCCTTACTTACACTAAGGCAGGGGTTCTCAAACTTTTTCAGCTTGCGACCCACTTTTGATTATTATAGAATTTGGCGACCCACTATTACACTAGTTTACAGCATTTTTGAACTCGGTAAGCCGATGATCATTTTTGGTGTAGAATCATGCCCTGAGTTCGAAAACGCGAAAGAAAAAATTACAGTAGAGCGGAAATTTTTTCGATTTCCCATACAAGGAAATCGAATTTTTGTTCTATTTTTAAGCAAAGTCGCTCACTTCAAACATCTTATTCTCCATAATCAATGCTCCGATTGAGCTGAAATTTTTACTGTAAGTCGCCTACATATGATATGTCAAAAAAACGTCGAGAAAGAATTTTTACGTTGGTTTTTTTCTTATTAAAAAAAATACATTTCTTCAAAAAAATTAGAGAATTTTGCTAAAATATAAGAAGATCGTCCCTAAAACTCGCTAATATCTTGAATTTCATCAATCTGACGCAAAACCTGTATTCAGATGATCGAATGGTATTGCATTCAGCTTTTAATTTAAGGAAAAAGATTTAAAATTGGTTGAACAAAACGCAATATATGTGAATTTTAGTAGATTATATATTTTGAAAAGTTGCAAAACTCGATATTGAGCTAAAATTCAAAAACTGTTCTACTTAAAATTTTTTGAAGGTTGGTTTCGAAATCAGTACTAAATTGTGCTTCAAAAATTTTGGTCGTTGACAGAAGTTCACGACTTTCGTTTTATTTTGTAAACTTGTGTTATCAGAATATACGTCATTTTAGAAAATTTGGGCTATTTTTTTATAAATACATTATGTCACTTTCATAGACTTTGATAAACTTACATTACAAGGCACTTAATTTGAAAAAAATTCAAGTTTTTCAAACTCACATTTCTTTATCGCTTTTTGGAGAAGTCAAAGCAAGGCTAAGACGCTCAAGTGATTAATTTAAGTAAGCTCTCAAAGAAATTGAGATAAGTGTGCTAATTTCTAATACAACTTTAATTAGCCTGGCTCCATGAAACACTACCGATTTTACAAGATTCTTTCACTTCCTAATCCAAAACTCATAGAATCAGAATTGAATTCAGAACGCAGACATTAGTTTCAATATTCGATATTCTCCAGACTTAGATTTATAATACACACGTTTGAATAAAATTAAGAATAGAAAGAAATAATGAGATGCCTAATTTCTTAAAATAACTGCCAATTCTCCAAAGTGAGTATTTCTAAATTAGAACATGGCCAACAATATCATTTGACTAACTTACGTCAAGGCAATTAATAAAATATCACCAAAGCCTTCGCGACCCACCAAAAATCGACCCGCGACCCACCTGTGGGTCGCGACCCATAGTTTGAGAAACGCTGCACTAAGGGACTTAGCTATCCCCGCAAGTTCCACGTCGGTGACCCTCTCCTCATCGCCAGCCCCAGTCCCCGGCTGTCCTACGAAAGGAGGCCAAGGACTAGGATCATGACGCGGAAAAAGTCCTCCAATGATCCCCTCCAACATCCCTGGAGATTGCTCTGTATGAGCCATTACACCTCTCGTCTTGGCCATCACGATCCTGTACGCATCAACCCACGGATTCACATTGACACTCTGACAGAGACCCTCAAAGCAGGCCTTTTTGCTTGCCTTCTCGGTCTTCAGCGCGGCTTTTGCAGCGGTGAACACCACCCACCGTTTGTTCCGCTCTTTCTCAGATCGTTCTCGCTGCATCCGCCGCCTAGCCCATAAGCAGGCCATGGTCACATCGCACGCACGCTAGAGCACCGCTACCAGCTCGTCGCCGTCTAAACTAGACATGGGTAACTCACTCGCGAATCGACTCAATGAATCGATTCGCGGAACCAGGTGAGTGAACCATGATTCTTCTCAAAAGAGTTACGATTCACTGATGTTCATTACGAGTCCCATGAGCTTCCGAAAAAAGTTGGGTTGACTGCGCACTTAAATGATGATTACACACAGAACATCGCAATCTGTGCCAATCGATCATTGTTTCGTTCGTATATTCAATAGCCGAGCCGCACCAGTGATTCGATTCTTTAGTGGAAGGAACTTTCTTAAAAATTTGTTGAGTCGATTCGTGATTGAGTTACCCATGTCTAGAACGAATAAAAACTTACGTAACCTGCACATTACTGTGCCATGAAATGTTGTTCGGTGCAAGCGACTTTTCTAGGAAACTGGACAATTAAGAGAGGATTCGGCTAACATAGAATAATTAAAATTTCATCAGATTCCGGAAATGAGTTACTGAATCGATCAAAAGAGTCGATTCTTTTTTGAGAGTGAATCGGCAGCGGTTCACTTTCAAAATTGAATCAGATTCCCATCTCTAGTCTAAACCGAGTAGGTTTCGCTCACGGCGGAGCGCCTTCCTAAATACTTACCTTTTCGTCGAAGTATGATGTCTTCCACCTGCGAGGACTTGGCCTAAGCCTAGCCGCCTCTTCCTCTACCCGTTGCGTGCTGTTGTTGCAGTCGATACTGTAGCGAACCGCTATCGTCTACTCTCCAGTTCGAACTACTTGCTAGGCCAGGACTACAAAAAGCAACGTCAATGATCGACTCCGCAGCATTCTGACTAAAGGACTCTTGGTACCGACATTAGCCAAGTCGACATCTAAGATGTCCAGCGTTTCTAGCAGGATCTGACCCCGCTGGTTCGTGGAACGGCTTCCCCATTCCACGGCCCAGGCATTAAAGTCACCCGCTATTACCACCGGCCTTCACCCTGTTAGCACGGTCGTTAAGCGGTCCAGCATTTGCGTGAACTGCTCGACCGGCCACCGCGGAGGCGCATAACAGCTACAGAAGAAGACCCCGTTTACTTTGGCGATCGCGAAGCCCTCATAGGTAGTAGACATCAACTCCTGGACGGATATTTATTCATCGTCCATATCGCCGCCATTTTTCTGGACCCATCCGCGACCCAGTAGCCGTTGCCGGCGGATACTCCGGTATGCGTCCGCTATGATAGGGATATCGCCACTCCGTCCCCCACTCAGAAACCGCTTGACAAAACAGTTGCTGAACCGCACCACAGTGGTGCAGGTTCAGCTGCTTTACCTGCACTGTGATTTGTTCACTGCTGCTTTCTTGAAGGCCGGACACCTTGGACCACCCGTTGGATGCCTGTTGTTTACGGGTTTCCCGGTACAGATCAGACAAATGGGTGGACACGTGCAGCCTTGTGCCTTACGGCCTTCAGCGCCGCATCTCCTACACAGTTTGCTGCTGTCAGGACCTTTTCAGTCCCATGACTTGTGCCCTGGTTCCAGACACCTGAAACAAACCTGTGGTGGTTCGTGGAACGTCAGATGGCATACGCACCAGCCTACCTTAATCCTCCTTACTTTAACGGACTTGTATACGGTAGCTGAACCAAAGCTACATGTGTCCCTGCCGGCGTGGCCTACGACTGCGATGGCCACCTGCACCTCGCACTGTTGCCACAGTGAAATTGTGTGTCTAGTGCACATCGAGTGTCCACTTTATGCTACAATGTTACCGAACATCGTTAGCCGAAACGCTATGGCGAAACTTCAGCTACCCCATTGCCCCATATTTCTATTCGCATATGATTGTGTTTCATTTATGGTTGTGGCTTTAAAAAATGAAACTGATAAGGTATTGCGATGGTATTGTGTTTGTTCCAGTGCTGCAACCCAGGAGTAACAAATCAAAATGACTTATTACTCGTCAAGATACTTTGCCATTGATCTCGCTTCACGTTCCTAATAACTTTTATGCATCTTATCGACCCTGATCAAGGCACGATCTATAATGTATACCAAATGGTGGGACGTACTAACAGATTAGAACAAACTAAGCAAGTCTTTATGCGAATGTTCATTGATAAAGTATAGGGTTGCTCCATGTCGCTCCACACTGGCAGCTTCTAATCACGGTTCGCTGTGCGATGGACAACAACTAATCTATTATAACAGTAGGTATAGGTTAACCATGTGTGCAAACCCGGCTCAAAAAACGGCCGCCAATGTGTCACAGTGTTCGCGCGCGGATTACTGTTTGAAGCACTGCAGCACTATAGTCAGCGCTCGATTAAAAACAACGAAGCCCATATAATTAATTAGAATACACTGCATTCAGAAGTGGATCGGGTTCAGTCCGTGAAAGTACGCGTGCGAGTGCGGATCTGTGAGAGACGATTGGGTTCAAGTGGAACCCCGCTCGAGTGCGTTTGCTTTGCATCGAATTTACGGTGCTCCCACTGACTGGAGAACGCGAGAAGCTTTGGTGAAATTGTTGCGTGATTGACCTTTGCTGGGGTGGATCGTTTGCCGGCGATAAGAACAAGGTGCGATAGTATTTTATTTTTATTTTTATTTGAGGAAGGTGGTTGATTTTTGGTGATAAAAGACTCAACTTGTTTTTAATCAGTGAACCCAGAGTTTTGGGAAGACTCAGGTTTTTACCTTGAAGTAATACTGTTACGGTTGAAACAAATAAAATATACTTTATTAACCCCGCTAGTGTGTTATTCTTTTACCAAAAAGGTTTTTAAATGTTCATACTTATTTTCAGAAGTAACTTATTTAAAAGGGAAAATCAATTTAAGTTAACAGTTTTTGCAGCAGATTTGTTATTTTAAGTTCTAGAGTTATGGTACCGTAATCCGGGGTCAAATTGATCACTTTAAAACAACTTTTGCGGATAACATCAGTGCCTGTTCAAATATTGCCAAAAGAATTTCTGTAAAACCAGTACCCAGTGGATCTCCATGGAACCATGTGACAGAATTTTGTTCAACAAACTTAAACCTTATAACGAATTTTAATCGATCGTAGAATTGACACGAATCGATTGCCGACCAGCTCAAAACAAAAGCGGATCAAAAGCCCGAAACACAAAACCACAAATACTAAACATTGTCTGGCATATATTTTCTCCTACGTACATATTATTCTAGCCTGTTTTCCCTACTGCGCCTCCTAGTACAAATGCGCATCGCTTTACAATAAATGCATAATGGGTTTTTACTCACGGGCCCGTTTGTTTACTTAATCCTCTACTGCAACTGCATGTCGCTCTCTCGGCTTGCCGCACCGTCGCTCGCATGCATCGCCACTCGCCGTCTGCCGCGTCACTCACCACCATGCAACACCACGGCTGAAGTTGAAGCTGTATTCTGCGCTCACTCACACCACTATTCCTCCGTATCGACCTGGCTCACGGTCATCACACGACCCACAATCTCGCGAATGCACTCTCACGTCTCAGCAACCACTGCCGGCGTCGTGTTTTTCTCCGTCCCCACACGACGACGGTTAATTTCTCGAACACCGCGCTGTATCGTGGATCCCGGCGATACTACACACCTCACTCTCGTGATGCACTACCGAACCGACGCCTGCAAACAAAGCCCTGAGGCAGAAAACACATTACTCTTGGTCGTACATAGCGGGCGCGTCCACGACTTACCTCCTACAGTAGGAAGGCTTCGTTCGTTGTGTGTGTGTGGATCTGCATATACACGATTGCTGGGGCGTACACGATTCTCGCTCTTGCCGCGACTGCTTGGTGTCAATATGGGGTGCCAGTGAGTTCCCGTGTAGGGTGATCGTTCTATCCTGGACCTGTTTGGAAGTCGGAACTGATCGTGAGAACTTTCACGTGATGCAAATTTAGCTTAATGGAATTACCTCGCCTTCGTTCTTTCCTATGTCGATCGGAAACGTGCAATTGTTGGAGCTTCCCGGTAATGCTGAGATTCGAGCACTGGAGAAAGAAATCGTTTTGATAAAGCAAGTCTACTTCGGATCGACATCGCACTCACGTGTTAGACAGGTTTTCTGCCCTCGAAGATCTGTTATCGTTACTGTAGGTTGGCCCGCCCTAGCCTCGGCGTCTAGCCTCGATACACCACCGTGCCGATGATGGTACCGCGTACAGCGTGGACGTGCGTCCTGTCTGTAGGTTTCTTCTGAGGACTAGAGATCTGCGAAAAAACGTAATATTGTGGTGACCAGGTGATGCCTATGGTTTCTCCATCTTTTCAACGGATTCTCTCCGATTACCCAGCGAAGCCCGTCCCTCGTCGAGCACGTTGTTGAACGGTCTTGATCGGTCGGAAGGGATCTGCGGAAGTTTTCAGGGTTCGTGTTATGCGCAATTCTGCTGCGAATCATGTTCAACTTACGAATCTTGCCGAATGGGTTTTCAGCGTCTCACCACTTG
This sequence comes from Aedes albopictus, assembly GCF_035046485.1. Lineage (NCBI taxonomy): Eukaryota > Metazoa > Arthropoda > Insecta > Diptera > Culicidae > Aedes > Aedes albopictus. Next base: position 196,832,322 of record NC_085137.1, on the reverse strand, counting down.
TAAAACGGGCTTTCTGCTGTTTCGGACACTATGTGACCGCCTACGACGAGGACCTATAGATGTTCTGATGCCAGCGGAAATAGTGTCTGATTGGTGTATGTGTGGCAACGGCGAAGGTACGTGCCAGCGATTTGCAGGCAAATTTTCTTTCTTTTCTCATGTTCAAGCTAGACCATGTATTCCCTTGTGGCGCATTTTAATTATCAATATACATGTTTATTGAGTTTTCTAGATTTCGGGTATAAATTCATGAATTTAGACTTCATATTCCTAGGCTAAATACTTAAACGTAACACACACTGTCGCAACGAAAAAATTTTTCATGAGGCAATAAAAGTTGGCTCATGAAAAATTTAAGCTACTTTCCATAAGAAGTCGGTCGGAGACGCAAAGATCAAGCAGTTTAAGAGTTTGGGTAGATCCCATAGTATGTCATAAGCATAACGCAAGCCTCTTGCCTGCCAGATTCACTTACATCTAATTATCGTACTTATCGTCTAATTTCCAATGGTAACACCAGCGAGTCCTGGTAAATGTGGCTTGATCGCACGCCATTTCAAATGGCCAGAAGTCTCCGATAAAGTTCTTGAATCCAGCTGCTTTAATTCTGTACTGTGTTGCGACTAACATTCAATTTACTCTTAATCCCTTAAAGGCTAAAAGGGCTAAGATAAGTGTATTCTACTATGCACGAGTGTCTACTATTAGCTGTACATATTTACACTTTGAAATTTTGGATTTTGTAGTTGTGAATGATCACGGGAAAGGAGGATTTAGTTTCCTGTATCGACAAGAGCCCATGTAGAGAGGTTTTACCGCGCCTCGGGTCGCGTTACTTTTGGGTAGTACCCGGGAAGAATTTCTTGCCGAACCCCTACATTTCAACTACTAATTTAAGTTTGGGATTTGTTGTGCCGTTTTGAACTGTCATATGGACCCATCGACTAAATTGTTGCCGCCTTCAGATCAGTGATTTCTCTGCTTCATCTGTTTCCTCAGTGACGGTCTTGGCGCTTGCTGATTAGGTAGGATGCCGGTGAAAACCTAGCGAAGTCGTTGTCTAAGCATCCTGTTGGTGTTGGTGGAGGTGCTTCATCAAGACGGAGAGGTAGGAATCTAACTGTTTTTGCTCATCACGTCTGACTACTTGGTGTTCCCTTTCCGGTGTTTTCAAGGCCTGCGGCTCTTTGTTGACAGGTGTTACCCATGGACATAGCTGTAGAACAGAGGTTCTAGTATGCGAACCTCTCGTTGGTGAGCGACTACTTCTCTGGGACTGAAGTAGAGCTTCTAAGCTTAGTTGGCCTTTATGTCTTTGGCGTGATACTGGCCACGTTTTCCTGTGACGATGTCTTCAAGAGTATACAAATTACTTCCACGTATCTCCCTCACAATTGCCGGGATGAATTTTGGGTCTAACTTCCGGTTGACATGGTCCACTTTCGATGATAGTGTGAAGCTTCTGCGCCAGACAACATCTCCTATTTGGAACGATACGGCTCTTGTTCGCAAGTCATATCGCTGCTTTGTCCTCTCGTGATTTAGGCGAATCTGCTGCACCACAAACTCCTGGATGCGACGAATCGTTGAGAGCCGGATGTCCTGTGCTACGTTAGGGTCATCTGGAGTGTTCAGGTTTTGTTGGGTGTACAAATCTGTATGGAGAATCAACTCACGGCCAAAATTAGCTACGTGAGGACTGACACCTGTTGAATCATGTTTGGCACTGTTAATTGCTGCTACTATTGCCGGAAGCTGTTCATCCCAAGCACGATGATCCTCGTTAAGCAGTGCTCGTACGCATGTAATCAATACTCTGTTGACTCTTTCGCAATTGTTGACCATCGGGCAGTAAAAAGCTGTCCTCATGTGTTCGATTCTGTGCTTTAACAACAAGGATTTAAATGCGACCGACAGGAATTGTTTGCCATTATCAGAAAGAATGATTCGTGGGCGCGAGAATTTGAGAAATACTTCTTCTTCCAGGAATCGTACCATTTCCACTGCGTTGGCCGACTTCATGGGGTTCACTACCACATACTTTGTAACCCAATCCACGACGACCAGTAGAACTGTGTTGCCTTTCCGAGAACGAGTGAAGGGACCCACAAAATCGATGGATATTAGTTCCCATGGTATTCGAGCCGGCTTTGGTCCTCCCATGTTTGGCATCATCGTCGAGTTCGGTGCCTTGCTCGCCTTACAAATTCCGCAGTTCCTCACATAATCGGAAACGTCCTGCATCATTTTTGGCCAGTAGAAGTAGGTTTGAAGCTTTTGCCATGTTTTGTGGAATCCCAGGTGCGCGGCGGATTCAGTATCGTGGAACCTTCTTATGCACTCTATCCTTTCTTCCATCGGGACGACTTTCTTCCATTTGTGTACCGCAATACCAGTTTCGTCCTTGCTGCTGCAGTTCTTATAAAGTTCGTCGTTGATGAGGCGAAAATCAGGGAATTTGGCCTCATTTTCCTTCGCCCTTTCTACTATTTTCTCAAACCAGGGATCTTTGGAGCTACCCAGCGAAAAGACCATGGTTGATACGATGCGGGATAGGGCGTCTGGAACGGTGTTGAAGGCTCCTTTTCTGTATTTTATGTCAAAGTCGAATGAATTTAAGCGTAAGAGCCATCTGCTCATGAGGGCTGTTGGGTTTTTCATAGTCTTCAGATAACTTAGCGCTGCGTGGTCACAGAAGACAGTGAACTTAGTTCCTTCTATGTACCCTCTAAATTTCTCGATTGCTCTTATTACCGCTAAGCATTCCCTCTCTGTCACGGAGTATTTTCGTTCGGACGGCGACAACTTTTGGGAGAAATAACTTATCGGATGCTCTTCACCCTCTACCTCCTGCGTCAGTACAGCACCGATGGCTACGTCACTTGCATCACATGCTATGCTGAAAGGCCTCGCATAATCCGGCATCGTGAGAACTGGAGCAGATACTAAAGCGGATTTCAGTTTTAAGAAGGCTTCTTCTGCTTTTGCGGTCCACCTATATTTCTCCTTCGTTTTCGTTAGTTCTGTTAAAGGTGCAGCTAGCCTGGAAAAGTCAGCAATGAAACGCCTATACCAATTGCAAAGGCCCAAGAACCTCTGAACCTCCTTCCTTGACGTTGGTGCTGGAAACTTGACGATACATTCGATTTTTTCTGGATCCACATTCCACCCTTGCTCGTTGAGAACATATCCCAGGTATTTCATTTCTGCTCTGCAAAATTTTGACTTCTCTGGAGAGATGGTTAGTTTAGCTTGCTTCAAGCGCCGAGCCACTTCCTTAAGCAGCGCAATGTGTTCTTCAAAGGTCCGTGTACAGATGATGATGTCATCCAGATAGCAAAATACCTGTGGTTCCAAATCCACGAATAAGTGGTTCATGAGGCGTGCTAAGGCTTGGCTTGCAGTGCAGAGTCCAAATGGAACCACTTTAAACTGAAAGTGGCCCCGTTGGGGTATTGTGAACGCTGTTAGTGGTCGTGAGGACTTGTCGAGAGGCAGTTGCCAAAATGCATCCTTCAAGTCGATTGAAGAAATGTACGAACAGCCACTGAGGTTGTTGATAATAGCTGCAATTTGTGGTATGGGGTAGCCTTCGTTAATGCTGATGGAGTTTAAGTATCTGGCATCCAGACAAACTCGGTATTTGCCCGTTTTTTTCTTCACAGCTACTAGCGGGTTATTCCACGGGGAGAACATGGCTTCTTCTATAACGTCCAATTCCAGCATCCTATCCACTTCACGGTTTACCTCGTCTAATATGTACTTGGACATCGTGTAATAGCGCTGCTTTTTTGGTTCAGCATTCCCAACGTCGATCCGATGTGAGTAGAGGTCTGTTCTCCCGAGTTTTCCTTTTTCTGCCCTTGGAAACAGCTCAACCACTTCCCTTAGTTGTTGACTTTGTTCCGAATTCAGGATTTTCATCGGCTCTTCCTCTTGCATTTCGTCGATGTCAATTGATTGCAGCGCGCAGCAAATAGGTTTCACTCCAAATTTCTCCCAGAAATCCATACCTAAAATAACACAGTCCGGTATGGATGGTGCTAAGAGCATTGAAAGCATTTCATTACGATGGTTATATGCGATTGGAAGTCTAGCGAAGTTTGTGATAGTGTGCCTCGTACCATCCGCTGTCCTGATACCTCCTACGACTGCACCTTTTCTTAGACCCAGCTCTTCCACTATGTTGACATACTTTCCTCCCAATAACGAACAGTTTGCACCACTATCAAGTAAGGCTGTCAATTCCCTTCCCAGCACTCCAATAATGGCATGTGGTCTGTTGTCTTTTCCTGGATTTACGATTATAGCGCCTACGTTTGCAAGTTTTATAGTTTCTGCGAGGGGGTCTGATGATTGCGGAGATTCTCGTCCCTCTACTGAAGATTCCCCGCCTCCATGTTTTCCGCTTCAGCTAAGCATATGTAGCAGTTGCGTAAGGTATAGCCCCTTCTTCCACATCCATGGCAGAACAAAAACGTTTGTGGCTTCTTGCAATCGGCATGACGATGACCGTCCTCTTCGCAATTCCAACAGACTACCTGCATTCGACTCCTTTCCTGCGTTTCTTGATCCGCTGCTCGTGTAGCACCAAGCTGACGGTATCGCGGCGGCTGCTGATGATTCTCCTGTTGCCATGTTTGCTGCTGGGGTAATGCCGTCGCTGCACCGGACTGCTGATCTAGTTGACGTTGTATGAAGTGTTGCTGAGGAGCCTGTTGTGGAAACCTGGGCGTAGGACGCTGCCACTCCGTTTTTGGTGTAGTAGTACTTGTTGATGCCTCTTTTTTGTATCTACGGTCCACGTATGTTCGGATTGCGTTGACTTGTTCCATCAGCTGATCCATTTTTAGGTGCCAGTACTCTTCATCCCCTTCCGCCGCCTGATTCGCCTGGGTATACGGTTGAAGTGTATGTGATTCGCCTAGCTGCTCTAACTCCACGGCGTGTATTCTTCCAAACCTTTGCGAAGATGATGCGTTTCCTGAATGTCTCTGCGGTGCGTTTGGAGCCGGTGTCGCTAGATTTGGTTCGAGCAACGACTCATGCGGTATAGTAACCCGCCGCTGCTGCCTGTTCAGAAGCAGTTTGGTGTCATCATAGCTCGCGCAAACTTCCACAAGCTCCTCCAGAGTCCGTGGTCTGGCTGCTGCCACCGTGGGTGCATATTCTGCGTTCATGTTTTTCTTTACAATGAAAAACTTTTCTGTTTCTGACATCTTCGGCTGAGCAAAACGAAACAGTGAAACAATTTCTCTGTAGTACTTCACAAATGGTTCTGTTTGTCCCTGGTAGCGAAAGAATGCTTCCGCTCGAATAAACTGCCCGTACTCTGCTGGCAAGTACTCCCTCCTAATCTCTTCTTTGAACGCTTCCCAGGATGTAAGGAGACCTTGAGAAATTGCTCGTGCGTACCAATCCAGTGCATCGTCTTGAAGAAGGTGCTTTACCGATGTTAGCAACACCTCTTCGCTCACCCCTTCCGACATCGCAAAAGACTCTACCCGATCCAGATACGTATTTAACGATTTTGTGTCCTTTTCACCCCTGAATTTAAAGGGCCAATTGTGGATTGCTTTTTGTATTCGCCTCTCTTCTCCTAGTCCTGTACGCTCTCCTCGTTGTACGTGAAGCCGTACCAAATCGTTGATCAGATCGTTTCGGAGTTGGTTGTATATATCTCCACTGTCGATGTTTCTCTGGTCCTGTCTTGCCATATTCTCTCCAGATGCTCGTCGGATCTCGTCCATACTGCTGCTGTTGAAGCGTTGATTGAGCGATGTCCTTTGTGGCGTAACAGATCCTCTTCCTCGGCCACGCCCTGTTCCTTCTGGAGTTCCCAGCAACGGAAGCTGAGGGAGTTGTTGCTGGTGTCCTTCATTTTCTGTTGGGTAATTACTTGCAATACCAATTGCTGCTGATCCATCCTGCATGCCAGTCACCTGCGTAGCTGATAGCACCTGTGGCGTTTTCTTAATTGCACCTCGATCACTGTTCACTGATTGGTTCACTGACTTAACGGCAACATCACTGACACTCGCGAATAGCGTGTTGACAATTTGACGAAGTGAATTAAGCGTTTCAACCGAATTTTCCGGTGGATTGATTATTGCCAATCGGTTTTGGTAGTGTATCAGTCTCGAATGTGCTTGTGTCAAATCATGCGAGTTGTCTAATTTGTGTGCTCTTTCAATTACGATTTGCAGCTGTTTGATGCCTTCGACACAAACATCTATATTGACAGATGGGTCCATGACATGCTCTGAACTGTTGTAAACAGTATTCTTGGCATTATCTTCATCAACAAGGTCTTTGAGTCGCATTACCTTGTTGCGATGAGTCATACTGCTTAAGTTAACTACATGTCGTAGTGCTAACTCATAAGCGATTTCCTCGCTTGTTAAATGTGTGAAATTCATGGCTTTAATTGTAAAGCAGACAACTAAAGCTCAAATCCCAAACTTATCCAAAAAAAAAGACAAGAACTAATGTTTAAGCAGTACTAGTGTGTGTTTGTGTGGGTAATTTGTGTTGGGCGCCAATATAACGAATTTTAATCGATCGTAGAATTGACACGAATCGATTGCCGACCAGCTCAAAACAAAAGCGGATCAAAAGCCCGAAACACAAAACCACAAATACTAAACATTGTCTGGCATATATTTTCTCCTACGTACATATTATTCTAGCCTGTTTTCCCTACTGCGCCTCCTAGTACAAATGCGCATCGCTTTACAATAAATGCATAATGGGTTTTTACTCACGGGCCCGTTTGTTTACTTAATCCTCTACTGCAACTGCATGTCGCTCTCTCGGCTTGCCGCACCGTCGCTCGCATGCATCGCCACTCGCCGTCTGCCGCGTCACTCACCACCATGCAACACCACGGCTGAAGTTGAAGCTGTATTCTGCGCTCACTCACACCACTATTCCTCCGTATCGACCTGGCTCACGGTCATCACACGACCCACAATCTCGCGAATGCACTCTCACGTCTCAGCAACCACTGCCGGCGTCGTGTTTTTCTCCGTCCCCACACGACGACGGTTAATTTCTCGAACACCGCGCTGTATCGTGGATCCCGGCGATACTACACACCTCACTCTCGTGATGCACTACCGAACCGACGCCTGCAAACAAAGCCCTGAGGCAGAAAACACATTACTCTTGGTCGTACATAGCGGGCGCGTCCACGACTTACCTCCTACAGTAGGAAGGCTTCGTTCGTTGTGTGTGTGTGGATCTGCATATACACGATTGCTGGGGCGTACACGATTCTCGCTCTTGCCGCGACTGCTTGGTGTCAATATGGGGTGCCAGTGAGTTCCCGTGTAGGGTGATCGTTCTATCCTGGACCTGTTTGGAAGTCGGAACTGATCGTGAGAACTTTCACGTGATGCAAATTTAGCTTAATGGAATTACCTCGCCTTCGTTCTTTCCTATGTCGATCGGAAACGTGCAATTGTTGGAGCTTCCCGGTAATGCTGAGATTCGAGCACTGGAGAAAGAAATCGTTTTGATAAAGCAAGTCTACTTCGGATCGACATCGCACTCACGTGTTAGACAGGTTTTCTGCCCTCGAAGATCTGTTATCGTTACTGTAGGTTGGCCCGCCCTAGCCTCGGCGTCTAGCCTCGATACACCACCGTGCCGATGATGGTACCGCGTACAGCGTGGACGTGCGTCCTGTCTGTAGGTTTCTTCTGAGGACTAGAGATCTGCGAAAAAACGTAATATTGTGGTGACCAGGTGATGCCTATGGTTTCTCCATCTTTTCAACGGATTCTCTCCGATTACCCAGCGAAGCCCGTCCCTCGTCGAGCACGTTGTTGAACGGTCTTGATCGGTCGGAAGGGATCTGCGGAAGTTTTCAGGGTTCGTGTTATGCGCAATTCTGCTGCGAATCATGTTCAACTTACGAATCTTGCCGAATGGGTTTTCAGCGTCTCACCACTTGTAAAACGGGCTTTCTGCTGTTTCGGACACTATGTGACCGCCTACGACGAGGACCTATAGATGTTCTGATGCCAGCGGAAATAGTGTCTGATTGGTGTATGTGTGGCAACGGCGAAGGTACGTGCCAGCGATTTGCAGGCAAATTTTCTTTCTTTTCTCATGTTCAAGCTAGACCATGTATTCCCTTGTGGCGCATTTTAATTATCAATATACATGTTTATTGAGTTTTCTAGATTTCGGGTATAAATTCATGAATTTAGACTTCATATTCCTAGGCTAAATACTTAAACGTAACAACCTTTAGTTAAATAACTTCAAATATCAAAATATTGGAAATTCCACTTTGGGGCGAAATTGATCAGTATACATTTAAGCATCGGTTGGAAAGGAAAATTTCCATCACCGCTTAATTTTGCTCTTCTAAAACCGAATAACGCGTCTAAAATATTACAATTAGTGAATTTAATACTTTAAATGCAAAATTAAATTTCGAAATTTCCCCTTAAACGCCTGAAGGTAGGCAAGTTTATTTGAAATAAGTGATTTCTATTACAATAAATGACTATTTCTTCAAAAAATGAACCTTTTATAACAATTTCATGTTCTGATTAGCTGCATAACATCCCAACCAAGGCTCCACAAAAATGTTAAAACAGAGAATTCACAGGAAGTCCTATTAGCAATTGATTGTTTAGCAGCAATGATTTCAGCTAAATGAAAAATACATTGCAAATTCCTTGAAAAAATAAGGCAAAACTAATTTTTTTCTAAATATTATAAGTCTACACTCATCTCTAGACATCTACGAATCAGATGACGTAAAAAGTTTAAGATCATTACGACGCTTAAGAGTTCCTAGTATGGAATTACAATGTAGTGATCAATTTCACCCCGCTGAATAATTTGACCCCGGTTTACGGTATCTTAGATAACATATATCTGATTCTCTTTTTGAACAGCATTATCGTACCAATGTTTTTGTCAGTTTTATTTTTGCTCTAAAAGAATTTCTGGAAGCGTTTGGTACGGGAGGTCCACGCTTCCATCTTTCCCCTCGATTTCAAGGTGTAGAATGTTTTCAAATATTAGCTATGTTGAAATCGTTCTATCCCTTGAAATCTTCTCTGCGGTACATGCTGCGCAGTTGGCCTGGCCATTAGACAAGAAAAATGATAGACTGAAGTCTTCATTTTCCAGGATGCATTCAAGTAATGGCTGCGTTAGTGTGAGATTAGATTAGATTAGATTAAGACACTTGGTTGAAAAACATCTGGTCGAATGACATTTAAACGAAAGGCACATGGAAATGTATTCGAACGGAAAGATTTCAATATTACATTGAATAACAGCCTGTACTTTAAAGAAAAAAAAAGTACCTGATGAAAAGTCAGCAGCTATAACATTTTAACACAGTACGGAAGAATAGCATGTATGCAAAAGAAGGATAAATCTCTAATGAATAAAAAAATAGCAGCTATAATAATAAAACAAAGCAAAGAGGAAACTCGGAAGAACTGACTACGTTCAAAAGAAGGCGAAATCTTCGATTTAAAAATCAATATTTACCAAATAAAACTTTTACGGATAAGTTAACTTGAAGGAACAGCATATGTTTTGAAGAAAGAAAAAACATCTGAAAAATCAGGATCTCCAACATAGTGGAAACCAGTGCTGCAATTTTTCGACAGGCCTTTATGATAACGATATTTTGCTTTTTTCATTTTCTCCGTTTTGGTTTTCCTGTCAATGTTGCTTTCCGATCAGCAACATGGGAGCGAAATGAAATAGGTACTCACACTCGCACGCAGCGTGCTGAAAACGAGAGCTGACAGGGCTAAATTTCCATTCAATTTTCTGTAGTTGAGTGTTTTCACCCGTGGTAGCGTATAGGGCACTCACTCTCACAAGCCACCGCTTGAGATGAATGGCCTTTCAGCATGAGTAGTGTGTGGGTGATTGGGAATTGATCTTGTTGGGTCGCTCACGAATGGAGCTCTCAGACTCTCAGTTCTCACATCGAGGAACTGAAAACGACCGCCGCAGTCATTCATTTTCGGCTGAAAAACAGGCACTGAGACTGATATTTTGCAAGACTGGTGGAAACACATTTGGCTCTTGCCTATGTACAAAGGAAAAATAAATCTTAAATGTAATTCAGTAACTCAAATACTGCGAACAAAAACTACACTTCGGAAACAAGCTATAAAATGAGCAACTTCAATTATACAACCTCACTTCGAATTACTTTAAGACCAAATATCTTAAAACAAACTTTCTACCAAACGTCCATTTGGTCAAATGTCTTTTTAGCTAAAAGCACTTTCGACCATTCGACCAAATGTTCATATTCTTCTTCTTTGTAGCTCTACGCTCCCATTCGAAATCAGCCTACCTCTCTTCAACTTAATGTTCCTTAAGCATTTTCACAGTCATTAATTGAAGGGCTTTTTTCTTTTTTCCCTTATCTATTGAGCCTTTGAACCACTGCTTCCATTCTGTAGGAATATTGTGGCATGATCCATTTTTGCTTGAGTGCTTATCAAATATCCTGTCACAATTGAGAGATGATGGACATTGATGGTTGGTGTAGAACTCGTTCCCAACTAGGCTCGGCTCGTATTATAAAGTCAATTACATTGCCGAATCCCCAAGGGCTCTAATAATCCTTTTCCTAATATTGACGACCTTAAATTATATAATGTACACCACATTTGCATAGAATGTGTTCGGTAGTTTCGTTTTCCGTTAAAAAAAAGCGACATTCAAGGGATTGCATTTTCCCAATGAGCTTGAGCTTGAGCTTGATTGACCGCCCGTAGATGCTACTCCGTTATTGCTAGATCAGCTGAATTTACACAGAGAACCAACAGATAATATTTGGGATTAATATTTATCATCAACGTGTAACTTCTGGTGATCTGACATATTAAGCAATACCGGCGCCGGCCACGTCCGAATGCAGGTCAATTTAGGGTACGGGGAGGAACTGCTGTTGTGATACTCGCTTGGCCCCCAACCGCATCACCGCCCATCCGACCCAAATAGAACAGAGTGTACGATTCGGGTCGACGCGACAGTAATGCAAAAGGACGGCCAGTGAAGCCGAATATACCTCTGCACTTCCACGAGTATCACGGAGTTTGGAATGATATGGGAAAGAATTTTATGATCTGGATGCACTTTGGTAAGTGATTTCGACCGGCGGATAGGGTAGCACACTCGCGACGAAAACACTCGAACACACGAACGATACTCTGCGCCAATAGTTTCTTTCTCGTTTATCCAGGGCGTAGCACAATACCGAACAAGACTGCGACACCCAATCCACCTACGCGGCATTCTGTTTCTATAGGCAATAACTAGACCTCTGTCTTCCCGTGATGTTTGGTGCACTTAAGAGCCTTCCGACCGTTTATGATTCACCATAAAAATATCAAGAAATACTGTAATTTATAATCTAAAAAAAAACGGCATTTCGACTTTGGCTCCAAAAACACACTAAACCGCCCCGTACGAAGATGAGCACTGTGAAATAGACAACGACGACGACGACGCGCTTGCGGCCGATCCGAATAAAAAAGCGGCATTTCGATTTTGCCTCCAAAGACACACTCCGAGTCGGAAATCATGTTGACGAACTATACAAATTCACAAGAATAAATGATAAACAATTAGAAGTCAAATTCAAACTAATGCTTAAGCCGACCCACATAGTGACGGACCTTTCAATATTAGATGATTAAATTCTTGTAAATATTTTATATATCTAAACACGAATTGTTAACAATAATATGAAACGAGCTCACCCATTTGCGTCCATCCAATCGTCCACCAGCGACAACTACACCAGCGCTTCCGACAAAATAACAGTCATCATGATGACCAGTCAATGTAGCAGAAATACATACACGACCTCACAAACATAACTGATTTTTCCATTGATGACGACGGAATCGCGTAACTACGCGATCGAGTAGCAATTTCCCCGACCGAACCTCACTTTTACAACTTTTGTGCACGCACACAACCCATTGACGACGACGACGACACCGCGGACATTCAAGGGATTGCATTTTCCCAATCTTTTTCAACCCGTCAACGCCCAAGGTGTCTCACAATTGAATTCTTTATAAAGATTCGTTATCAACAGTCAAGTTTCAATAAAATAAACATGATATCATGAGAAAATTGGAAGTCTATGGTGCAGTTCCAAAAAAGTCTTCAATGTGAGTCCTTCACATCAGATAATTTTTTCAAGTTCTATTTTGGCACAACTTTTATACTCTCGTTTTATCCGGATCCGTATAGATACAATGCATCTATAATGAATAAAACAGAGGATAAACACTTAAAAATAATAAGAAAATAAGTTTCAGATGACATCATGGTTAACTACTCATATATATGTGTATCAAAAAGCCTATTTCTCTTTGATTCTCCATTTTTTTTCCTTACTCTCGCACTCTCATAAGCAAGTTAGAGCACTGTTATAGTACTCTTTCTTTCTTTGTCAAAACAAATTAGAGATTCTTCAAAACCTACGTAACGCTATTGAAGGAGGGGATGGGTCCACAACAGTATTGCGCCTCATAAAAAAATAAATTTTTTTGGATTTCTTTCAAAATCAAGTCCGGCAGAAATCCCTGACGGAATCCCGAAAGGATTCCCTACAAGAGTTCTGGGAGAAATATCTGGTAGAATCCTGAGAGGAATCGTGACTGGAAGCTCGGCAGGAATCTCTGATAGAATCACAGAAGAAACCCCGGAGAAAATCATGGGAGCAATTCAGGAAGGAAACCTTGAACAAATCCCAGAAAGAATTTTTCAAGAAACACCAGCAGTAATCTCAGCACTTATACCTAAAAGAACTTCCATTGAATTCTCTGAATATATCTTGTCAGAAACCATTGAAAGAATACCAGGAGAAATCCGTGAAGTAATCCCAGCAGGAATCCCGGAATGAATGCCAACTAGAATTCCTGAAAGAATCCTTTCAAGATTTTCTAAAGCAATCCCGGCAGAAATTCCTGAAGTTATTACTGAAGAAATCCTGTAGATAATACCTGATAGAATCATTATACGTAGAAATCACACGACAGGAATGCTGGATGAAAGCAGAGCAAGAATTCCTGAAAGAATCTTAGAACACATCCCGGAAGGAATTATTGAAGATATCCATAAAAAAACTCGGAAAGAATTTTTGAAGGAATCCCATCAGAAATTCCAGGTCGAATACCTAAATATCCAGGATTGCCGGCAGAAGCCAATATTCTTTCATATTTCTTTTCGGGAGGAATCCCTTGAAGAATCGGTGCAGAAATGCCGAATAAAATACCTAAAACAATCCTCTTAGAATTTTCTAAAACAATCCCTGCAAAAATTCCTGTAGAGATCTCAGAAGCCTGTAGGAATAGAGGAATTCCGGAAGAAACATCCTGAGAAATTCTGAGAAGATACTCGAGAGGAATGCCCTTGGGAATGCCTGAAGAAATTTCGGGAAGAAGTCCTGATGGTATCTGGAGAAAATCTCTTCTCCTTTAATTTTATCTCATTTATTCACCCTACTCTCTACCTTTACTCTCTACTTTACCGTCTCCCAACCTTTTATCCTAACCCTCTATCCTAACTCAACTTTCTGCCTTACCCTCTAGTAAAACTCTCTACCCTACCCTACTACACTATCCTCCATCGTATCAGCTGCCCTAACACTTTTTCTCTATCCTAATCTTTACCCTAACCTCTATTCTAACCCTCTATCCTATCATCTACACTAACCATCTACCCACTCTCTATCTTATGTCGTTTTCGTTTTTGCGGCAGTGCTATACCGATGCAACACTTTTGCACCGAAAATGTTCGTGTTCGATTTTCGTACCGCAGCGGTGTAGCACAGAAGACAGTATTTTTAAATTTTGCCAAATTTTGGATATATTCCCGTAAAAAAGTAAGTGATATTTGCTCGGGCAGTGCTTAGTTATCAGACCGGTTATTGCCCTGAGAGAATTTTGTTCAGATTCAATATGTCCTTGGCTTTTGCTGCACAGGGTACTTTTAAGGTATTCGTAGCACTATTGTTAGATTTTTATGTTCTATAACCTCCCGGTTCCTTGCTAATGGCTGGCAATAACATGAGCCGTGAAATACTAAGGCGCATCATCAGTGGAAGTCGTGCCTACTACGGGCTCCAGAAGAAATTGCGGTCACTCCCGCACCTAATGTACTATGTACAAGATGCTAATAGGACCGGTGGTTCTCTACGGACACGAGACATGGACGATGCTCGAGGAGCACCGCAAGCACTCGGAGTTTTCGAGCGACGCGTGCTAAGGACGATCTTCGGCGGCGTGCAGGAGAACGGTGTGTGGCGGCGAAGGATGAACCACTAGCTCACTGCACTCCACGGTGAACCCAACATCCTGCAAGTGGCGAAAGCTAGACGGATACGGTGGGCACTGGGCAGGGCAGGTGCAAGAATGCCGGACAACAACACTGCAAAGTTGGTGTTTGCTAACCATCCGGTTGGTACAAGAAGGCGTGGAGCGCAGAGAGCACAATGGGCGAACCAGGTGGAGCGTGATCTGGCGAGCGTTGGGCGTGTCCGACGTTGGAGAGCTGCAGCTGCAAATCGAGTATAATGGCTGCAAATTGTTGATTCAGTGTTATCATGAATTGAATGTTGAACTAAATAAATGAAATGAATCTAAGAGCATCCGGAGCTCCACAAAATAGCTCAGGGCCAATGAAACAAGATGCTGCGCCCTGTCTTGCTAAGTTGTCGAATTTTTTATTTCTTTGCATTCCACAATGGCCAGGGACCCGATACAATAAAACCTCGTTCCTTATGACCAATTGCTCCAGAGAAGGAATGCATTGCCACACCATTTTAGATTGGCACGTCAGCACGTGGCATTTAGAGCAGCTTGACTGTATGGGAAAATACAGATTTTGGCAAACCTGTAGTTTCACTTGAGGCATGTATCAGCACACCTCAAAATTGCTTGAAGTTACCCTTGAAACACAGTGCGACTGTATCCCATTGGTATAGTTTTATTGGTGCCAGAGCTCACAATTCCAGCTCCTGTATTCTCACCCACTTTGGAACCATCAGTATAAAATACAACAGAACTTGGACGTAACTAGGCCCACCAGAATTCCATGTATAGCGGCTTTGTTTCACCACTTCTAAGGGAACATCACCCGGGTAGAGGTGAATGGCAAACCAAAAACAAAAGAATAACAAATTTTATTGTTATAACTAATTTACCATTCATGAGTTCTTCATGAAGAGCTTAAAACAACATATCAATAGCTAATTTTGATATCATATCAAAATATGTCATTTGCTTGTCATTTATCAATTGATTTGAAAATTTGAAAAAAAAAAGCTACTGAATGTCTTATTTTGCTATCATAACTAATTTTGCAATTGGCGAGATATTGTTGACCTCTTTCGAGTTTGATGAACCTTTGCAGTTGTGGCACTTATTAAGAACAACATAATGACAAATTTTGAATTTTTGTTATTCTAAAAGTAACATTTGATATTTGTTTGCAATTACATTCTATCCAGAAAACTTATAATATTTTTATTTTCCCGGGCAGAAGAGAATTACAAAGCAATGGCAAGTTTTACCATTAAAAAAGAATTACTGATTGGTAAAATTTGCCATTGGTTTGGTAACAAAAGGGCAAAAATAATTACTGACATTGTTCGACGGAATAACTGAAGAATGTCAAATTTTGACATTACAATGGCAAACCAAGAACAAAAAAAAATTAAGGTTGAAAATTGCAAATTATACCATTATTGAGTTATTGAAAACCGAACAATAACAAAATTTGTTATCCGCTTGTCAACCAAAACAATGGTATATTAAGTTGTTTATTCCAATAACAAAATAAAAATCTTATAAGTTTTCTGGATGGAATGTAATTGCAAACAAATATCAAATGTGTCTTTTAGAATAACAAAAATTCAAAATTTGTCATTATGTTGTTCTTAATAAGTGCCACAACTGCAAAGGTTCATCAAACTCGAAAGAGGTCAACAATATCTCGCCAATTGCAAAATTAGTTATGATAGCAAAATAAGACATTCAGTAGCTTTTTTTTCAAATTTTCAAATCAATTGATAAATGACAAGCAAATGACATATTTTGATATGATATCAAAATTAGCTATTGATATGTTGTTTTAAGCTCTTCATGAAGAACTCATGAATGGTAAATTAGTTATAACAATAAAATTTGTTATTCTTTTGTTTTTGTTTTGCCATTCACCTGTTCTTAATAAGTGCCAAAACTGCAAAGCTTCATAAAACTCGTAAGAGGTCAACAATATCTCGCCAATTGCAAAATTAGTTATGATAGCAAAATAAGACATTCAGTAGCTTTTTTTTTTCAAATTTTCAAATCAATTGATAAATGACAAGCAGACGTAAAAACTTGAAGTATTTTTAGGCAACCCGGGCAGAAAAGAATTACAAAACAATTGCAAGTTTTACCATTCAAAAAGAATTACTGAATGGTAAAATTTGTCATTATTTTGTTTGAAATAAGTGACAAAAGGGCAAAAATAATAACTGACATTGTTCGATAAAATAACTAAAGAATGTCAAACTTTGACATTACAATGACAAACCAAGAACAAAAAAAAAATAAGATAGAGAATTGCAAAATATACCATTATTGAGTTATTGAAAATAGAACAATATCAAAATTAGTTATTCCCTTGTCATCCAAAAGAAGGGTATATTAAGTTGTTTATTTCAATAACAAAATGAAAACTTATAAGCAAGCTTGCTATTTGATGAAAACATTCGCGAAATGATGCGATCTGCTTTCGACAACGAATACGTTTTCACCCATCCTCGCTTTATTCAATCAACCTCCCATACGAGTAGCACACGAACGGACTCAACACTAATCAGCATAGTTGACTCTTCCTTTTCGCCGTTGAGCCGTTGCGTTCTAGCCAAGCATCTCTTTTCATCGCTTTCGATGCTTTTCGACAGCTTATCGCGAAGCATCGTTGGCTGGAAGCTTTATTAGTATGGTATCGGTACATGCGAATGTTGCTTCTGTGTGCGTGTCGAGCGTTCATGCCGTAGTTTCGCAAACCAACCTATTCGGTATGGTTCGGCTGTTCGGGCGAGCGTGTGACGGCCCAGTCAGATGTGTGCAAAATCGTTTGTGATTTACATCATGTTCGTTTTGCCACCTCTTTGCTGCTGGTCATCGCTGATCAGTGCACAGTTCAATCGCACGCGATAAATATACAGTTGATGAGTTGTGATGAGCACTAGTGAGGTGATCATTTGCATCATTGCTTATAAGTTTTTTGGATGGAAAGTAATTGCAAACAAATATCAAAATTTACCATTAGAATAACCAAAACTCAAATTTTGTCATTATGTTGTTCTTGATGAGTGCCAAAACTGCGAGTTCATTAAACTCGCAAAAGGTCAACAATATCTCACCAATTGCAAAATTTGTTATGATAGCAAAATAAGACATTCAGTAGTTATTCTTCCAAATTTTAAAATGACAAGCGAATGGAATATTTTGATATGATATCATATTATGATATTCACATGTTGTTTTAAGCTCTGCATGAAGAACTCATGAATGACAAAATAAGTTATGACAATAAAATTTGTTATTCTTTTGTTTTTGGTTTGCCATTCACCTCTACCCGGGAAAGTACGTTTAATTGGCAAATTGAGAGATAAATTTGTGAAAAAATTACCACTTGTTTTGGTGGGATTCGAACCCACGACTCCGTTATCGGTAGTCTGGCGCTTTAACCAACTAAGCTACAGAACAAGTTACAACTCTGCAGAATAGAAAGTCAAACTGGATTCGAAGCACCACCCTAAACCGGGTCCGTCTTTCACAACTTTATCTCTCTTTCGGCTCTTAGATGCCAATCAGTCGAGCTTCAATATCAACATTCTAAAAACAATACGCGCACACTTGTTGTTCGTAGGCCGCGAGAGTGCGGGAGATCCGGAAAATTGCCCGTTGGAGACGAAGCAAACTCAAGCTCCTCAATTTTATCATATAATTTGTTTGCACCGGATTTAAACGCATCTGAAGAGAATTCAGTTTTCTATACCTAAATGGCTTGTTTTATCCTCTGAGGGGCATATAACGATTAGAAGTAGTGGCACAAGTGAAATTTAATTATTAGGCATGTCATTTTTTTTAAGGGGTATTCTGCTTAGGGGGTTCGAAAGGTTGGTACGCATATTGTTGGTTCAAGCCTCAAACGAAGGCTAAAGTTAAGCATAAATATGCACGAATCTACCATGACAATAAGTGGACTGGTAAACCATCAACCACAAATATTGTTGATGTAAGAATAATCAAACATACTTCTTGTGCTGATCAGATCATCAATTCTGTTTAATTCAAGCTTCCATTAATCTCCAACCTATCATATCATACGTAATACAATCTCTAAAAAGGATTATGTAAAAGTCAGTGCATAAATATGCTTGTTTTTGACCACAACTTGACTTGACTTTATTTTTTCTCCGTGTTCATGTGCAATGACCGTGGTGATATGGTAGCTGCGGTATCAGGCAATAAGGCCGAAGCACGTTAGGCCAAAGTACGTTAAGCCGAAGATCATTAGAGGGACTATGCTTGGAGTGCGCCAATTACCGAGGAATAACGCTCTTCAACTCGGTGGTCCAAATTATGTCATGTAAGTTGTTCAAAAGATTGAGATCGTTGCAGGAAACCTTCGTCGGCAAATACCAATCTGGTTTTCGTGAAGGGTGCTCAACGACGGATTGAACGTTTACTTTGGGACAAGTCCTAGACAAATTCCTACAGTACAACTTGCAGATCTACCATCTTTTTATTGATTTTAAATTGGCGTACGATTCAGCGCAAAGAAATGAGTTTTGCAGATAATGATAGAATACGGTTTTTCGACGAAACTGATTAGACTGATTCGTGCAACGCTTGATAGATCGAAATCAAGTGTACGGTTTACGAATGAGATTCCGTCGTCTTTCGCCATCTTAGACGGATTGATGCAGGATAATGCGCTGTCAATTTGTTGTTTAATAAGTTCCGTAGTTTGGAGACGTAGACAAAATTCACGGTGTCTAAGACATTGATCCTTCAGGTTATTTTTTATTACGGCCTTCAGACTTGGACGTTGAAGGAAGTTATCTTTGAACGTAAGGAGCTGCGAGCAATAGCGGGCAATTAAGAAGAAAATTTCATCTGGCAACGTCTTATGAATAACGAGCTATAGGTATTAGGTGCATAGAAAAGGCAATTGTCAAGCTAATAAAACATAGCGAGCTGAGTTGGGCTGATCACGTCTCAAGGATACCGGAAGAACGGCAGGCGAAGATAATATTCACTCGAGAACCAGGTAGAGGCCACCCACAAGATCGCCATTTGCGGCTGAAGTGGACATATGAGTGCACTGAACGTTCAGATAAACTGGAAGCGATTGGCCGAGAACCGAGCCCAGTGGAAAGGATGCTTCAGTCAGCAATTATTCCGGAATGAGCAACTCGTTTGGTTTACAAATCATCTTGGTATACCAGAACGTATTGATCTTGGCATACCAGAACGTATTGATACGTCGAACTAACATTCCTTCCTTTTCCCGGATTACCGTAAGGACGTGGCCGGCGCCGTTATCAACCCAATAAAGTTTGAGCTTTCGAAACGTGTACATTGAGAATGATAAGTAAATCCCAAGCCACAAGCCTATTAACTCTTTGTGCAATTTCGCTACCTCAGGTTAATCACGGAGTAGCAACTACGCAAGCAGGAGTAGCAAGTGTACGGTCACCAATGATAATGCTTATGCTTATGCACATGCTCTGATGTGTTATCTCCACACAAGAGCCTCGACAGGAGCAATGCACTGAATATTAAATTATTAACTGCCAAATCTACAATGAAAAGTTAATACCCAGGGAGTTGCTACGAGGTATTATTTTTTTACAGGTGAGCTAATTTCCAAAATTCTAACCTTTCAGTCAGTAGTTGATGGCAAAACTTAACTGTTTTGGTTTATTTTACCCTAATTTAACCCATTCCCCCATTACATCTATGAAACGACTACATTGAAGTGGTCGGATTATAAAAATCACCCACTGTTTGCAATTTACTGTTTACTCATGCCTATCGCAGAATCAGATCTGCTGCAAGATTAGCTGCCCGGAGCGTGTGCTTTCGAATAAGGGTTGTTACACTTCAATAAAGAGCTCTTTGTTTATGAAACACTTATCACTCGTCGTAGCTAACTGGAAGGCAAACGATGACCAATCAAAATTAGTGTAAACTTGCTGAAATGTTTAGAAAAGTTCAACATTCAGTAATCTTCCATGAGGGGATTACATTCGCGGGGTAACAACTACTGGTGCGAACCCTAATCATGCGGTTGGCGCATGTGCAGTAGGGGAGACTGAGGATACTTGACTTGAACCATGGTTAAATTTAAATCCAATCAGTTACTTGGACACTTGGAAATATACTGAATTTTTGCGTGCATGAAATTTGAATCCTACTCTAAGTCTCACATCTTAGAATTAGAAATACAGTGTATGGTATGGCATCTACTGTGCATCACTAGAAGACCATAGAACACACCTTAGAACCTGACCCGACAATTTGTATTTCCGAAGGTGCCCAATCTGCATACTGATTAATTGGTGCGCACTCGTGCGATCGCTTTGCATACTAAATATACACCTGATATACTGATGTGATCACACTTTCTTTAGGTTCAGCAGTTGACGACGACGACATCGGCGACAACAGTCATGTCGGAGAAGTTAGCCGGTGCACCTGCACTGATTACAACGATCGCCAACAAGTATCCCACGTTTCGGGACGAACCGTTGAAGACGGTTTACCGTTGGCTGGAGGGTAAACGTCACGACGATGGAGCCGAGGGACTATGGCGGATTCACGACACGCTGTACGACTTGACGGATTTTATCGACCGGCATCCGGGTGGGGCCGAGTGGCTTCGACTGACTAAGGTGAGTAATATCTGATCATCCTTGGTGAACAGGTACCGCAGTTGTGATAAGAAATGCATGGTAATACTTCCCCCCTTTTGCTGGCAGCCGAAAATACGTGGCTTTTTTGCAATTTTTTTTTTTATAAATTCTACAAACATGTTTTTGTTGAAATTTCATCGTTTTGCTAATCATCAATAGTTTTCGCTGATCTTTGACATGCAATGTATTACTAAGTACTCCGAAGTTTGTGACACAAATCCAACATTCTCAACCAAATTGCCTATGCTCATGCTCATGCTCATGCTCAAATCCAACATTCTCAACCAAATTTTATACACAATGAATGATCACAGAACATAGTCTACGGTACTCAAGTACCCCCAGAAAATTCATGGTACGTGAATTGGCTGATCTAGGTCATCCAAACTACTCTGGAACTCATTATCCTAAGATCTACAACATCTACCATCGTTTATGGTCACTCTGTTCAAGAAATTCATTCACGTTGATGTCCATTAGACCCAAAATGCTGATATTGTGGTAGTTGGACATTCCGTGAAATACAAATGGCCTCTAATACACTTTGAAGTTTGGGTTACGATAACTACATACTGCATTATGCTTGAGTTGTAAACAATTTTCTTGGAATGAAGTCTATACTGCTGATCTGACCTCAGTGCATAGCCATAATGCTTTTGGTACAGTCATGGGATATCTCAACTAACATTTTCAGCACTATAAGCTTCAGTCATTTGCTTTTTGTTGTGTAACCATAGAATAAAAGCAGTCAACGCTGAATAAAAGGGAAGCTAGTCAAATATAAATCATAAGCTAATACACGACTGTAAAACAAGCACCATACAGCTACCAAACTCGGTTTTTAGAAATCCATTGCTTGTCACTGGGGCTGCCTCTACTCCACTCTATTACAACTCCGGGAGATTTCCCGGAAGATGTGAAAACTTGAACAAATCGAATAGGAGTCCCCACTAACAAAACAGCTGCTTCTATACAGTACAATTCGTTATACTGACAAATCCCCAAACCAGCAGCGCGATTTCATTACAGCTAGAAGCTGTTATAAAGAAACTGTTGGTTTACCAACACGGCTTGTCGGATGTAAACATTATTGTCAATACAAACTTCAAGCGGGATTTATAACTACTACACAATTTCTTTACAGCTATCCATCTCTGTGCTGTGACATTATTTGGGTTGCTTTTATTGCACTCTAATTCAATGCCGGAAGATTTGCCGGAAGATGTGCAAATCGAATAAGAGTTCCAACCAATAAAACAGCTGCTTTTATACAGTACGTTTTGTAATGTTGCCAAAAAACAAAACATCAGCGCTTCGTAGCTGTTTAAAGAACACTCTTTCAGCTAGAAGCTGTGACGAAGAACCTGCTGGCGCAACCACAAAGCTTGTTCAATGTAAACATTATTGCTTTTGACGGTTCACAAGCTTATGCAGCAAGATGAAGTTTGGTAAGATTTCTTGTGGCACAATTATGAAGCCTTGTCTGGAGTAAAACAAAACGGGCTATTTTCTATGCTATTTATATATAGCAGTGTGGCAGCGAGGACATCATCGGGACCAATGGATACGGAGATCGAGAGTTTGATTCCAAGTAGCGGCAAGTACTTTAATGATTCAATTTTAAAAGCGATATTCCCAGTCTAACATGTATTGCGTCACGGTATCCACAACCTAATTATATTTAATCGATTAATCTGCAGATACCGTATAATTATTATTTAACAACTGCGAAAAGTCTGAAAAAGCGCCATCTCAAGATGTTATTCAATTAGTGGTTATATAGGAGCCGAGAAAAGAGCTATGACTTCGTGGCATAGAAGCTGATTCGTACAGCATATACATGTGGATTAAGTTCGTCAGATTCATTGGTATAGGGCTTGCATAGAAGCTTCCGTCCATATGTACAACACAGTAACTAAGCATCAAGCCGTATTGAGGACGCTTTGTTGACGTTTACATTCACAATAAATGTTAGTTGGGATACTTTTTTTTATTTTCTGAAATTTGCTTGTCAAGATAATGGCATCAATCCGAAAAAAAATAGAATTCCTAAAATGAAACTGAAACTTTTGTTTCAACGCTGATTATCTGATTCTCTGATCCTCTTACTTTTTTTATTTTTACAATGATTTTTTGATTTTTTTTTTGAATCTCTGGTTTTCTGATTCTCTAATTCTCTGATTCTCTGACTAGATTTTCACAATGATTTTTTAATTTTATTTTTTGAATCTTTGATTCTTTGATTCGTTGATTCTTTGATTCGCTGATTATCTGATTCTCTGATTTTCTAATTCTCTGATTCTCTGACTAGATTTTACAATGATTTTTTAATTTTGATTTTTTTTATTTTTTGATTCTTTGGTTCTCTGATTCTGTGTTAATCTGATTCTCTGATTCTCTGATTATCTGATTCTCTGATTATCTGATTCTCTGATTCTCTGATTCTTTGATTCTCTGATTATCTGATTCTCTGATTATCTGATTCTTTCATTGTCTGTTTCTCTGATCCTCTGACTTTTTGATTTTTTACAATAATATTTTAATTTTTGAAAATTTTGATTTTTGATTATTCAATTCTCTGATTCTCTGTTTATCTGATTCTCTGATTCTCTGATTCTTTGATTCTCTTATTCACTGATTCTCTGATTCTCTGATTGTCTGATCCTCTGACTTTTCGATTTTCTACAATGAGTTTTTATTTTTTTTTAATTTTTTGATTCTCTAGTTCTCTGATTCTCTGATTATCTGATTCTCTGATTTTCTGGATCTTTGATTCTCTGATTCCCTGATTCTCTGATTCTCTGATCCTCTGACTTTTTGTTTTTTTTTTTAAATTTTTATTTTTTTTCGATTTTTTGATTCCTTAATTCTTTGATTATCTGATTATCTGATTATCTGATTCTCTGATTCTCTGTTTCTCTGATTCCCTGATTCTCTGATTCTCTGATTCTCTGACTCTCTGATTCTCTGATTCTCTGATTCTCTGATTCTCTGATTCCTTCATTCTCTATTTATCTGATCCTCTGACTTTTTGATTTTTTACCATAACTTTTTAATTTTTTAATATTTTGATTTTTTGATTTTTTGATTCTTTAATTCTCGGATCCTCTGTTTCTTTGTTTCTCTGATTATCTGATTCTTTGATTCTCTGATTCTCTGATTTGTAAAATACGATGTTTCGTATGCATATGTATATACACGGACACATTTGCTTACATCTTCCCTAGGAGGAAGACAATTTCTTTATTCACATACCTATTACCGAAAGAAAAAAGTTTTTTTTCGATTTTTCTGCATCCTAAATCCTAAAAATGTTTCAATGTTGGTCCGGAGCTTGATGAAATTTTACGATAAAAAAAAATTTCTGAATAATCGTAGAATTAAAATTGATTTGTTTTAATTTATTTCAAAAGTACGCAAAGTTCTTGTTGATATATTTTTTCACAAAAACTTTCACATGGAAGAATTATGATACTTTCTCGAAATTTGTAAACGAAAAGAAGTGTTTACATATTTCTATAAAATATAAACTTTAATCAAGAAAATACACTATAATAATATCTTTTTTTTTTAAATTTCACTGGAAAAAGGAAAAAAAAAATGTTATTTCTTGAGCCAATTTCTATTATTTTTCTTCATTCGTGCCACGAGCCGCACAGGCTCTACTCTTGTTTGTCTTCACTCTATCGGTATGATTCTTTCACGATTGTCTCTATTGCACCTCATTATATTACGAGTATCTCTATTTGTTGCTAATTTGGGTTTCCACTGGCATACAAATGAACCCAATGTATTTTGAAGTATGGGTCGCAATATCTGTAAATCTTAGAATATTTTTATTGTAGCGAATGCTACGCTACTCTTAGAGCCTCAGAGTGAAATTCTGATAACTCATCAACATTCACTTGGTGATCTAGGTCATCTAAACTATTCTAGAATTAAGACCTCCAAGCTCTTCAGTCCACAAGCTCTATTCTTGTATCTCCAGAAATATTTTGAGTATTTCTTTGTGCTACTTGTGCATCAACTGACATACAAACGATCTTTATCATATTTTTAAGTGTCAGAAATTACTCAAGAATTTCTCCAGGCGTTCCTCGGAAATTCCTCCAGCAGTCCCTCAGAAATTCATCGTGATGTTCTCCGAGAATACCTCTACGAGTTCCTAGGGAATGCCTCAGGGCTTTCCGTGAAATCCTTCAGGAGTTTCCCAGCAGTTTCTCGAAAATTCCTTCAGGAGCTATGCTGGAATTTCTTCAGGAGTTCCTCAGGAATTACTTTAAGAACCTTTCGGAAAACCCTGCAGGAGTTCCGCGGGAATTCCTCCGGAAATTCCCCGAGGATTCCACGGGAGTCCTCTAAGGATTTCTCCAGGCGTTCCCATAAAACTCCTCAAGGAAATTTTTCCAAGTGTTCCTCCAGAAATTTCACCTGGGATTCATCCAGGAAGTTTTCCAGGGATTCTTCCAGAAATTTTGCTAGGAATTTCTCCAGTGATTCCTCCAGCAATTTCTCTAGAAATTCTTCCAGGGGTTCCTTCGCGAATTCCTCAATGGATTCCTCCATGAGTTCACCCAGGAATTCATTCAGGTATTCCTCCAGGAAATCATCCAAGATTTCCTACAAAAACTAATCCAGAGATTTTCCAGATGTTCCTGCAGGAATACCTCCAGGAATTTCTCCACAAATTTATCCCGGAATACCCCCAGAACTTCCAACAGGGGTTCTTCCCGGAATTCCTCACAGGGATTGTTCCTGAAATTCTTCCAAGAGTTCCATTCCTCCAGGAATTCTTCCTGGATATATTCCAGAAATTTCTCCAGCAAATACTCCAGGAGATCCTTCAGGAATTTCTCCAGGAATTACTCTACGAATTCCTCCTGGAATTACTACAGGAAATGGTTAAGGAATTGTTCAGGGAAGAAATACCCTAGGAATTCCTACAAGAAATATCCCAGGAATTCCTCCAGGAGTAACTGCAGGAATTCCTATAAGAATTTCTGGGAAATTCTTTAAAAATCCTTTACAAATTACTACATGAATTCTTGCAGAAAGTACTCCTGGAATTCCTGCAGGGTTTTCTCCAGGTATTTGTTCAAGAAGTTCTTGAAGAAATTCCTGAAAGTATTCCTGAAAAAAAATCTTTTAGGAATTCCTGAAGAAATTCCTAGAGAGATTCTTCGAGGAATTCTTGAAAGATTTCTATGAGGTATTCTTGAAGGAATTCTTTGAGGGGAATTCTGGAAGGGATTCTGAAGGAGTTCTTGGTGGATGTCTTGGAGGAACTCCTGGACGAGTTCTTGGAGGATTTCCTGAAGGAATTCTTGGAGGAATTCCTGGGGGTATTCCTGTAGGCATTTCTGGAGGAATTTCTGAAGGATTTTGAAGGTATTTATTCCTTGGAGGTATTCCTAGAGAAATTTATAAAGGAATCCCTGGCCGAATTCCTGGAGGGATTCTTGGAGGATTTTTTGACAGAAGTATTGGAGCAGGTCTTGAAGAAATTCTTATTAGAGTTGCTGTCGGAATTCTTGAAACAATTTCTGGAGAAATTCCTGGACGAACTTTCGGAGGAATATTCCAGAGGTATCTCGATCAACGATCATTTTGGAGGAATACTCCAGAGATATCTGGAGAAATTCTTAGAAAAATTGCTGCAGGATTTTTTGGAGAATATTTTGGAGTATTTCCTTGAAAAATTCTTGGAGGAATTCTTGGAAGAAGTCGCGGAGCAGTTCTTGGAGAAATCTTTGAAGAAATTCTCGGAGGAATCTCTAGAGTTGTCCCAGGAGTATTTTCTTGAGGAATTTCTGGAGGTTTCCTGAATAATCTAGAAGATATTCGTTAAGGAATTTCTGGAGGATTTTTTGAATGAATTTTTGAAGCAATTTTTTGGAAAACCCCTGGAGGTATTTCTGGCGAAATTCCTGAGGGAATTCTTGGCAGAATTGTGTCCAGGTTCTTTTTGGACGAATCTCTGAAAGACTTTCTTAAAGAACATCCTCAATACATCCCTAAAAAAATTTAGAGGAATCTCTGGAAGACTTCCTGAAGAAATTTATGGATAATTTCTTGGAGAAAAAATAAATTCGGGTTAAGTGCTGTTCCTTTGAATTCCCCTAAGAATTTGCATCCTTCGACAGATACGTATTTCTAGCTCAACTGTAAGGTCGTCTTCAGTGTCTCGTACTTGGCTCGACTGTCAAGACTGTCTTAATTCTTGAAGAAATGCGTGGATGGATTCCTGAACAAATCCGTGGATGAACTTCTGAAGGAGTTCATGAAGAACATTGTGAAAGACTTCCTGGATGACTTCCAGGTATTCCTGGAGGCATAACTGGAGAAATTTTTGGGTGATAATGGAAGGGGTTTGGATATTCCTGAATGTTCCCTGAATAAACCTTTGAAGTCATCCCGAGAGGAATTTCTGAAAGAATTTCTGGAGAAATCCCTGGAGCAATCTCTGGAAGAATTCGCGTAGCATTCCGTGGAGGAATTCCTAGAAAAATTCCTGGAGGATTCCTGGAGGAAGGCATGGAGGTATTCCTGAGTGGATTCCCGGAGTCATGCCTGGAGGAATTTTTGAAGGAATTCCTAGAGGAATGCCTGGAAAAAATCCTGTAGGAATTCTGGGAGGAATCTGGAGGAATGCCTGGGGGAATTTCTTGAGGAAAATATGTACAAAACCCTGCAGGAATTGCTGGAGGAACCACTGGAAAAATCCCTAGACTCTTGGGGAATCCGTAGAGCAATTCCCGGGGGAATTTCTGAAAGTCATCTGGGAGGAATCTGGAGGAATGCCTGGAGGAATTTCTTGAGGAAAATATGTACAAAACCCTGCAGGAATTCCTGGAGGAGTCACTGGAGAAATCTCTAGAGGAACTCTTGGGGAATCCCTAGAGCAATTCCCGGAGGAATTTCTGAAAGTTATCTGGAGCATTTCTTGATATTTCCTGAAAGAACTCCTGGAAGATTTTCTGGAGAAATGCCTGGATGAACTCCTGGAGCTATCATTGAAAGAATTCTTTGAGGAAACTCTGATTGAATTCCTGGTGGAATCCCCAGAGGAATTCTACGATAAATGCCTGGAGACATTTCTGAAGAAATCTCCTGAGGGATTCCTGGAGGATCCTCCTCCTCTTCTTGGCGTAACGTCCTCACTGGGACAAAGCCTGCTTCTCAGCTTAGTGTTCTATGAGCACTTCCACAGTTATTAACTGAGAGCTTCCTCTGCCAATGACCATTTTGCATGTGTATAACGTGTGGCAGGCACGAAGATACTCTATGCCCAAGGAAGTCAAGGAAATTTCCTTTACGAAAAGATCCTGGACCGACCGAGAATCGAACCCGTCACCCTCAGCATGGTCATGCTGAATACCCGTGCGTTTACCGCCTCGGCTATATGGGCCCATATTTCCTGGAGGATATCCTAGTAGAATTTCTGCAGTAATCCGTAGAGGAATGCCTAGATAAGAAATTACTGGAGGAATCCATGAAGCAATTCTTGGAGAAATCTCTGGAGGGCGAAATTCTTTTACAAAATTTTGGGCAAATCCTTGGAAGAATCCCTGACATAATTGCAGAATCTCTGGCAGAATACCTTAAGGAATGCCTGGAAGAGTTACCGGAGGAATGCCTGAAGGAATTCCTAGAGGTATGCCTGGAGGAACTCCTAGCAGAACATCTAAGAATCCTTGGAGAGATCACTAGATGAATCCCAAGAGGAATTAATCGAGCAATTCCTGGAGGAAAAATCTTGAATGAATTTCTGGAGGAATTCCTGTAGGAATTTCTGTATAAATCTCTGGAGGAATGCCTGGAGGAATTTCGAAGGAACTCCTGGAGAAATCTCTGGAAAAATCCTGGAGGAATTCCGGGAGGAATCCCTGCCGGAATTCCTGAAGGAAAGCCTGGAGGAATCCCTGTAGAAATATCTGAACCAAGATCTGAACAAATCCCTGCAGCAATTCTTAGCGGAATCTCTGCAGGAATTCGTGTAAGAACCCCTGACAGGAACTCCTAGGGAAATTTCGGAAGAAGAATTTCCGAATTTCCAAAAAAATAGCTAAAGGATTTCCTGAATCTTCCTGAAGGAATTCCTGGAGAAATCTCTGGAGGAATACCTGAATGAATTCCTGGAGTAATCCTTTTAAAAAATCCTAGAGGAATCTCTGATTGAATTCCCGAAGGAATTCCAGGAAGAATTCCTAGAGAAATTTGTGAAGAAATCCTTTGAGAAATTCCTGGAGGATGTCCTAGTGGGATTCCTGAGGAATCCCTTGAGGATGTCCTAGTGGGATTCCAGAGGAATCCCTGGAAGAATTCCTGAATAAATTCTTAGAGGAATTGCTGGAGAAATTACTATAAAAATTCTTGGAGGAATCCCTGTACCAATTCGAGGAGGAATCTCTGGAAGAATTGTTGGAGAAACCTGGTGGAATGCAGGGCGGAATGCCTGAAGGAACGCCTGAAAGAATTTCTACAAATATTCCTTAAGCAATTCCTTAAGGAATATCTGGAGGAACATATGGTGGAAGTTTTTGAGGAATTCGTGAATCTATAGGAATTTCTGGAGGAATCCCTGAAAAAAATTCTGAAGGTATCTCTGGAGGAATTCTCAAATACATTCTGGGAGGTACTGCTGTATGAATCGCTGGAGAAAGCCCTGGAGGAATACTTGGAGAAATCTCCGGAGGAATGCCTGAAGGAATATCTGGAGGAATCGTTGAATAACCACCTGGCGGAGACTCCGGAGGAATTCCTGGAGGAATCGCAGCAGAAATCGTCGGAGGAATCCCTAGAGGAATTCTGGGCAGAATATCTGGAGAAATTTGTGGATATATTCCTAGATAAATCCCTAGAGAGATTCCTTGAATAATTCCTAGAGGAATATCAAGGAACTCCTGGAAGAGTTCCTAGAGGAATTCCTGGAGGGATTCCTGGAGGAATGCCTGCAGGAATGCCTGGAGGAATGCCTGGAGGAATTTCTGGAGTAGGCCCTGGAGCAATTCCGGAAGACATTCCTGGAGGAACCTTTAGAGGAATTCCCGGGGAATCCCTGAAGGAATTCCTTGGAGGAATCCGTGGAGCAATTCCTAGAGGAACCTATGGAGAATATGCTGAAGCAAACACTGGAGGAGTTCCTGGAAGAATATCTAGAGTAACTTCTGGAGAAATCTCTAGAGGAATTCCTGGAGGGTTGTTTAGGAGAATTTCTAGAGGAATTCCTGAAAGAATCCCTGTACGAATTTGCTAATGAAATTGATTGATATATCGTGTGGCAGGCACAAAGATATTCAATTCTCCAGAAAATAAACGAAATTCATGTTCTATTGTATTTCTTTTCCAGGGAACTGACATCACCGAAGCGTTCGAAACGCATCACATTACCACACGGGCCGAGAACCTGCTACCGAAGTTCAAAGTTCGAGAAGCCAAACAGCCACGGAATGTGAAGCTCACCTTCAAGGAGGATGGATTCTATCGGACGTTGAAACGCCGAGTGCGGGACAAGCTGCCGGAGGTCGATAATACTCCGATTCAAAAATCTCGGCTCATTATCGACTCACTGCTCGGGAGTGCGTTTGTGTTTGCCTTCTTGGCCATCAAATTCAACAGCTATCTGCTGGCGGTGGCCAGTGGGCTGTTCGTCAACTGGACCATGATCTGTGCGCACAACTATTTCCACCAGAAGGACAACTGGCGGATGAAGCTGTTCAATTTGGCGTTTTTCAGCTATCGGTGAGTGAGAATCGGAAGAAGTTTAGGTATTTTATCATTATAAGGTTGATTTATTTGCATGAAGTTTACCGTAAGATTGATAATTACTGCATGACAAATTGTTGATGCAGCTCATCGTCTTGGCAGCGATTTGTATACTTCGTTTCAACGCAAAGCCATCAACAAGTCAATGATCCTTCAACCCACTTCATTCACGCAGTAGCGATGCTTGAAAAATTGGTTAATTTCAATTAGCATGTGCTTTGTTAGTGTGAATGGTAGTTCACGACTCCATTGACTAACATCGATGGTGCTTTAAACTGATGAGAGGTTTATGACTTAGTGTCTACTAAGTATCTAGTTAATATGTCTTGACTGCGTGTGGTTTTAAATTCGTCACTATGTACATATTTAATTGAAGACCTGACAATATGAGCATACACCGTGTCCAATAAGTTCTCATACAAAATCATATTGAGTTAATATCACTTCTGTAATAAGGACTTTCAAAGTAAATTCATTTATTGAAAGACCATCTAACACTGACCAAATACAGCATTTGTTCTGGAATTAACTGCCTTTTATCCTTCTCTGCTGATCGCTTATGTGTCGTAAGTGTATTTGAGTTGGCACGCACACGAACCCCATTTCATTGGTATTTGGTCTCATTTCAACGAGTAATGGTTTTAAGTTGAAACAAATTAGGTTCCTGTCCTCATTGCTGGTAGCAACTATGATCAGATGAGAAAAAAATATGAGACTTTGTGTTGGTGAAGTATGAAGCTGTTTTATTTTGTAGGTACAAAATAAAACATTAAATAAACAAAAATGTCCGTTTATCTGTTTCAATGCGATTTGTTGTGATGAAGAAGCATGACTGCATCTTATCTTGTTGATTTACACCATTCTAACTTGCAAAACATGCTTGTATCCCTATTGTGGTGAATCAGCCCAACGTTGAGCTTACTGGCAAAATTCTTACCATATCATCACTAAAATTGTATTGCTTTAGCCTTAGTATATCCATTTGGTACAATACTTGGGATAAAACTCAAAATTTACCCTTATGGACTTTTTTAGCTACCGTAGAATGAAAAAGTTTCCGAACATTTTTCTTGCGTGCCGGAGCAAACGGATGCCATAAAACGGAAGTGTACAAGAAAAAGGTCTAGAGAGCGTCAAAACCAAACAATGATATATTTTTCATATTTTTGTTTTAACTACCGTCTACCCCCGTTGGTTTGAACGACACCTCATGCAAACCAACGGGGTTCATTTTTTAATTTGAACTTCTAGTAACCCTGTAGGCACCGAAAAACACACTGATGGTAATCCTTTTTGCTGTTTTGTTTTGATTCTGCGGTCCGTTTCACTCCGTTTCACTTTCACGTAAAGTGGACAGGGTACAGTTTCATGGCTTTAATTGTTTTTTTTTTTTAAATGTTTTAACGATTGAAGCTTATGCCTAAGACTGAATCATTATTCTTTTACTGATCTTGAACGTTAAAATAAAAAAAAAACCTCTTCAAAATGTCAAAAACTTTAAAAATCACGTGAAAAATCGGAAATGATGTAAAATCTGCTTATTGTTGCTAAGGTTTTCTCATAAGTTATTTTCAAATTATTACAAGTTTTAAACCCTAAACCAATAAAGGCCACGTAGAAGAATATATTTGACCGAAAAAAAATTGAGTTTTGTAAAAAAAAGTTTTGAAATAGTAGTTTATGCAACAAGGTGCAGAATGAAGATTTTTACAGCACGAGTCGTACATTTATCCAACGAGGCTTGCCGAGTTGGATAATTACGACGAGTGCTGGAAAAATCGAGTTCTGCACCGAGTTGCGTACAACGTTTTTTGCAATTTCATAAATTACCACTTGATGATAGTTTTTAACAAAACTTTTTCATCAAACTGCACACTGATGTTCATAGCCATGTTTAAGGAAGTCTGATCATAGTAGGTTATAATGTGCAGTTGTCACAATTTTTCAAACTTGCATCCAGAAAGCATCAAGAAGTTGATCAAAATTGAAAACAGTGCTGTAATGGTTCATTGCGCAACGCAAATCAGTTCTGTAATGAACCATTACCGCACTGTTAATTTAGTGTGAGAAAGTAGGCCTTTTCTTGGCAGATGTGCGTGAGGTAAAACAGCCTATTACGATGAGAAATTGCAAAAAAAAAATTAACTGAATCAGACTTTGGGGGTAAAATAAACAATCTTCAAATTTCACCATTTTTTTTGCAAACTCCAGCATCATCAGCCACCATATATATATATATATATATATATATATATATATATATATATATATATATATATATATATATATATATATATATATCGTGAGATAGTTGAACTAAAAAGTTATAAAAAAATATTTTATACCAACAAAATATAACTTTTTTCCAAAATAGTGCTTATTTTTTACACTATTTTTACAATAATTATAGGTGAATATAGATCGAAGCCACACCTTGAATTTTCGAAAGCACAAATCTGAAGAACCAAGTATCGCACTAAGCTGAAAAGTTGATCGATTGGTCACGACCAGCGGGTGACCAATCGATCAACTTTTCATCTCGGTGCGATGTTTGGTTCCTCAGATTTGTGCTTTCGAAAATTCAAGGTGTGGCTTTGTTCTATATTCACCTTAAGTGTATTTCAAAGTTTGTACTAAAAGTTTGAATACAACAAAATAAAGGCATCGTATGAAATTTGATAGTTTGTATTTAAAAACATATAAATAATATGCTGTTATATAACTTTTAACGACTTGTTCATTTTACCCCCGACGACATTTTTCACGCTATTTTGATGTACGATTTGGTGAAGAAAACAATAATTTTTAAATGCAATCCCTTACAAGATTTATAGAGTATACCATTACCTTCCATGTTACTCGCAGATGGATTTTGCCGCATTTCCACGAGAAACGACCAAAATGCTTAGGTTGGTCACTTTAGCCCCACCACCCCTACATAGAGGAAAAAAATAAAATATGTACGGTATTTGGGGGCAAGATGGGTCAGTGCCGTTTTCAAACGTATATTTTTGGAATCTTTCAATAACACTAGTTTGCAAAATAAAATGAAAGTCGTGAACTTCTGTCAACGACCAAAATTTTTGAAGCACAATTTAGCGCTGATTTCGAAACCGACCTTCAAAAATTTTTAAGTAGAACAGTTTTTGAGTTTTAGCTCAATATCGAGTTTTACAACTTTTCAAAATATGTAATTCACTAAAATTCAAATATATTGCGTTTTGTTCAACCAATTTTAAATCTTTTTCCATAAATTAAAAGCCGAATACAATACCATTCGATCATCTGAATACAGGTTTTGCGTCAGATTGATGAAATTCAAGACATTGGCGAGTTTTAAGGATAATCTCCCTAAATTTTAGCAAAATTCCCAAAAAATTTGGAAGAAATGTATTTTTTCCAATAAGAGAAAAACTATTTAAAAATTCTTTCTCGACGTTTATTTGACATATCATATGTAGGCGAGTTACAGTTAAAAATTCAGCTCAATCGGAACATTGAAAACGGAGAATGAGATGTTTGAAGTGAGCGACTTTGCTTAAAAATAGAACAAAAATCGATTTCAAATCATCAACTTTGTATGGAAAGTCGAAAAAATTTCCGCTCTACTGTATTTTTGTTCTTTCGCGTTCTCAGGGCATGATTCTACACTAAAAATGATCATCAGCTTACCGAGTTCAAAAATGCTGTAAACTAGTGTAATTTTCCCAGCTCAACGACGTGGATTTACAGAAAAGTGATACATTTATTTGATTTTTTTACGTTCCTTACACTGAAAAAATGAAGAATATTTTCGTTATACTCCTTTTGCTAAACATCCCATAACTACGTGTAATATTTAGGCAGGGCGAGATGGGTCACCCTTAGTTTTTGGCATGTTTGCATAGTTTTTGAAAATGCTTTAGTTTTCATCGAAAGTCTATTCCGTGACCTACATTATCGAAGCGTTTAGAGAGCTGGAAATTTGTGTACTTAGATTTAATATTTTTGTTGCAAAAACATTGGTTTTTGAAGTCCGTTTATGGCTGCCTGAAGAAAAATCTTCAAGTTCTTAGAATCAACTATCAATTTGTTCCATCACTGCCTTCATGTAATCTGTACGTATGTGAAGTTTAGACGTGTAAAGAAAAAAATAGAAGATATAGTTTTTTGTCGGAGAAAAATCTAATTTACTGCTACCTGACCCATCTTGCCCCCTAAAAAATAGATGGGGCAAGATGGGTCATGTTTTGAAAATTACTTGTCAAGAACCAGGTCCCAAACCTTATGACCTTTCTATCATCTTATATCATAGCTGACTAGTGTATCTGAATGTCGTGATAGAAAACAGAGAAATGCGATTCATATTCAGAAAGTAATAAGAAACCATTGACATTGCCCCCCCCCCCCTAATCTTACTATAATGCATACAAAAACTTTGAAGGAATGAAGGAGTTTTTGATAGATTTGTTTTTTTTTTTAATTTAGACTAATGTTTTGTTTTTTTTTTACAAAAGACCACTTTTTTCTGAGCCACTATGATTTTTTTTTCAGATTTTTAGAACTTTATTTTGATACCCAAAATCAATTATAAATTATATTATATTATATTATATTAGCGGTTGTTCGAGTCCGTATGAAGTTGATCATCAATATTAACTTCTTTTCTTGATCAGCCTAGATAGCTGTGTAGTGTCGGTAGCGATTGTCTCAATTGGCTAAGAATAACACTACGGACCGCCTGTTCCGGTGGTAAGAATCCACCAACAGGTGACCCCTAATTCATGGTGTGATGCGGTTTTATGCTTACCGTGCCTAGGAATGAATGGCTAGGGGGGTCTAATAAAAACCTAACCGCTAACGGAGCCTGTGGAGTACCAGGGCGCCCTCCACAGTATGTAGCCCTTACTGCGCTAAGCGGAGCAATGGTGCAGTGACCTTGTGTTTCTCCGAGACAATCAGCTGCCCTTCTTTAGTTTCACTTGAGGCTAAATGAGGGCGGGATTATGAAGATGTTGTTAATTAGTTTAAATTTTCACCTATATGGTTTCGCATTATGCGATTTACACAGTGTATTCTGTGTATCCTCGCCTTTGGCGTTTTCCAATCGATACCGATTTGGTTGTATTGTTGCTGTTCTTTGTTGTGCTGTTGTTGCGAAGAGTTTAATCTTACCTAGTTTGGGTAGTGGCTACGGTTAAGATAGCTCAGATCAATCTTCAGCATAAAAGAACAGCAACGATCAATCTTTGCAGACTTATGCAAAATGGTACAGCCCAAGTGGCCTTGGTACAAGAACCTTACTTTCGTAAGGGAAATTTCTATCTAGGAAACCTTGTGAACCCGGTGTTTGCCACTTTCAGTAAACATGAAATGGCAAACTCGCGTGTCATGCCTCGAGCCTGTGTGCTTGTCAACAACGCAATAGTTGCTAC
This sequence comes from Aedes albopictus, assembly GCF_035046485.1. NCBI lineage: Eukaryota > Metazoa > Arthropoda > Insecta > Diptera > Culicidae > Aedes > Aedes albopictus. The sequence goes on along the minus strand of NC_085137.1, from coordinate 196,796,145 downwards.
ACTCATCTCTGAACTAACCACCAGAGATGTATGTGCTATCACAATTGATGTATCTGTTGGAAACCTCAACAGGAAATACGTCTATTGTTCTGTGTATTTACCGCATGATGAACCATCCCCTACGGATGCTTTCAAACAAGTCTTCGCATACTGCACTTCCAAAGGCCTTCCGCTAATTGTTGGCAGTGATGCTAATGCTCACCATATCATCTGGGGCAACTCAGACATTAACTTGAGAGGCTCCAGTTTGATGGAGTACTTAAGTAGTACAGATCTTGCATTACTTAACATAGGCAACCGCCCAACCTTCATGGTATCTGCTAGAGAGGAAGTGTTAGATATAACGCTTTGCTCTAGCAGAATTAGTCACGAGCTGACCAATTGGCATGTGTCAGATGAAGAATCTTTATCTGACCATCGCTACATCTTTTTTGAACATTTAAATGTTACTTCGCAAACATTGCGTTTCAGGAATCCTCGGTCAACAAACTGGGATCTCTATACTGATTTGGTTGCAGCCAAATTTCATGGATATTCGCCATCCATTGACACTCCAAGTGATTTAGATGATGCCGTTGATACTACAACGACCTTCATCATGGAAGCTTTTGAAGAAGCATGCCCTCTACGGTCGGTGAAGATCACAAGAGGAACCCCTTGGTGGAACTCTGATCTGGCGAAACTCAGGAAACAATGTAGAAAGAGTTGGAACAGACGACGTTCGGCTGGTTCGGAGGCTTTCAGGTCGGCTCGCAATGCCTACAGGAAAGCTCTCCGGTCTGCTGAACGATCCGGCTGGAAAAACCTTTGTACAAATGTTTCCAGCTTGAGTGAAGTCAGTCGGTTAAACAAAATCCTTGCGAAATCTAAGGATTTCCGGGTGAACGAACTTCGTTTGCCAAATGGCGATCTGACTTCTTCTGATGAGGAAGTTCTGGAATGCTTATTCAGCACACACTTCCCTGGATGTGTGGTGTGGATATTACATCTTCGGATGATCCTGATGTCTTTTCTTGTAGTTATGATTCTTTAGCTTCGGCTCGGAGTATTGTAACTATAGAATCGATTGAGTGGGCTCTTAATAGCTTCGCTCCTTTCAAATCTCCTGGGGCAGATGGGATTTATCCTATTTTGCTTCAGAAGGGATTTGATTATTTCAAACATGTTTTGAAAAAACTACTTGTTTGCAGTTTTGCTACAGGGTATATTCCCCAATCCTGGAGGGATATTACTGTAAAGTTTATTCCGAAAGTGGGTCGTGCGTCGTATGAAGAAGCAAAGAGTTTCAGACCTATCAGTTTGACCTCTTTTCTTCTGAAATGCTTAGAACGCATTGTGGATCATCACATCCATGATGTTCATCTGGCCAACGTGCCTCTTCATGTGAACCAACATGCCTACCAATCTGGTAAGTCCACTGTGACTCTTTTACACAAGGTTGTTTACGATATCGAGAAAGCATTCGCTCAAAAACAAACTTGTTTGGGTGTTTTCTTAGATATCGAAGGTGCCTTTGACAACGTGCCTTTCGATGCCATATTGGAAGCCGCACGGAGTCATGGTATATCTCCAATGATTTCCAATTGGATTCACCAAATGCTCAAAAACCGATATCTCTTCTCGACATTGCGTCTAGCAGGGATTAGGAAATTGAGTGTTTGTGGATGCCCCCAAGGGGGAGTCTTATCACCGCTTTTGTGGAATCTCGTAGCAGATACGCTATTGAGGCAACTCAATAATAGCAGTTTTCCTACTTATGGTTTTCCCGACGACTACCTAACATTGTTAGTTGGTATGTGCATCAGCACCCTTTTCGACCTGATGCAAAACGCCCTTCAGGTAGTTGAGGGTTGGTGTCGCCAATATGGCCTTTCGGTTAATCCGAGTAAAACATCTATTGTTCTTTTCACGGAAAGGCGAAACCGTAATGGCGTTCGACCTTTGCGTCTCTTTGATTCTGAAATCGATGTGACTGAACAGGTAAAGTACGTTGGAGTCATTCTTGATTCCAAGCTTTCCTGGACACCTCACATTGAGTTCAGAATCAAGAAAGCTTGTATGGCCTTCGGGCAATGCCGGCGTACTTTTGGTACTACTTGGGGTCTAAAACCCAAGTATATCAAATGGATTTACACAACTGTTTTTCGGCCAATATTGGCTTATGGGTGTCTTGTGTGGTGGCAAAAGGGTGAAGTGAGAACGGTCCAATCAAAATTAGGTCATCTCCAAAGGATGTGCTTAATGGCGATGTCTGGAGCGTTCTCTTCAACTCCTACGGCAGCGCTAGAAGTTCTCTTTGACGTTGCCCCATTACACATTCATCTCAAACAAGAAGCCCTTTCTTGCACTTACCGGTTACGGGTACTCGGTCTACTAGAGGAAACTCCTGTGAACCGCACATCAACACACACCTCGTTGTTTCCACTTTTAGTGAATTGGGACAAAATTGTCCTTGCTCCAAGTGATCTTACAATTGCTTGTAATTTTCCATATAGGACATTTTCCACGAAATTCCCTTCCCGGGAAGAGTGGACATCTGGTTATCTGGAAAGAAGTATTTCAGACGGCATCGTATGTTACACTGATGGCTCCCTTCTCGAAGGTTGAGCAGGTGCTGGTGTTTATTCTCATGAGCTAAGGCTGTATCAGTCTTACTCACTTGGTAGACACTGCACCGTTTTTCAGGCCGAAATCTTTGCTCTTATGTGCGGAGTGCAATCAGCACTTCAGCAGCACGTAATGGGCAAAGTAATATACTTCTGTTCAGATAGCCAGGCTGCTATTAAAGCACTTGCTTCGGCCAACTCCAGGTCGAAGATAGTTATCGCTTGTCGAACTCAAATCGAGGAGCTGAATTCAGCAAACGCTGTTCACCTTCTATGGGTACCTGGTCATTCTTCCATAGCTGGAAATGAATTGGCTGATGAGTTAGCTCGCTCTGGAGCATCACATGACTTCATTGGCCCTGAACCAGCTATTCCGATATCGAAGTGTTGGATTAAGCTTCAGATTCACACGTGGGCTGTCATTCAACACAGACAATATTGGAATAGTTTGGAGTCATGTCGTCAAACCAAATTGTATAGTGCTGAGCCATCTCTACGGGTGGCGAAGTATCTAACTAATCTGTCTAAGCAGAATTGCAGCATGTTGGTCAAAGCATTGACTGGCCACTGCCGACTCAGCTATCACATGGCGAATATTCAGCAAGCTGATTCATTTGCCTGTGATAGCTGTGAATCCGATTATGGAACTTCGTATCATTTGATATGTAACTGTCCAGTTTTCGCGCAACTGCGTTTCCGAGTATTCGGTAAACACTTATTAAGTGAAACTGACTTCAGAAACCTGAATCTTCAGGATATTCTGTTGTTCTTAACCCGCTGTGGTAAAGAGCTATAGGCTCTCTTTCGCTTTACGCGTTATTACAGTGCCCTTTTCAGGGCGCTGTTTGAACCCATTGTGGTACGCTTGTGCGTTAGTACCCTCTTCCAGGGTATTTTTTCTATTTCCCTACCTGTCCCTATCCCCATCCAAATCCTTTTTCCTTCCTTTTCCCTCAGGTAGATGATGAAATAGGCTGTTATTTTGGCGATGGCACAAATGTCCCAAATGTCCCAAATGGAGGATAACGTGCCTCTGGAGCCGGCCTTCTGATACCTGATAATGTTTTGTTTTTTTTTTTACAAAAGACCACTTTTTTTCTGAGCCACTATGATTTTTTTTTTCAGATTTTTAGAACTTTTTTTTTGAAATCACCTTTTGACAGCTGGGCAACTGCTGGACAGCTCCGCCCAGTACAAAATGTGACGAGGAGGGATTCGGCAAAACGCACCCATAAAAACTTCATATTTAAATAGGTTCTCGGGCACAAAATATTATGAAAATTTGAATTGCGGCTCAGTTTGGCATGCAGATTCAGAATATGAAATTATCTCAACACCGTTAAAGAAGCCAATTCTCATTTTTTTCTTTCTTTAGCAACTCCTGTAGTATTTTATGGAGACATTCTTTGCAGAATTTTCGTAGAACAGGTTTCGGATGAATTTTTACAGGTGACATTTTTATATATGTAGATTCTGACTGATTTTTAAAGGATAGGGGTAGGCGGGGCAATATGGGCACCCTAAGGTTTTTGCCAACTTTACCTGGCAAGATGTCAAAAAAGTTTAGTTTTTTGATACATCTATCCTTTTATAGTCTATTTAGCATCTATTGAAGAAATGAAGAATTGAAGAATGCTCACGAAGAAAAATGATTTATCCACTTCAAAAAGTGTTATGAAAAATGTTAGTTTTTCATGACCGTCTTCAAGCATACGGGGCAGAATGGACACCATGAGACTTTTACGAATTTCGTACATTATTCACACCCTTAAATTAATTTCATTACACAACAACTATTATGGATGAATAATACGCCGAAGTAGTTCATTTTTGTTCAGTTAATTTAAATTCAGGCTGTTTTGGATAAAGCTTCGTTTTTGTCGGCATGTACAGCTGTGCCTAGAACAACTGTTTTCCACTGCTGCCGTTTTTTGACCAATTTGTTTCACCCTATGTCTACTATAGTGAACTTTTAACCGAAAATATACTGAAATCGAAGAATTTGGTTGGTTTGTGATTTAGGTTATATTTTTCCCTTGCCGCTTCTTTCAAAAAGGTGAGTGTCCATTTTGCCTCGGCAGCAGAAGATATTTCCAAACTTGATTTTTGATATAATAAAGAAGAAAATATAAACATGTTAAGCATGTAGATACACCAAAACTACTTGCATGTGTTCTAGAAATATCAGGTTTTAATCGACCGGCAATAAATTAATCACTAAATCTTATTTTAGATGGTGTGAAAATTATAATTTCCATGCACAAAAAAACGGAGGACGCAACTTTTTCGTGTAAAATCAAGTATAATTTTAATTTCGAAAGTTTCTTTCCTGAAACTACGTTTTAGACAAATCAGGCCAAACATGTCTAAAGGTCCTATCTGCAGAAGAGAGGCTCTCTTTGGTTTCCCTCTCCTTCGGTAATATCTCAGCTGTTTATTTGTATTATGATTGTCTCCTTGCATTGAACGATGGTCAAAACAATCGTCTTTTGATTTCTACTGCAAACATAGTTAAAAAGTGTACCATTACATTGCAATAATTGCAAGAGAAAGTGAACAAAGAGAGCCTCTCAAATGCAGATAGGACCTATTGAAATGTTTGGCCTGAAATGTACTATATTCTCCATTCATTAAAAGTTCAAAAAAGTTCGCATATTTCAAAATATTGAGGGTGTCCATTCTGCCACGGGTGTCTATATTGTCCCGCCTACCCCTACCTAACTGACGAACGAAGTTAAATTTTTGATGTCAGACAGACAAATAATATTTACTAAAACATCCTTTAGATAATATTACAATTGTTTTAATAATAGATTTGAGGAACAATTTCTGAACGCAATTCCTGCAATATCCACAGCTCAGAATATGTAAACTGGTTTCGTTATTAAACGATTTTATTTTAGCGTGTTGGCAAATTTACTTCAATGATTTCTCTTGAAATTTCTGTTAATGACAGAATCGATGGAATTGTTGAGTTGTCGTTTATTCTTGAAAATCTCTGAGAAACTTTATGAACGAACAACAACACAAATAGAAAATCTTACTTCTGCTAGAGGTCTATGATAAATTTTTGCAGAATGTTCGTCAATCCTCCTATCAGTGGTTCCCAAACTTATCGGAGTTATAGCCCCCTTAAAGATAATAAAAAAGTTTTCGCCCCCTAGTTTGAATTAATAAAAAACAAAACTAAAACCTTTAGAATTCTGTAAAAATCTGAGAATTCTCATGATGGCAAAAGTTTTTTTTATTCTTCAATCACTTAACCTTATTTACAGCTCATTTGTCCACTGCGTGAGCGATTCCAATTGGAAGCTGAACTTACCCTTTGGACAGCGCCTAAATGTATTCTTTTTTTAATTCTAGTTTCTCCAAAAACCACCTTAAAACGAATTGTTGTTGAAACGAGGAAAGATACAGCTACTATTTACAATAATAAAAAGTTGGGTCAGCCATATTGATTTTGGCCGCCATCTTGGATTGTTATTCCAAAATATTTTTTCACCATGATGGCAACCACCGATTTTCAAAATGTTTGCATCATTTGAAAGCTGAGACATTTATACATAACATATATAAAAAAAAAATAAGATATCTTTTTCTTCTTTCAAAAGTTATCTGCATTTTTGTAAATCATGCCACTTTGCGCACTGGGCCCGGTGCTGGCCGTTTACTTCAATGCAGCGTTATTTCGCAGTGATCACCAACACGAATTTAAAATCTAATGGAAAGCTGAAGGTTTATTTAAGCTTTTCAAAACACTAAAAAAGTTGTGAAAGCAATGCCCGCATCATTGAGAAACAGTCAAAACGGAAACGAACCTCCGATTTGCCCAAATTTTTGTGTATACATGCAGGCGTAAACTCGGATGTCGTTGCCGATGCGCATGGAAATGTATGGAGAAAACGTGGCTTAATTTACAAAACTGCAGATAACTTTTGATAGGAAAAAAAAGATATCTCTATTTTTTGATATGTAATGTATAAATGTTTAAGCTTTCAATTGATGCAAAAATTTTGAAAATCGGTGGTTGCCGTCATGGTGAAAATTTTTTTTCTATAAAAATCCAAGATGGCGGCCAAAATCAATATGGCCGGTCCAACTTTTTGTTATTGTAAATAGTTGCTCTATCTTTCCTCTTTTTAACAACAATCCGTTTTGAGGTGGTTTTTGGAGAAACTTTCGAGTTATAACGGTTTAAATGAGCCACCATTTGACCAAAATCGAGGGGTCTGCATTGCAATTGTTGTGGCTCTAACTAACGGGGGGTCTATCAATTTGAGTAACCAAATGCATTTTCCTTCCTTTTTTTTGCCTGGACTTTCAGAAAATCGGCAGTTCACACATTTTTGAAGACAAGATGTAATTTTTTTTTCTATCTGTATCAACGAGATTTTTAGCCCTAGGCTAGTTCATCTCGGGACCCACGATTTACTTGTGAGTTTATCGGGAGTGGGATTCGATCCCAGGTCCTCCGCGTGATAGTCAAGTGATCTAACCATCACACCAGGTTCGCTCGACCAAAGGTGTAAATAGCGAGAGTTATCCAGCAAAAAAAAAGCAGTAAAAGCAGTACTAAATAAAAGAGCAGAATTTTCTTACGTTCAGTGCGTACAAGCCTGCTCTCGAACTTTTCAAAAATGTTTTCAAACACGCATTTTCAATACTTTTAGAGCTGCAAATCGCGCTTTGAATACTCATCCTAAAAAAATATGGAGAGTTAATTTCAAATGTTAGAAAATTATTTTAAAAATGAGGTCTGTCGCGCAGGGCTGGCATTTCCTCACTCACTGCGCGCAATGCGCAGTTTCTAAACGCAAAGCGCAAAGAGCAGGTGGCTACGCAATGAGAAATAAAAAGAACGCAGTGAGCAAACTCACACGCAGAGAGCAGTTTGCCATTACACACTGCGTTATTTGTTCTGCTCACTGTGAAAGAGTGTGAAAGTAAATTGACAATGAGTGAGGCGAAACGAAGCGAAATCAGAGACAAACAGACGTAACACTGTCGAAATTTGCTTCCTATATTTGTCAAGATCCTGATTACTTTGAGAATTGATGTTTTCAGTTAAGTTGTTAGGCTGATCAAGGGCCTAAAGGTTATGGATCGTTTGATTCAGAATTCCACCACTAGGTGGTGCTAGAGGTCAAACAAATTTTATATTTCATATATCTCAGGACTCTGATCACTTAGAAAGATGGTGTCTTCGGCAATGTTGTTTGGTTGTTTAAGGCCTTTCCGTTGATTGGTAAATTATTTCAATATTCTACCACTAGGTGGCGCTAGTTAAAAATGAGCAGAAGCAAACAACTTTTATTATTTATCGCAGAAAAATTCAGCAAGCTGTAACTTTTTATTAAGTGCACCAAACATTCTCAAATTTTTATCGCTTTTTGCACAACTAGTTAGCTCTAAATGGTACAAATTTGGGTTTGATTGGATAATTTTACATGAAGTTAGAGCGATTCTAGTTAAATGATTCATATTTGAGTATTTTTCATTAATCTGCTATATCTCAGAATTTAGTGAACCGAATGAAATGAAATTTTGCACATTTACGGCTAACATATTGGTCTTTGTAAAACATTTGACTTGACTTGAATATGTTCAAAGAAAACAAAATTACAGCATGTTGAATACTTAATGAAAAAAATCAATCATTTTCATGATCTTGCAAATATGTAACTAGCGCCGCCTAGTGGCGGAGTTTCGAAACAAGTGGTCCATTTACTTTGAGCCCTTGATTTACCAAACAACATTGCCGAAGACACCAACTTTCTAAGTGGTCAGGGTCCTGAGATATATGAAATATAAAATTTGTTTGACCTCTAGCACCACCTAGTGGTGGAATACTGAATTAAACGATCCATAACCTTTAGGCCCTTGACCAGCCTAATAATTATGCCGAAAACACCAACTCTGTAAGTTATCAGGATCCTGAGATATATTGGAAGAAATGTTCGTCAGTGTTACGTTCGTTTATCTGTGATTTCTGTCATACCAACTGCGCAATGAGCAGCGCAATGAGTATGCGTGCATCATGTGTCCTTAACTCTTTGCGTGAAACAGATACATTACGCACTGCGCCAAAACGCAGTGTGCCTCAAAGAGCAAAAGATCCGTGAGAATGAGCATCCGCACGCAGCACATTCGTTTGTATTGAATGCGCGCAGCCAGTGGCTCACTGCGTTTTTACACTTTGATGAGATTTCCAGCCCTGCTGTCGCGCAAAGACAATGATAAAATCGGAAGATTACTGTGTACCCATATTACATGGTATTAGAGCCTAAAATTTTTCAAAACAACCACCAATGGTCCCCATTTCTGATCCCTATACCAAATTATCCCTATACTGCATGATTTTAGAGCCTCAAACTTCTTGAAACAGTCTTGAATTTTTAGTCGCCATCTTTGATTTTGGGTAGTCATCTTGGATATCCTGGTCACCATTTTTGGACTACGGACATTTTCTCCATACCAAATATACACAAAATGCATAGTTTTAGAGGCTAAAACTCCGCCATCTTAAGTTTTCGGTCGGCATCTTAGATATGTTGGTCGCCATATTTCAAAACTTCACACAATAGCTGCCATCTCGAATTGCCAGTCGCCATTTTTGGTTTTAATCCACCTTCTTGAATATTCTGGTCACCATCAGAGCCGTAGCGTGGTCCCATGGCGCCCTTGGCAAGCATCCAGGTTGGCGCCCCACGACAATTAGAAACTCCTAATTTGCTAAAGTTTGTATTTATTCCCCCGATTTTTTATAGTTTTTTTTCATTTGTGTATTTCTTTTATTTCTTTAATTTTAAGAGAAAAATATTTATCTTATACAAGTACAAGTATGAACACATTTTACATCTCAATAATTTCACTAACACTAGCTCAATAAGAAATCATATTTTCCACATAATTCTGGAGAAATTTCAGCACAAATTCCCAATAGAATTCATGGAGTAATTCTTGCAGGAATTCCTGGAGTAGTTCGTGGAAAATGCCTGTATCTAAAAGAATCTACAGATGATATTCTAAGGGAAACTTTGATCGAATTTCTAAAGATAAGATTTTCTAAAAAAACCTTGGAAAAATGTCGGAAGGAATCCTTTGACTAATTTTTGAATTAATTCCTAGATAGCTACCTGATAGCCTCCCTGGAGGAATTGAATTTGTTTTGAGGGAATAAATGTACAAAAAACCCTAATTAATCCACCTAGCGGTGATGGCGCCTTTCTTGTGCTTTCGAATACCAATTTCAACAAAGCTTAAGTGACATGTTGATGAATATCACACTTTCATGTGTTTAACAAAAATCCATTTCATGGCACCATTAATCATAACGTCTATCTGGATTTTAATGCTTGAGCCTTAAACATTAAAAAAGTCGCAACCTTCAATTTTGAGCCACCATTCTGGATTTAAGTTCTTTTAAGTTGATTAATTGGGTTGCTATTTTTTGACTCCGGATATCCTCCCTATACCAAAGGGGCTGTTCATAAACCACGTAGACCAAAATTTGGCCATTTCAGACCCCCTCTCTCCCCTCGTAGACTTTTGTCCGTACAAAAAATTTGAAATTTGTATGGAGCGTAGACTTTGGCCAGAACCCCCCTCCCCCCTCCCCCAAAAAGTCTACGTGGTTTACGAACGGCCCCAAAAATACCCATATTGAATGATGTATTAGCCTAAAACACCATTGAAAAGCCATCATCTTGAGTTTTGGGACGACATCTCAGATTTTAGACCACCATCACGGATATTCTGGCTACAATTTTTGGACTCCGGGCATCTTGCACGTATCAAATATACCCATTTTTAGATTTTAGAGCCAAAAATTCCATTAAATAGCCACCGTCTATTTTGAGATGCCATCTAGGATACTCTGGTCGCCAATTTTGAACTCCGGTCATATTCCCCATACCAAATATACCCCTATAACCTAAAACACCATTAAACATCCGTGAAATGGAATTTGGAGCCGACATATTGCATTTTAGACCGCTATCTAGGATATTCTGGTCGTCATTTTTGGACTCCTGACATATTCCCCATAACATATGTATATCCCCATATTGCTTAGTTGTAGGTCCTAAAATTCCGTTAAACAGCGGCCATCTTGAATTTTGAGTCACCATCTTGTATTTTAGGGCGCCATCTTGGATGTTTTGGTCGACATTTTTGGACTCCGGACATCTTCCCCATACCAAATGTTTTTTTTTTCATGCAGAACCATGCATATTACATGGTTTTAGAGCCTAAAACACAATTAAACAGCCGCCATTTTGGAATTTAGGCCGCCATATTGCATGTTGTGGTCTCCACTTTTGGAGTCTAGACTTCTTCCTCATACCAAATATACCCATACAGTACGGATCCGATTTTGCCAGCCCCATTTCGCGCTGAACTTGCTCTCATTATCTAACGGTCAAATATGGACCAATTCATTTAAGATCATCATCAAACTACTGTTGAAAGGCAGAACATAGAGGGATAAAACGTATGAATGTCTGTTTAAATTTTGGAGGGGAGCGTGTTCCGGAAAGGGATCACTTATGTATTGCATGGTTTTAGAGCCTAAAATTCCATTATACAGCCGCCATCTTGAATTTGGAGCCGTTATCTTGGATTTTGGTTGCCATCTTGGATATTCTGGTAGCCATTTTTGTAGTCCAGACTTCTTCCTCATACCAAATATACCCTATTGCATGGTTATAGAGCCTAAAACACCATAAAACAGCCACCATCTTGAATTTAAACCCGCCATCTTAAATATTAGGCTGCCATCTTGAATTTTGGGCCGACGTTATGAAATTTATGGTCTCCAGTGTTGATTTCCGCATAAAATTCGTCAACCATGCTAAAGGTTACAAAAATGATGTGTCGTATGATGGGGATTGTTCAGTTTTATATACGGCCAGTTCTACCGGTGTTGGTCCGGATCACTGAAATGGCCATAACTCCGGAAAGCCTTGACCGATCCGGACCATTTTAAATAGCAAACAATACGGAGCAATTCCGGTTCGATTAGAGCTATAATCCAAAAAATCTGTCAATGGGAAGTGCCTTAAAAGCGAGTGAACTTATTTTGCGCACAGACATACACACATAAACACATACATACACACATACAGACAACATCTCAAATCATGGAACTGAGTTGATTGGTATATGTGAGTTGATCCTCCGAGCGTTTTTTTTTTTCGAAAAATCGATGTTTGAGAGAACATATAGCCTTTCCAGTACACTTAGTGTACGCGAAAGGCAAAAAGATTGATTTTTTAATCCTTCTCAAGGTATCTTTAAGTTATAACCCCATAATAGGCCGAATTCGACACTTCCTCTACTTATTATTGCTTCGATATCTAATACCCTCTAATGTCATTTCAGGGAATGGCGCGTATCGCATGCAATATCGCACCATCACTATCCGAACTCGATCCTTGATTTGGAGATTTCCTACTTTGAACCTATGTTATGTTGGTTACCAAATCCTGACATCAAGGGCACATTCCAGCGTTATGGTTCCTGGATCTATGGACCCATCGTTTACTCGTTCATATTCATGGGAGAGTTTTTGAAAAGGTAGGTATACCTTGAGTGCTTCCATTCAACAAGAGAACAATATTTACATTTGTTTCTCACCTCGCAGAGTAATCGAAACGATCCAGACTGGGAAGTGCACCTTCTTCGCGGATGATTTGATCACGTTCATTTTGCCAACCTTCATGTACCTGAGCGATTCCACCAGTTTGGGCGCAGTGCTGAAGATGTGGATCTTCATCGTGATGGTTGCCAGCTTTGGATTCGGTGTAATCGGACTGAATGCCGCCCATCATCACCCGGAGGCATTCCACTCGGGGGATAAGCTACCGTAAGTGTGCTAACTAGTACTCTTTAGTTAGAGCGATATTTCAAAAAAAAAAACGATTTTATGCAATTCAGTATCATAATTTACATTTTATATAACTCATTTTGTTATCATAATGGCCAAATTTTCCGAACTGGCTCATTATGCAACTGAAATGAGTTGCATAATGAAAACTAGTTGTATAATGTTCATAATGCAACTCATTTGAGTTGCATTATGAACATTGTGCAACTCAAATGAGTTGCATTATGAAAAAAATCATTGCATAAATTTTTTTATGCAATTCAGTATCGTAATTTGTATTTTATATAACTCATTTTGGTATTATAATGGCCATTTTTTCCGAACTGGTTCATTATGCAACTGAAATGAGTTGCATAATGAAAAATAGTTGTATAATGTTCATAATGCAACTCATTTGAGTTGCATTATGAACATTATGCAACTCAAATGGGTTGCATTATGAAAAAAATCATTGCATAAATTTTTTTATGCAATTCAGTATCATAATTTATATTTTATATAACCCATTTTGGTTTCATAATGGCCAATTTTTCCGAACTGGTTCATTATGCAACTGAAATGAGTTGCATAATGAAAAATAGTTGCATAATGTTCATAATGCAACTCATTTGAGTTGCATTATGAACATTATGCAACTCAAATGGGTTGCATTATGAAAAAATCATTGCATAAAATTTTGTATGGAACTCGTTGCAAAACTCGATTTTTCAGCACTCTTCGTATTTATCCAACTCGGCAAGCCTCGTTGGATAAATGTACGACTCGTGCTGAAAAAATCAACTTTTTGCAACTTGTTACATAAATAACTAGTATGGAACTCGTTGCAAAACTCGATTTTTTCAGCACTTTTCGTATTTATCCAACTCGGCAAGCCTCGTTGGATAAATGTACGACTCGTGCTGAAAAAATCAACTTTTTGCAACTCGTTACATAAATAACTATAATCATCTTTTTTTTCCAGTGACGAAATCGACTTCGGAATCTACCAGATTGCGGCCGTCATTGACCGGGCTGACGTCAAGGGGTCACAATTTGCCGTGTTGACCAGCTTTGGGGATCACTGTTTACACCACATGTTCCCGACGCTGGATCACGGAATACTGCCCCAGCTGTATCCGGTGTTCCACCAAACATGCGCAGAGTTCGAAACGACTTATCGTGAATGCTCGTGGTTGCATCACATTGTCGGTCAACACTGGCAGTTGGCCAGAGTCGAGACGAACGTGTACGATCCCAACAAGAAATTGCACTAGTCAAAATTTAGGGGAAACGTAGTGCCAAAGAAATTATTTAAGTTCATGTGAAAACATTTTTGATAGAAAATTGAAGCAACTTAACCAAATGTAGTGATGTAGGGTTACACATGAGCTGTAGAATTATACTGAATTTGATATTTTTTTAACCAGTGAAAAAAAAAAAAATGTTATTTTATTAAAATATTATCTTTTTAAAACTTGTTTATATCTAAAACAAAGAAAAGTAAGCCCAACCATTATCACAATAGTTCTAAAATCTGGACGCAGTGATCTTCACCCGACAAACGACAGGAAAAAAAGCTCAACCATCCCCAATATCAGTACGATAATAACTATTTCAAAGACAAAAGCAAACGGAATGCTGTGGAAATTTTCGTCGACCACAATCATTTTACGACCTACGACCTTCATAACCAGAAATGCTTGCATCGTTGGACGTTTTCCACAAGCGCAATATAAGCTTGGTGATCTATGAGCATAAGCATGCGCATAGATGACCGTACAATTCGTTGTTGCTACTCCGTGATTGACCAGAACAATCGAAACTGCACAAGGTACCAACAAACGGAGCTTGGGAGTAGCTACCACTCTATGCACTTTCGGAAATTCCCGATTTTATTAAGTCGATAACGGCGCCGGCCACGTCGGCCTTACGGTCATCGAAGAAGGGAAGGTATGTTAGTATGACGTGCGTTGCTACTAGAGACCGAGATCTCCTCATCTTCTAATCTCCACTACTGTCACGGGAAGGAGGTTTTATTTAATCGCTGGACAAATTTTTAAAGGGATTCTTGGAGGAATATTTGACAGAACTTTTGGATTAGATTAGGCCTTAGAGAAATGCTTATTAGAGTTCCTGTAGGAATATTTCAAAGAATTTCCGGAGAAATTCCTGGGCGCATTTCTTCTGAGGTTTCTTCAGCAATTCCTGCAGGCAAGGATGGGAAAAAATCATTAATTTATTGCGTATCCCTCACTCACATCCACGCACAATCTGATGCGAGTGTGCTTCTTGTTGATATATACAACGAGCATGCCACGCTACACCTCTTTTTAGGTGTACTCTTTATGCTGCATCCTCTTTCTCGAGGGTCTTTAGTGGCAGCAGCATCATTGCGCATGGAGCGCCATTTTATCAAAAGTAAAACTGAATTCGAAGTGTACAGACGTAGTTTAATAAAGTTCCGTTTCTTTCGTTAATTAAACAAACTCAGCATTTCATTCCACTGAAACCTCAAGCCCAATAGGTTATTGGCCCAGTTAGCGCTGGAAGTGCGTGAGTTTTGTGGACATTTGTAGCGCGGAAGCACCGGTAAAATCGTTTTGTTTCGTGTCGAGTGTCGTCGGGAGTGCTTGTGAAAAACAAGATGGCGGACACAAAAGCGACGGTCGAAAAGTTAAACGACGGGAATTACGCGGTGTGGAAGTTTAAAATGCGTTTGCTCCTGACGAAGGAGAAGCTGCTGAAAGTGGTCACCGATCCGAAACCGACAACCGCGGATGCGGCCTGGATCTCGGACGACGAGAAGGCGCAGGCGTTAATTGGTCTGGCATTGGAGGACACGCAGCTGATTCATGTCATGACGAAGGAGACGGCGAAAGAGATGTGGGATGCGCTGAAGGACTACCACGAGCGCTCATCTCTCTCAAGCATCATTCACGTGGTGCGTCAGCTGATTACCATGCGTATGGCAGAGGATGGCAGCATGGCCGAGCATCTGAAGCAGATGACGGCATTGCGGCTTCGCCTGACTGCACTCGGCGAAGAAGTGAAAGACAACTGGTTCGTCGCGTTAATGTTGTCGAGTCTGCCGCGGTCGTACGATGGGTTAATTGTTGCACTTGAAAGTCGCCCGGATGCAGATCTTACAGTGGACTTTGTTAAAGGTAAGCTGCTTGATGAGGGTCGACGTCGCGTCGAAAGTGAGTGTCGCGGGGACAATAAAGCGTTGGTCAGTTCCGTTGAGTGGAAAAGTGCAGACAAACCGAAAGTGAAAAGGGAACGTTTGTGCCATTACTGCAAGAAGACGGGTCATATTCGGCGTGATTGCAAAAAGTTTGCCCAGGACATGCGTGAGAAGGAGAAGTCCGATCGCGCGAAGGCAAACGTGGCCGTCAAATCGGAATCCAATTTCGAAGTGTGTCTGGCAGCGGGAAGAACCGACGGATCGAGTTTCTGGTACCTGGATTCGGGGGCAACGGCTCACATGACCAGTGATGTGTCGTTGTTGGAAAGTGTGGATGAATCAAAAGCGACGACGGTTTGTTTGGCGGATGGAAAATCCATCAAATCGTCTGGAAGCGGTACGGGTAAGCTCGTCTCGTTCAACGGGGATGGTGCGAAAACGAAAGTGCGGCTCGACAACGTTTTGCACGTACCGTCCCTTGCTGGCAACTTGCTGTCGGTGAGTAGAATCACGGATTTGGGATTTCGGGTTCTGTTCGAGAAAAAGGAGTGCTATATCCTGAAAGGAGAAGAATCAGTGCTAGTTGGTCAACGAAAAGGAGGATTGTACCACTTGAAGCAGGCTCCGGAAAAGGCATTTCTTGTGAATCCGAAGCATTCCGCCTTGTGTAAGCATCTGTGGCATCGGCGTCTCGGACATCGTGATGTGCAGGCAGTGGACAAAATAGTGCGGGACAATCTTGGACATGGATTGAAAATCGATCCTTGCGAAGTACAATCGGTGTGCGGTCCGTGTTGTGAGGGGAAAATGGTTCGTGAATCGTTCCCAAAAGTATCGGACAGTAAATCTAGCGCGGTGGGAGGTTTAGTGCACACAGACTTGGGTGGTCCGATGGAAGAAGAAACACCCAGTGGTAACCGGTTCTATATAGTGCTCGTGGATGATTATTCGCGGTACAGTGTCGTGTATCTGTTGCGACGAAAATCGGACGCTGAAGAGCGGATCCGGGAATTTTGTAGTCTGGTGAAGAATCAGTTCGGACATTTTCCAAAGAAGATTCGTTCGGACGGCGGTGGCGAATATATGAGTAACTCGTTACGGAAGTATTTCGCGGAGCGCGGTATTGTGCACGAAGTGACGGCGCCATACTCACCGCAACAGAACGGCGTCGCGGAACGGAAGAATCGTTATCTTGTCGAGATGCTTCGGTGTATGCTAGCGGAGTCGAAGTTGCAGAAGCGGTACTGGGGCGAGGCGATTTGCACTGCAAATTACTTGCAGAATCGTCTGCCATCGTCCGTCGTGACCAAGACACCGTACGAGCTGTGGCACGGGAAGAAACCATCTTACGGACATTTGCGAGTCTTCGGTTCGGAAGCGTACGTGTATATTCCGAATGAAAAGCGACGCAAGCTGGACCACAAAGCTGAGAAGCTGGTGTTCGTTGGCTACGCTGACGGTCGGAAGGCGTATCGTTTCTTGAACCCAGGAACGGATATGATTACGATCAGTAGGGACGCCAAATTTCTGGAGCAATGCGTTACGGCGGAAGCTGTTCAGCGACAGGATCTCGAAACAGGAGGAGTACTGGAAGTACCGGTGACGTGGCCATCTGAAGATGAGCGGCGGCGCCAGCCGGATCCGGCTGAAGAAGACGAAGAGCTGTTTGAAGAAGCCAGAGGTCACAACGACTCGTTCGAAAGTGTTTCCGACGGGGACGGATCCTTCCATGGGTTCCCATTGGATGAGATAGCGCGTCGCTCGAGTCGGTCCACGAAGGGAGTTCCACCACGACGATTGATCGAAGAGTTGTTTGCTGCGGGATCGCTGGATCCGGACGAAGTTGAGCCGAAGACGTTGAAGGAAGCGGTCACCTGTGAAAAGCAGGATTTGTGGAAAGCAGCGATGGTGGATGAGCTGAAATCTCACCAGCAGAACGGAACGTGGGAGCTCGTCGATCCACCTGAAGGACGAAAGGTAGTTGGTTGTCGCTGGGTGTATAAGCTGAAGCGGAATGCGGCCGGCGAGATCACCAAATACAAGGCACGTCTAGTGGCTCAGGGATACTCTCAGAAGTACGGTGTCGATTACGACGAGGTATTTGCACCGGTGACTAGCCACACTACCCTGCGGGTGCTGTTAGCCGTGGCAAGCAAGCGGAGAATGACGTTGAAGCACTTCGACGTGAAAACGGCATACTTGTACGGCGATTTGGACGAGGAAATCTTCATGAGGCAGGCGCCTGGATTCGCAGTGAAGGGTAGGGATGGCATGGTTTGTCGGTTGAAGAAGAGCATTTATGGTCTCAAACAGTCTGCGCGGTGCTGGAATCAGCGACTGCATAGTGTGCTTGTGGAAATGGGATTTGAACAGAGTGCTACCGATCCGTGTCTCTACACCAAAGTGGTTAGTGGGAAGCGTGTGTATCTGTTGGTATACGTAGACGATATTATGATTGGCTGTGAAGACGAAGCTCAAATTGACTCGGTGTATGAACAGTTGAAGCGGTACTTTGAAGTGACAAATCTTGGGGAGCCTAGTGACTTTCTTGGGCTGAAGATTGAGCGCAACGACCGAAAGTACAGTGTTTCAGTGGGAGGTTACATCGACCGGGTTGCGGATAGATTCGGTCTCCGCGAAGCGAAGAGAGCAAAGACGCCAATGGAAGAAGGTTTCGCCAGTTCGGAGGATGAAAGTCCAAAACTGTCGGATGACAACGAGTACAGGAGTCTCGTTGGAGCGCTGCTCTACATTTCCGTCTGTGCCAGGCCGGATGTAGCAGCAAGTGTGGCGATACTAGGCCGGAAAGTGAGTTCGCCATCCGAGGCGGATTGGGTGGCGGCAAAACGTGTTGTTCGCTACCTGAAGGCAACGAAGGAGTGGAAACTGTCATACGGCGACGCAGGTGGACAGCTGGTCGGCTATTCGGACGCCGATTGGGCCGGCGACGCGGGTACGAGGAAGTCTACGACCGGATTTGTCTTCAACTACGCCGGAGGAGCAGTATCGTGGGTCAGTCGGAGGCAAAGTTGCGTCACATTGTCTTCGATGGAATCGGAGTACGTGGCGTTGAGCGAAGCTAGTCAGGAGCTAATCTGGCTGCGGAGCTTGTTGGCTGACATGGGAGAGCAGGTCGAAGGTCCAGTCACGGTGATGGAGGACAATCAGAGCTGTATCCAATTTGTCAAGTCGGATCGGAAGAGCCGTCGCTCCAAGCACATCGAAGTGAAGCAGCATTTCGTGAAGCAGTTATGTGAGGACGGAAGCATGGAGTTGCAGTACTGCCCAACGGAGGATATGGTGGCTGATGTGCTCACTAAACCGGTGGGTTCAATCAAGCTGCAGAAACTAGCACGTATGATGGGATTATCATCGTAGGCTGGCAATGTTCGTTGAGGAGGAGTGTTGATATATACAACGAGCATGCCACGCTACACCTCTTTTTAGGTGTACTCTTTATGCTGCATCCTCTTTCTCGAGGGTCTTTAGTGGCAGCAGCATCATTGCGCATGGAGCGCCATTTTATCAAAAGTAAAACTGAATTCGAAGTGTACAGACGTAGTTTAATAAAGTTCCGTTTCTTTCGTTAATTAAACAAACTCAGCATTTCATTCCACTGAAACCTCAAGCCCAATACTTCTCCCCCAGCCAAGCAAAATCTTTCCACTTTCATTGCCCATTCTTTCTAATCGCCGAGCACCGAGCGACGCAAGCAACGACGGCCGAATGAATCGCTACCGAATCTGAGTGCCGAAGGCGAACGAACCAAGATTGAACGAATGTTTTCGTTCTGAGTCGGGTGCGAGAGCATTCATTCTGGAACGTTCATTTGGCGTTCAGTGGAAGCATTCAGTACTGGGAATTGAATCAGTGAGTGCGTTTTGATTCAATCAGCCGAATGCCACTCGGTAGTTGAGAGAACGAACGTTCTTGTCATATAGGGTATCGGGATGCTTCGTTGGCATAGTCCCCTCGTTCGGCCTATCTTAACGTTAACCAAAAACTCAAACAAACTCGCCGAACTGGATATCGGAAAAGCTTTGCGCCAAACAACTGTGACATTTCGTTTCAGTTTTATCACTTTGGAGTATTAAAATTGTATGAAAATGTCACTCTGTTTAGCTTTTGTAGACGCCATGATTCTTCGGCTTAGTGGGTAGTCTATACACATGATCATAAATGGCATGATTCTGGAATATTTCGAAATGCCTTTTCAATAACTGAACATTTGATGCGACGGTCAAAGATGCTATTTTGAATTTGTATGTTTGTTTTTAACGAATAATAACTATTTTGCAAATTACATGTGGGCCGAATATTGAGGACATTTTTTTCACTATGTACCCAAATCTTGGCCCATCAGTAAAGTGACGTCAAAAACACCGATAAAGTGACGCCAACAACATTGCTTGCGCAAGTACCAGAAAGAACGAACAGAAAGATAGATTTTGTGTGCGGTGACTGTAAAAATATAACACAATAATCGGGTTGCATTGTTTTCGTTACTTAATAAGAAAGAACTTTAGTTTAAGTGATTTTTTTACAGTTTGTTGAAAATTTGGCTGCGCAAATGTAATTTGAAAGTATGATTGGTAACCAAACAGAGGTAATACTGTAGCAGAAATATTGAGAAAATGAGATAATAAGTGGTTCTAGTGCATGGAAAGCAATAGGCCAACGTTGTATCCACTAATAGGCCAATTTTTGTACCATAGACCAACGTTGCATACCATCACATCGAATCTTTTCAACTTAGTTAAGTAAATTCTTGAATATTTACGTTAGTTTACTTCCAATTGGTGAAACATGCATTGCCTAGAGTGCGTAATAGGGTCAACATATCATTTCTAGTGCTATTAATTCATGAGTTATGGTCAAAATTGTCAAGGCGGTTTGCAAATTAGGCCAAGGAATGATCCATATACCCTACACCGATGCAAGCTGATTCATATCGCACTCTATTTGTTTCTCTCCTGATTCGCTTCGGTGACGTCGGTGGCGAGCCGTTCGGGTTGCGTTCGTTCCTAGTGCGCCGTGCTTTCACTCAGCATTGGGTTGTTGGCGTTCTTTTTGCTATTTTGCATCGCCGGCATTCGGGTGAGCGAATGAGTTTTCCCATGCTTGCCTGCAGGGATTCCTTTAGGACTGCAACAGAGATTCCTCAATGAGTTCCTCCACGAACTCTTCTTAGGATTCCTTCAAGATTTCTGTAAGAAGCCCATGCGCGATTTCTTCAGTAATTCTTCCTGGGATTCCTCCACGAATTTCTACAGGGATTCCTTCACAATTTTTTTCAGGGATTCCTCTGGAAATTGCTGCAAGGATTCCTCTAAAAATCCGCCAAGGATTCATACAGAAATGCCGCTAGAGATTCCTCTAAGAATTCCTCCAGAAATTATTCTAGATATTTATCCAAGAGTTTCTCCAGAGATTCTTCCGGGAATCCCTGTATTCATTTCTCTAGTATACCTCCAGGGAGTTTCTCCAAGAATTTCGCCAGGACTTCACTCGGGAATTCCTTCAGTAATTCTTTCTGGAACAACTTACATTCAAAATTCCTACAAAGATTCCCCCTGGAGCTCTTCTTAGGATTCCTTCAGGAATTTCTCCTTGTTTTCTCTATGAAATTCCTCCAAAAATTTATTTAGTATTTCCTCTACGAACTGTTTAGATATTCCCTGAAGAATTCCTCTTGCAATTGTTTCTGGGATTTTTTTCTGGAGTTTCATAAGGGAATCCTCTAGGGATTTCTTCAGGTACTGCTACAGGGATTCCTCCACGAACTCTTCAAAGGATACCATCAGAATATCTCAAAGAATTCCATCTGAGATTTTTTCGGGAATTACACCTGGTATTCCCCTTCGAATTTCTTAGAAGATTCCTCCAGAAATTTCACCAGGCATTCATCCAGAAATTCTTCCCGGAATTCCTCTGGAAGTTCCTGCAGGTATTTCTCTAAAAATTCCCCCAGGAATTCCTCCGGATATTTCGCCAGAAATTCCTCTAGGAACTCCTCTAGAGATTTCTTCAGGAGTTCCTCTGGTGTTTCTCTCAGGAATCCCTACAGGCATTACTTCCGGATTACTTCCGGGATTCCTCCAGAATTTCTCCAGAGTCTCCTCGAGGAACTCCTGCAGAAATAAACCCAGGAATTTCTTCAGGGATATCTGCAAGAATTTCACAACCCGAGCAGGAGAAAATAGCTGAAGAATAACTAACTCAGGTATGGAAAACCGAATACCTACAACCTGAATGAGGTATTAAGTAGCCCTGGATAAGAAGTAAAATACCTAAAATAATAACTGGTGTGTATTCTGTGCATAACGCGTGATTAATGATTTCAGGTGTGACAATACCTAAATAATAATCAGCGGTTTTTCCATACAAATAGCGATTTTTCCATAATTGAATAATACCTCAAGCAGTCCTCAACACCAAACCAATAACTCATTGAGGTACTGTATCAATACCTACAAAATACCAAAATAAGTTATTTTCAATACCTGGATAACCGACCAATACCTTGTCTTGGTATGATACCTGATTTTGGTATTCTCCAGTTATGTGTCTGTAATTCATTCCTGTTCGGGAAGTAATTAATCTGGGAATTCCTTCATAAATTCTGCCAGCAATTCATCCAGGAATTTCCTCAAGAAAACCTTCACGGATTCCTCCAGAAATTCGTCCAATATTTTCTTCTGGAATGAATTTCCTCCAGGAATTGCTGCAGGGATTCCTCCAGGAATTCAACCAGGATTTCCGCTAAGAATTCCTCAAGGAACTTCTGCAGGGATTTTTTCAGGGATTTCTCCACATTTTTTTCAGGGATTCTGTCATTAATTCCTTTGATAATTTTTCCATGAATTCCTCCATAAATTCCTCTAGAAATTCCTCCAGGAATTCTCAAGGGATTGCTTCAGAAATTTCTTCCAGAGGTAGAGAATCCTCCAGAAATTCATCCACTAATTGTTTCAAGGATTCCTCTAGAGCTTCCTCTAGCAATTCCTTCAGGCATTCTTTCAGCAATTCCCACAGAAATACCTCCATGCATTCCTCCAGGATTTCATTCAGCAATTTCTCCAGGAACTCGGAACTTCTCCATGAATTTCTCCGGGAATCAATCTAGGAATTGCTCCTGGACAGCCCTCAGAAATTTTGTCATCAACTTCTTCAGGAATCTCTCAAGGAAGTACTGTAGAAATTTCTTTAGAAATGCTTCCAGGATTTTTTTCGGGAATGCATTTAGGAATTTTCCAGAGTTTTCTTCATGAATATTTCCAGAGATTCCTTCAGGGATTCCTCCAGGAATTTCTCCACGATTTTTTCAGGGATTCCTCTAAGAAATCCTTCAAAGATTTCTTCTGGAAATCCTCCAGAAATTTCTCCTGGAAATCCTCCAGAAATTCCTCCAAGGATTCTTTCCCGATATCCTCTAGGGCTTTCTGCAGAAATTGTTCCGAGAAACTTTCCAGGAATATATTCAGGATTTTTTAGGGATTCCTCCAGGTAGTCCAAATATTCCTCCAGGAATGGCTTTCTCTACAATTTTTCCCCGGATTCCTTCAGAAACTCCTTCGAGGATTTCTCCACAAATATAGAAATAATAGAAATGGAAATATGAATCTCTCAGAAATCCTCTACAGATTCCTCCAGACATTCATCCAGTATTTTTTTTCCAAGAATTTCCCAAGAGATTCATTCAGGAATTTCTCTACGAACTCCTTCAGGAACTACCCCAGGAATTTCTTCAAAAATTCCACCAGGAATTTTCCTGGAATTGCTCCTAGACATCTTCCAGAAATTATGTCAGCAGTTTTTCCAAGAATTTCTCCAGGAAATCCTCTAAGAATTTCCTCAGAGATTTTTTCAGGGATTTCTCCAATTATTCTTCCATGAATTCCTCCAAATATTCCTTCTGGGATTGCTTCAGGGATTCGTCCAGAGATTTCTCCACGAATTTTCCCAGGGATTTTACCAGAAATTCCTCCAGGAAATTCTTCGAAGATTTCTCCAGCAATTCCTCCAGAAATTCCTCTAAGGATTCTTCCTGGAAATCTTCCTGGAGCTGCTCAACGAGTTTTTTTTTTAGAAATTTCTCCCAGAATTGGCTTTTTTAGCGGTGTTGAGACCATTCCATATTCTGAATCTGCATGTCGAAATCCAAATTTTCATCAATTTTGGTGCCCGGGAACCTATTTAAAAATCAATTTGAAGCTTGTATGGGAGCGATTTGTCGAATCACCCCTTGTCGCATTTTGTACTGGGTGGAGCTGTCAAAAGGTGATTTCAAAAAATCTCTTTGAAATTAATTTTAGGTATCAAAATAAAGTTCTAAAAATCTGAAAAAAAATCATAGTGACTCAGAAAATGATGCTCTTTCATATAAAATCAAAAAATCATTACATTTTTCAAAATTTAAAAACTCGATTCCTCTGGAGATTTCTCCAGGAATTCTTTCAAGGATTGCTCCAAGAATTTATCTAAGAATTTCTCCAGGAATTTCTGCTGGGTCTCATCCAAGAATTGCTCCTGGGATTACACCAGAAATTTTATCAGAAGTTCCTCCAGGCATTCCTTCAGGATTCCCTCTACAGATTTTTTCTAGGAATTGTTTCAGGGATTCTTCCAGGAATTCCATCAGAAATTTTCTCAAGAATTCCTTCAAGGATTTCTTTAGCATTATCTCCGAGATTTTCTCAGGGGATTCCTTCCTGATTTTTTCCAGAAATTTCGCCAGGAATTCCTCCCAGAATTCCTCTGGAGATTTCTCCAGGAATTCATCCGGGGTTTGCTAAAACAATTTATCCGAGGATTTCTGTAGGAAATCCTCCTGCTGGGTCTCTTTCAAGTATTTATCCAGAAATCCCTCCAGGTATACTTTCAGAAATTCGTCTGGGAATATATTCCAGGGATTGTTCCAGGAATACCTGCAGTGATTTCTTCAGTAATTCCTCTCAGTTTTAATTCAAAAATTCAGGAAATCCTTCCTTCAGAAACTTCAAAAATCATTCTATCATTTGTTTCAAAGATGTACCAAAGAATTTTTCCAGGGTTACCTGAAGCTGTTTTTTTAATTACTTAAAGAATGTCTGGAGGAATTCCACCAGCGACTAGTATTGGTAGATAATTAAAAAAAAGATGCATACAGGAATCAGGAAATTATCCAGGGATTCCTCCAGACATTTCTTTTTGAATAAATTCCAGGATTTTTTCAAAAGTGCCATTATTTGAGAGTTCTTCGGAAATACCTGCAGCAAAATTCTTCAAGAATTTCTCTATGCATTTCTTTCAGGAATTCTCGCAGCAATATTTCGAGGGTTTCCTTCAGTGATAGTTTCAAGGTTTTTATGAGAATACTTTCACAAATTCTTCAAAGGATCCTCCCGGAAAAACGTCAATTGACATTTCTATAGGATTATACTCTGAGAAGAGTATATGCAGTGTATGAGTATATGTATAAAACGATCTTTAGGGAGATTTCGACAAGGATGTACTCGGAACAATTCAACTGAAGGTTTATTCTTAGAGGAGTAGAGGTCCAGGACATTCCAAGATTGCCAATTAGCATATACAAACTGGATGATTAATTACTGAAAGAACTTCAGTTAGTCATTGATGATGATGATGATTGAGTACCCACCATCAGCGCAAGGATTACCTATGGCTGCAGAGTCATACCGGAAGGGAATGATCTACCTGATGGTTTGTTGTAGCAGGGTAAGCTAAATTCACTGGAAACCGTCGGAAGACAACA
Organism: Aedes albopictus; assembly: GCF_035046485.1. Taxonomy (NCBI): domain Eukaryota; kingdom Metazoa; phylum Arthropoda; class Insecta; order Diptera; family Culicidae; genus Aedes; species Aedes albopictus. The sequence goes on along the minus strand of NC_085137.1, from coordinate 196,770,736 downwards.
CGATGGTTGTTATTTCGTGACAAAAGTCTGGTCACCCCACGAACATTTGCCCAGAAACCAGTTCATTTGGCTTCCTTAGGCTACCCCTCCCAAAATCCCAAGTATCATGTAATTTAAATATAATTTATTATATAGTTGACCAATTACCTGATTTTACCTGAAATAATACATATTATTATAATACATAGAATTTTGATTGTAGGTCAAATTGCAATTACAACTTTGTTTACCTGAACAGCGTTGTAACAAATCATTATCATATTAAAGTTAAAATAATGCAAATAGCACTGAAACAAATGGCGTATTAGTAGTGATAAAACAAAATATAAAAATCAAACAAAGCACAAAAAAGTAAACCAAATTTTGATCTTATAATTCATCTACATTTAAATTAACCAAGCTAAAGAATTATGATATGAAAATTTGTTACGGTAGATCTTAAACCGTAACGCACCATTATAAGGTGATCTACCCACGTTATTGGTAAAAGAACTTCAGTTAGGTAGTCATATTGACAAAAAATAAAATCTTCGGACGGGTTTCCATCATGTTCTATTGGAAAACATTGTTTAAGGAAAAGAAAATTCAGGATTAGTCCTCAAATGAGCTCTAATTTCTTACGAATGTTTTGTAGATATCACCAAAAAATCTGAGGTCCAGAAGAAACAACACCCGAGTAATCCTATATCTTCTAGAAATTGTCCACCATTGTTATTACATTCAATTTCACTGTGTTGCGTTTAGTTATAAAGGCTAGTAGGTACAAATTTGCCAAGGGTGCTTGCCCCTCCCTGACCAAAAAGCTGGCTACGCCCTTGGCTGCACTGGTGTCGTCATATCCTCCGTTGCCGTGATTTCCCGTGCCTACGTTCTCCACGCTATAGGGCACTGCATGCAATACTCTCCTTCTCTTTCACTCTTACAGAAATTTCGTAAACAACAAGGCCAAGAAACGTCAAAATCCCATATAAAATCAAAACAATGCAGTGCCCTATTCAGGTGTTGATGGAAGTGCTGCTTCCACCTTACGATCACCTCACGCTCATTCGTCAAGAGGCCTCCGTTCTTATCCCTGCATATTTCGGCTCGAAGCCGTTGCGGGATACATTGAGCTTCCGGTAGAACTTTCGTGTTTCTTGGGAACGGCACAGCAGTTCCATTTCTTCGCACTCCACTTCTTCCAGGCGGCGCTTTTCTCCCGAAAGAGGCGGGTCTGCTGTTTCCGCTTCTGTTTATAACGTTCCACGTTCTGTCGAGTCCCTTGCTGCAGCATTATCGCCCGTGCTGCGTTCTTCTCCTCCAAAACCGTTCTGCACTCTTCGTCGAACCATTCGTTCCGATTCATGTTCCACGTACCCGATGGCTGCTTTCACTGTTTCACTTGTTTTAGTCGCTCTAGGTTGTACCGTGGTGGTCGCCGGTACCGCACATTGTTAATGATGGACAGTTTTGGGCGCAGTTTGATCATCACCAGATAGTGGTCGGAGTCGATGTTGGTGCCACGACGTCGATAATGCCGGAGTAGTGCCGTCCATCAATCAGAACGTGGTCGATTTGAGATTCCGTCTGCTGCGGTGATCTCCAGGTGTTACGATAAGGGAGGCTGTGTTGGACAAAGGTGCTACGTATGGCCATGGTTTTGGAGGCGGTGAAATCAATGAGTCGTAGGCCGTTTTCGTTCGTCTGCTGGTGGGCGCTGAACTTTCCAATCGTCGGTCTGAATTCATCCTACTGGCCTACCTGAGCGTTTAAATCTCCTATGATGATCTTGACGTCGTGGCTTGGGCATCGATCGTACTCGCGTTCGAGCTGCGCGTAAAATGCGTCTACACGTTTATTATACTGAAGTTGAAGAATTGGCCCTTGATCCTTTCGTCGCTCGGCCACCAATCGCTCCTGTTCAACACACCTCCTGCAGCGCTACGATGCCGAACCCGCGGTCCTTCAGTAGATCGGCGAGTATGCGGGTGCTCCCAATGAAGTTGAGAGATCGGCAATTCCACGTATGGAGTTTCCAATCGCAAGTCCTTTTTGTTCGCTGGGGTCGTTGCCGTTGGTCTCGGTTCGTATTAATCTGTTGCTGATTTTCCGCTACAATGGTCTTCAACGGTCGGCTCGTAGGGCCTGACACCAACCCACTACTTTTCGGAGGACCATAGTGCACAGTTGAGCTTAGAGTCCTTCCCTGGCACTCAGCCTCCCTTAATATGAGTATCAGATGCCTCTCCTGGAGAACAGTTTCCTGGAGAACAAGTTCCCACCGGGGTTGATTACCCGATCTTCCCTAAGGTTGCTCATAGTTTCCAGCCAGTACCACGCAGAGGTAGGGATAGGAGTTACCGGGCAGAGGCTAGTGGATCACAGGGATCTGAATTACGCAACATACCCAGCCTTTACCGTGCCAACATGGTAAGGTAATGCATTCTAAAACAAATCCTTCAGCAACAATAGGGGGACTTACTAAACAGATTAAATTATTGCGTAAGCCATGATTTTCTGCTAATTAATGTTTCATGAAATTGCGAATGAAATTATCAAAGATTGCCTTGGTGATCCCGACGTTTAATCAGAATACTATTTAATCAGTGGCACGGTGTACAACATTTAGATATTTATGCCGTGATCAGTGGTTTACGCTGTTTAGTGAATACCCCTAATCAATGGTTTCTCTGTGTTTCGACCACCTTTCCGCATTGACCACAGAGGAGCAACTACGAAGAGCATGTTCCAAATGAATGATCGATGCCGATTATCGATCGGGACTGCTGATCGATTGATGTACACAGATAAAAATAATGAGATTTACACGTCATGTAAACTTCATTTTAGTCATGTAAACTTAATGGTATGATGGTTTACATGATATGTCATGTAAATTTGTGTTATATGTCATGTAAAAACTCAGAGTCATGCTGAATTACATGACATATAACGGAAGTTTACATGATATTTTATGACTTTTACATGATATGTCATGTAAACTTCTGTGATATCCCACGCTCCAATTATGTGCATCATATGTAACAGAATTTTACACTCTTTTTTCGATCTGTGTAGATCAGCAGATGCGTGCTCGAAAAATGCAAAGTCATGATGTGGTAGCACAAGAAAAATGGCATTCATTGCGCAACATAATTCGCACTACCGCAAACCTTTCACTGCTCGCGAAATTGCGCTGTGAGAGCGTTTTATAACATCTGATCGGCACGCTAAGAGATTTTGATAGATCAGAGCTGTAAAGTTGATGTCGACGTTTTTTTTTTCCTGAGTGATGCCTAATTATTTCATTTATATACTTCATTGTGCATGCCATTCTCACATTCAAACGGCGATACATTAAGAGTTAAGGTTTTCCGTCATTTGTGATGGTTTTAAGATTGTAGAACAGTCTGTAGCGCTCTGTTCAATACCAAAAAAAGTAAATTTGAATGGACTATTTTTCACGTGAAATGCATCCCATTCGTCAAATCACTATGAATGATTGACGTTATGGCTAGACTGGTTCAATGATTTTATTTTATGTTTACGGGTCACTGTGCAAGATGGGTCAGTGCCGTTTTCGAGCGCATTTGTTTTGATTGTGTTGATCATTCTGTTAGTGATCAGCATGTATTCTCATTTTGCACACCAAACTGGCCGGATATCTAAATTTTCATGAATTTAGATGTCCGGAAACCTATTCAAAATCAATTTGAAGTTTGCATGGGAGCGATATGTTGAATCGCCCCTCGTCGGATTTGTTTTTTTTTATTCCTGTTCGGGTTTGTTACTGCGACCAGTTTTTAGATCTATTGTAACATTACCCGTATCCTTAGTGTAGTGCATGTCGCATTACTCAATTGCCATTGAGGGGCAATAAAGTATCGATTTTGATACAGTTTTTGTTTTGTTAGGACCCGGGTTTTAACATTAGCAGCAATATCATTCCAATAATGGAACATGTGTTCAGCAATAAGACTTCTAGTATGTTCCTTGCGTACTAGCACTTTCCAGTTTTCGAAGAGTTAGTACATACATGGATCCCTAACCCAATTTGATTCCTTTTGCATTGAGTTTAGCCTCAGATGGTGAGGTTTTTAACTATATGCAAAGTTAAGTTGGTAAACTCAGTTTTATTCAAAAGCTGGAAGTCACCAAAACACCAGTAGTAAGTACTAAATACTATAATTCCTTGAATTAACAGAACACATATTCCAAAATTGAAAAATAGGACGACACTAGATTTGGGTTTGGTAGATCTATCACCGCAACGCAACCCAAAAAGGCGATCTACCCACGCTACGGGCTCCGTTAAAGATTGAGCATCTTTTAAACCCCCTCGACCATTCATCCCTCAGCACGGGTCGCCTGACACCTTGGATTGGGGTTACCTGTTTGGTGGACTTTTACCCCCGGAACAGGTGGTCCGTAGTGCTATTCTAAGCCGGCAGCTACACGGACTAAGTCCCATCAAACAATGATTTCGAAAAAACTCGGACAAAGGTGCAGTTTTGTATAAAATAAAAAAATGAATAAAATTGTCAAAATAGGAAAAAAAATAGTGAATTTGGAACAGTTTAATATGCTCAAGTTTGATTAATTTTATTGCACCGGAGAGCGCCACAGTAGAGTGTGGCCGGTAACCAGCGCAGAGAAAAATATTACTCTTTTCGTCGCCGCCGCTTGGCAGTGGGTTTATCCGGTTTACTCACCTTTACCGATGATCTGCGGAGACCGGTAGCGATTGTACCACCATGCAAACCTTGTGGAGAATATGGAAGCCCATTGGAACGGGGGAGCTGTGGTTCAATGCCAGAGCGTGGAGAACGAGAAACCGTTCCTTTGCATGTCTTACCTACTACTGGATGAGTGATATGATATCCGAAGAAACAATCCATCGTTGTCTGATACTGTTCCAAGGACCTGAACAAAGAATGCTATTTGTTCTCCAACTCCAGCAGTGGCTTGTCAATCGCTACGCGCCGTCGTCGTATGACGCACTGTGGCAGTCAGTCGGTGGCCAGTGCTGAACTGTTGAGTAAAAGTCTATAAAGATTGGCGATGAGACAAGGTGGACTGGACAGGCTTATAATTTTGTTTTGTTTTGCTCACGATCGGCACTGAACCGGAACGTCTGAGCGGACAAGAGCTTAAGCCATCGAACGGGTGGATTGGTCGTTGCCTGCCGCCTGCCAGTAGAGTGCCAGTGCGTGGACGTTACGGATCACGGAATCGAAGTTGAAGTGTAAGTTGGTAGTGGAAGCCGGACGCATTATCGGTATCGGAAGTAATTGCTGAGATGTACAGAAATAGCATGGCGGTATTTGAAAATAGTGGTGTTTGGATAATCATCAGAAAGTGTCAATTTTGAGATACAGAAGTTTAATTTAGCATGTAAAAAAATGGTAAAACTGTGAAATTCTATAAAAGGCTATTGCCGACGCAACCTCGCTGGAGCTGTATACGAGCAGCAAAGTTGCAGTCTCATTGTTCAAACTAATTGGAACTTCTAATGGGGTGCAATCAATTTGTATTGTACTATGTTAGGACTCCTAAGCACTGTTTTTTTATTCTGCACTTTTTTGCCTACATTTCAACTGGCCATCAGATTTTCTGTTGAAGTTCAACAACAATGAAGCAAGCACAATTGTTTAATGTAATGCAGTGAGATGTATTATAGCATCGTGATCAAGCCTACCCAAGTAACCACAAGCATTATATCATTGCAGTAATTTAGTATAGCTAATGCAAGATAACATTTATTTAACATGTGTCAAATAATGAAGCATTTGACCTACATTATAAATACATTGAAGCATTAAGGGTTTTTGACAGATCCATATAGTTCTATAGGGCCGTTGTTTAAAGCTTCATAGCAAATAATAATGCAATCATTTATTGCTTTATTTATACCATTTACTAAAGTTTGCATCGTTTCTGAAAAATCCATTGTAAACAAAGTGAATTGCGAAGAAATGCGTTGAAAAGTATTGGTTGGAAAACCCTTTTGAAAAAGGAGAAAACATGAATCTAAACTGTATATAACGCATTAATTTCACTTCATAGTGTTTTATATGACCTGTTATATAAAGTTGTTTTGTCATATAGGCACCATTAAAGTAGGTTTAAAGTGGAAAGTGGCGCTACTATTGTGGATATAAAGCTTCACCTACAAGTTTTATAGTAGTTATTGCTAAAGCATATATAATGCTTGTCATCGGGACTTTGCAATAAATATTTAAAACGCGAGAAAAAAAAAGATAAAAAATGGCGACCCGAGAGATAAGAACATCCCAAGTAACACAGCTTGTTAGATAATAGTTAAAAATTCACTTCTACAACTTAATCAGAAGTATTTTTCTGGTTTGATTGACTTAAAATTGAACACTTATATCATCAAAGCAGCGCAAAAAATGGCGGCTTATATAACATCTTACAAGTTACATAAGATGTATTCGAATACTCTTATAGTACTAAAAATGAATTGGGCGCTTGAGTTATTATTATCTATATATAAAAATGAGTTTGAAGTTCCTTTGAGGCAACAAAACTCAAGAACGAATGAACAGATCAGCATGATTCTTGCACGGTTCGTTTCGTATTCGTGGTGGCTGTGTTTATATGTACAAAAAGTTACCAAAATCAACTAGAAAAGTAACAAAAATAATAAAGTACTGATTTTCCATGAGCTGGGAAGGAAATCAACACGACTAAAATTAAATCAATCTAGAGTGCGGTGCTATTTTGAGCTCAACAGTTGTCAAACCATCACAAGACGGCAAGACAAAGGTTGCCGGGACAGCTAGTTAGTTATAATTAAATAATTTGACTCTATTAAAACTTGCAAAATTCATTTATAATACTGTCATATATATTAGTTGAAACTAAGCTGATTTCAAGTAATATAACTTAGAGAACACACTTATATCGCATACCATATGCAGATGTTAAAGTAACGCTAATTTCAAGTGATATAACTATCTTGCATTGCCAATTTAGAAAAAAATCAATGTGAAACAAAAAACTGTCCGAAACAAAATCTTAAGACTGTTTTGATTAATACACTTATATTGAATTCCTTCAACACGAAATATATTTTCTTATCGATGGCTTCGATGGCTTTTCAAAACTATTGAATACCCGTTTCAGAAATGGGTGTTCCTTAGTAATGATAGTTATGTTTACATGCGGTTCGAAATTTATCGTGAAACCATCATTTTTACTCGCCCATAAATTCAGCGCCAGTAATTTGAAATGATTACGCAAAATAAATCATCCAAATAATACCCCTTTGTGATGATTGATTGTTAACCTGCCTGAAGAAGCAATATGGCAGCTGGTCTGAAAAAGCTACTACAGTACCGTTCAAAATGGTATAAGCTGTTCTAATCACAATTTTAATTGAAGGAACGAACCAAGTCGAAAAGATTATTACTGATAATAGCAGCATAAAATTACCATATCAAAATATTAACACGAAGTTTACAATATATCAAACCCTATTTTTACGCAATAAATGCGTCCGCCCAAAATCAGAATCGTATTGAAAAATTGGGTATCTTCGAACAAATTATGTTGAACAATCAAATCAAAACGATCTTTTTTACGTAATTCATCCTCCGCAATGTAGTCGAAGTGACTTCGAAGAAATCGTGAAAAATATGAAAAAATAATTCGCGTAAAACGTACTGTAGAAAAAAATAAAGCATACGTATTAATGTTTGTGAACGGTACTGTAACGTGAATCCTACTGAAGGATTTATCCATGTCTACAGACTTTGATTTGAAAGTACGTTTAAATGACGTTCAAGATACATTATGACAGCAATCCATGGTTTTCCGTTACATTTACATATATAATATGCCTAAATAACATTTCTACAACATACACACATCAAAATAAATTTTTTTTATTTTTAGCCATCATTACAACATTTAAATAACTAAATTATAACTTATTCTCTGGTTTGGCTAGATCTGTCAAATGTCAAAGCATTATTGTCAAGAACTGCGTTGTTTACCTTTTTGATGGTAAAAAAATCTCGTCGGTTTTTACAGTTTCCACGGGCTTGTGCATGTTGCATTGTCGTCGACGATTTTCCAAGTCAACGCTTTCGTAGTAATTGGAGACGCTTCTACAAATGCATGCAACGCAAGACGAAGCAGAACGAAGACGCCTAAAATGACGATAGAGCATCTGGAAGCTGACGAATCCATGGTGGATGTGGATGTGCACTACCGGGCGATTTCTCTGGAAGTTTATCATTGGCGTATCTCGGATTTTTTCCTAGGGGGTGCCTGGGGGGTGCCAGTTTCAGTGGCTTCCAGGTTGTTTTTCTTTTTTTTTATGTAAAAAGAAATACCGATCCACCCCCAATTTCTCAGTACAATGATATACTGCGTCGCGGGACAAATTAGCTCGAAAATTTTAACGCGCAATATATTTTTTTAATCCGAACCATTGTACTGACTTTTTATTTTGCAAATGTCTACTTTTTTTGGGTTTTCGTCGATTTTTTGGACTTCCATTATCTATGCTATTAGGTATTTCTTTACCAATTCCATCAAAAACTCCTTTGGAAGTTCTTTTATAAATCGCTTATATAATTTAAATAAAAATTATTTAGACAATTTCTTCTAGATTTCTTCAGTAATTATGTAAGAAATTATTGCAGCAGATGATTTTGGAACACCTTCGGCATTTTCGATGTTACTTGCATTGAACATTTATTTGGGAATTTTATAAGCGCATCCTTCGGAAATCTTGGAAACTTCTATTATTACTTTTTTAACTTCTTTCTTTGGCAATTGATTCGGCAATTTTCTTAGAAATTTCCTTCGGAAATTTCTTTGAAAAAAATCTTCGGCGGTTTTTTTTTAATTCTGTCACTGCAATCACTTTTGCAATTCTTTCTAAATTTTCTTCAGAAACTTCTTTGATAATTTCGGAAATCTCTTTGAGAATTCCTTCGATTTTTTTTGTGAATGTTTGTGGAATTTTTTATATTTTCATCAGGAATTCTTCTGGTAGTTCTTATATGAATTCTTTTGGCAACTACTATGAAAGCTCTAAGGTAATTTGAATAGATTTTTTCCGGATAGGGTTCGCTTCAAGCAAATCCAGTTGAGAATTTCTGAATTTCCAGTTCAGCAATTTTCGGAAGCAATAAATTTAAATACATTTAAATCATAAAGAATTACAAAAGTAATCACGATAAAATTGCCTGAAAAATTTGCAAAATAACTGAAAAAGAAATTGCAAAGATAATTAATGAGGAAACGCCATTGAAATATAGAAAAAAAAATCCAAAGAAATCGTTGATTGCATTCCCAAGAAACGTAACTAGTTGAATATCAGTTTCTTAAACTAAAGTTTGCTTTAGAGTGGTTTGTTCCTCTCCTATAAAGCTAAAATGTTTGTTGGGTTCCAATGAAACTACCGTAGAAATTTTCAAAAAAAAAAACAACCATGCCGAAAAAAAAACCTGAAATGGTCATACTGCGGTTTAGCAAATACGGATCCATGTGTTCTTGAATCCCACACATTCATGTCTCATTTTGTCAATTAACAACATTCTGTGCCTTCTAATTAATTACAAGTTTTCCCGTACATTCCTATAGGATTTCACTAGATATTTTTCTAGTAACCCCCTAGGATTTCTCTGGAAATTCCAACTATTCCCGAATTTCGTTTAGGGATTTCTATTGGGATTCCTTCAGCTAGAATTCCTTGAAGAAGGCCAAGAGGAGTTCCACGTGTAATACAATGATTAATTTCTAGAGCTCCATAAATTCCTGGATGAGTCTATAGAGAAATCCCTAGAAGAATCAGAAGTATCCTAGGAAAACTGGCTAGAAGAATCCCGCCAAGAATTTCAGAAGAAATTTCTAGAGGGATTCCTGCAGGTATATCACAGTAAGAATTTCTGGAGGAGACCTAGGAGGCATTCCTGAAACATTAGAAGCAGCAGGAATCGCTTATGGAATCCTAGGAGGAGTTCCTGGATGAAAGTCAAGAGGAGCTCCTGGAGAAGTCCAACAAGAAATATTTGGAGAAATCCCAGATTTTTTAGGATTTCCAGTAGGACACACCGAAGGTACTTCTGCAAGACGCCAAGAAAGATTGTCTTGAATAATTCCAGCAAGTTTTTAAAGGAATCTCTGGAGAAATTCTTAGAAGAATCCGTAGAAGAATTCTGGGAGGTATTGCGGTAAGAATGACTGGATGAGTCCTAGGAGAAATTGCTGGAAAACCACAACAGGAATAGCTTGAGAAATCCAGCTGAAATTCCTGGATGAAGGCCAAGAGGTGTTCCTGTAGGCATCCCATGGGAAATTTATGAGAGAATCCATGGACAAAATATCTTGGATAAAAAATCCTGGAGAAATCACCGGAGAGTTTCTGAAGAAATCACAGAAAAAATCTCAGGAGGTATTCTTAGAAGGATTCTGGGATGTATCACTGTAGAAACCTCAGCTGAAATGTTAGAAGGAATTGCTGGAATAAGCTGTACAGGAATTTCTAAAGAAATCCCATCAGGTGTGCCGGGGGGAATCCAAAGAAGAAATCCTTGGAATACCTAGAGAAGTCCCTGCAAGAACCGGTAGAGGTATTCTGGAAGAATCTATAGAGAAGGCCCTAAAAGATTCGCAGGAGGATTTTCTGAAAGAGTCTCAGGAAGAATTCCAGCCGTAGTGCTAGGATAAACTCGTATATAAATTACTACGAAGAATTTCTGAAGGAATTGATGGCAGAATCACAGGAGGAGTTGTTTGCGGTATTCTTGGAAGAAGACCAAAAAGAGTTTCTGCAGGAATTCCATGATAATGCTTGAGAAATCTTTGGATAAAATCTCCGGAGGAATTCCTGGATGCATCCTTGAAGAAATCCTTGGTGGAGCAACAAGAGAAATTTCTGCAAGAATTCCAGGAAGATTGCCTTGAAAGGTCTCAGCAAAAAAGCCAGGATAAAGCTCTAGGACAATCCGTAGCATAATTTCGGAAGTACCACAGTAAGAATTTCTGGAGGAAGAATATCTTACATAGAAGTAATTTCTAGAGAAATCCTAGAATCAGCCATGCCAGGGATATCTTAAGAGAAGTTCCTCTAACAAATGCCTGGAGAAATGCCTACAGTTCTCCTTGAAAGAATCAGTAGAAGTATACTGGAGGAATCCCTGATGGAATCGCAAAGGAATTTCTGGAGGAATCTCAGGAAGGTTTCCTGAAAGTATTGCAGCAAGTAAGTATGACAGGAGAAATCCCAAGAAAGATTCCTAATAGGAATTGCTTGAAGAATTTCAGCAGAATTTCATGGAGGAAGGTCAATAGAAATGCTTGGGGAAATCCCCTGTGGAATTTCTGGAAGAACCTCTGTAGAAAGTCCTGGATATATCTTTGAAGAAATGTATGGAAGAATCAATGAAGGGATTTCATAGAAAAATCTCAGAGAGATCTTCCGGAAGAACTTTCCTAGTAGAATACCAGAAGGTACAACCACAGACAAATAGACGTAACTCTTAAAGGAAATTCCTCAAAAACTTTTGCCCGGTGTCGTTTTCATGAGCACACTGCCACCTGTTGGTAGAACCGCGTGCCACACTGTCGGCCATGATGGATTTTGATTTGAAATTTGTCTAACACGCACACTACTAAACAAAGTGCCTGTAATTTTCATTTGCATCATTCAGCAACGTGTAGGGGAACTGGGGGTAAGACGCCCACGTTAAGGAAGAGTCCAATTTCAACCACGAAACACTTTATTATACACACTTTTTTGGCACTAACATGAAGCACCAACATGTTTCCTTCCAAATGGAAGAAACCATAAACCAGTTTTATGTTTTACTACTAAACAATTCAAATTTGAAAAAAAGTTTGATTTTCAGAATTTTAGTTTTAATGCGGGGTAAAACGCGCCACTAGTCACAGCTAACGCCAGGATGCCAAATTGTGTACATATACTTGCGCGACTGGTTTTTTGTCAACTGTTATTGTTCGTGAATGGTATACAGTCATTACATAATTATGGATCACCTGTAATTATGGGTCGATTCCATGTAAACGTCATAGTGAGCTGTTTTATCAATAATTACTACAAAATGACGCATGGCTGTGTGATTAGTGAACTTATTTACAGTAAAAATGTGCTGTTGCTTGGTTCCAACTTGTGTTCTACATAATTTGTGCCAGAATTTGGATCTTAATGGCTATTTTATTGTAAATAACTAGGGGTGGGCCTTTTACCCCACATATGTCTCAGAAGTTTGGACCCTTGTAAAAAAGTTGTAAGGGTCAAATTCGATACTTTTTCCGCTTGGTACACAAATAACGGGAGTGTGCAAAACAGTTTGTGGGGATAGCGAGAAAAAAAATCGTTTAAATGATGTGAAAAAGTGCAAACATTTGACAGGCTAAATTACATCTGTTAACTGCGCTACGTCTAACAGCCCGTCGAACTCTTCGTGCCCCATTGCCGTCAACGACGTCTGACACTGACAGGCTCTGTACCTTCGACAGCGAACGATATCCTAGAGTGCTGCAAAACAATCGAATATGCAAATCACGCGAAGACTGCTAAAGTGCAAACGCTCGGAATATATCTCCTCAAATTAATTTGTTTGGTTTATATAAGTTTTCTAGTTAAATATTCATACTAAGTTTATTGAATTCGGCATAACAAATATTCTAGTTTTCGGATTCTATATCTAAAAGTAAGCGAATAATTCCTCATGAAGTGCACAGAAACTTAACCCTAATTATTATTGTTTACTTATAGTTAATGATTTCTTTTGTCTGAATTTGTTGAATTACACAAACATTATTATTATATACACATTTCTTAACTTGTTGGGTAAGTTTGCTGTGATTTAAGACGTGCCAATAATGCTAATCTACATATTCCTTAGTCCTTAGTGTGGGCCATAGAATTGGTTTAATTAAAGCAGGACAGCGCATATGAGTCTGACTACTGATAGTATAGGTGAGCGAACAAACCGATAAAGACATGAGGATTTCGATATTAACTGCAATTCTTAACAGACTAGACATTACGAGGACTACAAATTTGAATTCGACGAACATAAGTTGAGTGGTAGCAAGCACCATAGTAAGATTATCAAACCTATACATGTTATAATATCTAACTGTACCTCTATTCTACAGGAATTTTGTAATTACATTTCGGTCGAACAATAAATTAACAAAATCTTCTGCCCGCTACTGCCCAACAACATCAAAAGTAACCAAAATCTTTTTTCGAAGTTTTTGTACAATTTTTTCAGTAAAAATATGTAAACTCAAGTGTAAAGAAGCATTTTGATTCTTATTTTAGCGATTGCAATTGAAAAAAGTACTGAAAATAACGTGGTTTGCCTAAAACAAGGGTGGCGCAACTTGCCCCCTATGGGCGTTATGGCCGCAGTTCCCCTACACTGGCAAACGTCAAAGCGATCGAGCACTAGCGCCTCTGGTGGGTGAATCGCGCAAACCAAATGAAATTTGAAATGATCGTTGAATGCATGAGCCAAGTCGTTTTGAAAAGTGTTACGTCTGTCTGTCTTTGGTATCACAGTGAGAATTTTTAGAGGAAGAAAAATAATGCTGGAAGAATCGCAGCAGGATTTACTTGAGGAATGCTAGCCAGCTAGCCACAATTCCCGAAGGAAGGCGCCTGGAGGAATTTCATGAGAAATTTCTGTAAGAATCTTTGAATGAATTCCTAGAAGGAACATCGGAGGAGCTGCTGAAAGGATCCCAGGAAGATTGCTTGAATAATTCCACCAGAAATTCTTGAAGAAATCCCAATAGAAATTTTTAGAGAAACCCCTGGAAGAATCATAGTAAGAATTTCCATAGAAACCCTAGCAGAATTTGCTGGATCAATCTCTGCAGAAATTTCTAGCATGTACAACCTCATCAGGACTGCATGGAGTTTACTAAGGGAAGATTATTGAAGAAATATCGAGAGGAATCCATAAAGGAAGTCTAGAGAAATCATTGTATGAATAGATAGATACAAGTATTTCTGGAGAAATCCATGGAGAAGTCTGTTGATTGTTCTTACTAATATCCAAACCGCCAAAACGTACAATAGTTATAAAAGTTATAAAAGTAATGGAATTATTATGTGAAGTTTTGAATTTTAGGTGACTGTCAAGGAAAAATTGTAGGGGGTGCCAAATTTGTTCTAGGGGGTGCCAGGCACCCCTGGAACCCCCCCTAGCTACGCCAATGAAGTTTATCATTTGGTTTCAGTTCAACTCATAAAAATTGCAATATTGATGTCAGTCGAAGACAAAAGAGTTTGCTATAGTGCGTAGATTTGTTGTTAATGCGGACGGATCGCACTGCTTTTCTGGCCTTCTGGAACAGGGAGCTAAGTGTACCAAAAGTTGTGTTTGCTAAATGTTGGAAGAAAAACTGATTACTTACAATTGTTTTGTGTTTCGATGTTTTAATAATGTTATGTTATAGTATAATTATTATATTTTATACACGATGAAATTAATGAGCGAAGAACATTTATTTTGTGTTGTTTGTTATTCAAGTACATAATTAGAGCTTAAAAATAGATAGATGTTTTTTCAAGCTCATTTATGACATTTAAGCAACAACTTTAGACATTTTAATTTAAAAAGATGTTTTCTGTGTTACTTGGGAACTTAATTTACATTTAAGCTAAGTTTCGTGTTGCCAAGTAGAGCGCTCAAGTTAGATTCCCTCTTTTTCCGCAAGTAATTTTGACAAATGATCCAGTACGGGGAGAAACGTTACTTTTCCTTACGGAATAAGAGCGCGGTCAATTTTTCCGCAAGGAAAAGTGACAGCTCCATTTGATTCGCACGGGAGGCGTTATGAGTGTTACACTTTTATCCTTACTTGCCATTTGCGAACCGCTCAAGTAATTTTGATGCGGAATCATTACTTGACCATTACTTGTCCTATCTTTTTGCACAGTACGTATGAAGTGGAAACTAGCCATTAAAAATAAACAAAAAAAAGTGTTAAACAACAAAAACATCTCAATTTATCTAAAAATAATCACGTGAAACGAGTTAAAAGAAAAACGCACGAAAAGAAAAAAAAAAAGTTAGCGATCCAAAAAACACATCCACACCCGCGACATTACGAAACTCGGCTCGAAGAAAAACGACGCGGACAACGTGGTCTACCCGCCACAGAAAAAAAGGGATGTTTCGACGTCCCGACTGTAGGGTTGCACGCTTGTACATCTGAAATAGAAAATAATATTAAGTGGTGATAGACTCACGACAGTAACATAATTTTTGACAATAAATCTCTCAAGACAGAGCTAAACATTACCTCAACCCTCCTGAAACAATATTGTGTATTAAAAAAAACAAAATACAATATAATAAATAAATAAATACATAAAACACAAACTAAAGTAGACCAAATTTTGATCTTAGAATCTTCCGGCATTTAAATTAACAAAGCTAGAAAATTACAAGATCAAATATTTGTCATGGTAGATCTTACGCCGTAACGCATAAAGTGAGACAAGTGACATTAATACAAAAACTAAAACAATCAATTAAATGTTCAAAACAACTAAAAAAACTTTGCTATTTTACTATACAAACATTACTGCATATGTACTTAAGGGTATAGAAAACATTTAGTATGAATCTAAAAAGCCTGCTAAAAATCATAACTTAATGACAGCATAATCTGTACTTCTATCAATAAGTGAGACTGTCTATCGCGACCTCCCTGTTGAAGGTTGGCGACTATCCACGGGGTCCTGACCCACAGTTTGGGAAACTATGGTCACGGTGTCTGTGTCAAAAATATTAGCTAAAAAAATTGTATTGCCAAGTCACCTACCAAATGAAAGCTAAGAGTTTCCTTTTTAGTTTTAAGCTAAGATGAAAATGGTGTTGAACAATTTAATTTGTTTATGGTTTCTAGAACAAATTCGTGAAAAAATACGATTTTTCACCTAAAATTTATGTGGGAAAATAACTGTTTAGAAAATTTTGCTCAAACAGGATCAAAAGAAAGACCTTCAGCTTTCATTTGATGAGTGACTTAGCGATACTGATTTTTTTTGTCTAACGATATTCTTCTACCATAGACACCGTGGTTCCCTATTTGGTCATACTTGTTATTTAGAAAATTTCAAAGTTTTTCCTTATTTCATATTTGCCTTTATGTATGTGTTTTATTGACAAGAAGCATTTGAACTCTCGATTATCTGTTTTGCACATGAGACAGTTATGCGTTCACCAGCAGTGCAGCGTTAGTTAATTGCTATTGATAGCTGAGACTCGTACATGTCATCCGTGCGCATCCAAACACGACATCTGCCTTAAATAATTTGATTTTTCATTTATGTTTTTTAGGTTAGGATTTTATTCTTTTTTCCTGTTTCTTGCTAGCATCCACTTATAAGGGTTTTGTCTAGTAAGAGACTCTACTGCACATTGCTTTCACCACAACGTATCTAACGCTTCAAAGCCAAAGAAAGACTTAAGCGACGAACCCGAAACTTTCATAAAATCTGAATTCCTTGCTTCCTTCAATCCCATCCATCGGCATTCAGTTGACTTAGTGTACGATTCGTGAAATCTTATGTGTGAAATACGTAAATATTATAGATTGAATGGATTACACAGACTGCCCAACGTACGACTAGCGGCTCGCATCCGTCTCGCGAGGACATTACGTGCGGCTCGCGGTATAAATTAAGATCAATAATGACATTTGAACGTGGCACAACATATCTAAGTATTTTCTTTTTCTTTTTGTAATTTGAGATTGAAATAAGGTGTGTTTTAAAAGATTCAGGTAAGCTTCTTGATATAGATCCTATTTATTCTGAGTGTCTCACAAATTCTGGGCGAAGTCTTTAATTTTCAACTTAAACTTGGAGATTTTTTCGAGATGCCCAATAAATTTGCTGACATGGCGTGAATACCATTAAATCTTCTATAATATTAATACAATCTTCCAAACTCTACAAGCACGGTAGGTTTAGCGAATTTAGATTTCTGGTCCGCTATCTGGTATAGAGTATACCTATGGGCCGCGACCATAAAAGGTTGGGCAGGCCTGTATTCAATATTTAAACGAGGATTACTGACACCAGGCTTGTCCGCACTGATCGCATGAAAATTCTGCTCTTTTGATTTACACCACCAAAACCATCGTATTTATCCAATCTTCCTATTTTACCTGATAGAAGGATGTTTGAATATTTTAAATGTCATTTCGAACTGTCAAAAAATCGCACCGCAGTGCCGCACTGAGCGTGCAAAGAGAAATTCACTGGGGTGAATTCACCCGGGTGAAATTCTCTTTGCGCGCACAGTGTGGCACTGCGGTGCGATTTTTTGACAGTTCGAAATGACATTTAGGATATTTCAACATCCTTCTATCAGGCAAGATAGAAAGATTGAATAAATACGATGGTTTAGGGGATGTAAATCAAAAGAGCAGAATTTTCATGCGCCGAGTGCGGACAAGCCTGACTGACACATATGATTTCAAATGTCATAGTTCAAACCTTCTACGTTTTTAATAATAATCGCATCTGTAATAAGAACGAGTAAGTTTTACATATAAATTATTCAGTTTTTTTTAATTAGGTAAATACTGGTGTGGTGTATGTAGTCATAGCATAGAGTAACATTCTATTTAGACATTAACAATCATGAGCTTCCATTTGATTTTTACATTAATCGAAACATGAGCATGAGCGTGTGCATAGATGACCACACAATTCGTAGTTGCTACTCCGTGGTTGACCAAAGCAATCGAAATTGCACAAGGAACTAATGAATAGGGCTTTGGACTAGCTTAGTATTCTCAATGTGCACAGTTCTTGAGCTCTCAATTATAGTAACGTCAAAAACGGCGCCGGCCACGTCCTTATGGTCATCGAGGATGGCAGGGAATGTTAGTGAGACAAACGTTGTTATAAAGACCGCGAATCGCTGCATCTCCACGTTTGTCTCAGGAAGGAATTTTTGTTAGCAGGGTAGGGTACATTGGCAATCTTGGGGTTACCTATGGTTGGTGATGTAATTTGACAATGGATTAATAAACACTAACTTTCGCGCACAATCGTCCACTTTTCTATACAAAAACATATCTAATAATAGAATCTTGTGGCGCGTCTCCACCTCATTAGGGAGTAGAAACTTTAAGACCATTCCACGCAGGAATAAACTGAACGCAACAAAAAACACATCAATAAACCAAACCATATGCATTCACAACATGTTACAACATAATACTAAAAATCTGATGTTTTCGTTTTCACGCGAGATAATTGCGAACGCGGACGATTATGCTGCGATACTCACTCCATACAGGAGCGATGCATGCACAGCAAAGAACAACACGATACTCTCGACTATTTTTCCTCACTTAAACAATCCAAAAAGAAAAACTTATCGCGCGCCTCCACCACAATATGAAGTGGAAGTCTTTAGTTCAATTCCCACAGGATGAGCTGAACGCGAGGCTTAGAGTTATATTTACTGATGCATGTATCGTAGGATCATGATTCACATTGGTCATATAACTTTTTTGATTTTAAATCATGCCGTGAAGACTTTCGCGCTATTGTTCACTTTACGCGGAAAGCAAATAATGGATCATTCACGTCAGACGATCGATCAATGTTTCTTCTCAAAACTTAATGTAGTCTACAAAAAAAAAGAGTCTGAGCCGTTATTTGAAGAGACGGACTATACAAAGTGTGTTTCGAAGAATACAAAAAAAAAGTCTACGACTGTCTAAGTCATGTTATTTTACAACGAACATTCACAATAACATAATAGCATGAAACGAGCTCACCCATTTATGTGTCTCCATCGTTGGTTGTCTGTGTATCTCGACGTCGAACAAATCACAAAGGTAAGCGCGCACTAATTTGGATGATTAGCTGCAAAGCTACCGCACAACTCCGATCTTTGGCTACCGCACGACCGAACCACCCCTAACGGAACTAATTTCGGCTCTAACACACGCGTGCCATACACTAGCTGTATATGTGATGTACCCTTACATTTGCATCTACGTGAATGCTTTAAAATCCCGACTTCGATTTGGTGCTCCGCGAAGGCACCACCGGCACATAATGATAAAATGCGAAAAAAAAAAGAACGAACACACGCTCGCCGACCGGGTGGCTTTACGAAACACCGAAAAGCTCATTTCTGAATAGAAAATTAGAAAAAAAAAACGAACCACCGAAGCAAACTCGCGCAACACTGGCACCCGGACGAAATCCCACCACACACTCCATGTACAGCAGAGAAGATGTCAAGGGATAAAACGATTTCAACATAATCAATATTTGAAAACATATTACACTTTGAAATCGAGGGGAAAGATGGAAGCGTGGACCTCCCGTACCAAACGCTTCCAGATAACGATATACATAGATATTTGATAGGCTAACCATTAGGGTGGCCCACACTTATATGAAAAACAAAAATTTCGAAAAATGCCAAGTCTTACCTCCTCAATCAGTTGCTTTGGACTCCCAGAAGCTACGTTCAAAATTTGAGCAAAATCGGTTGAGCCTAAGGGGGCGCTCAAAACGCTTGAAGTTTGTATAGGAAAACTTGGCCAAATGTATGCAGAAATTTTAAGTTTTCGAATTTTGCCGCTAGGTGGCGCTGTAAGCGTTCAATAATCAAACCCTTTGGTATTATTGTAGGTGACTATATGCCAAACAACTTTGTCGAAGACCGCAAAGTGATCCAACGTCTGTGAAAAAAGTTATACCCTAGGCAAAGTGAGGCAAAGTATTGAGATTTCATTATTGATATTATTCCTTTACATGTATTGGAAAAATAACAATAAAGTATATCCTCACTTTTCCTAGGGTACAACTTTTTTCACAGACGTTGGATCCCTTTGCGGTCTTCGACAAAGTTGTTTGGCATATAGTCACCTACAATAATACCAAAGGGTTTTATTATTGAACGCTTACAGCGCCACCTAGCGGCAAAATTCGAAAATTTAAAATTTCTGCATACATTTGGACAAGTTTTCCCATACAAACTTCAAGCGTTTTGAGCGCCCCCTTAGGCTCAACCGATTTTGCTCAAATTTTGAACGTGGCTTCTGGGAGTCCAAAACAACTGATTGAGGAGACTTGGCATTTTTCGAAATTTTTGTTTTTCATACAAGTGTGGGCCACCTTACTAACCATACGTCCCGTATTGAACGGGGCAGTGCCGTTTTTATGACCTTTTAGGGTTGTCCCGTCGTATTGTGGAAAAAGATCGAAATGTCCCGTATTTTTCGAAAAACGAGCATCTTAGTGTTAACAAAAAAAAACTTAAGTTTAACCATCCGTTTAACTTATTAAGATAATGTTTCGAAATATTTTTCTATCATTACTCTTTTCAACAGAACAGATCTTGTTTAATAAGTAAAGGTTGATCCTGTTAACATTTAGAGTTTAATATTAATAATTTAAAGTATCAGAAATAATACCTAAGAACGTACTGAAATTTACAGTTCAACAGGTTTTGCGTGCTTTTATTCAAACTCTCAACAAGCTTAAAATGTACAGGGGATGGCCAAAATGTTTGGGATAGGCAACTTTTTTTCTCCCACAAAAAAAAATCAACATGCTGTAACTTTTCATAGAGTGCATCAAAAATCTCAAATTTTGACTGTTTGTCAATCTATTATGTGTGCATCATTGGTACAAATTTGGGCTCGATTGATTAATATTTCGCGAAGTTAGAACCGTTCGCGTAAAACACTATTTTTAGACAACTCGTTTTTGAGCTGTCATAACTCGGAAACCAGTGAACCAAATTGAATGATTTTTTTAACGTTTATCAACAATATATTGATACCCAATACGGCGTTATAAAATGTAATATTTTTTCACGGCGAATTAAGTTATATCGGGTTGAAATTTTTACCCATATAGAGGAAAATAAGTAAAATTAACAATACCACACAAAAAATATTGAATGTGTTTTTCCTTCAATCTAAATAGGCTCTAATATATCTGATTAGAGATAATTTGAGAACAGAAGTGGAAAATCTTTGGATATCAACACTAAAATTTATTCACATTAATGTAAAAAAATTGCATTTTTTCGAGAAAAGTCCAAAAAGTGTCAATCCATGATAAAACGTTTAAAAAGTACCTATGTTTTAATAGTTTGTGAAGCATTTACATATTGTTAGTGTACGTTCAAAATTTCATTCAATTCGGTTTACTGGTTTCCGAGATATGACAGCTCAAAAATGCGTTGTCTAAAAAAAGGTGTTTTACCCGAACGGTTCTAACTTTGCGAAATATTAATCAATCAAGCCCAAATTTGTACCAATGATGCCCATATAATAGGTTGACAAACAGTCAAAATTTGAGATTTTTTGATGCGCTCTATGAAAAGTTATAGCATGCTGAACTTTTTTGTGAGAGAAAAAAAAGTTGCCTATCCCAAACATTTTGGCCATCCCCTGTAGTTTGTGAAGTGTTAAGCCATAATTTAGTATTACCTATTACGTCAGAATACACCCTTTAGATTCTTCAGCAATTCTACAGAAATTCACTAGAATTAAATGTTAATTTCTCCATTTTTTTCTAAGTCTTTTCTGAATTTTTTTTGACGGAAATTATTAGGTAACTGCATGAGTTAAAATAAAACAAAATAATTATTTCAATATTGTGATTTACCGAAAGCTTTGATGACATCAACACTTTTTATATGATTATGATTATTATTTATATTATTTCTTGAAAGAATCTCATACATTTCTCCTAAAATAGTTGCCCATAAATATGAAGAAAAAAGTGGACAAAACTACGACTATCATAAAAAATCACATTCAATAATAAACAAACAGAACTTTTAGCATTTTCAGCCATTCTTCAATTGCAAAAAAATAATGAAACAATAAAATATTATAACTTCGAGACATATTCCTATGATTATTTTGGTGCGACCTAAATTTCGAAAGCTATTCAGATTTGTGTGCTCTTATTTAAAACCATTTAAACCATCACATAAAAAGGCTTCTTCAAAGTTTTACCCAAAAATAATAGAATTAAGAGGCGATGAATAAAATGTGATTTGGACTCTGACTAATATAACTCTTATTTTCTTACCGGCTTTGAATCTTGCTGTCTTCAATTGTCTTCAAATTAAATTATGCTGAACTTCAAATTTCAAAAAGCATCTAATTTCTTTGTCTTTTCTTTGTTTTATAATTATTTAACTTTTGCACGCTTTAATTTTTTTAATCGCTCGATTGATTCCATCTCAAGTAATAATAACAGCTGACTAACAGCTTATTCAGCCAATCATTAAAATCAAGTTTAAGAACGACTTATTCGTCTGTTGTACAACACTAATTGTTGCGATATTTTTAAACATAATTTAAAAGATAACTTAGTGGTCTCAAAATATTGTTTACACGCGCAGGTTTCTTTTCTTATGTATTTTGCTAAGAGCACTTGAATTTGTATATCTGAGAACTTTTGGAACATAATCGTTCCCTAATGTGTATATGAAACAATTTATAATTTCAGTCCTAAACATTTTGTATGTCCCGTATTTTATGCTCATATGTCCGGTTTTTATCTTGTTAAGGACTGTTCATTTTATAAAGAGGACAACTTTGCAAGGCTATAAAAAGAAAACGCGTAGTTCAAATTTGAGCAGCCTTGGTTAGTTGTTCAGTACATTATATTAGTCGATAATAACCATAAATAAATTGGGTTAAAATTATTAAACTTCATAGAAATGTGGCAAAGTGTTTCGAGAGATCAATTTTTCAATTCCCAAAAACTAAAGATAAACACAAAATTTCTGTAAAACATCGGTGTATCGTTTTTAATTGAATAAAAGTGTTTGCCATGCTGCAGCAGTTTGAGTGATACATATTCTGGCAAAATATAAACCTAATCGGAATAATGGTTGTTGAGATATTAAAGTTACAAGTTGGACTCGATTTTCAGAATAAAATTTATTTGTTAAACAAAAATGTATAAAAATTTTAAATTTTGAATGTTTTCAATGGATCTAGTCGAAAGTACTAATAATGCAATTTCAAATGCAGAAAACCGCTTCTTGATAGCATTGTTGGCTTGGTTACTGTGCTTCATGGCAGTTACCGGAGATAAAACCGCTTCGTTCTTTGAAGGTTCTTCTAAATTACAATGTACTCTATTGCAAATACAACTTAACAGTGATGTCGAAAATAAAAATTGACATGTAGTTATTTTCAAATAAGGTATATAATCACATAGGGTCAGACCTTGCTGAAAATAAATAATAATAAGCTTCTCTAGAATCAAAAACTTGCATTTATGGAGCAAAAAGTATGCAATTTTTCATTATGGCCATCTTTAAGTATTAAATTTATGATGAAGAATGTACTTTAACGCATATTTTTCTTCGGTATCATTGAGAATGCGATTCTCTTCTATACTGGACAAATTTTGAACTGATTCCGTAGTGTTATTGCATCACTGGACTTAAATAAGTATTTTTTATCAATTTCATTGATAACAAGGCAACTCACTATATCAAGCTGTATAATGCTTGGTGCATTATTACTGACCAACTATTACACTCTACCTTTAGAAGAATAGTATGAGATCCCAACACATTGAAAAGTTCTTGAAAATTTTAAAGTTATGTATGTGGAAAGTTGTGTAGAATTTTGAGAAATGGGGTTTTATTGAGTTTTAACGAAAACCGCTCCAGTTCCATAGCTAAGGACAATTTGTATAATGTTATATTTTTGCTATACTGTAGAACAGCTATGGAAATTTATGCAAAAAAAACGATAATGATTTTATTGAAAAATAAAAAAGATATCGCACAAATAAGGTGTCCTCTTTATAAAATGAACAGTCCTTACTATCTATTTGAACATGTACGCATATATCAATATGATGATGTGTATGGTGATTTGCTAAAAAAATTGATTAATGCGCCAGCTATGGTGATAAGTTTGACTGAAAAGAGAATAAAGGATTAAAAAATAAATACTGGATAAGGCATAAGTGATACGCTCGTTACAGTTACTATTTTTCAAAAATGGTATTATTATACAGTAAAATTACCTGAATCCCCCTGAAACGAAAGGTTTATTAACAGTTAAAAACAAAACATAAAATAAAACATGAACATAACAAAAAATACATCAAATTTTAATCTGCAATGATACCACTTTAGGCAGGAAAATAGCAAGATTAAAATTTGAAGCAGTGTGGTAGATCTTACACCGTAACGCACCGTTCTAAGGTGATCTACCTACGTTACGGGACTTGATTTTTACATTCATCGAAACACATAATTAATAACAAAGTCTCCAAAAAGCCTGAAAATTTGATCTCGTTTGGGCCATTTGATCATGGGGCTAGCTTTTGTTTTATTTTCGAATTTCGATCGGTTATTTTTCTGCAAAAAAAACAGCAGAAATTTTTGGTTTTCCCCAGGTCTATCAACTCTGAATTGAAATGTTCAAATCGTCTGCGATATATAAGTCAGAGGGGACCAAGTAACAAAATTTATGAAAATGAGATTTTTAAGGCATTTAATCAAGAATCACATTAGCTACATGGAACATCTACTCGATTTGCTTGATGTTACAATTGATGAGAATTATAGCACAGTTTTATCATGGTAAAACTGCTAAAATGGATAATAGTGTGCAGTCAGAGTGGATCAAATGTTTGATATCGAGAGAATTGAAAAAAAAAGTTATGGTTGAAATCGATTACTCAATAAACCCATAATTTGGGAAATAGGACCTCAAAATTTGAGAATTTGAGCAGATCACTAAATTGTCTCTACTGATGCCGCAAACTAACTGCATATGTAAAGTATATTTTTCTATTTTACTACGACCTCAACTTCATGTTTGAGTAGTACTTCATTAGAAGTTTGTAGCTTCGTTTTCTCGATTCTGTAATTTGTTCGAAATTTGTAATTTGTAATGTGGGTAAATCTCGCTGAGGCCCAATATGTACACCTTGTCTTCAAAAATGTTTAAGGTGGCGATTTTCTGAAAGTCCTCGCTAAAACAAAAAGAAAAATGCATTTGGTTACTCATATTGATGGATCCCCCGTTAGTTAGAACCACAACAATTTTTGCAGACCTCTCGATTTTGATCAAATGTTGGCTCATTTAAACCGCTATAACTCGAAAGTTTCTCCTAAAACCACCTCAAAACGAATTGTTGTTGAAAAGAGGAAAGATAGAGCTACTATTTACAATAATAAAAAGTTGGGTCGGTTATATTGATTTTGACCGCCATCTTGGATTTTTATACCAAAACATTTTTTTCAACATGATGGCAACCACCGATTTTCAATTTGTTTTGCATCAATTGAAAGCTGAGACATTTATACATAATATATCTGGAGATGAACCAGCCTCGAGCTGAAAATCTCCCTAATAAAGCTAATAATAACATAACATATCAAAACATTAGAGCTGTGTTTTTCTTCTTTCAAAAGTTATGTGCCGTTTTGTAAATTAAGCCACGTTTTTCCATACATTTCTAACGACACAACAGCATCAGAGAATACGCCTACATGACAAAAGAAAAAAAAAATGAAATTTGCTCCGGCCTAAATAAAAAAAAAATAATAAAAAAAATATATGAATTTTTACCTTTATGTATTTTTTATTTGTATGTTCGTGCATTGGAGGAGCATTAAAAAAGTGGTGTCTCGAAAATCGCCATTTTTCATTTTTAAGAATCTTGAAAACATAAATATACCACAAGCAGTCTGGACTAGAATATATTTGGGCATTATAAGTAAAAAAAAAAACGAATATTTTCGCACATTTTTCACAATTCAAAATTTTCAGGAGGTGTCCAAAATTATATAATTATTTGTTTAATTGGTTTAATTTGTTTAATTTGAGATGAAAGTTCACATTAAATGATTATCTCTTCACCTTGGATTTTTAGCCGTAGGCAGGTTCATCCCGGTACGAACAAATTATTTTTGAGACGATTGTGATAATTTTTTCGGTTGAAATCGCTTAGATTTTTCGTAAAGTGTGTTATCGATGATGACAAACCTGTAGCATTTGTAAAAATAAAATATATGTCGAAGACTGCTAGGCGATTCCACATCTATGAGAAAAGTTATGACCTACAGATCGCCTGAGGGTTCTTAACACCTTTTTTCAAAAGTGCCGGATCACTTTGCGGTCTTTAATTCAGCTTTTCGGCATATCTTGGTCTATATTTTCACATAATTGATAATATGGTTTTAGACACATTTGAGTTCCTCATGAGACGAATGCAAAAAATATGTTTTCCTACTCAATAAAAAAAAACATCCATCGTAATGCGAACCCAAATTATCCACAGTTGTTTTTGGAAGTAATCGATGCTTGTTCCAATAATTTAACCTTGTTGACCCAGTCTATAAAACATGTGGCACATCTGCACCAATCTCACTAAATTTTGTTGAAAACCCATCTCAATTTCAGATTTGTTAAAATTTTACAGTCGTTTTGATAAAGCCTGTATCCGCAATAATCGGGACACAGAAATACAGCTGTAACTCTGTCATAGATACATTAAAATTGCTCAAATTTGGCCCAATAACATCTTTAGATGTGTTCATTTCACCTACAAAATTTCATGTGAATCGGTGCAGTACTTTTTGTTGTAGCAATGAAAGAGTAGAGTGAGCGCCATTGAATTTTGTACAGCCCCTAGTTTTGCTTGTCAGGGCTGCAACTTTTGAATTTGGCAAATGAAATGGCTGAAATTTTGAACACAAACCTCTCAATCTACATTCGTTGCATAGGCAAAATTTCAAAAAAATCGATGCACTATTAACAACTTTATAATCGAAACATGTATTGGGACTGAACGTGATTTTAGCCCCTCAGACAGCAATTAGTCAGCACCCTTTATTGTTTCGAATAAAGAAAAGAAAAAAGAAAAGAAAAATTCAAAAGTTATGAATAGGCAAACATCGCACATGAAAAACACGAAACATTTGCACTAACACTCACCCCTATCAACACCAGTAGCTTTCGAATCAATTGACAAAAGCTGATGAAATTTTGCAAGAAAGTGTATCTATAAGTATCATAACTGCTAACGAAATTTCATAATTATCATTACAGAACTTTGAACTGTAGCGTAAAAGAACCATTTACCATGCGAATGAAAATTGGTCATGATTGTACAAAATGCTTAAAACCACGTCTGTTTGTTCTTCATCCACAGTTAAAAGTAATGCATCGATTTTTATGAAATTTGGCACAAATAATAAACATACACCAGTTCTCAGTCAATTATTTGGCCAATTTTACCGATTCACTACAGAGCTACAGCCGTACTTCTGTGTCCCGATTATTGCGGATACAGGCTTTAGCAATAACTTGTTTTTTTTTTTAAATATATTAATCTTTTCTTATGATTTTTATTGACATTTGTTATGTGGCACATTTGGAAATTTTTCATAAAATTGGGCATAACTCAGGAATGGAAACAATGCATTTTAAATTTTTTGGGATAAATCCAACAACATTTTTATTTAAAAATTTGTTTTGAAAAATTTCCGTTAGTTCCGACGTACTCGAGCAAAGAAATACTTTACCACACAAAGAGCAACCTGTGCTCCAGTAATATCTCAAACTGTTATTGCTATGTTATTCTACGAAATATTATGAGAGAACATCACAATATCAATTGGAGGTATTTAAGCAGAGTTTTGTACGTGGTATTGGATTTAGTAGTGAACATAACTGAACAACAGGTTTTGTAATTACATAAAGTAAGAAATGTAATTACTTTGTTATTCATTTTTTTTTTTAAATTTTTGGTATGCAAGGGACTTATAGCCACTGCTGCAAATGCGTGGATAATTAGCATAGGCTCATATATATATAGCCGATGCTTTATGCACACGTGTGAAATGCACATTGTCAGAAGAAACTCACAAGTAATAATTGTGAAAGTGCTCATAGAACACTAAGTTCACCAACATTTTACGCTGAACTTACATTCAATCGAGCT
This sequence comes from Aedes albopictus, assembly GCF_035046485.1. NCBI lineage: Eukaryota > Metazoa > Arthropoda > Insecta > Diptera > Culicidae > Aedes > Aedes albopictus. Next base: position 196,742,742 of record NC_085137.1, on the reverse strand, counting down.
GATTTTTTGCACACAATAAGCTTACAGCCTTCCAAAAATCAGCTAAATTTTATAACACCTAAGAAATCGCTGTTGACGTAAAGTGGGTGGCACCGTGTTCTGTTCTTTTATGTAGGAGTAGTTTTTCAGGATTTTTTCAATGATGAACATTTTTTTAGATTTTATGTTTCAAAAAAAAACTTATATGGTAACTCGGGAGCCGTAGTGTGGTTTTCACGACTGCCTTGGCAAACACACAAATTGACGTTCCACAATACTTGACAAAAAGTTCAATAGCTAAAAACTTATACATACTGTAATTGAGGGGCCCAGATGCAAAGGGGTGTGTGACAATTTTGTCGACTTTGAGCTGAACATATCAAACAAATTTTCAGATTTCAAGCATTCAGGAACTTTTTTAGGATTAATTTTCCGATGATTAGAAAAATTACAATATTTTGGAGAAACTTGGGTCGATTTTGAAACTCCATACAGTTTGTATGGGATAAAAAACTTTAAGCCTCATTTACTTGAAAGTAGATTACGCTACACCCCTTTGCTTCTAATCCCCTCAATTGTGGAAAAGTACATAGAAACACTATATTGAAGTAGTTGATCGAGTTCTACTGAAAATGTGGAACCCGAAAAAAACGGCAAAACGTTATTTCGACTATAGCATATTGCAAATGTTCCATAAAGAATAAACATATCTTCCATAAAAAAATGTGAAATATATAAACATCAATAAAAAAAATATATAAATGCTCCATAGCTCTTATCAAACTGCGCCAAGAAAATATTATTTACTCCACAAAAAAAAATGAATATCACCATAACACTAATCTTCTGCACTACTAAAGTAGTGCTATGTGAAGCAGTATTGAATAGGGTAAGTGTTCCAATCAGCGCTGAAAATTTCATTTCGTCATATCTAAATTCAATCACCTACTGCTCATTTTAGAAGCTGAACCTGGGAATATGATATATGAAAAACTTGTGCGGCTAGACCAGTTCTTCAAGAAAGTCACGGAAAAACCGCTATATTTCGAATATTTAAGGTAAATGTCACGGACTACCTTTTAAAAATGCGAAATGATATTCACCGTGAATATCGTTGGCATTTTTTGAAGTTAGTTCGTGACATTTACCTTAAATATTCGAAAAATTGTGGATTTCCCGTGACTTTCTTGCAGAGCTGGTCTAGCCGCACAAATTTTTCATATATCATATTCTCTGGTTCAGCTTCTAAAATGAGCAGTAGGCTAGGCAGTAGGTGAATGAATTTAGATATGACGAAATGAATTTTTCAGCACTGGTTCCAATTATGGATATAGTACCAATTATTCGTCTTAGTTGATTTTCACCCTTTAACGATGTGAATCAACAAGTAAAATTTTGTGAACAACAGATCACGTTCACAAAAAATGGCTGCACTCATATTATAGACTACACATTTTGCTCAAATTATGGAAGAAATATGTAAATCATTTTCCTTAAAATTTCGGCTTCCTTGCACCCTTTTTTGCCACAGTGTACCAGTTATGGCTAATCGCATAAGGAATGCATGCAAATAGTACGAAAAGGAACCGAAGTTAAAAAATGTAACCATAACTGGTGTATGGCTCTTATCATTGGCACGCGTTGCAATAAATTCTAAAAGTAGTTTTGGCTCCGTTTCTATATTTTTCCTTTAAAGTGTAGAAACTAAGATACCTTTTATCATAATGATGACATTCGTTGGTCCTCTCGATATTTTTGTACAAATCATTTTCCTTGGGTAGTGCCATAATTGATACAGGCACCCTAACTGAGTTCAAATTATGACAATGGTTTATACTAATTTTCAATTTTCTGTGGAGCAATTCATATTTTATGTGGGTGCATTTTGATCTATGGAGCAATATTCAATTTGTTATGGGTACATTTTTAATTTTTCATGGAGCATTTTTAGTTTATTATGGAGCATTTCTGTGGAGCGTTTATAGTTTTTATTTTTACTAGCAGTCCCGACGAACGTCGTACTGCCTGCCTACTCTGTTTTTTAACTTCCGGTTCCATGAAGAAATGCCCCTCAAAATGGAATTTCTGATTTTCTCGTTTTTTTTTTTGCCTTACCGATCGCTTTTCCTCATTATTTTTTCATACGAACACGTCGGAGCCCTGGCGGAATGCAACAGTGAAAGAATCATGTCGATCTGTTGACCCGTTCCCGAGCCTATTCGTGACATACAAACACCATTCCATTTTTATATATATAGATTTAAGAGGTTTTCAGCTTGAGAGCTGGTTTGCCTTTTCGTTTATGGTTTTTTATTGGTGCAATAAATAGGCCGCCGAAAAAAAAAGCCATTCAGGATTTTATTGCTTAAGGCAAATGGATGACTTGCAAAAACGACTGAAGAAAAAAACAACATCTCCAGAATACAGGAGTCAAATCTATTAATAAACCATCAATCTCCGGTGCAAGTGAAAGCAGATATTAGACAAAGTGACTAAAGTACGTGTTCTACTTTATTTATAGTTGGACGCCCCATCTTCCGCGTCGGATCAAAAGCTATGAAGAAACGAGTTTGTCAATCATCACACCACGCTACGCTATAGGAAGCAGCGCCTCGCATCATTTTGCATTCTTTTTAGAACCGGTGCGAGGCTGCGATTTGTTGTCCAGTTTTGTTCTTCTCCGGTTTTTGGCTTTTGCCAGTTTCGGATTGAGCGTCGCTACGATCGGTTGTTGCAACGCCTAGGTTATAGCTGTGCGAAGGTCGCTCTGGACGCCACGGTGCAGCTTGGCGTTTGATTCCGTTTATTAATTGCTCTTTTGGCGATCAGTTTATCAGTTGCTTCGGGCCACTGCGGGTCTGAGGTTTGCTGTTCTCGCACAGTGTGATATCATCAGGGGTGAAGTGTTTTGGTACGTTGAACGCTAAAATCGATTAGCTCCGGAGTGGAATTTTTGCGAATTCTTGTCTTTGTTAATCAGTTCGCGCCGGACTGGGTGAATGGACGCGAAGCACAACAATAGGGACACGTGCGTTGAACATTTGTCATGCATGAGGAATTACAAAAACATTGGAAGAGTGCTCATGTTGAATCAATATATAAGCTGTGATCAATAAGCTGTCCCAAGTTGATTTTAAACACTTTTGAAAGTTCGTTCTAAGTGTTCATTCAAACATTGTAACACATATCAAGTCGCTGGAAGCGCTTTTCATTGAACCAGTTAAGTTACTTTTAGTTTTTAAAAGTAGCTTGAACTAAGTCGGAAAAAGTGCTAGTTACTCGGAATTCTTCGAATTCGCTACAAAACAACAACAATAAAAATATTAAAGTATAGTTTGAAATTAAAAATATAAGAAATAAAAAAAACATCATTGTATTTATAAAATGCGAAGAAACCTTAAGCAACACTTTAATTACGATATTAGCATTTCACGTGCGTAAACCGCGGTTTTTCAAAAAATATTGAAGAAATATTCAAGAAAATAATGCCGCCCTCTCACGCTACTTAAACAAACAAGCAAAAAAATATTATTTAAAGAAGGCTGTTGATTCAGTTTTGGAATAAGATTGATTATTAATTGAGTTTTCACCTTGAACATTTTGAGTACAGCTTGACAACTTTTTGATGAAAAAAAGGTTCAAGCAAGATTGTTAAATCACCTCGAACAAGTGTGAGCGCTGCGACGTTGAAAAAGCTGGTGTTGTACGATCGTAAAAGAAGGTAGGTTTGTTTTTTTTTCTATGTTTCGCTATTTTTCCTTGTGTGTTTTTTTTTATTGCGGGGGTTGGGGCGAATCATTGGTTCCCTGCTAAATAATAAATGGAGAACGTTTATAATTTATAGCATTTAAAAAACAAGGATTTTTAGATTTTATGACGGTGAATTGTTATTATTATTATTATTATTAGCTTTATTTATAAGGCTTTCAGTCCTAGGCTGGGTCACCTCAAAACTATCGCGATAAAAAAAAAACTTCACGAAACAGTAAAATTGTCGAAACGAAAAATAAATGTATTTTTTATCATCCATGAACTACAACACGTTGGTCGAAGTCCAAATGAAATGCGTGAATTTGGGTGAGTAGTGTTTAAAACGACTAGAGATAAATAAGAAAACAGAGATGAGCCAGCCTAGGGCTGCAAATCTCTTTAATAAAGATAATAATAATAATAAATCAGAAAAAAACACTGTACTTTGTCTTAAGAACTAAAAAATAACACAACCATTTTCAATTCATTGTATTCTACAAGTAAATTCCTTAGAATCGCTGAAACAAAAAGAGTAAGGTAACTTTTAATTTAATTTTAATTATTATTGATTGACGTATGAGAGTTGTAACAGTTGGCACAGTTTGTTGCGTAGAACAACTTTATAATGAAAAAAGGACGCCTAAAATTTTTCCATATGAAACTTTGTATACTTTCCCTCAATTTGATAGGTCGATGGAAAACATCCATAAGAGGGTCTAGAACAGTGGTGCTCAGCGCTTTTCATTTTTTTTGCACAACATTTGGTTAGAAATCAATAAAAACAGAAGAGATAGGGTATTGTACCATTTGGGCAGGTGTACCTATTTTGGGCACTTGCCTCTATAACTAAGTAATTTTCAAACCGATTGATTTGAATTTCTGTAGAGTTAGATACTGTACGTGCCTAACTCTATACAAAGTTTCAAATCAATCGGTTTGAAATTGACTTAGTTATAGCGGCAAGTGCCTAAAATAGGTACACCTGCCCAAATGGTACAAGACCCTATGTTGAAAATTTATGTTCAATCCAAAGCTTGGCACGGTAAAGGTGTGATCCACTAGCCTCTGCCCAGCAACTCCTATCCCTACCTCTACGCGGTACCGGCCGGAAACTATGCGCAACCTTAGGGAAGATCGGGTAACCAACCCCGGTGGGAACTTTTGTCGTAGGCTAACAGGGAAGGGGGGTGGGGGATTGCTTCGGCAAACCTGAGCGTCTGTTCTCCAGGAGGAGCGGCTCACAACAGTGTCTGATCCCCATGTTAAGGGCGGCTGATCTACGTCCGTGTGCCAGGGAAGGACTCTAAGCTCAACTGTGCACTATGGTCCTCTGGAAAGTAGGGGGTTGGTGTCAGGCTCTACGAGCCAGCCGTAAAAAACCATTGTAGCGGAAAATCAACAACAGAATAATACGAACATGGACCAACGGCAACGACTCCAGCGAACAAAAAAGGACTTGCGATTGGAAACTCGGTACGTGGAACTGCCGATCTCTCAACTTCATTGGGAGCACCCGCATACTCGCCGATCTACTGAAAGACCGCGGGTTTGGCATCGTAGCGCTGCAGGAGGTGTGTTGGACAGGATCCATGGTGCGAGCGTTTAGAGGTAATCATACCATCTACCAGAGCTGCGGCAACTCGCGAGCTGGGAACAGCTTTCATAGTGAAGGGTGATATGCAGAGGCGCGTGATCGGTTGGTGGCCGACCGACGAAAGAATGTGCAGGTTGAGGTTCAAGGGCCGATTCTTCAACTTCAGCATAATAAACGTGCACAGCCCACACTCCGGAACTAGCTCCGGAAGTACTGATGATGACAAGGACGCATTTTACGCGCAGCTCGAACGCGAGTACGATCGCTGCCCAAACCACGACGTCAAGATCATCATAGGAGATTTGAACGCTCAGGTAGGCCAGGAGGAGGAATTCAGACCGACGATTGGTAAGTTCAGCACCCACCAGCAGACGAACGAAAACGGCCTACGACTCATTGATTTCGCCGCCTCCAAAAATATGGCCATACGTAGCACCTTTTCCTAACACAGCCTCCCTTTCGTTACACCTGGAGATCACCACAGCAGACGGAATCTCAAATCGACCGCGTTCTGATTGGCGGACGGCACTTCTCCGACATTATCGACGTCAGGACCTATCGTGGCGCTGCCATCGGCTCCGACCACTATCTGGTGATGGTCAAACTGCGCCCAAAACTCTCCGTCATCAACAATGTACGGTACCGGCGACCGCCACGGTACAACCTAGAGCGACTGAAGCAATCGGATGTCGCCTCAGCATACGTGCAGAATCTCGAAGCCGCGTTGCCAGACGAGGGCGAGCTAGATGACTGCTGGAGTACAGTGAAAGCAGCCATCAACGACGCAGCAGAGAGCACCATCGGGTACGTGGAACGGAATCGACAGAACGAATGGTTCAACGAAGAGTGCAGAACGGTTTTGGAAGAGAGGAACGCAGCGAGGGCGGTAATGCTGCTGCAAGGGACTCGACAGAACGTTACAAACAGAAGCGGAAACAGCAGACCTGCCTCTTTCGGGAGAAAAAGCGCCGCCTGGAAGAAGCGGAGTGTGAAGAAATGGAACTGATGTGCCGTTCCCAAGAAACTCGGAAGTTCTATCAGAAGCTCAACGCATCCCGCAACGGCTCGTGCCGCGAGCCGAAATATGCAGGGATAAAGACGGAGGCCTCTTGACGGACGGACGTGAGGTGATCGAAAGGTGGAAGCAGCACTTCGATCAGCACCTGAACGGCGTGGAGAACGTAGGCACGGGAGCCCACGGCAATGGAAGAAACGACGACGCCAGTGCAGCGGAGGACGAAAATGAACCAACTCCCACGCTGAGGGAAGTTAAGGATGCCATTTACCAGCTCAAAACCAACAAAGCAGCTGATAAGGATGGTATCACAGCTGAACTCATCAAGATGGGCCCAGAAAAGTTGGCCACCTGTCTGCATCGGCTGATAGTCAGGATCTGCGAATCCGAACAGCTACCGGAGGAGTGGAAGGAAGGGGTAATTTGTCCCATTCACAAGAAAGGCGACCATTTGCAATGTGAGAACTTTAGGGCGATTACTATTTTGAGTGCTGCCTACAAAGTGCTATCCCAGATCATCTTCCGTCGTCTGTCACCTAAAACGAATGAGTTCGTGGGAAGTTATCAGGCTTGCTTCATCGACGGCCGGTCGACAACGGACCAGATCTTTACCGTACGGCAAATCCTCCAGAAATGCCGTGAATACCAGGTCCCAACGCATCACCTGTTGATCGACTTCAAAGTGGCATACGACAGTATTGACCGCGCAGAGCTATGGAGAATCATGGACGAAAACGGCTTTCCTGGGAAGCTGACTAGACTGATTAAAGCAACGATGGACTGTGTGCAAAACTGCGTAAGGGTTTCGGGTGAACTATCCAGTTCATTCGAATCTTGCCGGGGACTGCGACAAGTTGACGAACTCTCATGCCTACTCTTCAACATTGCTCTGGAAGGTGTGATGCAACGAGCCGGGCTCAACAGCCGGGGAACGATTTTCACAAAATCCGGTCAATTTGTGTGCTTTGCGGACGACATGAACATTATCGCTAGAACATTTTGAACGGTGGATGAGCTGTACAGCCGCCTGAAACGCGAAGCAGCAAAGGTCGGACTGGTGGTGAATGCCTCAAAAACAAAGTACATGCTGGTAGGCGGAACCGAACACGACCGGATCCGTCTGGGTAGTAATGTTACGATAGACGAGGATACTTTCGATGTGGTGGAGGAATTTGTCTACCTCGGATCCTTACTGACGGCTGACAACAACGTGAGCCGTGAAATTCGAAGAAGAAGCTGCGGTCGAAAAAGATTCACTCACGCACCAAATGCACCATGTACAAAACGCTAATGAGACCGGTGGTCCTCTACGGGCACGAGACATGGACCATGCTCGAGGAGGACCTGCAAGCACTCGGAGTTTTCGAGCGACGCGTGCTAAGGACGATCTTCGGCGGTGTGCAGGAGAACGGCGTGTGGCGGAGAAGGATGAACCACGAGCTCGCTGCACTTTACGGCGAACCAAGCATCCTGAAGGTGGCCAAAGCCGAAAGGATACGGTGGGCAGGGCATGTTGCAAGAATGCCGGACAACAACCCTGCAAAGCTGGTATTTGCAGCTGATCCGGTTGGCACGAGAAGGCGTGGAGCGCAGAGAGCACGATGGGCGGACCAGGTGGAGCGTGACCTGGCGAACATTGGGCGCGACCGAGGATGGAGAGCGGGAGCCACAAACTGATTGTGGCGTACTATTGTTGATTATGTCTTGTCTTAAATGTGATGTTGAACAAATAAATGTATGTATGTAGAGCCAAATGAACATCAAATTTTGAGTGAGCAAAAAACGTTAGGGACGCAAAGGTTAATATTGTCCCAGATGCACATAAAATTCGTCATTGTCTCTATCAGGGATTCCGGAGTGCTAAAGTTGAACAAGCGACTGTTGATTCTGCACATGGTTGTCTACAAACCCAAAAAGCGCCAAACCCTACGTCTCTCCGGAACCACCAAGAAGGCATTCAGAAAGGGGCTAGTGCATATCGCACCTTCTAGGTTAGCTGCGTAGCCTGCAGCAACAAACATCGATGAGACGCTTTGGGGAGTCCATCAAGGTAGCATGCTGTTGCTTAGCCAGATTCGCGGGTGGTCCTTTCCACTCCCTTTGTCCTCGAAAGGCGGGCAGGGTCAACCACCACGCCCGCGCCCAACTGTTCTACAAGCATCAAGAACTGATACTTTCGTGCAACATAGTGGACGGACGCCATACAACAACGCTACTAGGATGTTCTCCCCGCGGCCACTTAATTGCTGTATAAGGGATGATACACAAATTATGTCACGCAAAAATTGACCTTTTTTCAACCCCACCTCCCCCCATGTCACACTTTTTGTATGGGACCTCAATATTATTTGTATGGGTCGTAACGTTATGCCAAACCCCCTCCCCAGTGAATCACAATTCAACCATCGCGCAACAATAATGACAATGTCGCAACCTGTATTTGTTACGAATGCAACATAAGATTGTCCCAACTTGAAAATAATAGGATAAACATCGTACACCACGAGTTTAGAGATTTTTCAGCCTTGCTTTGCGATTTTCGAACGGTAACTTCGAGTAGGTAAACACTGCAACTCGGTTGAAGATCTATCATCAAACAGTTTCGACTTTAGGTTTGTAAAATAGAGTTAATAAACTATAGAGGACGAATGTCGCTGGCGTCGCTGCCGAAACATCTCTTGCTGGCGGAGATAGGCCGGGCTATAAGTGTCAAAGCGAAAAAGTATGCAGTTTGACAGATAGATACCCGACATGTTTCCGAACGAGAACAAAGGGAACAGCAGCGACATTCGTCCTCTATAGTTTATTAACTCTATTGTTTGTAATAATTGATTATTCACGAGTTGAAACTTTTCGAGATCATGTCATTTTCTGTTACCAGTAGGGATAAAGAGTAATCGCCGCGCAATCTTTGATGCTTGTTTTGTGCTTTTGTCTGATAATTCTATTCACTTCCCCTCCCCCTAAAAGCGTGACGTAATTTGTGCACGGCTCCTAAGGGTGAATTTCAACCGCAGGGCACTGATATGACCTACGTAGCCGACACCTTACCCTTGCACCACCTCTTGTATAGCGTCTGAACTTTCTCTGTAGCTCGAAGACGAAGTTGGTGATAGCCGACGAAACGGTATTCTAACCAAACTCATTGTCATTGCACATTCTCTGGACAAGATTATCCGGAGTTATGCCCTCCCCACATGCGGTCGTGCATAGTGAGCATACGAACAAAACGTGTTCCGCCGTTTTCTCTAAACCAACACAAGCTGGACATTCGGGACGATGTGGGGATACTGTCGGAAGCAATCACAACCCGAAGAGATCTGAGTCAGGTTGAACGTTACGTCCCCATGGTGCCTGTAACCCAACTATTTATCTACCCTCAGAACTAACCTGTGGGTCCACCTTCCTTTGGTGGAACTGTCCCGCGCGCGTTGCCATTTGACCATGGAGGCCAATCTGGCAGTCCTACGTATGCCTCTTGTGTCGCACATTTCGAAGCATTTTATGTCCTCACGATAAGGATACCAATAGGCACCATACCAGTGATAACGCAGAGCGCGTCGTGTGACACGGTACTGTACGCGCTCGCAACGCTTAGGCACAATAGCCTTGAGGTACGTTCCAGCTTACCACGGTAGCTTTTGGTACTTAATTTTGGAGGCTTTTATGCAGACATAATCAACGTGGCTTCCGAATGTATCAGGCATCAGAAGGCCGGCTCCAGAGGCACGTTATCCTCCATTTGGGACATTTGTGCCCAGAGATGGCATAGGTACACTGATAAACAGCTCTGCGTACACATCTTCAATAAAATGTACACCGCTCTCTTTTGCTACTAATGTGGACCGGCAACAAACACACATCGCTCAGCCGTAAAACTTTGCGTGAGAGTGCGAATGTGTACGATGCCACACCAGATGCGCGAGACGTCGCAGAGCTCAAACTTCTTCTGCGTGAGCTTCGCTCATTTCTAGGAATGTGCTACACAGCTGCGCTGTCTGAGCTGCAAGTTGTAGCCTCTCGGCAGTACAGAGTAGCGCAGCGCTGCGATGTGAGCTGTGTGTTGGACTGTACTTTCTCTTGCTTTCCTGCGCTCACCGCCGTGCGCGATGCGACGACGATGCCGAGCGCGTACAGTCAGACCACGCAGAAGATAATAGGCTCCTAAAGGCCTATCTCAATTTCTGCATAATTCGATCAAGCATTGAGTAAAACGACATGTTTACTCATTTTTTAAGTATTCCTATTAGGTAAAGCCCATAAAATATATTTTCAAAAATTTTAATAATTTTTGCAACACTCCTTGTTTAGCACTAAATTTTGGGTAAATTTTGTTTACCGTGTATGTCAAACAGGAACATTTATTGTCAAAAGTGAGCCAATGTGGTGTCTTTTGCAACCCGCCGTTTCACTTTCGTTACGTCAAGGTTGACCTCGAATGTCAAACAATACCTGCTCATCATTATTTTATTTTCAAGTTTATTAACTATTCTGTTATTGTTTAAGTTCGGAAAAATTACCACTGAGATCAGAAAAGCATGCTCTTTCGTGTTATGCAGCAAAACCGGGGAAATATTTTTCATTTTAGGACCCTATTCTTTACACGCACTCTTTCTCATCATGCAGGCTGTGTGTAATGTGTATTTTTTTATCTTCTCACTTAGCGCTCTGAGGTGTATGCCATCTCTGTTTGTGCCATCGCCATACATATCCGCCTATTTCATCATTTACCTGAGGGAATGGGACAAGGGACGGAATGGGATTAGGAAAGGGAAAGGTGATGAAATAGGAAGGGTGCCTTAGAAGAGGGAATGGACGCATAAGCGCAATGAGAGCTAATAGCCCACAACGGGTTTAATCAGTGCCCTGAAAAGGACATTGTCAAACGCATAAGCGTAAAGAGAGCCTATAGCTCATTGGAGGTAGCTTGTGACGTAATGCCTCTTTCAATATGACATTGAAAGGCACGTCATCGAAAGCATCCTCAATATTCAAGAAATCACCCAAGCAAAAACTACGTTGGAGCGAGTACTTTCTTGAAAACGTATACAACTTTGTGTAAAAGAGTCACTGTGGACATCCCAAATTTGGAAGCATGTGAGTTCACATGAAAAGGCATGTCAGCCAGACGAACATCACAGATGTGATAATCGACAATGCGTTTCTAGCATCTCAGAAAGAACGAGGTAACCAAATGAATCTGGAACTCATTCCTTCTTTATACAACGCATGCACCCTTTCGTGATAAAACTATGGAGTAATTTCACGCCATGAAAATACCCAATAGCAAACTACAAGAGTTCAAAACATGTTTGAAATACTCAAATCCCTTTGGAGAAAAATAGGACCAACCCCCATTTGCACCTGGAGATTTTAAGTAAGCATAGCTTTTTAGGGCCCACTAAGTTGATTATCTTCTATATATATAAAAATGAATTTCCGTCTGTCTGTCTGTCTGTCTGTCTGTCTGTCTGTCTGTCTGTCTGTCTGTCTGTCTGTCTGAACGCTATGCATTCGGAAACTACTGAACCGTTCGATGTGAAATTTTGTATGCGGGTATGTTTGAGGCCGGGGAAGGTTCTTAGCTTGGTGTGAGACCTCTCCGGTCTCTGGAACGGGGGCTCCTATACAGATAACTTCGCGGGGGACGTTCATATGGAGCTGCATGTCAAAAAACACAGTAGGCAGGCAGTACGAAGTTTGCCGGGAAATACAAATGAGCGAACAGATATGTCAACAGTGTGATCGTGTAGGGTTATTTTGGAATCGGAAACATCACCTCTGGATTAATGGATTACAAGTGGAAACCACACTCACGTAGGCACCGGAAAAGCATGTGCAGGATTCGGCTGGGTTCCGCGAGTGTTTTGCTGTGCACCAGAATGTCGTCGAGGAAAACTTCAACGCTGCGTAGTCCGGCTTCCATCTTCGCCATCAGCTGCTGAAACGCGCCGGGGGCTGATTTGACACCCGGTGCCAAACGGTTGAATCGGAAAAGCCTCAGTGAGTGTTGATGGTCAACAACTTTTCGGATTCGTCGTCGACCTTCACTTGCAGGCATGCGTCCGAACCCATAAGGTCAATTCCGAAGATATCGGGGCGCGGAATGGCCGCGCTGGCATCCACCGACCGAGGAATTTAACAGAAACCTTTTTTTTTTTTTAATATGATTTCTGCGAATCTATTCTATAAATGGTTGTTCTTAAACTTATCCTAAGCTGGCAAATTTTCTTTAAAAAAAATCAATGAAAGCTTCTGCTTGAGAGCCGATTAATCGAATGGAGAGCCTAGAAGTCAAGAGATGTGTTTGTATTGTGATGTGAAATCCCTCTCACTCTGCATGTTTTAATATTTTCTTCAGTAATTCCTCCATGAGCTTTTCCAGGGATTCCTCCGGGATTTCATCCAGGGTTTCCTTGATGATTTTTTTCAGAAATATATCCTGCAAGGATTCCTCCAGTGATTTCTCCAGGAATTCCTTCTTGGATTGGTCCAGGTATTTACCAGAAATTCCTTCAGGGATTCCTCCAAAGATTCTTCAGAGACTACTCTAGGAATTCCTCCGATGATTCCTCCAATAATTCATCCAGATTTTCTTCCAATAATTTTTCCTAGAATTTCTTCAGAAATTTCTCTGGAAATTCCAAATGGAATTTCTGCATGGATTTCTCCAGGAGTTCCTCTGGAGATTTCTCAAGGATTCCTCGAGGAATTCCACCAGGTATTTCTCTAGAGATACCTCATGAAATTCCTGTAGAAATTCCACAAGGGATTCCACGAGAAATTTCTCCAGAAAATCTTTAAAGGATTCATCCAGGGATTCGACCTGAAAGTTTTCCAGCGATTCTTCAAGAAAATCCTCCAGAACTTCCTTAAGGAGTTCCTCTGACAATTTCTCAAGGATTTTCTCTAGATATTCCTCCAGGAATTCGCACAGACATTCCTTCAGGGGTTCCTCCTAGGGAATCTTTTAGGAATACCTCCAGGCACTCCTCCAGGGAATTTTATAGGGATTCGTCCAGGTATTTCTTCAGGATTTAAATATGGGACTCCTCCAGAAATACCTTTAAGAATTCCACCAAGAATTACTCCAGGAACACCTCAGAAAATAAAACGGCAATTTATCCAGGAATTTCTCCAGGAAATCGCATTATTCCAAGCATCCAGGTAGTCCTTCGGAGATTTCTCCAGGAATTGATTCAAGGGATTCCTCCAGTAATACAAACAGGATTTACCAATTTATCAGCAATTCCTCGAGGAATTTATGCCTTCAGGGATTCCACTAAAGATTCTTTCGGAGATTCCTCCAGAGGTAAAGGCTCTCATACAGATAAAACATGAATCATAATTAAAAAATTAACCAAGAAAATAAATCAAAATTTGGCATGTGGAGGATTTTGAAGGCAAGGAATGTTTCAAAAGTTGAGGGTCAACGACCATTCCTTCATCTGGGAGCAAAACCAAACAATCCTAATGAAACAGAATCCAGAGAATATCTGCATAATACGTGTAAAACAATCTAAATTTGGAATGTGGAAATTTTTGAAGGCATGGAATGTCTATGATATTGTGAGTGCTTCCAGAGAGTGCAGGGGGTTCTCATGCAAATTAAAAAAAAAATTTTGCATAACTAGGAAAAGTGTATGGCCGACGGTTATTAGGCCGAAGTTCATATATGTAACAGAATAAATCCACAGGTAGAATGACCATGTCCTCTTTGTCACACAGGTTGTACATCCTGCTGCTTATAATGCTCACTCCATCAGAGATTTTTCCTTCTTTTAGTAATAGGCTGTTCCTTCAAGTCACAATAATAAATTTTCTTTAACCTTCCTTAGTCCCTAAAAAAAAGTTGCAAATAAGACCCTGGGGTCATTTTTGACCCCAAACTTTGGACAGCCCGCAAAAATCAGTGGCTTGACCAATTTTGGATCTCTTTGGCTCAAATGAAAGGGGCACAAGTCTAGTTTTCAAAACCACCGGAGAAATCCGGATTCGGCCACTGTGGCCACCGGGAACCTGCTTCAACTGAAAAATGCCGCTTTTGAGACCCTAACTTTGGCAAGCTATAACTTTGCAACCAAACAAGTAATCAGGACCGTTCAAGGGTCGATGGAAAGGTATTCACGTGGGCTATGATTATAGACATTAATATTGACTAATTATTGAGAACCGGTTCCGGAAATCCGGAACATCCGAAATTTTAGTTTTCATCATTGCTATGTGCTTGAAAATCCACAAATGTATTCCCTTTATGCATTTTATTGCATTACTTCTCTGCACGCTTCACTGAAATGAGATACATATTGTTTAAGACCATTTTTGAAGGGTTCTGGGCAGGTCTGGTCAATGCGGAACGGGTTACAGGGACTCCGGAAGGTGGTCAATTAGGTAACGACAATGAACTTCGTATAGTTTTCGCTCCAAAACCCGGCGCCACATGGTGCAATCTTCGTGGATTTTCATATCTGTTGTTCACAAAGAGATCGATAGTCATCTTCTTCTTCTTCTTCTTGGCGTACCATCCCTACTGGAAAAAATCCTGCTTCTCAGCATAAGTGTTTTATGTGCACTTCTACTAGTATATACTGAAAGTTTTCTCTGCCAATCATTAGTTTACATATGTATATCGTGTGGCCGGCACGAAGATACTATATGCGCATGGGAGTAAGAGTAATTTCCCTTACGAAAAGTTCCTAGGCCAACCGTAAATCGAGCCCGTCACCCTCAGCATGGTCATGCTAAATGCCTTTGGGGCCAGCTATGGCTATAGGGGCCCAAATGAATAGTCATATTGGTTCCACGTGGTCACCGGAGTGGCCACCGGAGCAATCCATATTGTATTACTCTCAGATTATTACAATAAATGTGGGCTTTTGACGGCTCAATTTTTATTATTTATCGTAACTGTAATGTTCTGGTATAGAAATGAACAAATGATGATCTCGATCTTTTTAGGCCACTAGAGCGACCACCGGAGTAACCCCAATTGTGTTACTTCAATTTTCTGCAACAAAAGTAGGCATTCGGAAGCTCACCATACTGTCGTGAGCGCTATTCAAAATTTTGACTTTCTTGTGTATGTCTCGTAAAATAATAAAACTACAATATTTTTGCCAGATTATGATGCAAGATTTTTTCATTATCTACCGATGCGTGATAATGTTTGCACCATCGTACAAATAGGGTTCCCGTATCACCTGCAAACACACTGGACTGGCCTAGCCGCACCTGGAGATTTTAAGTAAGCATAGCTTTTTAGGGCCCACTAAGTTGATTATCTTCTATATATATAAAAATGAATTTCCGTCTGTCTGTCTGTCTGTCTGTCTGTCTGTCTGTCTGTCTGTCTGTCTGTCTGTCTGAACGCTATGCATTCGGAAACTACTGAACCGTTCGATGTGAAATTTTGTATGCGGGTATGTTTGAGGCCGGGGAAGGTTCTTAGCTTGGTGTGAGACCTCTCCGGTCTCTGGAACGGGGGCTCCTATACAGATAACTTCGCGGGGGACGTTCATATGGAGCTGCATGTCAAAAAACACAGTAGGCAGGCAGTTCGAAGTTTGCCGGGAAATACAAATGAGCGAACAGATATGTCAACAGTGTGATCGTGTAGGGTTATTTTGGAATCGGAAACATCACCTCTGGATTAATGGATTACAAGTGGAAACCACACTCACGTAGGCACCGGAAAAGCATGTGCAGGATTCGGCTGGGTTCCGCGAGTGTTTTGCTGTGCACCAGAATGTCGTCGAGGAAAACTTCAACGCTGCGTAGTCCGGCTTCCATCTTCGCCATCAGCTGCTGAAACGCGCCGGGGGCTGATTTGACACCCGGTGCCAAACGGTTGAATCGGAAAAGCCTCAGTGAGTGTTGATGGTCAACAACTTTTCGGATTCGTCGTCGACCTTCACTTGCAGGCATGCGTCCGAACCCATAAGGTCAATTCCGAAGATATCGGGGCGCGGAATGGCCGCGCTGGCATCCACCGACCGAGGAATTTAACAGAAACCTTTTTTTTTTTTAATATGATTTCTGCGAATCTATTCTATAAATGGTTGTTCTTAAACTTATCCTAAGCTGGCAAATTTTCTTTAAAAAAAATCAATGAAAGCTTCTGCTTGAGAGCCGATTAATCGAATGGAGAGCCTAGAAGTCAAGAGATGTGTTTGTATTGTGATGTGAAATCCCTCTCACTCTGCATGTTTTAATATTTTCTTCAGTAATTCCTCCATGAGCTTTTCCAGGGATTCCTCCGGGATTTCATCCAGGGTTTCCTTGATGATTTTTTTCAGAAATATATCCTGCAAGGATTCCTCCAGTGATTTCTCCAGGAATTCCTTCTTGGATTGGTCCAGGTATTTACCAGAAATTCCTTCAGGGATTCCTCCAAAGATTCTTCAGAGACTACTCTAGGAATTCCTCCGATGATTCCTCCAATAATTCATCCAGATTTTCTTCCAATAATTTTTCCTAGAATTTCTTCAGAAATTTCTCTGGAAATTCCAAATGGAATTTCTGCATGGATTTCTCCAGGAGTTCCTCTGGAGATTTCTCAAGGATTCCTCGAGGAATTCCACCAGGTATTTCTCTAGAGATACCTCATGAAATTCCTGTAGAAATTCCACAAGGGATTCCACGAGAAATTTCTCCAGAAAATCTTTAAAGGATTCATCCAGGGATTCGACCTGAAAGTTTTCCAGCGATTCTTCAAGAAAATCCTCCAGAACTTCCTTAAGGAGTTCCTCTGACAATTTCTCAAGGATTTTCTCTAGATATTCCTCCAGGAATTCGCACAGACATTCCTTCAGGGGTTCCTCCTAGGGAATCTTTTAGGAATACCTCCAGGCACTCCTCCAGGGAATTTTATAGGGATTCGTCCAGGTATTTCTTCAGGATTTAAATATGGGACTCCTCCAGAAATACCTTTAAGAATTCCACCAAGAATTACTCCAGGAACACCTCAGAAAATAAAACGGCAATTTATCCAGGAATTTCTCCAGGAAATCGCATTATTCCAAGCATCCAGGTAGTCCTTCGGAGATTTCTCCAGGAATTGATTCAAGGGATTCCTCCAGTAATACAAACAGGATTTACCAATTTATCAGCAATTCCTCGAGGAATTTATGCCTTCAGGGATTCCACTAAAGATTCTTTCGGAGATTCCTCCAGAGGTAAAGGCTCTCATACAGATAAAACATGAATCATAATTAAAAAATTAACCAAGAAAATAAATCAAAATTTGGCATGTGGAGGATTTTGAAGGCAAGGAATGTTTCAAAAGTTGAGGGTCAACGACCATTCCTTCATCTGGGAGCAAAACCAAACAATCCTAATGAAACAGAATCCAGAGAATATCTGCATAATACGTGTAAAACAATCTAAATTTGGAATGTGGAAATTTTTGAAGGCATGGAATGTCTATGATATTGTGAGTGCTTCCAGAGAGTGCAGGGGGTTCTCATGCAAATTAAAAAAAAAATTTTGCATAACTAGGAAAAGTGTATGGCCGACGGTTATTAGGCCGAAGTTCATATATGTAACAGAATAAATCCACAGGTAGAATGACCATGTCCTCTTTGTCACACAGGTTGTACATCCTGCTGCTTATAATGCTCACTCCATCAGAGATTTTTCCTTCTTTTAGTAATAGGCTGTTCCTTCAAGTCACAATAATAAATTTTCTTTAACCTTCCTTAGTCCCTAAAAAAAAGTTGCAAATAAGACCCTGGGGTCATTTTTGACCCCAAACTTTGGACAGCCCGCAAAAATCAGTGGCTTGACCAATTTTGGATCTCTTTGGCTCAAATGAAAGGGGCACAAGTCTAGTTTTCAAAACCACCGGAGAAATCCGGATTCGGCCACTGTGGCCACCGGGAACCTGCTTCAACTGAAAAATGCCGCTTTTGAGACCCTAACTTTGGCAAGCTATAACTTTGCAACCAAACAAGTAATCAGGACCGTTCAAGGGTCGATGGAAAGGTATTCACGTGGGCTATGATTATAGACATTAATATTGACTAATTATTGAGAACCGGTTCCGGAAATCCGGAACATCCGAAATTTTAGTTTTCATCATTGCTATGTGCTTGAAAATCCACAAATGTATTCCCTTTATGCATTTTATTGCATTACTTCTCTGCACGCTTCACTGAAATGAGATACATATTGTTTAAGACCATTTTTGAAGGGTTCTGGGCAGGTCTGGTCAATGCGGAACGGGTTACAGGGACTCCGGAAGGTGGTCAATTAGGTAACGACAATGAACTTCGTATAGTTTTCGCTCCAAAACCCGGCGCCACATGGTGCAATCTTCGTGGATTTTCATATCTGTTGTTCACAAAGAGATCGATAGTCATCTTCTTCTTCTTCTTCTTGGCGTACCATCCCTACTGGAAAAAATCCTGCTTCTCAGCATAAGTGTTTTATGTGCACTTCTACTAGTATATACTGAAAGTTTTCTCTGCCAATCATTAGTTTACATATGTATATCGTGTGGCAGGCACGAAGATACTATATGCGCATGGGAGTAAGAGTAATTTCCCTTACGAAAAGTTCCTAGGCCAACCGTAAATCGAGCCCGTCACCCTCAGCATGGTCATGCTAAATGCCTTTGGGGCCAGCTATGGCTATAGGGGCCCAAATGAATAGTCATATTGGTTCCACGTGGTCACCGGAGTGGCCACCGGAGCAATCCATATTGTATTACTCTCAGATTATTACAATAAATGTGGGCTTTTGACGGCTCAATTTTTATTATTTATCGTAACTGTAATGTTCTGGTATAGAAATGAACAAATGATGATCTCGATCTTTTTAGGCCACTAGAGCGACCACCGGAGTAACCCCAATTGTGTTACTTCAATTTTCTGCAACAAAAGTAGGCATTCGGAAGCTCACCATACTGTCGTGAGCGCTATTCAAAATTTTGACTTTCTTGTGTATGTCTCGTAAAATAATAAAACTACAATATTTTTGCCAGATTATGATGCAAGATTTTTTCATTATCTACCGATGCGTGATAATGTTTGCACCATCGTACAAATAGGGTTCCCGTATCACCTGCAAACACACTGGACTGGCCTAGCCGCACATACGATATTCTCGGGATCATCTTCTAAAATGTGCTGTAGGTGGTTGAGTTTAGATATGTCGAAATGACATCTCAGCACTGACTATGATGTGAGTTAGAGCTTACGTGCATGCAAAGAAAACCAAGACATTGTGTGTGATACGGGATACGGGAACCTAATTTATACGATGGTGCTAACATTATCACTAGACCGGCCCAAATACAAAAATGTCGAAAAATTCCACGGGGCACCCTCTAGAATCGTGCCTTTGGATGAGAAGAGCAATCTGTGAAAATTTCAGCTCAATCGGTTTAAAACTGAGCTGGCGCAAATGAGTTGAAGGTTTGTATGGGATTTTCAGTCCAAATATATGGGAAATTGGATGGCTTACAGTCTCTCACTCAGTACACCGGTTCAGCGAGTTCGATTTAGCTCAAAATTGAAAGAATGGTAGTTGATACCCTAAGGAACAATTTTGTAGAAGACCATATCATGATAAAACTTAATTTATTTGCAGTTTCAGCTAACGAAAGCAGGATGAGGAGATCTTCTCCCGTTTACTCTCGGTTGTTACATGCAGCACGTGTTTGCTGTTCGAAACTTGCGCTCTACATCATAGGCGGCTATGTTGTCCTTCATTTCAATTGCTCACGCACGTGGGCGGGTATCGAATCAATGAAGAATTAAATAGCTGCCTATGATGTAGCGCGCAAGCTTCGACCGACAAACACGTGCTGCATGTAACAACCGAGAGTAAACGGGGGAAGATCTCCTCATCCTGCTTTCGTTAGCTGAAACTGCAACTAAATTAAGTTTTATCATGATATGGTCTTCTACAAAATTGTTCCTTAGGATATCAACTACCATTCTTTCAATTCTGAGCTAAATCGAACTCGCTGAACCGGCGTACTGAGTGAGAGACTGTAGGCCATCCAATTTCCCATATATTTGGACTGAAAATCCCATACAAACCTTCAACTCATTTGCGCCAGCTCAGTTTTAAACCGATTGAGCTGAATCTTTCACAGATTGTTCTTTTCATCCAAAGGCACGATTCTAGAGGGTGCCCCGTGAATTTTTCCAACTTTTTTTTTCTCGCCATACAAATGTGGGCCGGTCTAATTATCACGCATTCGGTTGCATCTACGAAAGAAAAGTAAAATAATGACCGATAGATTGTTAGGTGAATAATTAAAAAGGAGCCATAATTGTCATAGTCACTTACGTCATTCTGCAGAATAACGACAACATAGCATGGCATTATCAGTTCCGGGTGTATGATAGTATTCGAGAGATTCCATAAAAACTGGAAATTCCAAAATAAAAATACCAGAAATTCATGAGGCAGTTCCACCTAGAATTTTACCAGGACTTCCACTAGGAATTACTTTTGGTGTTGCATATATGATCACGTTTCTTTACCAATAAATGTATAGATTTGTAATTTTTTGTTAGTGTTCTCACAACAACAATTATTGTAGATGCAGCAATCTAACTATCAATGAGTGCACTCTCATTGGAAATGAACTCAAAAATTGTTATTGCAAATTATAAAATACAAAGATGAAGAAATGAGGAGGTTTCATACCTGTTGGAGGAAGGATTGTTTAAAATTGCTCTATTCCAGCGGCCTTTTTCATCTCCGGTGAAAATTTAAAAAAAATCCTTCGGGAGCTCCCACGATTATTGCTATAGGTAGGAGTTTCACTTGGCATTCCGGCAGAATTTCCCTCACAGAGTTCAAACAAGAATCTCTCACGAAGCTCCACCTATTATTCGTCTAGAAGTGCCCGCAGGAGCCCCTGCAGGAATTCCTCTAGATCAATGGTGCTCAGCACTATACGCATTTCATCAATAAAATTGCTTAGTACTTATCGAAAACCATTTCAATAACAAGCAAATTTGTATTCAAACTGAAGCTTAGAATCGAAGTTATTTTGTAGTACAAGCTTACTAAACTTAGTTTTGTAACTTTTCGTAATTTAGCGAACTTTGGCAAATATGAGTGCTCTTTGTTTTACTCAATCGAGGATATCTCGAAAGATTGAAAATATAACTAAGGATTTTCTCCATAACGTCCAAAGGTTGCCCCGGAAATTCTCTCGCCAGTAGTAATTTTTTTAACTAAGAACTGTTTCCGAAGTTACAACGGAAATGCCTCTACAAGTTTCTCAGGAAAATCCTCTAGGAGTTCCGTTACGAATTCTCTTAGGAGTTCCAAATAGACTTTCTCTAGGAGTTCCACTAATTGTTTTTTTTTTTCTAGTTCCATTAATTATTTCTTTGGTAGATCCACTGGGAATTCCTCTAGGAGCTCCTGTCAGAGTTTCACTGGCAATTCTGCTCAAAGTTTCAATGGAAGTACTTCCAGTAGGGTGGCTCAAGCTTGTATGGCAAAACCACATGTCAAAAAGTTCCATGGGCCCCCTTCTCATTTCGTTCTATATGACGGCACGATGCTCTGGTCAAATTTTTCAGCTAAATCCGTTAACATTAGGGCGGTGCTAAACTTGTTTGAAGTTTGTATGGGAGTTTATATGGGAAAACATCGTTTTTTGCAGATTTCTTCTGAGGGGTTCCAACTTCCCTTAAAACAGGTAATCGATCCTATAGAAATATAGCCTGGGATATGCCGAAAAACTTTGTCGAAGACCACTACGTGATCAGACCCTTTGCGAAAAAAGCTATAGCCTAGACAATACGGGCCAATTCAATGAGATTTTATTGCTATTGTTATTCCTTTACATGTTAAATGTTAAGCACCACCAGATGGTCTGCGTGTAATATCTTTTCCTACAAGCTTCGGATGACTTTGCAGTCTTCGACAAAGTTTCTCAGCACATGTGAGACTATAGTTCAATACAATCGGTTATGTGTTTATGTAAAAATAGTGCCCCTCATGAGAAAAATGCTAAAAACGATGTTTTCCCATATAAACTCCTATACAAAATTCAAATGAGTTAAGCACCGCCCAAATGTTAACGGATTTAGCTGAAAATTTGACCAGAGCATCGTGGCGTCATATAGAACGAAATGAGAAGGGGGCCCATCGAACTTTTTGACATGTGGTATTTTGAGCCACGCTAACTTCCAGTTACAGAGGAAGGTTCACTCGAAGATCATCTATACTTGTGGGACCCCCTCCGCTAATATCCAGAATTAGTAGTAGTTGATCCACCTTGAATCCGTTCAGCAAATACACCGTGAATTCCTTCAGTACATTCACTGGAACTCCTCTAAGCCTTCGACCAGAAATTCTTCTAGGAGTTACAGCAAGAATCCCTCTAGGAAATCCACTAGGGATTCGTCAAGGAATTCCAAAGAGAATTTCTCTAGGAGTTGCATCGATTATTTCTCGAAGTTCCATCGGGAAGTCTGGCAAGAGTTTTATCGGGAATTCTTCTGGTAATTTTTCTCGAAGTTCCACCGAAAATCTCTACAGAAATCGTTCTAAAAGTTCCAACGAGAATTTTCCCAAGAATTCCTCGAAATACTTCTCTATGTGTTCCGCCGCGAATTTCCACTAGGAGATAAACTTTTAATCCCTAGGGAAATTCTGTCAGGAATTCCTTTGATAGTTTAATTCACAGGAGATACTTTCCTAACAGGAGTACCGCCGAGAATACTTGTGGAAATTTCTTTTCAAAATACCTTTGGAAAATCCTCTAGGAACTCCACTAAGAATTTCTCTAAGTAATTGCTTTAGCAGTTACACCATACATTCCTGCAGGAATTCCATCGAGAATTTCTCTGCAAGTTTCACTATATAGTGCTTTAAAATTTCCGCAGAAAATTCAGCGGAAAGTCTACTAGGAGTTCCTTTGGAAATTAATCTAGGCAGCATCAATTTATTACGTAATACATAAATCTCAATTTTCGTACCCTCCCCACCCCTCCATGACGCATTTTCTTGTGTGTAAATCTAGAGTTCCGCTCTAATTTTTCTCAGATTTTCACCGTAAATTTGTTAAGAAGTTTAACCGTAAATTTTTCTGAAAGATCCATCTGCCTCCAAGAGTTTTGCTGTGAACAACTGTAGGAGCTTTGCATCACAGATGCTTCGTGAATTCCTCTAGCTCCTCCTGAAATTCCACTCTAATTTACAATAGTTACACCGGATATTCCTCTAGAATTTATAGTAGGTACACTCAGAGGAGTTTCACCGAGAAATCCTCTAGGAGTGCCACTAAATGCCCAATGTTTCTGGTTTAAAGTTTATATGGATGCTCTACATGGAATTCTTCAAAGACTTTTATTCGATTTTTTTGGGATTTTCATCGGGAATCCCTCTAAGATTTCCTATTGAAAATCATCAAGAAGCTTTACCGGGAAATTCTGTAAAAAATTACCAGGCGTTTCACCAGTAATTCTACCAAAAGATAATTTTATTATTTTTTTAATTAAAAAAAAAACTAACATCCACCAGGAACCATACTAACAAACGTAGCCGCATAGCAGCTTATAGAACAAACGCCTTTGGACGAATGCTCTTTAAGCTCTTATACAGCAAAAATGTTAGTTGGGAATTCCTCAAGGACTTCCACAGGAATTGTCCTAAGAGTTCCACCCCTAATTCTTCTAGGGTTTCTACTAAGAATCTTTCTAGCAGAAAGTTCTTCAGTAGATCTCTAAAATTTCGTTCAGTAATCTCTCAGGACATTTCTTCGGGTGGTCGTCCGAAAATTTCTTCAAGAGTTCCTTCGGAATTTTTTGCCATAAATTTTCCATGAGTTCCGAAGGAGATCGACCCGCAATTCCTTCAATAGATTCTCCGGGAAACTCTTAGATAAATCCGCGGAAATTTTAGATAATTTATCGGCGAATCCCTCAAGAAGAGATACCCGGTGTGACTCCTACAAAAATTCTCAGTGCATCTTCTGGAGAAATTCCTGGTGAAGCTTTTGGAGTTATTCTCAGAATAACTTCTATTTCTAAAGCACGGAAAACTTCATTTCCTAAAGTACGGAATCATTTTATAATCAATTCTTTGATCACAAAGAACCAATGGATCACTAAAATAACTCAAACGGCCGCTATGAAAAGAGCAGATAGCGCCACCGTAGCCTTGTGTGTTTGACGTAACTCGACTGCTGTCAACGTGTTTCATTCCATATACGGTGGCGCTTTTGTTTTGATGCGGTGAGTAACGAAAAAGTTGGCTACAATAATCCATTGACAGATTGGTTTCTCACACTTTGCACCTCAAGTGTGGAAAACAATATGAGGTCAGCTGCTAAATGTCTACTTATGCTGTAGAACAGTTTCTCTGGTGACCATGGCCGGGAATGATCGAGATCATCTTTGATCTTTGAACGAACTTTAGTCTGGCTTGCATAATAAATTGGCCTACGATTTTTTTTTTTTTTTTTTGGCTCCAACGTTTGCAACCCAATTTGTAATCTTCACAGTCATCATTTGTTCCTTTTTATACCAAAACATTACAAATTATAAATGTAAATGATTTTAATTTAGCTGTCGAAGCCTACATTTGTTGTAAAAATCTGAGAGTAATACAATATGGATTGCTCCGGTGGCCACTCCGGTGACCATGTGGAACCAATATGACTATTCATTTGGGCCCCTATAGCCATAGCTGGCCCCAAAGGCATTTAGCATGACCATGCTGAGGGTGACGGGCTCGATTTACGGTTGGCCTAGGAACTTTTCGTAAGGGAAATTACTCTTACTCCCATGCGCATATAGTATCTTCGTGCCTGCCACACGATATACATATGTAAACTAATGATTGGCAGAGAAAACTTTCAGTATATACTAGTAGAAGTGCACATAAAACACTTATGCTGAGAAGCAGGATTTTTCCAGTAGGGATGGTACGCCAAGAAGAAGAAGAAGATGACTATCGATCTCTTTGTGAACAACAGATATGAAAATCCACGAAGGTTGCACCATGTGGCGCCGGGTTTTGGAGCGAAAACTATACGAAGTTCATTGTCGTTACCTAATTGACCACCTTCCGGAGTCCCTGTAACCCGTTCCGCATTGACCAGACCTGCCCAGAACCCTTCAAAAATGGTTATAAACAATATGTATCTCATTTCAGTGAAGCGCGCAGAGAAGTAATGCAATAAAATGCATAAAGGGAATACATTTGTGGATTTTCAAGCACATAGCAATGATGAAAACTAAAATTTCGGATGTTCCGGATTTCCTGAACCGGTTCTCAATAATTAGTCAATATTAATGTCTATAATCAAAGCCCACGTGAATACCTTTCCATCGACCCTTGAACGGTCCTGATTACTTGTTTGGTTGCAAAGTTATAGCTTGCCAAAGTTAGGGTCTCAAAAGCGGCATTTTTCAGTTGAAGCAGGTTCCCGGTGGCCACAGTGGCCGAATCCGGATTTCTCCGGTGGTTTTGAAAACTAGACTTGTGCCCCTTTCATTTGAGCCAAAGAGATCCAAAATCGGTCAAGCCACTTATTTTTGCGAGCTGTCCAAAGTTTGGGGTCAAAAATGACCCCAGGGTCTTATTTGTAACTTTTTTTATGGGAGCGCCCCTAGGGGTCATTCAATGCTTTTGATTTTTGGGAAAGGTTTATTTCCACAAAAAAATAATTGTCAGAAAATTTCAGATTGCTAGGATTCGTTAAACAAAAGCTACAGAGAATTGAAATTTGAAAGAGGTCAAAAAAGACCCCAAGACCTTACTAAGGTTAAGGACCATCTGCTAAAATTTACAACATACCAAAATGTTTCCTTCTTTTTATTGAAGGTTTTTCTTTCGAGTGGCGCTGTTGTGTAGTTTATGGCAGTTGAACTGTGAACTCTATGGTCGATTTGTCCCTTTAAGATACATTGATAAAGAGTTGGTTAGCAACCAAACCACAAAACAGCATTCTTTATCTGAGATTTTTCCTTCTTTTGAAATAGGCTGTTCTTTTGAACTGTTATGAAAGAATAGGCCTTCACATAAAAAAATTAACCAGAGATAAAATAAGATAAAGTCAAATGATTCAAATGGAAGATAAAGTGCTTCTGCAGACAACCTTCCAATCAATACACACAATGATTTACATATCATTTGTAGCCATAAAAACTAATAAACGAAAGAAATGATCAACAAGGTTTTTGAATTGTTCAATTTGTTCTCAGGGTGAGAGCATTAACATTAAGAAAATAAACAAAAACATTAGAAAAATTGAGAAAATATCATAAGTTATATGAGAACAGAAGATATTCAAAACCATCAGAACTAAACCGATCTAAAGTGTCGTAAAGAAAGATCCACTATTAAAATGGGGCAACACAAAGTTTGCCGGGTCAGCTAGTCTATATATATAAAAATGCAGTGGCATACGTGGGACCGCGCATAACTTGCGAACGGGTGGTCCGATTTGGGTCGTCTAAGTTTTGTTCTGTTAGTTTTCACCCAAGGAAGGTTTATGAGGCCTAAAACATAGGAAAATTGAGAGTTTTTGAAAATCGGGTTTTCATACATTTTGAACGGGGACTTGGTCGCTTGGCTAGGGACTTGAAACGTCAAAAAACCAAGTAGGCAAGACAAAGTTTGCCGGGTACAGCTAGTATAGCTATAATTCTCAAGCGGGAGCTAGAGATTCGTAACTATACAAACGAATTGTTTATCCGAAGATATTTTGAACTTGAACAGATCAGAGTTCCATTCAGGAATACCTCTTACGGTCCGCACAGACCGCAGAGGACAAGCTTCTTTCAAAGCAATAGTTATGGTATACCACAATGGAGGGCGTTGTAGGTACAAAACCACAATAAAACTCTCTTGGAGTAGCTATGGAAGCGAGTTATCCATAAAATGTGGTCGCAACCAATTAGTACAGGTTCCCTAGTTTGTTGAGCAGGATCGCCTGAATACGCAAATTTTGCGAAGGAACACTCAAAAGTGCAAAGAAGGTCAAATGGAAACTCCTCATCTGACACATGCCAATCAGTCAACTCATGAGTTGGGTTAGGTGCAATTCTATGTTAAGTTATCCATGAACTGTAAGGTACTCCGGGGCAAGTGGGACCTAAAAAAATGCTAGTTTGGGTTTGTCAAGCCAAAAAATTCTAAACATAAATAATTTTATAATTTCAATGGTTCTAAAAGACATTGTTGGTATATTTCTTCTTATTAACGGGCATTAAAACTGCTTTAAATGTTTTACATTCTATATATTATGCATATAATGAAAAGTGTAGCAGATCTTCATTTTCTCCGTATCACGGGGCAAGTGGGACCTATTCGGGTTTTTTTTGTACAAATGGCTTAATATAGTTGCTGCATATATATAAGGTAGTATACATTACAAATATCTTATGCGAATAACTATGTTCAGCGATTAATGTTGGAAAAGTTTTGTGGTATCGTGCATAAATTACGTGACATATTATACGAATCACTGAAAAAAAAAATGATTCAACTCTAGCAGCTCGTACAAAACAAATTGATTTTATTAAAACAAAAAGCGCCCTAAGGTTAAATGCATAGACTCCCAAACTTATTTTTCATACTACGTAGTTGATGAGTCTCGCCAAAGATTTTTCAAGATTTACAGGTGTTATGTTTTCCCTTAAATAATTTTACGATCATTAAATAAAGATTTCTAACCGTGAACTTCAGAAAAATCGTTTTCCAATTTTTTCATACTTTGTAACCGGTTTCTTAACACTCAGAAAAATCATTATGCAGCGAAACCAAAAAAAAAAAAATAGAAATTGCTTGAACGAAAATATGAAAAATAGATGATTTCGAAAAATTCTACTAAAACAAGTAAATAAGAAAGTAATTAAGTATAATTCAACGATTGATTACTTAAGGCGCCGATTTTTACTTCACTTTTGTGTAAATTTCGACTGAAGAAAGCGAGATCAAACTATGAAATTGTGTTTGTTTACTCTCATAGGTCTCACTTACCCCAGATGCTGTAATGCACTGGGGTAAGTGAGAGCAGTCAACAAAAGGTAATAAATAAAAATAAATTACAGCTTTTTCGCTTAAAATAATTTGCAAGCACTCCAAATATTATCCTGAAACCGAAAAAGAGTTACTTTGTTAGTTATTATATTTTTTAAAGACGAATGTAGTAGACTACGTTAATCTCACTTAGTGAATTGAAAATTACGAAAGAACAACAATAACATATATGGTCTCTTTATGGTGAGAACAATAAAAATTTTTGAATTAAAAGTATCCGTTGGTGTGATACCTATGTTTTCTGTGAAGAATGTTTGCCTTGAAACTAACAAATAAAACAAATTATAGCAGTAGGTCTCACTTGCCCCGGATTCTCACTTGCCCCGGGGTACCTTACTACCTAAGTAATCCATCCAACTGAAGCATCTCAAATTAATGTTCGAGCTATTTTGGATGATGTAATCATCATAGCAATACTGCCAAATACCAGCGAAAAGATGCTGAATACAAGAGCTTGCTTGAAGGCATCCATAAGGAAATGTTGAAACATACTGTTAACGTTTTTCTAAGGTATAGCATGCTCGAGGCACGACACTTCATTTATAATGAAACAAGCAAACTGGGTTCACAAGGTAACCTATACAGAAGTTACCCTACGAAAATGAACTTTTCGAAGTAGAGCCACTTGGGCTACGCACGCTTCTTACGCTGAAAATTGATCTGAGGTTTCCTAGCCGTAGCCACTACCCAAACTAGACAGGATTACACTTTCCACAATCACGGCACAAAAAGGAAACATCTACGCATTAAGCGAAACCATAAAGGTAGTAATGTAAGCTAATTTACAACATTTGAATAATCTTGCCCTTATTTAGCCTCAAATTTGAGACTTAAGAAGGGCAACTGATTATCTCGGAGAAACGCGAGGTCCACTGCATTATTGCTCCGGTTAGTGCAGTAAGGGCGTAATACTGTGGAGGACGCCCTAATTCTCCACAGGCTCCGTTTGTGGTTAGGTTTTTATTAGACCCCTCTAACCATTCATACGGCTGTTCGGGTTCGTTTGGAAGTTGACCATCAATGTTAACTTCTTTTCCTGATCAGCCTAGATAGCTGTGTAGTGTCGGTAGCGGTTGTCTCAATTGGCTAAGAATAACACTACGGACCGCCTGATCCAGTGGTAAGAGTCCACTAAACAGGTGACCCCTAATTCATGGTGTTATGCGGCTTTATGCTTACCGTGCCAAAGAATGTATGGTTAGGGGGGGTCTAATAAAAACCTAACCACAAACGGAGCCTGTGGAGAATTAGGGCGTCCTCCACAGTATAACGCCCTTACTGCGCTAACCGGATCAATGGTGCAGTGGACCTTGTGTTTCTCCGAGATAATCAGTTGCCCTTCTTAAGTCTCAAATTTGAGGCTAAATAAGGGCGCGGTTATTCAAATGTTGTTAATTAGCTTACATTACTGCCTATATGGGCTCACTTAATGCGTTTTCGCCATTGGCGTTTTTCAATTGACACCGATTTGGTTCGTCATTGATGTTTCCTTTTTGTGCTGTGATTGTGAAGAGTGTAATCCTGTCTAGTATGGGTAGTGGCTACGACAAGGAAACCTCAGATCAATTTTCAGCGTAAAAAGCGTATGTAGCCCAAGTGGATCTACTTCAAAAAGTTCAATTTCGTAGGGTAACTTCTGTATAGGTTACCTTGTGAACCCAGCTTTGCTTCTTTCATTATAAATGAAGGGTCGTGCCTCGAGCATGCTATATTTTAGAATAACGTTAACAGTATGTTTCAACCTTTCCTTATGGATGCCTTCAAGCAAGTTCTTGTTTTCAGCATCTTTTCGCTGATATTTGGCATCTGAAGTAGCTTAAACATTGGTTTGAGATGCTTCACTTTGATGGAATACTTAGGTATAGTACAGTTCATGGTTAACTTAACATAGAATTGCACCTAACCCAACTCTGCATGAGCAGAATTTGTCATGAGTTGACTGATTGGCATGTGTCAGATGAGGACTCTCCATTTGACCTTTTTGCAATTTGGAGTGTTCCTTCGCAAACTTTGCGTATTCAGGCGTCCCTGCTCAACAAGCTAGGGAACCTGTAATAATTGGTTGCGATTTTATGGATAACTCGCTTCCATTGCTACTCCAAGAGAGTTTCATTATGGTTTTGTTATTACAACGCCCTTCATTGTGGTATACCATAGCTTGTCCTCTGCGGTCTGTGCGGACCGAAAAGGGTATTCCTGAATGGAACTCGGACCTGTTCAAGTTCTAAATATCTTCGGATAAACCAGTATTTTGTATAGCTACGAATCTTTAGCTTCTACCCCGAAGATTGTAGCTATAGAATCGATTTAGTGGGCACTAAAAAGCTCTGCTTACTTCAAATCTCCTGGAGCAATTGGGGCTTTGTCCTATTTTTCTCCAGAGGGATTTGAGTTTTTCAAACATGTTTTGAACTCTTGTAGTTTTCTATTCGGCATTTTCATGGCGTGAAATTACTCTGTAATTTTATCCCGAAAGGGTGCATGCGTTGTAAAAAGAAGGAATAACTTCCAGATTTATCTGGTTACGTCGTTCTTTCTGAAATGCTCGAAACGCATTGTCGATTATCACATCTGTGATGTTCGTCTGGCTAACATGCCTGTTCATGTGAACTCACATGTCTCCTAATTTGGGATGTCCACAGTGACTCTTTTACACAAAGTTGTATACGTTTTCAAGAAAGCACTCGCTCAAACGTAGTTTTTGCTTGGGTGATTTCTTGAATATTGAGGATGCTTTTGATGACGTGCCTTTCTATGTTATATTGAAAGTCGCATGACGTCGCAAGCTACCTCCAATGAGCTATAGGCTCTTTTTTCGCTTATGCGTTTTACAGTGTCCTTTTCAGGGCACTGATTAACCCCGTTGTGGTATGAGCTATGAGCTCTCGTTGCGCTTATGCGTTCATTCCCTCTTTTAGGGCACCCCTTCCTATTTCATCATCTTTCCCTTTCCCAATTCCCATCCCTTGTCCCATTCTTCCTCAGGTAAATGATGAAATAGGCTCATATGTATGGCGATGGCACAAATGTCCCAAATGGAGGATAACGTTCCTCTGGAGCCGGCCTTTTGATACCTGATACCTGAAGGGCGTAATACTGTGGAGGACGCCCTTATTTTCCACAGGCTCCGTTTGTGGTTAGGTTTTTATTAGACCCCTCTAACCATTCATTCCTTGGCACGGTAAGCATAAAGCCGCATAACTCCATGAATTAGGGGTCACCCGTTTAGTGAACTCTTACCACTGGATCAGGTGGTCCGTAGTGTTTTTCTTAGCCAATTGTGACAACCCGCTACCGACACTACACAGCTTTCTAGGCTGATCGGGAAAAGAAGTTAACATTGATGGTTATCTTCCAAACAAGCCCGAACAGCCCAAAAAATAAAGTACGTTCCAGCTTACCACGGTAGCTTTTGGTACTTAACGCTGTGCTCCAAACTGGGCCGCCATACGTTAGTATGGATGAGACGACACTAGCCAGAAGCTTGAGCTATTGGACATTATCCGGGACAGTACCGCTATAGTTGTGGAGGCTTTTATGCAGACATAATCAACGTGGCTTCCGAAGGTAAGTTTATCGTCGATCATCAAGTGTTTGACGAAGCGCTTCGAAGTGATAATGCAATCGCCTACACTACTGATCACCACTTGCTGCTCCAACTTTCGGTTGTTCACACCCACGACCTCAGTTTTGTGGTGTGCCAATTCCAGTTTCCTTAATCTCATCAACTACTCCACAACTGCAACCGAAAGGGCAGCATTCAATTCCACTTCTTCGATCGACTTACCGTAGATATCCAGTATAATATCGGCAACGAAGTGTACTTTAACCTCAACACCTCGTCGTACATGACATTCCATAGCACTGCGCGCAAAATGGAACCTTGCGAGACTCCTGCGGTTACGTAATAGTTATTTATGTAACGAGTTGCAAAAAGTTGATTTTTTCAGCACGAGTCGTACATTTATCCAACGAGGCTTGCCGAGTTGGATAAATACGAAGAGTGCTGAAAAAATCGAGTTTTGCAACGAGTTCCATACAAAATTTTATGCAATGTTTTTTTCATAATGCAACCCATTTGAGTTGCATAATGTTCATAATGCAACTCAAATGAGTTGCATTATGAACATTATACAACTATTTTTCATTATGCAACTCATTTCAGTTGCATAATGAGCAAGTTCGGAAAAAATGGCCAGTATGATACCGAAATGAGTCAAATAAAATGTAAATTATGATACTGAATTGCATAAAAGTATTAACAATCCATCTCTCCAACACACATTTTGCACTACGATGCGCAATATTACGGGGTCTCCAGTTAGCCTAGTGGTTAAGACTATGGATCGCCAATCCGGAGACGGCGGGTTCGATTCCCGTTCCGGTCGGGAAAATTTTCTCGACTCCCTGGACATAGTGTATCATTGTACTTGCCTCACAATATACAAATTCATGCAATGGCAGGCAAAGAAAGCCCTTCATTTAATAACTGTGGAAGTGCTCGAAGAACACTAAGTTGAAGCGAGGCAGGCCAAGTCCCAGTGGGGACGTAGAGCCATAAAGAAGAAGAAGCGCAATATTACTGCACATTGGAGTGTATGGGGAGTGCTCTGGTTGAAGTGTAGGGTGTTCCCAATAGCGATTCCTGTTTGGTCGCTTGTCTCTAAATAAGCTTAGTTTGTAAAGCATTGCTAATTGCTGTTGGAAATCGACTACGCAGTCTTAGGCTTCAAAAACGAGTTTTATTATTCACCCGACGTTTCGAGACGAGGATAGTGTCTTCCTCAGGGGGAAAATAAATAATAACGTTTTTGGTCAAACGTCTAACTTTAACTGTCTCGTTTTGTGTCGTTTTTGGTACATGACTTCGGAATCACTTAAACAGTTTAACGATTTTTTTTGTCAAAAACCAGTAAAAAAACCTTTAAATTGTTTAAGTGATCCCGAAGTCATTTACCAAAAACGACACAAAACGAAACAGTTAAAGTTAGACAAAATAGTTGACCAAAAACATTAATATTTATTTCCCCCCTGAGGAAGACACTATCCCCGTGTAGAAACGTCGGGTGAATAATAAAACTCGTTTTTTGAAGCCGAAGACTGCGTAGCCATTAATCTATAGAGTATTGCCAATTTAATTCTGTTTCCCAACTCACAGGACATCATGGCGAGCTATCCGTGGACTGAAACGTCTTCAGTCACCACCACAACCACCGTGGTGGCAACACCGGATGGTGATAGCGATGGGGCATGTGCCGCCGACAACAACAATACTCCCATGACCAAATTCATCACCGCTAAACCACCTTCCTACTATCGGAAACCACTGCGAACAGTAACCCAGTGGTTGAAGGGAAAACGACGTGATGACGATGCGGAAGGCCTCTGGCGTATACACGATTCGCTGTACGATCTAACGGAGTTTATCGAGTGCCATCCGGGCGGATCCGAATGGATCCGGTTCACTAAGGTTGGTTGGTCTTGTGAGATGCTTCTAGCAAGTTTTAAGTTCGCTGACTGTTCATTTTCTAGAAAATAGAATATTGATACAAAAACTAACATTCCATAGAAATCTCAAAATTTAATGAACTTAAAAACTGATAGAATCGAATAATATGAGCTTGATGGCCGTCTACGTACAGGTGAGTGCAGGTTCTTGTATACTGTACTCTATCTACTCCAGGGAACGGACATCACGGAAGCCTTCGAGGTCCATCACATCGGAGCCAGACCAGAACAGCTCCTGCCACGGTACTACATCCGCGCGGCTCGATCTCCCAGAAATGTCCGCCTGACGTTCCACAAGGATGGATTCTACAAAACGTTGAAGCGTCGAGTGGCCGAAAAGCTGACGACGGTCAACAACCAACCAGCGCAAACTTCGGAACTGATTTTGGATTCCTTGCTTTGTGGATCTTTCGTTTTGGCTTGTTTGGCTCTAAATTGGAACAGTTATCTGCTGGCGGCACTGGCAGGATTGCTGGTGGCTTGGACGATGAACTGCGCGCACAACTTCCTGCATCGGAAGGACAACTGGCGAATGATGGCTTTCAATTTGGCGTTTTTCAGCTATAGGTTTGCATGCGTTATTAACACGAAAATACTTGCTTATGGAGTTATCATTCTAGGGAATGGCGAGTATCGCATGCGCTGTCACACCATTTGTATCCCAATTCAAAGTTGGATTTGGAAATATCGTTTTTTGAACCATTTCTTTGTTGGTTTCCGAGTGCTGCTGGTAAAAATCTGTTCCAAAGGTTCGGTTCGTGGGTATATGGTCCGCTGATATATACTACCATGTGTCTGGCTGAAGTTGGAAAACGGTAAAATATAACTCAGATTGACTTGCATTTTACAAATCCTAATTGTTTTCCTTAATTGATCAAGTTTACTGGAAACCATTTTAACGAGAAAGAATACATTCTACGCCGACGATGCGATACCCGTGCTACTACCGCTCGCCATGTGGGTCTCCAGCAATAGTGACATCTTTGATGTCCTAAAAATCTGGTTCGTGATAGTGCAGGTCGCTGGGCTTGTTTTTGGAGCCATTGGTTTACATGCAGCTCATCATCACCCGGATATAGTACATTCGGGAGATTTGATTCCGTAAGTTGGCCGGGACTTTCAGAACCGCATCTATTTTCCATCCCTTTATCCCATTGCAGAGCGGACATCGACTTTGGCGTGTATCAACTGGCGGCCATCATCGATCGGACCGATCTCAAGGGATCGCAATTCAAGGTGCTAGTTGGTTTTGGGGATCACTGTTTGCACCATTTGTTTCCTACGCTGGATCACGGAATACTACCGCAGCTGTATCAGGTGCTGTTTGAAACATGTGAAGAATTTCAACTGGAGTACCGGGAGCAGCACTGGCTGCAGGCTATCGTCGGTCAACATCAGCAGTTAGCACGGATCGAGCCGAGGGTTTACGTGCCATGGAAGAAGGTTAAATAGGGGTGGAATCGTCGGTTGTACTTCTTAAATCTTAAGGCTGTGTAGTGTTTAGAAATGGGAATTAGAACTGTGGAAGAATGTGATATCATTGCCTTTCAACTTCTGTCTATATTTGGAACCAACAAAGTTAATGATGAAATGCCAATTTCAAAGTTAAACGTTAGAGTCTGATATTTAAATTTGATTGAACTTCAATGGTATTCCCCTATAAATGCTTGGGTAAGTAATGCATTTTATATTTATTTTAAGATTATTATTTGTTTACAAACTTAGGCATTATTAAAGTTAAACTGAAGTTTAGGAAATGTTGGAAATACTAATCCAAACAAAAACTATAGAATCACCAAGAAAAAATAAACTATCCTATCAGATAAGGTATCCATGCAGGTATCCGTGTCTTTTTAATTGTACGCACCTATTTTCATCCTACTTTAAGCAAAGGAATGAATTGCATCTTATTTTTGTATTTTTTTTAGAAGTGAGTAGATGGAAACAAAAAGAACAGAATCAATCAGCATACTAAGATCTTGTTTTCGAAAAAAAAGATGAATTTGGGAGCGTAATGACATTCAGATACTACATTAAGTACCTTTTAATTTAAACCAATTTTCTAGAAGGCCAAAAGGCATCAGCTTGGCTGAATGCTGAAACGTCGTATATTCCCACATTTTGAGTGGCTGGTATGTAAATGATGATATACTTCTTGATATGATTGTCTTTCGTTATAATACGTTTGTGATTTTCTACCGTGTAACCCCGAAAAAACGTTCAGATCAAACGCAATCAAACCAATAGTTCGCTTGTAAATCTTTGCTAGTAAACCTTGCTTCGGCTCATTGCTGTACCCTGAGTTTAGTTTTGTTTTATATGAAATTGGTATTTTATAATTATTGGGACGAATGTTCCAGTGGAATTTAAACGCAGTATTTTAATTTAGTAAACGAAATAAAAATATATTGAAAACGAAACGATGTTAACACAGCGAGAGCACTTTTGGTTTTGATAAAATGGCGCCTCTTGCGTTACGCCTTGCTGCTGCTGCTGCTGCTGCTGCTGTGGGGTTGCCACCGCTGATGCGCCTGTAGGGGTGTGCACGCAATCGTACACTTGATAGGGATGGCACGAAAGTTGTCTCTCCAATACTCCTCCTCAACCTTTGTTGCCACCACTTGCTGACTGACAACCCCATCATCTCCGAAAACTTCCTCTGCTTGATCGTACCAAGGGGCTTCGTCAGAATATCCGCTACCATATCTTCCGTAGGGCAATACTCCAGCTTGATAATCCCGTCATGGCACAACTCCCGCACGTAGTTCTCCCGCGTCTCGATATGCTTCGAGCGCCGGGTGGTTCGCTCCGAGCTTGCAAATGCGATGCAACTCTGGTTGTCCTCCATCACTTTCACAGGCCCGTCGTACGGTTCACCCAAATCGTTGAGTAACTTCAGAAGCCATACCAACTCCTGACTCGCTTCACTTAGTGCCACGTACTCCGACTCCATCGAAGACAGAGTGACACTCGACTGCTTCCGGCTGCACCAAGAAACTGCGCCGCCAGCGTACCGGTAGACAAAACCAGTGGTCGACTTCCTGGAACGAATATCGCCCGCCCAATCCGCATCAGAAAATCCGTCCAGGTCGCCACCAGAATTGCTGTACTGCAAACGCCAATCCCTTGTCGCCTTCAGATAGCGAACGACTCGCTTCGCTGCTACCCAGTCCGCCTCGGTTGGTGCACTTACCTTGCGTCCGAGTATCGACGCACTCACGGCCACATCCGGTCGAGCACAGATCGCTATGTATAGCAAGGCACCAACGAGACTGCGATATTGCTTCCCATCACTCAATGCACTACTTTTGTCCTCTTCTTTTACGTATCCGGTGTCCATCGGAGTTTTCGCACATTTGGCGTCACGAAGTCCGAACTTGTCCACAACACGATCAATGTACCCCCTTAACGACACACTGTACCCGTTTGCTTCTTTTTCAACTTCCATGCCAAGAAAATAACTCAAATCACCGAGATCCGTCATGTCAAAGTACTTTTTCAGTAGTTTGTACACCACATCAATTTCCGAATTGTCCTCGCAACCGACGAGAATATCGTCCACATAAACCAGCAGATACACCATTTTCCCATTCACTTTCTTCGTGTACAAACAGGTATCCGCTGTGCTCTGCTCGAAGCCCATGCTTTTCAGGACTGCATCCAGCCGCTTGTTCCAGCATCTTGCGGACTGCTTCAGCCCGTAAATACTCCTCCTCAAACGGCACACCTTGTTCTCCTTGCCTTTGACCACGTGACCGGGTGGCTGCACCATGTATAACTCCTCATCAAGTTGGCCGTGCAAGTAGGCGGTTTTCACATCAAAATGTTTGAGTGTTATTCGCCTTTTACTCGCCAACGCCAACAGAAGCCGAAAAGTTGAGTGAGTTGTCACCGGAGCAAACACCTCGTCGTAGTCTTCGCCGAACTTTTGCAAGAAACCCTGCGCTACCAGACGAGCTTTGTGCTTCACCACCTGGTCAGCTGCATTCCGCTTCAGTTTGAACACCCAGCGGCAACCGACAGGCTTCCGACCTGCAGGTAGGTCGACCAGATCCCAAGTCCCGTTGTCTGAATGAGACTTCAGCTCATCCCGCATTGCCGATTGCCACTGCAGCTTCTGATCACAGGCCAGCGCTTCCTTCAGACTCTTCGGTTCCACTTCATCCCCCGCCGCAGTTTCAGCCACGAAGATTTCTTCTATCAGCCTGCTCGGAGGAATTCCTTTCGTTGAACGCTGCGAACGCCGAGCGATCTCATCCACCGAAAACCCATGAAAGGATTCGTCCTCAGAAGCACTTCCATAAGTATCCGAATCGATATCCGATCCCACACTGTTCACGTCCGAAAATTCACCGTTATCTTCTTCCAGGTCCGGCTCACTTGGAGGCGACGACAAGGGCACTTCAATCACTCCTCCTGACGCTACAGGTTCCGCGCGGACGGCTTCCTTAACACCACACAGCTCAAGAAATTTCGCATCCCTACTGATGGTGATGTGCCCCGTCTGCACATCCAGGAAGCGATATGCCTTTCGACCCTCTTCATACCCAACGAACACTAGTTTCACGGATTTCACATCAAGCGCCCTTCGCTTTTCTTTCGGAACATGCACGTATGCCTCACTACCGAAGATCTTCAGATGGATGTACGATGGTTTCTTCTTGTTCCACAACTCGTACGGTGTACCCACGATTGATGACGACGGACAGCGATTCTGCAAATAGTTTGCAGTGTTGATCGCCTCGCCCCAGAACTTTTTCTCCAAGCTCGATTCAGCCAACATACAACGCATCATCTCCTTGAGGTGGCGGTTCTTCCGTTCAGCCACACCGTTCTGTTGCGGCGAATACGGGGCCGACATCTGATGCACGATGCCATTATCCGCGAAAAACGTCTTCAACGCACTACCGGAGTACTCGCCACCCCCATCCGACCGGATACACTTGGGGAAACGACCAAATTGATTCTTCATCATATTGCAGTACTCACGAATTTTCACTTCCGCGTCGGACTTGTGCTGCAGCAAGTACACTACCGAATAGCGACTGTAATCATCCACCAGCACCATGTAGTAACGATTTCCCCGCGGCGTTGCCACTTCCATCGGCCCGCCCAAGTCACTGTGCACAAGTTCGCCAACCTCACTAGCTCGGCTCTTCGACGCCTTCGGGAAGGAGTCCCGGCTCATCTTCCCCTCGCAACAGGGCCCACACACCGATGTCACGCTACACTGCGTAATGTCCAGACCGTGACCAAGTTTCTCACGCACTATTCTCGTTACAGCCTTCGGATCGCGGTGCCCCAGACGACGATGCCACAAGTGTTCACACTTTTCACTGTGCTTAGTTTCGGATAGAAGGGCCTTGTCGGGAAATCGCTTCAAATGATATAGGCCACCGTTCCGTTGACCGACCAGAACAACTTCCTTTCCCTTCAACACTTTGCACCCGGACTTTTCGAACGACACAGTGAGTCCAAGGTCTGCGATCTTGCCCACGGAAAGCAAATTGCCAGCGAGCGACGGCACATGGAAAACGTTTCCCAGCTTCACTTTCACTCGCGCACCTTCACCGTTCACAAACGAAATCTGTCCGGAACCAGAACCAGTCGATTTGATGGTCTTCCCATCAGCCAAGCAAATCACCGATTCGTTGGACTCGTCGATCTTCTCCAGGAAGGACGCGTCGTTCGTCATGTGGGAGGTGGCACCGGAATCAAGATACCAGTCACCTGTTTCACCAATACTCCCAGCAGCCAGACACATCTCGAACTCCTTCTTACGCTCGGCAGCCACTGACACTTTCTCCTTTTGCTGATCCTGGAGGAACTTCCGGCAATCCTTTCGGAAGTGGCCCTCCTTCTTGCAATAGTGGCAGACTTTCGCCACCTTCTGCTTCGCACTAAACGGCTTCTTCTTAGCCGGCTCCGTCACAAACACTTTCTCACTCTCGGGATTCTTCTCCAGGCGACGACGACCTTCGTCCAGCAACTTACCCTTGACGAAATCGACCGTGAGATCGTCATCCGGCCGGCTCTCAAGGGCAGTGATCAGCCCATCGTACGACGCAGGAAGACTGGAAAGCATCAAAGCCACAAACCAATGATCTTTCAGATCTTCCCCCAGCGCCGTGAGTCGAAGTCGCAGCTCCGCCATCGTCTTCAGGTGTTCCGACATATTTCCTCTTTCCGGCATCCGGGTGGACACCAACTGCCGCACGACGTGAATCTTGCTAGAGAGAGATGCTCGCTCGTGATAGCTTTTCAGAGCATCCCACATCTCCTTCGCCGTCGTCTTCTGCATCACGTGAATCAGCTGAGTGTCCTCCAGCGCCAACCCCACCAATGCCTGCGCCTTCTCATCGTTCGAGATCCAGGCCGCATCAGCATTTGCAGGTTTCGGATCGGTCACCACACTTAACACTTTCTCCCGCGTCAACAGAAGCCGCATCTTAAACTTCCAGATGGCATAATTCTGGTCGTTCAGCTTCTCAATCGTGACCTTCGTGTCGGCCATTTTGTTTCTGGCACTACGCACTTTACTGTCCCTCGATTGAAAAACAAAATTCACGATTCGCGACGAACTACCGAAATTAAACCACAGAGAACAGACATCCAGGCTAGAACAAATTTCATTCGGAAAGTTGTGTAAGGATTTGAATCTTTACTTGAGTATGGTTGCAAACCAATACACGATAACAACACTAACGCCACCAAACACCATATTGCCACAGTCAGTGGTGAATTGAAACATTTCAAGTGGTGAATTAAATTAGTATGGGAAATTAACCGATTGCAGCGCCACGCTATTGCCACTTATGTTGCCGATTTCAAATGGCCGTTAAATTCCTTACACAGTTTCGGAACTGGACTTGGATGTCTGTTCTCTGTGATTAAACTACCGCACTTTCACGCAACTGGGCCCATGACCTATTGGGACGAATGTTCCAGTGGAATTTAAACGCAGTATTTTAATTTAGAAAACGAAATAAAAATATATTGAAAACGAAACGATGTTAACACAGCGAGAGCACTTTTGGTTTTGATAAAATGGCGCCTCTTGCGTTACGCCTTGCTGCTGCTGCTGCTGCTGCTGCTGTGGGGTTGCCACCGCTGATGCGCCTGTAGGGGTGTGCACGCAATCGTACACTTGATAGGGATGGCACGAAAGTTGTCTCTCCAATAATAATTAACTTTTGCCTTTTAATGTATGGTGTATGTTCTCTATGAAGCTGAAAAGAAAAAAAACATCAAAATAAGGACCATTAGGAAAACTGAAAGTAGCCAAACTGGAAGACAATTTTGCCTGGTAGAACTAAAATGTTTCGTTGGGCCATTGTTAAAACTAGCTAGCAGCGCGTGTGATCAACTGTAATTGTACTTAAATAATCTGCAATCATGGATGGTAAGATACAAATAAAGGTTAAGCAAAAAATTCCTAGTAATTCTAAAAATTATTGACCTCTTATTGCTTCTTCTTCACGCCCTTTGTTGTTGTTTTATTGAATATTGCTGTTTTAGCATCACAATCTGCCCTCATCACTTGACATAATTTTCTCAGTTAACCTTCAAGGAGAAGAATCGATGTAGTTTGAAACAACTAACACGTTTGTTGAATTACAAACTCAACAATTAGTAGTTTTGAATTTAAATTTTGCTGCATTAAACCTGAAATTGTCGTTTGAAACAAACTGGTAGGCCGGTTGTTTTTACCTTTAGAAATTATTACAAAACAACAAACATAATCGGTTGTAAAAACTTTTAATATTTGTTACCATTATTGTGCCGGAACCACCAACACGGAGAAAAATAATTAGTAAATTCAAACAAATTTAAGTTCAATAGGCTCCTAAAGTCCTATCGGGTTTCTTGTTTTAAACCACAATATATGGTTCAATAGTACATTTTTACTCAATTTTTGACGTTTTTATTAACCGTAGTTGAAAATATATAATTTTTATTTGTTTAGCCTTTTGTCTCGTCCCTAGCTTATAACACATACATTGAGTGATTTTTTTTCACCGTGTTTGTCAGACAGGAACATTTTTGACATCCCAGTGCGAAAAATGTCGAGCTCAGTCACACAAGGTTGACCTCAAATGTCAAAGTAGAACTATTTACCATTTAACTTATTTCGAATTTTCTCATTATTCCTTTGTTTTTCAAGTTCGAGTAAAGTACAATTCCGATTAGAATACCATGCTTGATCGTATTATTCAATATAAGCGAGATTTCGTATTTAATTTTAGGACCCTATTCAACCAGATTATCGGGTTGAATTTGGCACAAACAAAATGTTGGTTTGATTTTACTGCCTGGGGCAGTTGTTTCTTATCAAAATTTAAAGTTGTTTATCTGGAAGTTTGGCGTCTAAATTCTACAAACGTCCGGTTGGAAATAACCATCCGTCGGTTGTTTCGTTTTCACAAACAGGGAAATAAACATTTTTTTTGTTGTTTTCAACTGCCCTCTATAGTTTATTTTGAACAAATTATAGTTTAATCCTAACGTTCTTGGCAATTTAAAACAAACCAAACGATTGGTTGTAATAATAACAAACATCTTTATTCAAACCAGCCCCCTCAGCCCTCCTCCTTTGTTATACCTAAAATCTTTGCAATTATTAAAATCGAACAAAGATGAGGAATGCGGGGAGGCGCCTTACAGAAATAATTCACTAGCAATACGTCAGGGAGTGGGCTACAAAACGGAGAGTCGATAAGGTCACCAAGGAGGTGCGGCTCAAACAGCGTCTGTTCCGGCATCCAGTGGCTGAGCAAGAAATGCTGCATCACGCTCAGCTAGAATCAAGGTGGTAGCAATCGACGGTTATTATTGACTGGTTTGCTGAATATGAAACACCGCGCGGCCTTTGAAATGTTCCAAATGCGCATTTGCACGAAATTCCACGCGGCAAATCCTCTTGGAAAGGAACAACCGCACTTGAGGAAACGCCGCAATGTTATCTCCCATAAGAAATGAGTAAAAGGGGAGCAAAAAACGCGGCTGTTTCTTTCCTTAGGGATTTGCCGCGTGTACTTTTTGGCAAATGCGCATCGAAGTCGAACGCCACGGCTATACATTGAGCTGCTGCGGTACTTGTGGCTCAATACTACGCACAGCAGTTAGGATTCGTTCAAATATTACGAAGCGCTAAGAGGGGAGAGAGGGCACAGACAAACAGACGCAACACTTGTGAAATTTCCATCGACCACGCTTTTAACGATCATTTTAAATTTCCATAGTTGTGGCTTTCACAACCAGAGGGGCGCGCATCGTTTTTCTATGCGTTTGACGTTTCACACTAGCGCCTTCTGTTGACGATATGGCACAACACAGTGATTCGTGCAACTTTTCCACCAGGTGATGGTAGTGTGAGCTGGGCGATGGATTTCCATGGAAATCGTTGAAGGTGTTACGTCTGTTTGTCTGTGGAGAGGGTGTCTAGATTTATGTTACGCTTCATACAAAATTCTCCATACAAAACATGTTACGTGGGGGGAGGGAGGGGGTCTAAAATTGTCAAATGTTGCATTACGTAATATTCGAATGAACCCTTAGCAGTGGCCCTACCAACGGAAGAGCAGCTTGGCGCAGCAACACTTGAAGAAGGCTGAAGGGAAATCCAATCCGCCATAGGTAGTACCTCGGCTGCAGCACTAGGCTTCGCGACCCCGAATCAAATGAACGTCTGTTATCTGTGATTATAATGAAAACATCAGGTCCGATACCGGTTACTTAAGACGTGTGTCCGCGTTGTTGTACCGTGTGAGAAAAAACTCGGTTACCACAGGAGAGACGAAACTACCCAAAACTGAGTTCTTTCCATCCAACTTCGGGGTTGCGTGCGTCAAGCCAATTTTGAGTTGATGGAATCGATGTTTATGTTGGGTCGCTCCTGCTTGCTTCCATGTGAGAAAAATACCTAATTTTAAGTTTTTTTTTCACCCAACCGAAATTTTGACTATAGGTTGTATTCACTCAAATTTGAGTACCATAATCTGGGGGGTAGTTGATCAGCGTGGTGAAGTTGATCACTATCACGGTGTGCCAAAAACCGTTATTAACAAAAAAAAAGTCCACCCAAATGGCACCCGGCATTCGAAAGATATACTATTCTAGTATCTCCTCTGAGATGACTGGTCACTGCCCGAGTAAATATCATCTAAGTAAGATTGGAAAAATCCAATCCTCCGAGTGTCGTTTCTGTCAAACGGAAAACGAAACTGCTGAACATTTACTCTGCAACTGTGGAGTACTATCCAATCAGAGATTGGCGGTTTTTGGTAAAGGGTTTTTAGAGCCCTTGGTAATTTGGCGAAGTAATCCCAACAGGGTAATAAACTTCATAAAACGAGTTGTGCCTAGTTGGGATCAGGCATTACATCAACCATTGTCCATCACAGCTCAATTATGACAGGATATTTGACTAGCACCAAATTAAATATGGGTCATACCACAATATTCCTAAATAATGGACGCAGTGGTTAAAAGGCTCTACAGATGAGGAAAAAAAAAATCTCCTCTGAAAATTTGAAAATGTTTCATCGAGGGAAACTAAAGTTTTTGTGATTTGAAGATTTTGAGCCATTTCTATAGGATTTTCTTATATGAGTA
Source organism: Aedes albopictus (assembly GCF_035046485.1). Taxonomy (NCBI): domain Eukaryota; kingdom Metazoa; phylum Arthropoda; class Insecta; order Diptera; family Culicidae; genus Aedes; species Aedes albopictus. Next base: position 196,698,256 of record NC_085137.1, on the reverse strand, counting down.
AATATGCACACACGGTGTGCCTGATACCACTATTAACAAATAAAAATGTACTCCAAACTTTCACCCGGCATTCGAAAGATATACTATTCTAGTATCTCCTCCGAAAATTTGAAAATGTTTTATCGAAGGAAACCAAAATGTTTACTGTTTGAAGATTTTCCCCTATTTTCATAGAATTAGCTCATATGTGGCAATATTGTTATAGGAAGTTTAATTGGCTCTTCAAATCATAAACAAATATTAATAAGTTTCACAAACACCATTCCAAAGATACAACATTCAAACAACTTCTCTGAAAATTTGAAAACTTTTTAATGAAAAGATCGCGAATTACAGTGGTTTGAAAATATAAGATATGATAAAGTATATTGAAAATGTAGTAACTTCATAGAATATTATTTCAATTTCTCATGATAATCATTCCTCGCAATGAATATATATTTTGTAACTTTAGAAATATTAGTTAGATTCTCAAACTACGATAATTGATATTCCTCTCAATGAAATGTTGCTAAATTTTCAGAGAAGTTGCTTGAATATTTATTGTACTTTTGGAATTTGTGAAACTCATGACACCGTTCAACACTAGTTCGCGTTATGGGATGAGAAGAAAAATAATAGGGGTTTGGGACCCTAGAAACTCTAATGCGTATATCAATTGAGCACCCCAAGTTCTCAATTCAAACTTTGGTCTTGAACTGTGAAGTCCCGTTCCAATATTGTTCGAAAATTCTTTCACCATGACACTTCTAGGGTTCCTAAACCCTGTTCTTTTTTTTCTCATCTCATAATACGAAGTTTTTTAAAATTTTATTGAGCAGTGCTATTATTTGTTTATGATATAAAGAGTACCGTATGACAATATTGCCATATATGAACTAATTATCGTATTTTTGATAATGCGGGTAACTTTGATAGTACGACAGGCATAATATACTTTATTTTATAACTATGATCTTTTCAATCAGTTAAGAAAAAGACAAACGTAGATCAAAACTATACATGTGAAAGTCTATCTTAAACGTATTTTCATTAGAACCGAGTTTACATTTAACTTTTTGAATGAAAAATAAAAATTGGCGATATTTTTGTCATTTGTAAACTCCTTCAAACAAGACTTCGTTTCAACTATTGTTTTCAATGAATGGCCTCTTATTCTTGGTAGATCCATCATAGTAGATTCCAAATCTCGCCTTGAATCTCCTAACGAAGTGTATTTTTACAAACTGGAACAAATGTTGTAAGTTGGGACTGTAAATCTCCATACATCAATAAACACCTAAGAGTATGCAATGTCATTGTAAATTGATATAAATAATTCTACTATGTTCAAAATTTGTTAATAAAACATTCTGAAACAACAAAAAATCACGTCATGGACAGTTCCCTAAAATTTCTGCATATCGTTCCGTTTCATACTGTTTTGCTAAATAGTAGTAGTATTCTCATCATACTATTTATCTATTTTTGTGGTGCTTTCTTTCCTCGGCTGAACATCGTACGCTATCAGGTATCAGAAAGAGAAAGGTGATGAAAAAGGAAGGGATGCCCTAGAAGAGGGAATGTACGCATAAGCGCAACGAGAGCTTATAGCCCATACCACAACGGGTTTAATAAGTGCCCTGAAAAGGACACTGTAAAACGCATAAGTGTAAAGAGAGCGTACACTACCCGTCATAAGTACGGACTCACAAAAAGTATTGCAACAATATTGCATCGCCCTGACTCACCTCGATATCTCAAAAACCAGAACACCTATAAAATGCCGCCTTCAGTTGTTGCTTTTGGGCTTCTGAATAACTTTGCTGAAGACAGCATCTTTGTAAGTCCTTAAGTTTTGGAGATATTGAGGCGAGTCAATGTGATGCAATATTGTTGCAATACTTTTTGTGAGTCCGTACTTATGACGGGTAGTGTATAGCTCATTGGAGGTTGTGACGTCATGCGACTTTCAATATGACATTGAAAGGCACGTTATCGAAAGCATCCTCAATATTCAAGAAATCACGCACCCTTTCGGGATAAAAACTATAGAGTAATATCACGCCATGAAACTACCCCAATATAAAACTACTTATGGGAGTGTCACTGAGTCGGAGGCCTCTTAAATAAGTGCTAGGGGAAAGAGGGGCATAACGCCCCGGCTAAGCATATGTGGTCATAAATCTCAAATGATGCTTATTTTAAGGTCGTATTCTGCCTTGGAGAGCAGTTTACTCCCTTACCTAAGAGACTTCAACTTTTGGCGCGCGTGCCCACAAAATTTCCCATTCAAATAAACAATTCAAAAAAGTGTTACTTTTTAGGTGCCGGAAAACTGCAGGAGGCAAAACGCCTTTTTGGGTGAGGCAAAACGCCCGCTGGCATTTCCCGCTTTGACTTGTTGTGAAATACCAAGGGGCTCCATCGAACTCTTCCCAGCAGCAAATGGAGGAGTAGGAGGCGCGTGGTAGTTGAATGGGTTGATTCCATGTAATCAGCGCGCAATGTCTTAATTTCTGTGCGCTGCAAATTAGGGAATCTTTCCAAATGTGGAAAATCGTCGTTTTTCACGCTTTTCTTTCTACAACAGCAGCCGTTCTTGGGTTTAACCTGCTCATTTTGAGTTCTAGTTTGCTTGCATCTAACGAAGACCTCCACAATATGATGAAATCGCGTGAAGGCGTTTTGCCCCCTGGGGGCGTTATGCCCGCAGTTCCCCTACATCAACATTTCCTTCCCCTATCCCAAGTTACGGTAGAGATCCCAAGTTCCTTCCCCTATCCCAAGTTACGGCCGGGAATAATAACATTTGTGCTTTTGGTATTGTTGCATAAGATTGGAACAAAGTTAACTCCTCGGCCTTGTTCCGAAAAGCAATCCGAGCAAGATTAGCAAAAGGTACATGAATGTTGTTAGTATCCAATCTACGAAGTATACCGTAACTACGCTAACGCTACAAAACCGGTTTGACTATTTTGGCTTTGAAGTAAGTACAATATTTTGAATGCTTGTTGAATTTTCTTCAAACGCGGGACATTTTTACGATTTGAGACGAACGCGGGACATAAATTGTCGCGGGACATTTGGTCAAAATGCGGGACTGTCTCGCGAAACGCGGGACGTCTGGTCACTTTAGGTTAGGTGCAATTCTATGTTATGTTATATATGAACTGTACTACCTATGTAAGTATTCCATAAAACTGAAGCATCTCAAATTAATGTTTAAGCTACTTCAGATGATATAATCATCGTAGCAATATTTCTCCACAGACTCCGTTTATGGTTAGGTTTTTATTAGATCCCCCTTAACCATTCATTCCTTGGCACGGTAAGCATAAAGCCGCATTACACCATGAATTAGAGGTCACCTGTTTAGTAGACTCTTACCACAGGAGCAGACGGTCTGTCAACTTCCAGACGAGCCCGAACGGCTCGAATTATTTTTTTTTGTGGTAAATTCTTTTCTTGACTGAACATCGTACGCTAGGTCTATTAGCTTGGGTGCGATGTTCGTTAGATCCGATCAACTTTTTTGCTTCGTATCAAGCACTGCACGTACATGTTCTGTACGTTACTGACAAACCGTATGAAACAACAGCTCTCATCTTATTCATGCAGCAGCAATAGTTTCGTTAATGACAAATGCCTCGAAAAAAAAAAAAAATATATGCCTGTAGGCGGAAACGACCAAATCTTATGAGGGTTTTGCAGAATTTTGATGGACGATAGTGTACCGTCAAGATCGATGATCGATGACGGAACACAACTCTAGTCGTAAGATAGGATCAAAAGAGATCCACCTTCGCACCAGAAGTGGTCTTGGACTATAACTATGGACGTACCATAAGACGCCTTGAGGTATGACTCGAGGTTTATCGGATGAATGATTGATATCTTGGACCTGTGTTATTTTTTTTTTAATAAAATTTGATTTATTTTAGAAAATTTTGGCTTTCTTCTTCCACACATATACATTTACAATAGCTTTCTTCTCTCCAAGAAAATTCCTTTCCTTTCGGCTTTACAGATCGTAGTTTCAGGTCAAATTCGAATTAGTATGTTTTTGCGGCATTTTTCTCCGTTTTGTTTTAAGTTTCTAGTGTTCTCTCTCAGTGTATAAGGTCGTGAAAATGGATTCGTTTTCAGGAGGCTGCGGTTCGCGTCTGGCTTTTCTGGGTTCTGCATTCGGAACCTGCTGTACTGGTACCCGGGTGGACCCCCGCGTAGCCCGTTTGGGAGCCGGATTGCTCGCCTCGGTGACAGGGTGGATGACAGTTTTGGGCGGAGGAACGGTCGAACGTTTAGACAATTGCGAAGTTTTCTTAAATTGCTTTCGATGGGCTGATGTTTGTTGGATGGTAATTTGAACGTGTCTCTATATTTCTCTCTCGTTTTGCCTTGTTGAAGATGGTCGTTTCGGCTGTACTAAACGTACCACGCGTCGCAATCAAGCCCCTTCCGGGGGCACTACGAGGGGAACGGGACTAGCAAACAACTTCCAATGCATTGATTCGGATTGTTCGGCTGCGAAGCGCAATTTCACAGTAAAAACTAAATCATTTTCATTTTGTTTCAGTTTCGAATAGTATCTTATTTCGTTATTTTAATTAATAAAAATAAATACATTTTTTATTAATAAAATTATAAAAGATTCAGAGCGAAAGTATAAAATAAAAACGAACACAAAAAATAAATAGGAAAATAAAGAATGATAACGTTTGAAAAAAGTATCATTATCATTATGTTTTGATGGACATAGCGTTCCTCTCTTGTTATGACAGGCGATTTGTTTCTCTTTGTCCTCGCATGACGCTCGCTAGATCTTCCAATACCTAATATACATGTTCCTCTCTCGAAGATAATACAGTGACGGGCACGTCTTCTCACTTCCACATGCAGATATTGCGTAAACGTAAAACAATACTAACTCTTTAAGGGCTGAAAAATGTGTATGTGTGAGCGTTGATCATCGTTGTTGGTTGTGTCTCTCTCTCAATTATTCTGATGTTGGCAAGATGTTCGTTGCTGCGTTGTTTCTCGGAGACGCTTCTCCGCATGTGTACGTGCGAGGGGCAACGTGCCACGTGCACCGGCTTTGCTCTGAAATCTTTTTTTGGTTTTTGTTTGTGGTGGTGACGGCCTACGTCAGCGAGTACGCGTGAGGATCTTGTTTTTAAGTGTAAATAAATTAATTAAATAAATAAAAAGGTGTGTTTTTTTTATCTATAAATTAATTTGGGTGATTCAGAATTTAGAAGCCATGGTCATCGAATGTTGGGAAGTTAAGACCTGCAAGTCCTGGCATAACAGATGGTTGTCTCTGGGGCTGCGGAAGAGAAAAGAGCAGGAGAAAAATACGTTTATTTCTAAGGGTTGGTGAATCACTTTTTTTCTGGTCAAACAGTGCAAAACGCGTTCCTTGGTTATAAGTTGGTTGGAATTATTTCATGATATTTCATCGACCAAAAGTATGTTGATGTTGGTTCAGTTGAAGTGCACGTGAATGAAGTTTTGAGAGAATCATCACTTTCTGTAGTGATTCGAATGGAGGTAATGAAGGCATTTTCGAATTATTGGGCATGTGATAGTGAAATTCGTCCGGTGCATAATACGTGATTCCGATGAGTGTTACTCAGATTCTCTAATAAACATGATTTGTAGGAGATTGCAGTAAATAACTGAAGAACTAATCGTTATCAACTGCTATCGACTGAGAAAGGTAGGTACATGAATCACACTGAAGGTTGGATTAATCAGGTTCTTGAATAATCAAAAAATATTTTACCATTTGTTAAACTTACAAATGAGAACGGTTCGTTCGGTCAATTTACTTGTAGGGTTGGGTATTGCGTACAATAGTCTATCATTTGTTTAACAGTAGCGATCTTACGCTCTGATGACCGATGGCTGAATTGATACGAGAAAAGAGGAATAGTTAGGCGTGAATTAAAACACGTCTAAATATATTTTCTTGAAATTGAAATGAATGAACAGTGAATCGTAATAAAGGACACTATTTCAGAAAAATTATTATTGTTTCACTAGCGAAGAATATGAAGAATAAAAAGAAAACTAACAGTCGCTTTTTTACGATATACATTTTTAGAATGAAAATGCATGAAACGATACTGTCGAACCTAAGCAAAAATATATTTCTAAAAAATACTTACTGCTGGGCTGGCACCACGCTGCACCGAACCAGCACGTCCTCCCTTGGTGCGGAATTTGGTGGCAGCTTGCTCGGCAATGTCGGCGCGCTCTTCGGCTTCTTCCAGTTCCTGCTGAGCCTTGCGGAACTTGGCAAGATTCAGAGCGGCGATTTCCTCGGCTTCCTCAATCTGCCTCTTGTAAGTCTTGATCTTCTGCTGCAGCTTGTCGACGAGATCCTGCATGCGTTCGTGGTTCTTGCGGTCTTCCTCGGACTGGAAGGTCAGTTCCTTGATGCGGCGTTCAGACTTGCGGAGGTTCTTCTGGGCATCGGCGTGTCTTCTCTGTTCGCTGTCCAGTTCGGATTCCAGCTCGCGGACGCGCTGTTCCAGTTTCTGGATGGCCTTCTTGCCTCCCTTCAGGGCGTTGGTTTCGGCATCGTCCAGGCGGACCTGCAGTTCCTTGATCTGTTGTTCAAGGGCCTTGCGCAGTTTCTCCTGGGTCTGGGCATGATCCTGTTCGGCACGGAGTTCATCAGCCAGGCGGGCGGCATCAACCATAGCCTTCTTGGCCTTTTCTTCGGAGTTCTTGGCTTCGTTCAGCAGCTCATCCAGGTCGGAGTGCAGGGTCTGCAGTTCAGACTCCAGCTTCCTCTTGGCAGCGGCGATGGAGGCGTTCTGGGCGGAAACTTCGTTCAGCTGTTCGTGAGCATCGCTCAGTTCCTGTTCGGCCTGGCGACGGCCACGGTCGGCCTGTTCCAGCAGGGTGCGCGATTCCTCCAGTTCGTTCTGCAGGGCGTTGGCACGGCGCTCAGAGATTCCAAGCTGTTCGCGGGCATCGTCACGGGCACGCTGTTCTTCCTCCAGGGCGCTCTGGACATCCTTCAGTTGTTGCTGGTAGCGCTTAATGTTCTTCTGGGCCTCAGCGTTAGCCTGTGTAGAAAATGAAAGAAAAATAAACCGAATAAGTATGTTGTTTCATTCCACCGTAGCCATATCACGTTACCTTGTTGGCATGATCCAGAGCAATCTCAAGCTCATTGATGTCAGCTTCCAACTTCTTCTTCATGCGCAGGGCCTCAGCCTTACCCTTGGCTTCGGCTTCAAGAGAGGCCTGCATGGAGTCCAGGGCGCGCTGGTGGTTCTTGCGGGTGTTTTCGAACTCCTCTTCCTTCTCCTGGATGCGGCGGTCGATTTCCTGGCGGACCTGAGACAGTTCCAGCTGAGCGCGCAGAACCTTGTTCTCTTCCTGTTCCAGGGCAGCTTCGGCTTCCTCGAGAGCGGCCTGGAGTTCGTCCTTTTCGGCTTCCAGACGCTTGCGAGACTTCTCGATCTCGTGGATGTTGCGGCCACCCTCGCCGATCTGGTCCAGCAGATCCTTGACTTCATCAGCCAGGTTCTTGTTCTCACGGCGGACAGCCTCAAGCTGCTCCTGGCCTTCTTCGTAGGCACCCTTGAGACGGAACAGTTCGGTGGAGTAGTTGCGGCATTCCTTTTGGGAAGCATCCAGCTCGGCAGCCAGATCGTCGACCTTGAGCTTCCATTCTCCAATGATCTTGTCGAAGGCCTTCTGCTTCTTCTCGGCAGCGTTGGCAATGGAGGTGGCACGGTCGACCTCGAGCTGCAGATCCTCGACCTCGGTGGACAGACGCTGCTTGGTCTTCTCCAGAGCGACACACTTCTGGTTGAGCGACTCGATGGTTTCCTCGGCTTCGGCAAGGCGGGCCTGGAGTTTCCTCTTGGCTTCCTCGAGCTCCTCGGCGCGGGCAACACCCTCGGACTCGTACTTGGTACGCCACAGCTGGGCTTCGGCGTTGGCCTTGCTGAGCTGGCGCTGGATGTCAGCCTTGCCTTCGGCTTCCTCCTCAACCTGCTCGCGCAGGCTGTCGAGGTCGTGCTCCAGGTTGCGGAACTTGCCGAGCAGGGTGGCGCGTTCGCGAGATTCTTCGTCGGCGAGACGCTTGGTGTCCTCCAGCTGCTGGGTGAGCGAGATCTTGATCTTGCTGAGCTGCGAGACCTGGGATTCGGCATCCTCCAGCTGGCGGAGCAGGTCGGAGTTTTCGATCGACAGCTTCTTCTTGGCGGAGTCGAAGTCGTTCAGGGTGCGGTTGGTTTCATCCAGCTTGCCCTGGACTTCGTTCAGAGTGTGCTGCAGCTGCTTGGCAACCTTCTCTTGGGCAGCCTGTTTTATTTTTGAATTTAATGTTTGCGCGAGCGCGTGAGGTTGACGTCACGTCGGATTTTGATGGAAGTGGAAAGAGAAAGTCATATGGTTAGTATCAATAATATGAAGCCGGATGTTGGAGCCACTCATTTACAGAAGCTGAGGCTGTGCATGTTTACTTTCTTTTACTTTTATATGTACAGTAGGATTACTTTCGCTAGAGTGCTTGGTGATTCGATATTTTTAAATCGATGAATTGTTGTGAGTGAGTAAGTAGATGTTACTGGGTGATCTGATGTGTGCTAGGTGCAATTGATATTTCTCTACTTGATGTGAGTAGTGCAAGTTTTAGGGGCAGGTATTGAGCAAATATTTTACAGCTGTTTCAAGGGGTAAGTCGTGTACCGGACGGGTACCGTAAAATTATTTTTTTCGGCTGATTTGGTTTAAGAAAAAGCAGCGTTAGGATTCGAAAGTCGTTGGGTCTGATTGAAATACGCCTGTACAGAATTTTAGTTGTAGCTTGATTGAAAAAAGTAATGACAGCTGCAATTCTTCTAATACCTTCTCATTGGCCATATGATCTAAGCTGAGACGGGCGTCGTTCATTTCAGCGTAGTATTGGCTGCGCTCTTTTTCGGCTCTGGGAAGATAATTGGACGACAAACATACAAACGGGTAACGGTTAGAAACGGTGACGTTGTGGGTTGTGAGGAAATATTTTTTGAATATTAGAAAAAACGATCAACCAATTCTGTCGCTGCATCTACTCGTGGTTGTGGTGGTGGTGGTGGTTGGGCTCGCTGAGGTTGGTTGGATGCATGTTGTATTGTATAGTTTGAGGGGTGTGGTGGAAGACCATGCTCAGTCATCAACTTGCTGCTCAGGCAGATTTGAGAGGGGACAGTTTGAAAAGAGGATAGGAGATACATTACCTTCTCGCGAGCAAGAGTATCGCAAGCGGAGCGAGTGTTGTTCAGCTCATTGTACATGTTAGCGCGATCGTGTTCAGCCCTTGTTTTGGGGCAAATTTATATCCGAAAAGAGGAAAGGAGTGCACAAGAAGGGTGGAAAGAAAAGAGAAGAGATTTTGCATTTAGAGAAGTACGGTTGAGATTCAGCGATGCATTCCAACCAATCGACACAATTGGGCAACCTGCGAAAGAGAAGATCGAGAAATATTTGCGGGCATGTGCATGATACTCACTTAGTCTTCAGCTTGTTGAGCTGGTCAACCTGTTCAGCCATCTCGGCGACGGCATCGTTGTGCTTCTTGCGCAGGTTGGCCAGGGTACCTTCGTGCTGGATGTTGGATTCTTCCAAGTCGCGACGCAGCTTGGCGAGTTCAGCTTCACGCTTCTTGTTCAGCTCGATCTGGGCAGAGGTGGCACCACCGGCTTCCTCCAGGCGCTCACCTAGTTCCTCGAGTTCACGAGCCAGATCGGCACGCTGCTTCTCGGCCTTGGCGCGGGCTTGACGCTCGGCTTCGACTTCCTCTTCCAGTTCCTCAATGCGGCCCTGCAGTTCCTTGATCTGCTTCTGGGTCTTGCCAACCAGGGACTGTTCATCTTCCAGCTTGGCGGAAAGGGCAGAGATTTCCTTGTCCTTGCGCATGACGGTCTGTTCCAGTTCCTTCTTGTTGCGCTCCAGATCGGCCACGGCTTCCTGAGTCAACTTCAGGTCACCCTCAACCTTGCGCTTGGCCTTCTCAACATCACCGCGCAGCTTCTTCTCGCGTTCCAGAGAATCCTCCAGTTCATCCAGAGTCTGCTCCAGCTTGGCCTTAACCTTGTTCAGGTGGTTGACCTTATCTTCAGCGGCCTGCAGTTCTTCGGCGGTCTTCTGGTTGACCTCACCCTGCATCTTCTTTTCCTTGTTCAACTTGTTGATCAGCTCGTCCTGGTGGGCGATCTCATCGTTCAAGTTGCGGATCTGGTGATCCTTGGAGGCCTTGTCCTGTTCGATCTTCTGGATCTGCAGTTCCAGATCTTCGGCATCCTTCTTCTGGCCGTTCATTTCCTGCTCCAACTTCTTCTTGGTCTGCATCAGTTGGTTGCGGGCATCTTCCTCCTGAGACAGGCGCTCCTGGGTGTCGCGCAGCTGGTTCTCGAGGTCGTTCTTCTGGGCGGTCAACTTGGCGGTCTTCTCCTGGAAGTCCTGGAGGGCACCCTTTTCGCCGGACAGAGAATCCAGCAGGGCGGTCTTTTCAGCCAACAGCTTGCTGTTCAGGGCTTCCAGTTCCTTGCGGGCCTTCTCTTCCTTCTCGAAGGCTTCCTGGGCCTTCTGAGCCTTGGATTCGAGTTCCTGTAATTTAGATTTAGGCGTTGGCACATTTTTAGCACTGATCACACGATTATCTTCGTCAACGAGACTAGCGGCGGTCGGTACGGTTCCTTTCACGGGTTTTTGATCATCGTTGGATGGGGGAGCGTTGGCAGAGTTGAAGTTGAATGTAACTTCCACATCGGGTTCGATTTGATTTTCCATAATCCTTCGAGCGTTCGAGTTGAATGAGGTAAGTGTAAACTAATGAAATGCTTCTACTGGCCAAATGCTACTGAATCACTATATATTGCTGGAGGCTATTAAACACTACTTAATTGCACCACAAATGGCTATGAATACTGGTTGATATTTCTTTAAAGTCGTTGGACCACGTAAAGCTCAGGTAGAGGTCCGTCCGCTGTACTGCGAATCACTGGAGTGTATGTTCCTCGGGGCTGACTAGCTATCCAGCAAGAGCTGTGTCACCAACTTCGGCTCCAGCAACGAGTGCAGAGCCGAACGGCTTCGTCTCACCTTCGGCACCTACACGGTGGGCCTACGCAGTGGAAATCTTCGCATCTATTACCATTCCCCCGAAGCCGGAGGACGAGGGCCATTAAAGAAAACGACACACTTAGAAGATCCGACAGGTTGAAACAATTTTCCACCGGTGCTGGCACGGGGCATGTGTTATAATTATCGCGACGGGAAATTTTGATCAAAAATTGTTCAAAAATAACCTGGAATATTCTCCACCCACTTTGCATCGCTTACGGCGAGGCCGATCCAATCACGGGTTGAATAAATAATTTATCTCTTCCCCTGGAGGACCAGCGGAGGCGAATTTTCCGGGTGCTAATGAAATTTTATGTTCACTAATTTCCTTCCTCGTCGGAGCTCCCACGAAAGTGTGTTTTTGCAAGAAGTGCCAAAGGTGATGCGCGAGTATTTTTAGCGCTTGAGTCAGCGACCATAAATTATGGATCCGACACAGGTGAAAAGCGTGGAAAACTGCTGGCCGGAGTTTCATGGAAAATCAAATCGCGATGATCATCGTCGCCGTGATGCAACCGTTGTCGTAGGCGTCATCGTCCCATACTTACAGCGATCTGGTCCTCGACGCGGGAAACGTTCAGCAGAGGCTTGACCTTCTGCCACAGTTTCCACCAGGCCCAGGTGCGGAGCTTCATGTACTTGCGCAGATTGCGCTGGACGGTCTCCAGGGCGACGCGCTGCTCCTGCATCTTCTTGAACTCCTTACGGGCGAGGTAGCCACGGCACCAGGACTGCATCCAGGACATGATCTTGGACAGACGCTCGTCACGGAATTCCTCCATTTGACCCAGGACACCGGCACGGAAGAAGACCTGTTGGTGGGAAAGTCGGGGGAACGGGGGACAAGCCGCGTGGTAACGCGGAGTGGAGAAAACATCGGTTAGATCACGTACGGCTTTAGATGCCTCCGGAGCAGGACGGCGCGCGTGTGCGGGAAGCACACACACGTTCTGATCCGGAGTTGTGTCATGATGGGCGAGGTAGATACAGACATGAAAACACATAGATTGGATTTTTACACAGAGAATGGGATGCAAGCGAGAGGAAGCAATCAACACATATAATAAGTTGGAATGACGTTCGGTGGGCAGATGACACATGTAATGGGAAATTTATGGATGTGGAATGTGCGTTTGCGAAGAGAGATAGGAGAGTGTGGAATGTTATTTTTAGTGGAAATTGAGGGCGAGTGCAGAAATTCGGCACTGTTTAGAGCCGTAAATTTTCGGGTTTTATTTTTATTTCTCAAAAGGTGAGTGAGGAAAGGAAAAATTAACGCCATCAAGAGGGCGGATGTGTTAGATCTCACGCAGAATCACGGCATTTCAGTTTTTAATTTTGTTTTCTAGTGTGTGAGCTAGAAAGATGAAGTAGCACAACATATAGAGCAAAGCTATCCGGATGCGGAAGATGAATCGCTTGGTTTAAATGAATCAAATTTCAAGATTCTAAATACATGATAAACTAGATCTAAAACATTTGTAAGGTTTTATGAGAGAAACCTCACTAATGTGACCCGAATTCCCAATCATCTCCACCAGCCGGATACCTTTGCCCATACACTCAACACCGTATTCAGAGACCGTCCAGTTATACCTTGGTCTTGCCCAAACGGAACTGTTCGTCCGGTAGTTGAAGATTGGCCAGAATAATCTGACAGGCCTTTTCTGGTGAACAGGGTTCTTTAATCTGCTGGGGGCACAGAATTTTGTATCTGTGTTGGGGAGAGTAAGAGTACACAGGACATAATGATATTGTGGGTGCGTGCGCTTTGTATGGTACAGTATGAATCGACGAAGAGGGGGTTAGTTCAGTCGAGAATATCCTAACAACCTTAACTCTACGGTATTTCCTAGTTGGAGGGTTATGTACATAATGTATGATCTTTACTACACAGTCTGTTCATTGGGGAGGTTCGTCTTGGGAAACCTCTTGCGGACAACTGCTGTTTTGAGAGTGAACAAATGAAGTCCCTAAGCAACGAAGTGTTCCCGTGTTCAGGGGAGTCAACGGTCTCAATCGTTTGACCCCTGCCTGGGATCTGCGCGCGGATGACCAAAATGGAATATTTATAGTTCAGCATTCACGGCTTCGCAAGACGCCGGCGCGGATGATGGAGCTGCTGTGCTGCTGCGGCTGCTGGTTGCTTTTTACAGTTCGCCAAATTCTGATGATGATACTACTCAATCGAACTACTACTACTACAACTATAGGAAAATTTTGACCATGCCTTGGTAACGCCCAATCGGTAGTGCTCCTGGCCCATGTTGACGCTGTTGATGATGATACCACCGACGGTTTTGCCGTCCTCGATGCCCTCAATGGCCTTGGGGCAGAGGATTTTGTAACTATTCGTATGGTGAAGTTGATGCGATTCGAGGGGAAGCATGTTAGGAGTTAACGTATTTTTTGGGGATGTGGAATACAGTTTCCGGGGAAAAAGAAAATAACCAATTGGTATATGATTAGCATTCAGTGGATTGTGGGTGCATTAAAGGGTGCGGATGAACTCTATGTTTCAGTTTGGGTTCATCCGCTAGGTAGGAGTGGAATTCATGGTGTATGGTGGTGTGTGTTTGAGAGAGAGCCAAGCCAAGTCCAGATCATTGACGTTTAGCTTTGGTTCATCTCAACGAGAAGCATAGACTACACAAGTGTCACGGGGTTCATGGTAGATTGCAACAGACAGGCATAACGGAACGCATACAAAAGGGTTGATGTTGACATAACAAACGGTATTGTATTGGGGATTCATGCCTTGGTGTGTCCGAGACGGTACGACTCGGTATCGAGACCGATGGAGGTCAAGATAACGTCGGCGACATTCTTCGGCTCTTTCTGTTCTTCGGCGGCCTTGGGGTTCAGGATTTTGTAGCTGGATTTGGACACAAACACATTGTGTGGTATAACAAGTGAGCGTGTAGTTCAGGGCGAACGTGGTGGGACATTCACATTAACGGGATTTACACGATATGTCGGAGAGAATAAAAACATAAAAAATCGGATGAATTATTGTGTGCTGGGAGATTTAGATCAACTTTCAAGTTGTCGTCATCACTGCTGGGAAATGGTTCGGTTTGTACTGTCAACGTGGATAAGGGCGTATCATATCTCCAAGTCCTTACGTGGATGGGATTGTATGTGTTTCGGGGGCAACAGTGAGTCGTAACAAAACATGGGGGACAATCACAATTCGGTAACTGGTGGTGGGGAACTAGACAAGACAGAATTGAACAGGCTGGTCAACAGTATTCAAGTTCATGGGAAATTCATCGCGTTGACCATACACGTGAAGGGTGGGCTCAGACAAAGACGACTGGGTAACAGATAGGAATTAAAGAGAGTTAAGTTCTCGCCTTGGTGTGACCAATACGGTAGGACTCGGGATCCAGACCGATAGCATCGAAACATTTCTGAGCGGCATTCTTTCCCTCCTTTTCAGCCATCATGGCAGCTGGGGCCAAAATCAGATAACTACGAATTGAGAGAGGTCAGCTATTAGTCAACTGCTCTATGCTAGAGTTTGTCCAAAAAAGTCTGAACTGTTTGTCAATGGTGTTGGTTCCTGACACAGTGTGTTACTCTACTGTATTGCTGAAAAGTGGAAAAGTACATTTGTTCATACATGGTTGCATCAATTGATACTTACCGCAGCTTGAAGTCAGGGTACATCATTCGGTTGGGGAAACCTTTACGGCAAATACGGATACCTTCAAGTACACCGTTACAAGTCAGCTGGTGCATGACCAAGTGGGCATCGATGAGACCGGTCTGCTTCAATTCGTTGGGAATGATACAACGGACGAAGTGAGGTTGAGTCGACTTCAGAGTGGTCATCAGGTTGTTCAGCTGTTCCTTGTAGGACGAGGAGACAGTGGCGAAACCAGCACCCTTCTTACCACGTCCACCCTTGCCGCCACCGGCATCAGCGCCGCCAGACTGTCCTGGGTGATCAGCGAAGATCTCCACCACCAGCTTGTTCTGACCCTTCTTGAACTGATCGACAACGGTATCGTTCAGAGGATCCTTGTTCTTCTCAAGCCATCCAGTGATGTTGTACGAGACAACACCGGCGTAGTGACCAATGGCGAAGTGGGCGGCCTGGCAACCTGGCTTCGGTGGCTTGGGCTTCTGGAACGGAGCAGACTTGCCCAAGTGGTTGTTCATCAGCTTCTCAGCAAAGGTCTGATCGGTGGCTTTCGGGAACATAGATTCTTCTTCAAGAATGGACAGGATACCCATAGGCTAGTGAGTACAAAAGTTCGGATAGAAGAGAAAAAGAAACGTCGATTAACTCGGTGCTGGACGCCGTCGTCTCGGGAACGTTCACGAAACGGACCGTCCCGGCATCAAGCATGCTAAGCTAGAAAACTGCGTGCATATATTCGGTTAGTGCGCCATCAAAGACTTGCATTCTCCTACACCGTTAGTATCACCTACATATCTACACAACAAAGATTCTTGCAACCTTTTCAGGCGCTTACCTTACTCGTTTAGCTTTACTATTCAAAGCGCATTTTGTTTACAGCAATTTTAACAGCGGAAAAATGGCAGATAATGAGTACGTGAGAGAAAAACATGAGTGAGAAACACGTCAAAAATCAAAATCGTCACTGTTTCCCACTGTGGTACAGCAAAAATGGTCTCAGCGCGGGCACGTGGTCGGGCAGCGTTTCACTAATCTACCGGTCAAAATAAAAAAAAAGGGAATGGAGGCATCGCAGGCCGTACCGCCGGTTCGCAGCTAACTACGGTTCAACTACCTTCTCGATCAGGTCGATCGTCGGCTGGAGGTCCAGACCGAAGTCTATGAACGTCCACTGTATGCCTTCGCGTTCGTATTCCTCCTGCTCGAGAATGAACATGAAGTGATTGAAAAATTGCTGCAGCCGCTCGTTGGTGAAATTTATACAGAGCTGATTAAAACCATTGTACTGTACCATGGCCGGGGTTGAACAGGTTGGTGGGTTGGTGAGGTTGTGTGTGTAGGTTGAAAGGAGAAAGAGAAACACGTTTTTTTTTGGTTTTGATTTGATGAGAGCTATGAGAATGATGACGGAGAGAAGAGAGTGATTAGTTGTTGAGAATAAAACTGGGGGTTTCTGAAATGAGAACCGTCCTTCGGGTGGAATATAACGTCTCGTGGTTATATTTCGGTTGGTTGGGCAAATTAGAAATGATCGTGGATTGAAAACTCTTGATTGGTTATAGAGAACTTGTTTTGTGTGTTTGTGGAGGATTCACAACATTCAAAACGTGTGTTGGTAAGATCTATCTGCTACGAGAGACTCAAGGAGAAAATACACAAAACGCAGCGAGCTGTGGTTGGCCGGCAGAGAACACTCCCGAACAAATGGGCGCTCTACCTTCTCAATCAGTTCAATACACTGTTGCAGATCCATGCCGAAATCGATGAAGGTCCATTCGATACCCTCGCGTTGGTATTCCTCCTGTTCCAGGACGAACATGTGGTGGTTGAAGAACTGCTGCAGCTTCTCGTTGGTGAAGTTAATACAGAGCTGTTCGAAGCCGTTGTACTGTATGATTCGCATGGGAAGGAATAGGCGTGGTTAGTGATGAGAGAGTAAACTATGAACGTGCAGAGTCGCATCGTCCCAAAACAACAATTTTCGTATTGTTCTTTTTAGACTTCTGCCGGGAGGTGATGTTGAACCCATGGGGAATAGCTAGGCATCGTCGCGTATTGTGTCAACTGTGCGGCAGAATCCTACGCTCGGATCGTTTGAAATTCTGCCAACAGAGACACCTCGACGTGACCAATGATCAACGCAACTGACATGACGTAGTAGATGGCAATGAAATATAATGGTAGTAGTTTCGTCTTTAGCTCGGGAATCTACGAGTTCATTTCGTCGAGATCCACGTAACGGTTGGTTGTAGTTGTTTGTAAGCGTTTTGCATTGAAGCAGTCATTGTAGGCGTCGTTGAGTTGTACCTTTTCAATCAGATCGATACAGGCCAGCAAGTCCATACCGAAATCGATGAAGGCCCAGTTAATACCTTCCTTCTTGTATTCTTCCTGTTCCAGGACGAACATGTGATGGTTGAAGAACTGCTGCAGCTTCTCATTGGTAAAGTTAATACACAGTTGCTCGAAGCCGTTGTACTACAGTATCATGAACAATGGAAACGGTAAGTTGGTATCGTTAGTCAAGTCCGATTCGGGTCGTTCATATATCCGATGTTTCCTTTGTCAGTGTCTATAGTTTTCATGAGACGGTGTGGAATGATGCTATTCTACTGAGGTATATGGATATGATGTTTGGTCCACATGGGGAACACAAGAATACCTGTTCGTTTGTTGCTTATGACTGAAAGAAAGCTAGAAAGACCAACTCCGTGGTGCATGCGGGCATTGTGATTCACGACTTATTCATGCTACAGAAGATACTCGTTCACCAATCAAAGTCAGGGGTAAAAGAGGTCCCCGGCTTGGATGCGGAAACATTAAATCACAGAAAACAACTCGTATAACGACGGGCAATAGGATAGTAAATTGATATGAACCTTTTCAATCAGTTCAATACAGGCCAGCAGATCCATACCGAAATCGATGAAGGCCCAGTTAATACCCTCTTTCTTGTATTCTTCCTGTTCCAGGACGAACATGTGGTGGTTGAAGAACTGCTGCAGCTTCTCGTTGGTGAAGTTAATACAGAGCTGCTCGAAGCCGTTGTACTATTGTTGTATACGGGAGGTGCAAATCATTTAGTGTGTGGTTTCTATGTCTCCCCAAATATTTGTTTGGTCGTGTTGGTTGATCATTTTTGAAACTCTCCTCCCCTTTCCCCTTTACCCAGTTTGGACCCTTGATTTTTTTGGTATTAGAGAAATTCGAACAGGACCCAAACGCCTTTGAACATCACCTACTGGTAGTAGATGATGTCCCTGGCCTCTGACGCCCCATCCGAATCGCTCAAGTGTCGCTGTCAGTGTAGTGTCGAATACTTACGTCGAAAATTTCGAAACCAGCAATATCCAGTACACCGATGAACTGGACGCGCTTCATCTGAGTGTCCAGAGTCTCGTTACACTTCTTGACCAGCCACTTGAAGAGACGATCGAAGATACCCTTGCAGAGGGCACCGACGGCGTTGGTGACCTGGTCCTTGTTCTGACCCTTGGTGACGAACTCGGCACCGACCTTGATACGGGGCTTCAGCAAGTTCTTGTACAGATCCTCAGTGACGCAGCCCAACAGCTTGGCGACGCGATCACCTTCCTCCATACCGTCGGCTTCAGCCTGCTCTTCGCGACCCTTCTGCTTGAACTTCATACCACCCATGTGCATGACAGCGGCGGTGATACGGTAGATGTTGTCCTTTTCTTCCTGGGTGAAGCCCAAGACGTTGAAGGCTTCCTGTTTTGGCGCAGAGGGACCGGAAGAAATTGTGCATTAGAATGTGGTCGTTGGACATTGCGTCTTTTGGGAGTATATATGACACATAGAATAAAAACCGCGATCGACCAGCTTGATCGACGTTCCTGAATTTCTCGACAAGGCGCTTGCCAAGTGCCAAGAAATTCGGGAAGCCTGTTCACACCGACGACCTGCGGGGGTTAGTCAACAATGGCGTTGAAGCGTTATGTTCATCAGCGTATTTTTCTACACAGAAGTTTCGTTCGATTCGATTTCTAGGTGTTCTGTTTCAAACAGAGGTGCTTCGATTCGGCGAGACGGACGCATAACTGTTCCAGACAGCTTCGTTGCGCTCAGGGGATGTGGATTTGAAATACACGGGGTGCTCTGAATTTTTTGGATGTGGGTTTGGTTTGGAAGAAGAGTTCCCAAGTGGAACAACAACAACAACTTACATCGGTCAACGCACATTCCTCGCCGTCATCGACATTAGGAATGGTAATTTTACCCTGGGCGACGTTGTAGTAATCGTAGATATCGTTGGACAGGAAGCACATTTCTGTTGAGTTTTGCGGCGTTTGTTTGAAAGAATGGATCTTAGTTATTGAATTCTAGCGGTATCGTGGATAGAAGTCCGTCTTGTTTTGTGATTCATTTCGGTGGTGATGATTCGGAGATTTCTTCAGTTCATGGTGAGTTGTGCTGCAGTGCGCTTCGGCTCTTTTGGTAAGTTTGATTACAGCGCATGAAAACACAAAGAAACACAAACACAAAAACACGTGTACGGGAGATACAATACAAACACACACACAGTGCGGATGACAGACAAAGACGTAGACACGGGGACGAGGATCTGGTAGCAGGGATAACATCAGCAAAATTCATACATTTTGACGGCACAATCCGACAGCACGTTCCACAGTGGATGCTTCATCTTTTTACAGCGGCACTCGAGTTTTTATACAACAATGGAAGGGAATCGGTATGTGCGGCCTTCTGTTTGCTCTCTATACAAGGAAATTAGATCGGTGTGCGAGTGCACGTAAGAGGTAAAGAAAGGGGTCACGGCACGACGGTTCGGGCAGACTTACGTCCAGCGTTTCGAGTTCTTCCGCGTCGTTGACGCCCGGGATGCGCGTCTTGCCCTGGGTGATCGTCGGGTAATCGCTAATACGCGTACTAAGCATCGTTAACTCTGTCCAATCGGATCGGTTCAAAATGTATGGATTTCAAAGAGTAATGATGGTAACATTTGGTATTACTTGGTAACTTGAAGTGAGGTTAGCTGGGGAGGTTGGATAGTTAGTATTATGGTAATTTTGTTGTTGGTTGACATTCTTTTCGAGGAATTTTGACTGAGGACAACAACAGAAGCAACATTGAGATCAGAGTCCAGTTTCTGCCGATTCTTACTTCGGTACCCAGCATTTCTTCGCCATCATCGACGCTTGGGATTGTAGTTTTTCCCTGCGATACGATATGGTAGTCGTGGATGTTGTTGGAGAGCATACACATCTCTACAGGTTGATGGTGGGAAAGCACGGTTGCATGAAACAGGTGATTCGAATTGTGTAGGGTGCGTTAGTGATTTTGGTGTGTAATCAAACGAGGGTGTATGACTGTGGTCCCGTATCTGCGTTAGGGTCTCCTTGCAGCTAAAGGATATCGGTAAACCACCACCTGATGTGATCCGTTCCGAGGGATCCATCAGGGGCCGGTGCTACTCTACACTAGGTAATAGGTATATGAACTGGTATGACTAAGATGTAATATCTACCAAATGGGACAATGAGATATTCGACGCCTCATGGGGTCGTTCCATTAAGCTACTGGAGGCCTACATGCGAAAACATGAAACTAACACCTTCTCACAAAACCTATGCTATCGAGTGAACTGTTCACGATTCCTCGAAATCTTACATCGGTCAGAGACATTTCTTCGCCGTCATCTACGTTGGGAATGGTAGTTTTACCCTGGGCAACAACCATGTAATCGTAAATGTTGTTACTGAGATAACATTTTTCTATTTGAAGTCCATTGAACAAAAGAAAAATCAAAGATTAATGTGCGATCCCTGACGGTTGCTGCGCTAGGTTGTGCTGCTGATGTGGTCTCCTGTGGAAAAAATGAACTTTTCCTTTCGCGTTTCAGATGGAAAGGAAAAGTTGTGCTACGGGGTGCACTCAGGTGCAATCATTAACTCGTACACAGTGTGAAGTGGGGAGTGGGGGTGCGTCCAACTGAACAATTTCCAGATTGCGGTCGGAACAGGTCAGGTCTCACAACAGGGATAAGGTATGAAGTCTCTTCATGAGTACGTCGAGTGGTAAGTCGTCCGGTAAGTGGTAAGTCGTCCGAGAGTACAGTTCGTCCCTGTCGGTTCGAGTATATTACCTTTAAGTCCCTTGACGGAACCGGACATCATCTGGTAGAAGATATGGTAGGAACGCTCCAGCGACTGTTGGGAGATGACACGGGCCTTTTCCAGCAGGTAGGTCTCAATATCGGCACCAGCCAGCTTACCGGATCCGGTGAAGTGGATACGGATGAACTTACCCTAGGGGGTGGCAAAATGGAGGAGAGAGCTTGCGGTTAGTAGTCTTTCCAAGTTGGCCGATCTTTCCAAGTAACTTACGAAACGGGAAGAGTTATCGTTACGGACGGTCTTGGCGTTACCGTAGGCTTCCAGGACGGGATTGGTCTGGACGACCTGATCTTCCAGGGAGGCCTTCTTTTCAGTACTCTCGTCCTTCTTGGTCGAGGCGCCAATGGTGGCGAAGTACGCAATGACCTTCTTGGTGTTCTCAGTCTTTCCGGCACCAGATTCACCGGTAATCAGCATAGACTGGTTCTCGTGGTTGGTCAACATGTTGACGTAGGCACCGTCAGAAACGGCGAACAGATGGGGCGGCACTTCATTACGACGCTTGCCACGGTACATCTTGGCGACACGCAGGGTGTACAGCGGCCAACGCTTGTAGGGATTGATGACAACGCAGAACAATCCGGAGTAGGTCTGTGGGCGATCGGGGGAAGAGATTTTTGATTAGACGGCGTCTTGTGATTGTTAGGTCATTGAGCTGAAAGTTTCGAACAAAATGCGACGGGGTACGGTACGAGAACGCCGGTCCCGGACACGAGGCACATTGATATCATGTGTTTGTCGGTCCGGGACGTAGTGGCGAGTATGCTTTGGCCGGGGCGGTGTAGATTTCGTTCTACGGTGCCGCCTCACGGACAAGTCGAATGAATTGTGTTCAATGGGATCTCGTTGAAGAATCTATCCGATGACTCAGAGAGATGAAGTGGTGGTGATGTAGTGCAGGTGTTCGTCGAGCCGGGTGTGTAGATCCAACACGGGTGCGTTTTGCGATTGATTGGTCCTTTTTCGAGGAGGTTTCACGCTCGCAAAAGCTGATGGTGCGATTGGGGATGGGAAGTTCTGGGGTGTTCTAGTTTTGGGTTTGGGATGTCAATGGTTTGTGTTAGCAGGTGAGATGATCGTTGACAACAGTGAAGAATCAGTAGGGGTTAGCGTTTGGGTTCTTGAATGGTGGGCGGTGTTAGCGAGCTTAGTGCTTACCGCAACAGCCGGATACTTACGTAGATAAGCTTGGCCCTGTAACGCTCTCTCAAGTTATGCAAGACAGAGGCATCGTTAAGATATGTCAAGTTGGACATATCCTCGCATTTCTCGTATTTCGGTGGGTTGACCTGGCTGACCAGATCCTTCTTGAAGTCCTTGGTCTGTATAGGTCATGCGTTCGACAAGAAACGCCAAGTACCCCGAAGTGTGGAAGACCACACGGAAAGTCGAAACCCCATGGAGTCGACAATATCGACAAATTCGATTTGTTTCGATGGAAGTATAAAAGAAAAGAAGAGCATCTGTTAGTCCCGGTTGTCGGACACTTACGTAGATCAGTTTGCAGTAGTAACGTTGGCGCAAGTTGTGCAGTACGGCAGCTTCGTTTAGATAGGTCAAATCGGCCATATCTTCGACTTTTTCGAACTTTGGAGGATTCACTTGGGATACCAACTCCTTCTTGAGGTTTTTCTCCTGCTCGTGTAGATGTGAATGGAAAAGAATTGTGGAAAGTGTGTTAAGTGTGCGTTCTTTGTACGAGTACGGCGTTGAATAGGAACTTGGTAACTCTCGGTGACCTACCCGGCCGACGAAATGGAAATCGTACTCTCAGAGTTCGACATCCATTCTGTCTAGGCTAGACTGAGATCATCCCAGAGTAAAGTTCCAAACGATGTCGTGTTAGAATCCTCTACGGTTCCGTCGATACTGCGCGCTGTTGTTGAATCGATACTGTAGATCGTGTAGTCCAGGCCAGTGGACAGTAGTGGAACGATTGGCTTTACCTCACCACCGGGCAGGCCAACGGTGACCAGCTCACCCTTGGTGGCCTTGATTTCACCGAGGACGTAGCCCTCCTTCTCATCTGGAACCCAGCAGGCCTTCTTGGCATCGTACGGCTTGCTTTGATCGATACGCTTCTGTTCGAGCGAGACGAACAGCCACTCGCTTGGATCGGGGTCATCGCCGACTTGGACAACTGGCTTCGGCATCTTGAGCTTGTTTTAGTTTAGAGTGAGACGGGGGCTAATGAGAGACACGTTTGTTTGGTTTTTGAATTTTTCAGCCCTTAGTTGCCTTCCTGTGAAGGGGAGAAAGAGAATACTATCGGTTAAATGTTGGCACTATTTCTTTCGGTGGGTTAGTCCGGGATTCAGTCGGAGCCATTTCCGGTTTCGGTGAGATCAGTGAGGACCTAACGTAGGAAAAATTCAGTGACTTTATTCGACTCGACAATTGATCTAATTATTATCAATTGTTGATCCAAATAAAGTCACTGATTGGTAACAATCTGTCAAAAATTCAAAGCTTAAAAATCAAATATTAAAAAAAAATCAAGATGTTTTGAAAGTCTGCAAGTTTCATCCATATTTTTATGGCAATAGATTAAAATTTGCCCAGGTGACTAGAGCTGCATAATAGTTTCAAGACAATAAACTAGAAGTGGCTGAATAGAACTGGTGAATACTTTCATCAGTTTGAATTATTTCTCTATTTTTTCTTATATATTTTTACTGAATTATAGAAGTAAAAGAGTAGAGGCTTCAGTAACTGTTGAGTTAGCACCCAATGTTAAACTAAATAACAACCAAGATAATGGCTTCACAAGAAATAACTAGAAGTGCCTGATAGTTTTATCAGTTAAAATTATTACTCTTCAAACAAATGAATAAGTAAAAAAGTTGTTGTTGTTTGTTTATTAACAGGGATTTTAACCTTTTATGGGTCATGCATCCCATAAGTAAAAAAGTACCTAGTAATTTTATTTTTTATTTTTTTTTCTATCACTAAGGTAATAAATGTGGTAACCCTACTAAACAGTCAAGTGCTCATGGTGTAACATTAAATAACGTATACATGAGAATAAACGCGAAATTGTATGACAGAACCAAGTGTAGAATTAGCATAAGTTAGCAGTAATAAAAAATATATAACAGAACTGCTCAATAGTATCAGATTGAGTTTTTCTCTGTTATTTTTATGTTTTTATTTCAAATTTTTTGCTTTGTTATGAAAGTAAAACCTGGTTGAACTATGAAGAAAGCGCCAATTTTAAAGTTTATAATGTTTACATAAGAAAAAAACTAGAACTACCTGAAAATTTCATCGGTTCAAGTTTTTTTTTTCGATATATATTTTATTTTTTTAATTTTTTTTCCCTCTGTTATAAAGGATAATTGTAGAGACCTGGTTAAACTCTTGAGGATGCGCCAGGTGTAATAGTTAATTACGTTTACTTGAGAATGATCTCGAGGTAGCTTAGTAGAATTGCCTCATAGTTTCTTCAGTTTGAGTTTTCCCTCTTTTGTTTTTTTTTAATTTTTTTTTTACTATTGTGAAGACTATAAATTATTGTGGAGACCCAGTTGAACTGTTAAGTAAGCGCCCAAAGTGAAAGTTAATAGCATTTGTATAAACTAGAACTGCCTATAAAAGTTAGCAGTTTAAGTTTTCTCCCATTATTTTGTTTTTTTTTTATCTTTCATGAAAAAATGTTATTTAGTAATATTTAAGGGGTCTCAGCATTCTAGTTTTGAATTTTTGGACCAGGATTTAAGATTGTTTTTCACATTTCAGAATAGAAATCCTACAAATCATTCTATTTCATTATCAAAATCAAATTCTGAGAATCAATTTGATGAATCCAAAAAAAAAAAAATCAAAATTTTCAAAAAGTTCAATCAACTTAAATTTGAAACTCCTAACTGATGCATGCTTATGTTGCATCCAAACTATTGTTATTGCATGCGATCTTTGCTCACAAACTTCTCCCTGAAGGATGAGTCAATCTCCTTCAAAATTTTCACGCCTGCGCACCCCTACTACCAGAGGATCACCCAAGCTGGACAATCGGTCCGACCGAATGATCCCACGCAGTAAATTCCAACCAACGAACGAACGTTGTTCACCAGCAATCGTCGCCAGTAGCCAGGTTATGCAACCTGCGGTGGTGTTGAACACGACCATTTTCACATTTTCACATTTCCACATTTTCACGCAGCCGGGCACTACTACTGGGTGGCGGCGACGGTGGTAGCGGGTTCTATTATTAGCCCGCACCGGGATTGCACAAGTCAAAAATTTTACGCCTCTCTGTGGGCCATAATTTTCAAACTCTCTAAGCGCAGAAGAAAATTTTTGCGCGCGCTTTGGCTGGGATATTTTTAAACTTTTTTTTTCCTTTCGCAACGAAAGCCGAATCGTACACTCCATCAGGTTCTGACTGTTTGAACAGGGACATGGGATAGGTTTGATTCGTTGATTTGAAATGTACCACTATCTCTTGACCACTGATTTGTGATATGAAAAGTTAAGTTGGAGTTATTCAATTTCAGGAATCAATCACTTTCAGAAAACTGGCAATAAAAGCTAAACTTTCGAATGATTTTATCGTTAAACCTCCATCACAATTTCAACTATAATCACGATCACCAACTTTTCAAATTACCTCAGCACTAAGCACGATTGCTTCGAGATCACTAAACTATTCGATAAAGTTCGATAATGTTCGTATAGTCCAATAACTATCACCGTTTAATAAAACTACACTGAACAATAATTGTACTCCAAGGTGTAACACCGAGAGAGACACAGAGATCGGCTAAACTAGAGACTAGAGAGAGACGATCTGCAACCAACGACAATTGCGATCGAATTGAATAGACCGAGCGACCGATCGCTACGATCAAGTGTCCGAGCCACGGTAGAACCGTGCCGAAAATTCACGAACATGCGCGGAAAGCCGACACGACACGAACGTGAGTCACACACCACCACCGCCTGGGAAGGACACCGAAGCTCGGGCCATCGTGTGTGTCATCAGGAGTGTACGATTCTGGGTCCTAGGAGTACGGCTACGGCCACGACTGTTGGCGATGACGACAATCGGTTCGTAGATGCGTTTCGGCAGTTCTATTTTTGAAACAGATCGACCGACCGGCTAGGGGTGTCATCTATTTACGTAACCAGCTTAGCACAATCGGCTATCGGTCGGCTCGATGCCAACCCGTGCCCCAATACGGACATGGAACGTCCATATCGCGCTCACGGGGGATGAATTGCGTGTGCACGCGTGCGCAAAAACACACGTGGATGCGCATACGCACTTCAGATATCGGTGACTCGACTGCGTCACTACGTCCAGGTGGCGATCCCTGCAGAATTGTCCAAATGATTCACTCCACTCAAAATTTCTGAAAAATTCTCCCACTGTCCCAGCTGTCAAAGCTGTGTGGCGCCAATTTCATTCACAACAATTTTTATGTTATGTAACTTTGCGAAAAGTCATAAAGTTCATTCATCAAAACTGCCACGATTAACTTATGGATCTACCGCGTAATTAATGATCGAAGATCAAAAAGCGCCTTGCACTGCTGCTCAGTTTCCAACTGCCACCTTCTTCCACATCAATCACTAGTCACTGGAAGACTACAGTCATTAAAGTCCATCGTATCACATCTTCCACATCAGGAAATTTTCACTGATCAGTCACTGTAAGGCACTTTTTGACTTCATATCCACTAATTGCGTGTCTTCCAAATAAGCCCACAGCTGTCACACGATTCATCCAAATCTTTAATCCAATGCGATCCAGGTAGGTATCCAGGTATCCACTCGATAAATCTCGATCCCCCGGAAAATTTTCACACCGTTCACACCGGAGATGATGATGATGTAATCCTCGATCAATGCAGCTCCAGATCTCACACCTCTCACCCCCTCACTGGTATCACCGTACACCGCAGATCAGCAGAAATGGCTCTAGCCCCACCCGGGTAAACAGGAGGCAGAAAGCTAGGATCAGATGTTATCACTTACGCGTTCGAAAGCCGTTCTAACCGAGAAATGTGTGGAACTTGCTTTTTATACGGGGCAATTTGATCGCCTGTTGAGTGCCCTGGGATGTGCCTCCCGATCGTGACGCACACCATCGCACCCATCGGTCCATGTATTCATTATTCGGGGTGGCACCCACACACGCGATCGATCGGCGGTGACCTCCCCGTACATAGCATAGGAGGGAGCATGTGCGCGAGGATCTGCGAAAATTAGCAGCCAGCAGTCCAGATCACTAAACTATTCCACACATTTTCACCACCTCACACTGGGTGGCGTGCGTGAGGGGTGGTGAAAGGGGGTTGTCTGCAGAGATCGCTATTGAGAGTCTGGAACAGTGGCGTATGCGAAGGCCAAATATTTCGTGGAATAGAAGAAATTTTCTATCGGAATTTTTATCAGTCGACAAACCACTTAACGAGTAAATCTCATGTCGTTTTCGTTTTTGATTCAGTTCCAACCTGGGTTGGAACTGGATGAGATCACAGTTTCAACCCCAACCCGACTTCGGTTTCGCTTGTACTAAAGTTTGTTTGAGTTTGTTTGACGTTTGTTTGTTTACCCATTTTCCGCCAATCCAGTTCCAACCCAGGTTCAAAAACGAATTCGACATCAGTTTGACCGATTCCTTGAAAACTTTTCATTGTGATTGCCATTTGAACTGCGTTTTTTGGATTTTGGTAAAGGCATTCTTTTTCGACTGTAAATCACCCTTTTTTTATTGTTCTTTAATCACTTAACCTAATTTTCAGCTCTTTTGTCCACTAGGGCACTACTTGAGCGATTCCAATTAGCGGCTGCACTTGCACTTTGTACAGCGCCTAAATGTATTCTATACTTATTTTACTATACCAAACTGGTTGCCTTTGCGCTGTATCACTTTTCTACCCTGTCCATGGTAGAATGATGAGCACGAGGATGTTGATGTATGGCTCTTGTGCCTTTTCCAGTCCGATTGGGGGCCCATTATGAGTTGCCGTTAGCCGATATCCAATCAAAGTTTTCAGGTCCGTTAGAGCATATGCTCCGAAAAGGGTCAGGTCTCAGGTGCCAGCCGCTCTAGGAGGGAAGAGCAACTGACGAAAAATTGCAAGTGCCGGGGCTGGGATCGAACCCATGACCATCCACTTATGAAGTGAACGTGTAACCATTACACCACGGACCCCTGCAATGTAAATCGCCCTTAAGGGCGAACGGGACGATCGAGGAGATACTCGCCATTGCTACTAAGATGGTAATCTCAGAATCTACAGGGGCCAACCAATAGTTCACACCATACGCCTTCAGCAAATCTTTGAATACCCTGGACACGAACTGACTTCCGTTATCCGTGAGAATGATCTCCGGAACTGTGAATAGTCAGAAAATTACGTTTTCATCAATTTCCGCTAACGGTTCTGCTTGGGCCTGTCGGAAAGGTTGCACGAGCACGAACTTGCTATACACTACTGTCTGCAAGAATGTTTGACGCCAATTCGTCGTAGTCCGGCTCCCGATCGGTCGACCTGGAGAAAAACTCCGCGGTAATGTTATTGTTCACTTCACGGTATCCGAATTAGATGTCGTAGGATTGGATATGAGAGACCCACTGTAAGAGGTAGGAATTCCCGGATTCCACACCGATTTTGAAGACCCACTTCAGACTTCTCACATCCATCACCACCGTGAATCGAGTACCTTCAATAGGCCTTTTCATGTGACAGATCTGTGTATGCAGTTGTTTACAATGATTGAACAAAAGCTGCTAACACGGATCTGTCATCTCCATAGAAGGACTAGCCTAGGGCTAAAAATCTCGTTAATACAGATGAAAAAAAGTGCGAAAGAGGATAGAAGTGAGATAAAAATGACTGATTCGTGAACTCTACCACATTGTAAGTGTTATAACCACAAACATACCATTACCCCAAAATCCATAAGTTTCAGGAATGTTACATATTTTAATTTAAATGGCATTTTCATCAAAAAGTTACCCCTTTGCTTTGTACCCAAACCCAACATCTCGAATGTAATAGTATATTCGGAGGAATGACATTCGTTGTAATCGTTTTTGGGGTAATGATGTATTTGTGGTTTTAACACTTACAGTTATATAGGGTAGAATTCACGAATTAGTCATTTTTATCTCACTTCTATCCTCTTTCGCATTTTATATAATGAACTTAGCTGTTTTAGTAAGGATTTTATACACAATTTTCTACCTTAACTTAGTCTAAAACTTAGATTATGAAAATTTCATAGCCATTTCTGCGTCTTGCCATTCAACTATCATAGAAAAAACTGGAGTTGCACCAAAAAAATGACGATTTGAATAAAAATCCGACTCAGACTTCATTTGAAAGGTGACCCCAAACTTTTACACGGTGGCTTGTACACTTAACTCGATAATTTAAATTATGTTATGATTTTTTCCGCTAAAATCTAATGAATGGCTCTCAAAGAGGATAGAAATAGGGTTCTGATGCAACTTTAATTTAAAAATTTGATCGATCCAATTTTGAATTACACAGAAAACATTTTTTCGTACAGATTTAGGAAAAACAATTAAGTTTAGGTAAACTTTTGTACTAAAAATTTCATATGAAATTTGTGAAAAGTACCTACGAATCAAATCTAACTATTTATCTTTTAATAGAGCCTAAGAACGAAAGGATTAAATGAAAGATGACTGAGACATGACCGAATAACATTTCCATGTTTTTGAGGGGGTGACCCCAAACTTTTGCACGGGAGTGTAGTGTCTGAAGTTGTCGATCGATGGGCAGTATGTAGGACTCCAAGGCCCTCCTTCTCTACTTCTGCTGGGTACTATTGAGCTTCTTGCTGAAATATCCGATTACGATCGTTTCTTCATCTTGCCTAGAGACAAACCAGCCAAGGGCTGAAAGTCTCTCAAATAAAGACAAATCAATCAATCAATCAATTCATCTTGCCTCTGGTCCAACGCAGCTCCGAAAGAACTCTCAGAAGCGTCTGACTTGATGGTGAACGGCTACGTAAAGTTCAGATTGGATAGAATCAGAGCCATAATAAGCACTGGTTTCAACTCGTTGAACGCTGATTCTCCATCTTCCGACCAGGTGAAATTATTCAGGAGATCCATATAAGCGAAGACTACTTTATCAAGAAATTTTCCCATACTAACGGCAAGCGTCACCGACAGCATCACAGCCTGGTGAGCTAAGGTGGTACCTTTGTGTAAAAGTGTAAGAATGTATTGGTCCGAGTATGAAAATTTATACACACTATCATGAATAGTGCCACCTTCACCCGGGATGGCGTTGCTAGAGTTACTCCCGATTTTCGCTCGCGAAAAAACATCGAATAAACCAATAAAATATACACAACGTATCAGAACATTTGCTCTGTAAGCATTGTTTCTACAGTTCATAAATTTCAAAGGGTTGATCAATTCATTCAAAATGTATCAACGTAGCATAAACAATCGAATATTTGAACCGTTATACATTATAAATGACTTTTTCACCTAAATAAAGGATTGATGGTCCCTTTTTTAAGGCTGTCTATATTACAATATCACGCTGCTCATAATACCAAAAAATAGCACAGAACCATCTAAAAACGCATATTTTTTTGAAATCATGTACGATATAGTATGCTACAGTATTGGTTCAATGTAGTTTTCTGAATACCCTTGGAATTTTAAATGCAGTTTTGACATACAGGGCGTAAGAAGAGGCTTTCCACCCTTACCTGCTGTTACCCGGCAGGGCGGCCTAAAGCAGGGTACTTCCACTTAAAATTCAAATTTCGGATGAAATCAAATAATAAAATATAAATAAATAAATTTTGCAATATTCTTTTAATTAATCTATCTGACCTGCGTTTTGCCCCACTATCCCCTATGTGGCACTTCTCGATGGTCGACTTGTTGGGGCCCTTGCTGCAGTGGTGGTGGTGGTCGCTGTTGGCTTCTGCGCTCCCGCACGGTCTATGCGGAGCTTTCTCTTCTTCTTCTTTCTTCTTCTCACTTCACCTTTCTTCTTTGGGCACTGATTGACTGCAAAGCAGTCGTCTTTGGCTATTAGCTAGGGGGAGGAGATGGACTCCTTTATCGGACCCCCCCTAGCGACGGTGGTGATCAAACACCGGACAAACTACTCGCCGTAGAATGCCCCGATAGCAACCTCAGTTGACTATCACAGGTGGTACGCCCCTTTGTACCTACCTGTCTTCGTTCTCCTTGTCGGTTAGCTACACGGGCGAGACAAAGCTCTATTGGCTGAGCCCGTGTAGCGAGAACGGTGGGGTTAGACACTCTCTCCCGTCAGGCTAAGGCCGGGGTGGCCTCTGCTGTACATAGTAGCAGCCTCCATTCCACTCGGTCCATGGCTGTTTGTCTCCAGTTCCGCACTCTGCGTAGGGTCCGCAGATCGTCTTCCACTTGGTCGACCCACCTAGCTCGCTGCGCTCCACGTCTTCTTGTACCGGTCGGATGACTCTCGAGAACCATTTTAGTCGGGTTGCTATCCGACATCCTGATGACGTGACCCGCCCACCGTAGCCTCCCGATTTTCGCGGTATGGACGATGGTTGGTTCTCTCAGCAGCTGATGCAGCTCGTGGTTCATTCGCCTTCTCCAAGTCCCGTCTTCCATCTGCACTCCGCCGTAGATGGTACGCAACACCTTCCGTTCGAAAACTCCAAGGGCGCGTTGGTCCTCTGCACGTAGGGTCCATGTTTCGTGCCCATAGAGGACGGTCTAATCAACGTTTTGTAGATGGTTAACTTCGTGTTACGGCGAACTTTATTCGATCGTAGAGTTCTGCGGAGTCCAAAGTAGGCACGATTTCCTGCCACAATGCGCCTCTGAATTTCTCTGCTGGTGTCGTTGTCGTCGGTCACCAGTGAGCCCAAGTACACGAATTCTTCAACCGCCTCGATTTCATCACCGTCGATATGAATTCGGGGTGGCGGGCGCGGTGATTCCTCCCTGGAGCCCTTTGCCATCATGTACTTTGTCTTCGACACATTAATGACTAATCCGATTCGCCTGGCTTCACTCTTTAGTCGGATGTACGTTTCCGCCATCGTCTCAAATTTACGAGCAATAATATCAATATCATCGGCGAAACCAAGCAGCTGAACGGACTTCGTGAAAATCGTCCCACTCGTGTTTATCCCCGCTCTTCTTATTACACCCTCCAAAGCAATGTTGAACAGCAAGCACGAAAGACCATCACCTTGCCGTAACCCTCTGCGAGATTCGAAGGGACTCGAGAGTGTCCCTGATACTCGAACTACGCACATCACTCGATCCATCGTCGCCTTGATCAACCGTATCAGTTTATCCGGGAATCCGTATTCGTGCATAATCTGCCATAGCTGTTCTCGATCGATTGTATCATACGCCGCTTTGAAATCGATGAACAAGTGATGTGTGGGCACGTTGTATTCGCGGCATTTCTGCAACACCTGGCGGATGGCGAACATCTGGTCCGTTGTAGCGCGTTCACCCATAAATCCAGCCTGATATTGCCCCACGAACTCTCTTGCAATCGGTGATAGACGGCGGCAAAAAATTTGAGAGAGTATCTTGTAGGCAGCGCTCAGTAGTGTGATCGCGCGGTAGTTCCCGCAATCCAACTTGTCGCCCTTTTTGTAGATGGGACACACGATACCTTCCATCCATTCCTCCGGTAATACTTCCTCCTCCCAAATCTTGGTAATGACCCAGTGTAGTGCTCTCACCAGTGCTTCTCCACCGTATTTTAGAAGCTCGCTTGGTAGTTGATCTGCTCCAGCGGCTTTGTTGTTTTTCAACCGGCCAACCTCCTCCTCAATCTCTTGAAGGTCAGGGGCCGGAAGTCTTTCGTCCTGTACACATACTTCTAGATCTGTTACCACGCCACCTCCGGTACTTGCAATGTCGCCATTGAGGTGCTCATCGTAATGCTGCCGCCACCTCTCGACCACCTCACGCTCGCTCGTGAGAATATTCCCGTGATTATCTCGGCACATGTCGGCTTGTGGCACAAAGCCTCTGCGCGAGCGGTTCAGCTTCTCGTAGAACTTTCGTGTGTCCTTAGCGCGGTACAGCTCTTCCATCGCTTCGCGATCTCGTTCTTCCTGCTGGCGCTTCTTCATCCGGAAGACTGAGTTCTGCCTGTTCCGCGCCTGTTTGTAACGTGCCTCATTCGCTCTCGTACGGTGTTGCACAATTCTCGCCCATGCTGCATTCTTCTCGTTTTTCAACTGTTCACATTCGCCGTCGTACCAGTCGTTTCTGTGATTCGGAGTCGCGAAGCCTAGTGCTGTAGCCGAGGTACTACCTATGGCGGATCGGATGTCCCTCCAGCCATCTTCAAGTGTAGCTGCGCCAAGCTGCTCTTCCGTTGGTAGGGCCACTGCTAACTGCTGCGCGTAGTCTTGAGCCACTTCTACGTTACGCAGCTGCTCGATGTTGAGTCGCGGCGTTCGACTTCGACGCGTGGTGATAACTGTCGAAAGTTTTGAGCGCATGCATACAGCGACTAAGTAGTGATCCGAATCTATATTCGCACTGCGGTATGTGCGGACATTGGTTATATCCGAGAAGAATTTACCGTCGATCAGAACGTGGTCGATTTGGTTTTCTGTTTGTTGGTCGGGTGATCTCCAGGTGGCTTTGTGGATATCTTTGCGGGGGAAGAAGGTGCTTCGGACTACCATACCACGGGAGGCTGCAAAGTTTACGCATCGCTGGCCGTTATCATTCGATACGGCGTGCAGGCTGTTTCGCCCGATTACACTAGTTTACAGCATTTTTGAACTCGGTAAGCTGATGATTGTTTTTGGTGTAGAATCATGCCCTGAGTTCGAAAACGCGAAGGAAAAAAATTACAGTAGAGCGGAAATTTTTTCGACTTTCCATACAAGGTTGATGATTTGAAATCGATTTTTGTTCTATTTTTAAGCAAAGTCGCTCACTTCAAACATCTCATTCTCCGTAATCAATGCTCAGATTGAGCTGAATTTTTTACTGTAACTCGCCTACATATAATATGTCAAATAAACGTTGAGAAAGATTTTTTGAATTATTGTTTTCTTGTTGAAAAAAATACATTTCTTCATATAATTTTGAAAATTTTGCTAAAATTTAAGGACATCGTCCCCAAAACTCGCCAATATCTTGAATTTTATCAATCTGACGCAAAACCTGTATTCAGATGATCGAATGGTATTATATTCTGCTTTTAATTTATGGAAAAAGATTTAAAATTTGTTGAACAAAACGCAAGATATTTGAATTTTATTAAATTCCATATTTTAAAAAGTTGTAAAACTCGATTTTGAGCTAAAACTCAAAAACTGTTCTACTTTAAATTTTTTGAAGCACGGTTTCGAAATCAGCGCTAAATTATGCTTCAAAAATTTTGGTCGTTGACAGAAGTTCACGACTTTCGTTTTATTTTGTAAACTAGTGTTACCGGTCTGTACATTTCCTCCCTTCCTACCTGCGCGTTCATGTCGCCGACAACGATTTTCACGTCACGCGGCGAGCAACCATCGTATGTTTGCTCTAACTGCGCGTAGAACGCTTCTTTCTCGTCATCGGGTCTCCCTTCGTGTGGGCAGTGGACGTTGATGATGCTGTAGTTGAAGAAACGGCCCTTAACTCTCAACATGCACATCCTTGCGTTGATCGGCTGCCACCCGATCACACGTTGTCGCATCTTGCCCAACACTATAAATCCTGTTCCCAGTTCATTGGTGGTGCCACAGCTTTGGTAGAAGGTAGCCGCTCGATGCCCGCTTTTCCACACTTTCTGTCCAGCCCAACAAAGTTCCTGCAACGCCACGATGTCGAAGTTGCGGGGATGTAGTTCGTCGTAGATTATCCTGTCACATCCTACGAAACCTAGTGACTTGCAATTCCATGTTCCAAGTTTCCAATCGTAGTCCTTATTTCGTCGCGTGGGTCTTTGCCGATTGTATCGAGTCGTATTTTCTCCTATGTTATTCGCAATGGGTTTTTTTACGGGTGGCTTATTGGGCCTACGCCAACACTCCTGTCTCGCCGGAGGGCCATCGTGCCAGTTCTGTTTAACGTCCCAACCAACACTAGGACGACCACGCTGATGGGGCTACCACCTTGGATCTAGCTGGGCGTGGTGCAGCGTTTCTTACTCAGCCGCTGGATGCCAGAACAGACGCTGTTTGAGCCGCACCTCCTTGGTGAACAGACACTCGGATCGTACCTCCTCAATCTAGCTGAAGTCAGAAGGACAACAGTGCCCAGGCTGCACTACCAGCTAAGCACACAACTCTTAGCTGGCGGTCTTTGTCATCGCTTGACCCGTGGAAGCATGAGGTAGGAACTTGTGAGGACCAGAGCTATATTGGATGCTCTCCTTATCGACTCACCGTTTTGCAGACACTTGGCGAACCGCAACTCAATGGCGGTGGTCTAACGCCCTTGTAGCACTCACTGCACTACACTTTTGTTACCGAATCACGGGCCGGCAAAAGCTTTGGGGAACAATTATTGTTTATTGCTTCACTCCCGACAATGCTGGGGACAACCATCCAGCAGACGCGCGTCGTGGTGGCACAAATTCACTATTGGAACGGCACTTTCGGACCAAACCGCGGACGAATAAAAATACGCGTCTATCACTTACCATGACTCGTAACTTTCTCCCCTAATCAAAAACAAAACAGCCACACACCGCAAACGATTGTTCTGCTGCTTGTTGCTGCTCGATGTGTGCCATGTGGTGGGGAGATTGGGGGTCAAATGCCTCATCGATACAATTTATACGATTTTATTTCCCTAATTTAATTCGATACAAAAAAACTAAATAAAATAAAACAAATTAAAATTAACCAAAACACAGTGGTGTAGGTGGGTAAAATGCACACAACAAAAATACACAAAATTGTAACCACAGGTTACAAGGGGGTGGCCAAAATGTTTGGGATAGGCAACTTTTTTTCTCCCATAAAAAAATTCAACATGCTATAACTTTTTATAGAGTGCATCAAAAAATCTCAAATTTTGACTGTTTATCAACCTATTATATGTGCATCATTGGTACAAATTTGGACTCGAATGAATAATTTTTCGCGAAGTTAGAACCGTTCGTGTAAAACACTATTTTTTTAGTGAACTCATTTTTTGAGCTGTCATATCTCGGTAACTAGTG
The DNA here is from genome assembly GCF_035046485.1 of Aedes albopictus. Classification (NCBI taxonomy): domain Eukaryota; kingdom Metazoa; phylum Arthropoda; class Insecta; order Diptera; family Culicidae; genus Aedes; species Aedes albopictus. Next base: position 196,662,191 of record NC_085137.1, on the reverse strand, counting down.
AACCGAATTGAATGATTTTTTTAACGTTAATCAACAATATATTGATACTTAATACAACGTTATAAAACGTAATATTTTCTCACGGCGAATTAAGTTATACCGGCTTGAAATTTTTACCCATATAGAGAAAAATAAGTCAATTTTACAATATCACACAAAAATTACAAAATGTGTTCTTCCTTTAATCTAAATAGGCTCTAATATATCTGATTGAAGATAACTTGAGAACAGAAGTGGAAAACCTTTGGACATCAACACCAAAATTTATTGACATTGACGTAAAAAAATTACATTTTTACGAGAAAAATCCAAAAAGTGTCAATCCATGATAACTTTTTTCAACGTTCAAAAAGTATCTATGTTTCAATGGTTTGAGAAGCATTTATATATTGTTAGTGTACATACAATACAATTTCATTCAATTCGGTTCAGTGGTTTCCAAGATATGACAGCTCAAAAATGAGTTGTCTAAAAATAGTGTTTTACCCGAACAGTTCTAACTTTGCGAAAGATTAATCAATCGAGCCCAAATTTGTACCACTGATGCAAATATAATAGGTTGACAAACAGTCAAAGTTTGAGATGTTTTGATGCACTCTATGAAAAGTTATAGCATGTTAAACTTTTTTGTGAGAGAAAAAATGTTGCCTATCCCAAACATTTTGGCCATCCCCTGTAGTTAAAAATGTCCAAAGTAGCCCCCATCCAGTTCTAAATGAGATGTGTCCGATTAATGGTGTATGAACAACTTTTTTGTTTATTGATGGATTTAGCTCAAGTTTTGCATACATCCTACATACATACTCACGATAATTGTGTGTAAAAAATGTGGAAATCCATTTACTACTCTAGGAGTTATAATGCCATAAAGTTGAAAAACCACGAAGAAGTGTATAAAGAAGCCCCGCACGACGGTACTTAAAAATAAGTGAAGATCTTCAAAGTATTGCAAAAAGAAATCATTAATAGAAGTCATATTAAAACAGGTATATTGCAGAAGATTCACAAAACGAACTCCATAAAAGTACTCCAGGGAAAAATAGTGCAAACTGTTTGAATATGTTCAAAAATTACCACTATTATGGCCATCAGGTTTAAACAGATGGTTCGTAAAGTGCTTATAACTTTATCGTTTTTCATCGGCGCGGGGAATTTTTTTCGGCGGCGTGGAAAAATATGAACAGCGGCGCGCTGGGTCAATTTGACTGGCGGCGGCGGCGTGGAAAAATACGCCACCTCTATGTGGTGACAAATTTTCTGCATGGAAAGAATGTAATTGGCACAACACGTTTACAATGCAACTGATATGTAGCAAAAATGATGTGATATCACAAGAAATTTTTTGCTGTGTATGCCAAACAATTTTGTCGAAGACCGCAAAGTATTGATCAACATGTTGTGGATGATCGTTATTTTCAAAAAAATATTAAGTTTGAAAGAAAGTGGAAATAAAGAAAAGAAGGGGAAATGTCAAATTCAAACACCAGTAGCTCTTACAGAAATAATTAGACTGATTAGAACTACACAGCAAAAAAAAATCTTGTGATATCACATAATTTTAGCTGCACATTAGCAGCGTCGTAGGGGACTTTTTTTCATTACCATACGGGTTTGTGCTGAAAGGTCTAAAATTTACATGAAACTTTTTCCACAGATAGGGTTCAGGAATATATGCATAAAGAAAAAATCGAGAAAAAAAAATCAGGGCCGCCTATTTTCCGGGGAACCTCAGGTGGAAACTTTTTGTTTTCTCCTAACACTACTTACTTTGAAAAATCTCAAGAACGAAGCATCGCAGAAACAAAGTTTTTTTAAATGAAAATAAAAGCAAATATTCTTAGGAATCAAAAAAAAAAATATATATATATATGAACTGGAAACAGTTTTTCACCGTTGAGAAAATTCGTAAAAAAACGTAAAAACTACGCCCAAACTCGTGGAAAATTAAAAAAAAATACTTTTGAGATTTCATAAGCTTTAATTTTTGAAATTTTTGGAATGCACTTTTTTCGCTTCTGAGTTATGGCTAGGGGTCGCAGTACCGACCACTTTTGGTGAGTACCGGTATTTCGGTACTAGGGTTGACAGTACCGGTAGTACAGGGAAAATACCGGTATTGAGAAATTTTTCACTAAAATGAAGAATCATCTATTTTGCACAGAAAATCTTCAATTTACCAGGAAAATGTTAATCCCGGTTTTCAGGGATGCCATTGAAGCTAACCAGTAAATACCTAATTAAACAAAAATATCAAATAAAAATGCTGAAAAGAAATGAGTTGTATGAAACTGCTTTGTAGCTTTTGTTTAGCTTCTACGCAGTTCCATAGGCAGTATCTTTATGAGTCTAAAATAAAACAGGAACACCCTTTGATATACCAAATTCAGATAGGCAGCTACAAGGTGAAGACAGAAGAAGATTTAACTAATTTTTCCTTGATGATGCTTTCAATGGATTTTAAAGACTGAATTAATAACAAAAAACCCTAATCTAACAAGTTTGTTTAAAGCTAATAAATCCATTTGCAGAAACGTTTTGCATATATGAAATGTTTGTTCGTCACACTTGGTTTTAAATAAATGTTTTCGTTTATTCCCGACTAGAAAATTATGTCAAGTGTGTAACATATTGTTAGAAAGATGTTACATTTTTGTTATAAGCTTCTAGTCGAGTTTCCATTGCATATCGGCTATACTAATGATCGGATTAAAAAAGAAAAAAAAATACCGGTTTCCAACATTTCGGAAGAGATTTCACGGTACCAAAAGTACCGGTACTAAGGCTCAGTCAGTACCGGTATTTCGGTACCAAAAATTGGTCGGTAATACCGGTATTTTCGGTACCGGTACTACCGGTACTACATCCCTAGTTATGGCCAATTATGTGAAAAATGTTCAAATGTGCCATATAAGCCTTTTCTTTTAAAAATCCCAACTCAAGGAAAAACCATCGTAGAAACAAAGTTTTTTGAATTCATTTTCAGTATTTTTTTTTCTCTCGATTAACTAACTAACGATTAAGTAACTAAGCAAATTTATGTTAAGACAAAATTGTTCAAAACCCAAATATGTACCAATTACAGTTCCCCCCTGAGGAAGACACTATCCCCGTGTCGAAACGTCGGGTGAATAAAACAACTCGTTTTTTAAATCCCAAGACTGCGTAGCCGTTAATCGAGAGATTCAACCATACAGTCGTATTTCAATAGCAGTATTTTTTTTAGTAAATTTTCTCAGGAATAAAAAAAAATATGAACTGGAATAAGTTTTTTACAAAATTTTCCACCATTGGGAAAATTCACAAAGAAAAGCCGGAAAAACTATGCCCGAACTCACGAAAAATTTTTAATGAAATATTTTTGAGAAGGAATCTTTATAAACTTCAATTCCAATAACTTTTACGATGTACCCTTATTTCGTTCTAGAGTTATGACCTGTTTTGTGAAAAATGACCATATAAGATTACATGACCATTTTTTTTACAAAACTGGCCATAACTCAGGAACGAAAAAAAAGTACATCGGGAATCGCGCCACTTGGGCGGTGGCTTCTATATTCGTCTGTTTTCCACTATAACTCAGTCAAATTTGAACCAATTGACACAACTTTTGGAATGTTATGAGATAGGTATAGTATCTACCCGTGTACAACATTTCAAGAAAATTGGTTCAAAATTGACTGAGTTATAGTGGCAAACAGACGAATATAGAAGCCACCGCCCAAGTGGGGCGATACCCTCCAAAAAGTTACTGGAATTGAAGTTTATAAAGTTACCTTCTCAAAAATATTTCATTAAAAAGTTTTCATGAGTTCGGGCATAGTTTTTCCGGCTTTTATTTATGAATTTTGTCAACGGTGGAAAATTTTCTGGAAAATTTTCTCTTGTTCATATTTTTTTGATTACTGAGAAAATTTGCTTTCATTATCATAAATAAACTTTGTTTCTACGATGCCTTGTCTTTGAGTTATGATTTTTCAAAGAAAAAGCTTGTATGGCACATTTGGACATTTTTTACAAAATTGGCCATAACTCAAAAATGAAATAAAAGTACATTCCAAAATTTTCAGCGATTCAAGCTTATGAAATCTCAAACGTATATTTTTGAAAATTTTCCGCGAGTTCGTGCATAGTCTTTCCAGCTTTTCTTTATGAATTTTCTCAACAGTGGAAAATTTTGTGGAAAACTTTTTCCAGTTCATGTTTTTTTTGGAACCCTGAGAAACTTTGCTATTATTTTCATAAAAAAAAACTTTGTTTCCACCTGATTTTTTCGGGAAAATAGGCGACCCAGATTTTTTTCTAAATTATTTTTTTTATTCATATATCCATGAGCCCTGGCTGTGGAAAAAGTTTCATGAAAATCTGAGACCTTTCCACCCAATTTTTACGATAATAAAATGATCTCCTGTAAGGACGTTGCAAACTAAATGGTAGTCACACAAAAAGTCGCGACATTGAACTTCTGTGGTTAGTTATTCTAATGCACACAAGACCTACGTTTTGTATACAACGTAACGCAATGTGTGACTCACTCTTCCCTATTGCGTTACGTAATTTGTGCTATACGATACCTTCTAAATAAGCGTTATAGAACAAAACTAATTGCTTTTGATTCCATTATGGTTAGATTAGCTAGGATCGTTTGCTTGAAAACAACCTTGCAACTATACCATTCTTCCTAGGAATTAGATTGACAGCCTTATCATGATCCAAATTGGCGATTAGGACTAATCCATGAAATTTATTCTTCAAGGGGTTGATATGTATAACAAACATATTCTGAATAGGGTGTCTACTATGCTAGTTTGGCATTTTTTAAGCTCTGCTTACGCCCATGTTTCACCCCGGGATGGCGCAAGACACGTCATTCGTGCGTTCGGAGGCTAGCAACCCCGGTGCGAAGGTGGTCTGCCGAAAATATACTTACACTATGGCATAGAATTTTCATCTAAATCGCAGAACACTAACACGTCCAAAACTCGACCACAAAACCTCAGCGAGCGAGTTGGGAAAATCTGTCGCGGAAAATCTTTCCGTCGCCAGCAGCGGCTGAATCTGGCAGACCGGACCAGGCACTGCGTCCCGGTGCATGCTAGTTGCTTTCGTTCCACAGGCGCGAACTGACGCGATCGTTGCGGCCGTTTGTGTGATCGCGCGAACTTTATTTTCGCTCCAGAAAACCTTCCCGGCCCCTCCCGACGTTTAATCTGCTCTTTTGTGCTATTACCGGAGAAAAACACGCATCCTAATTGGTCGAACGAACCTCAACGAACAGCGAATGATCCAGAACATCATGTTAGGGGTTCAGTTGGAACCTCAACCTACGCCTAAGTCTTCAAACAGTATTGCGAAGACTACTGTGGCATGACTTCTTCGTGAAAATGCCATTCCAAAATACAATCTGGACCGGTTTCATCATCCCAGTCAACAACCACCGGCCGGCAAAGTGTCATTGTTGCTTTCCCTGAGAATAGCTCTGCGCGAAATGGGTCAACAACGCCTATCCCGGCTCTTTGCTACTAAGGTTCGAGTTTATTTTTACTTGCACAATCGGATGGTGCTCCGAAAGAAAACGCCAACATACCATCGCCACCACCATCACCACCACCACCACCATGATCGGTAGTAGAACAGACATCGACATCGAAAACGAAGACGACGACCACCGGTTGTTCCTTTGGAATGCATGGGTCGTGGCATGGCAAATGGATGAAGCAGCCGCGCGATTTCCGTAAGTGCCAAGGCAGGGGAAAATGGGCTAAAGTGGAAAACCCCATCACTTTATTATGACATTTTTTAAGTTATATGCTTCAGTTTTGATGAAAGCATTTGTTCTTAAATATCATACTTCTGCTTGATTTACGAGAACAGACGCATTACAATTTATAATTATTTTCAGTGAATTTTGCCGGGAAACAATTTGAAAATACGTTTAACATTAATGTATTTCATGCATCAATTCAACCGTAAATAACAAAAACTTCTTAATCATGTTCTTGATTAAAAGTTTTTACAAATCAATTTTTAAGATATTTTGAATTATAATGTGTGTGCTCTCATACCCTTGAATGGAGACGCATGGTTGTTAATTGTTCTCAATAGTTATGTTAGGCCTGAAGTACACAGGGTCAAATATTTGGCAAGGAAAGAACTCAAGAAACAACACGAATGAAAATTCGATTGAGTCAAACAAGATGTTTGAACAATGGTTTCTTTTTGGGCAAATATTTGACCCTGTGTACTAACGGCTTCAGAACGACCAAGTGATATGTTATGTCAAACAGGTATTCTAAATAATCTATAAAATATCGATAAAACCTTTGCAAATTGAAAGCAATGCACGACAAAATGATCTTTAAGTGTACATAAAGCACAAACAGTATCGGGAAAACTCAACCAGTGCATTCTGGAATATTCTCATCCTAAAGAAAATCCCTTCAGAACGCAAGTTGCGCGGAGATGAAAATGAGACTGATGGTGGGAAACCTACTCCACACCCACCACTCACCACCACCACCCATGCCCACCTCATCATACTTCACGGGCCACATCACATACTTGGGTGATGAATACATATCTCATGCTGCCACTTGGCGTGATCTGTTCGTGGCGGCCTGTGGTTAGGTTAGGCAAGCGCAGAGTAAAGAATATGTACCTACACCAGCCGCGCCGCGCCGGTACAGTGTGGGAGTACTGAAATAAATTTCTTTATTTTGCAGCCCCCGGCTTGAATGGGAACGAAATTTTCCCAAATCTATTTTGAACCGAACGGAGGAGGCGCCGACGATGTCTTTTCTTGTGGAAGAACATGGGCAGTTTTGGTCTGTTTGGCTGAGATTCATACTATAGTCTCAATTTATGAATTTAGTTCTATCTGTATTACATAAATGAAAGTAAATTCGTGAGCGAAAACAATAGGTCGAATATTTCTCAGAACTTTTCTTTCATTATTGTTACTTACTAACGTTACTTGCTACACACTAAACGCTTGCAGCACCAATAGCAATTTTAAACAAGATTTTATTGAATTTCTTGCTGGAATTCAGCAATTCGTATTGCTGGATGCAAACAGTACAAGAAAATCAGCAAAGTTTGCTGATTGCTACCGAAAAAAATGACAGTCTATTTTGGAACATGTTTTAATTTGAAGAGGTAGTGATCGTCCACTACAATCATGTCCCAGTCCCTGTAAAACAAAAATCATCATATTTTTGAAAAGTTTTTTTATGTTTCTGGTGCATGTACAATGACTAAAATATTAACGCGCACTGAAACGGCAAAAACTAGCAATAGCCAATATCTGAGAGAAGCAATATTTAAAAACAACCAAAGTCTTTAACAACAGAGAGATGTTCCTTCTTTTTATTATCTGCACAAAAAACTATTGAAAAATATCCATAGAATTTCCAGTTATTCAACAAAAACCTGAATTTTTATTGCTTCACCCATATAAAGTGTTAGGCGATTTTGATCAAGTTTATTGCTAATTTCTAATTTTTAATTGAGCGATAATATAGCTGCCATGTACAATAGGTTTTATCAAGGAGGATTCACTCAAAAATTTGATATAGAATTTGGAGGTTGTGGATATGATTCTAATAGAAATTTTCTGCATGTATGCCAGCTGGAGTTTATCTCAGGATTCCATAAGGAATTCCTCCAAGTAACCTTACGGGCAGGGTACGAAAAACGGATCACGCCGAAAAAACAAACGCTTTGTCCTAAGCGGTGCATGTCGGTAACAAAGGCGCTCCGCAACAAACGCATGTCAAACGATGAGAGCAATAAAACAAATATCGCTTGCCATGCGTATGCCAATATTTCGGCTTTTCATCTGAAATTTTCGACCCACATCATCGAATGCATGAGCATTTGGACGAATTAAGACTCTTGCCATCCTCAGAGTCGAGTTTAAGTTGTAAAACATTGCGAAAATCACGATGTGAATAGAACGAGACAAATATTCCTACCGTTTTTGTTGTGAACAAACTCGGGAGCGATTTTGTCATTATCTGCTAACAAAAAAACAAAGCGTTGTTGCCGTGCCTTCTTTGTTGCCTATTTTTCGCATGCGGTGCCATATTCTGCGTACACTGCTTACGGGAATTCTTCAAAGGATTTCTTAAGGAAAACCTTTCAATGTTTATTGTAGAAATTTTCTAAGGCTGCCCACAGAAATTTCTTCAACTTTTGCTTCTTTCGGAAATTCTTTAGGAATATCTGCATAGCTTATTTAAAAATTGCTAAAAAAATCTTAAGCAAATCCTGTCAACAGGAATTCTTCTCAGGAAATATCAGTAACCCCTTCTGAAATATTCTTCTGTATTTTTTCAGGGATTCCATCGAAGATTGCTTGAGAAAATTCCTCCAGTGATTGCATCAGCAACTTCTCCAAGATTTTTTTTTGCACTTCTTTAAAGGTTTGCGCTAGAAATTTTTCAGGAATTTCTTTAAGGATGTCTTTATACTGCATACTTCTGATATTTCTCCAGAGATTCCTTCAGGATATCCTTTTGAGTTATCTTTCAAATTTCTTCGAAGATTTCACAAGTTATAATTCCAAGTATTACCTTTATTAATTAGTTTATCAGGATTTTCAGCAATATGTATTTCATTATAGTTTTCCTTAAGAAACTGCTTCAACGCTTCTCTCAAGAATTCCTCCAATTATTTCTGCAGGAATTCTCTACGGATTTCCTCCAGGATTGCTTCAGAAATTCCTTCAAAAATCGCTCAAATGATTCCTTCAGGATTTCGTCCAACTATTCCTTCAGGAATACATACACGAATTATTCAATCGAGAATTACACCAAAGATTGATTCCGAAATCGTTCTACACAAATAATTATTTCTATAAGGATCCCTTCAGATATTTCTTCATAGAATACTCTAGAAATTTCTTTAAAGATTCCTACATGGTTTGCCCCAAGTATTATTCCGGAAATTCCTTCATAAATTTCTTTAGAAATTCAGAAATTTTGAAGCATTTCTTTGGAAATTCTTTCCAGATTTGTTTTGAAGTCAAGGATTTAATTATGGATTCAGCATAAATTTAAATGCTTCATGAATTCCTCAAAAAATCCTAATTAATTGATGATGATTAACCTGGGCTTGTTAGGGGAATATCTGTAAATAAAAGAAAATCGGGTTAAGTACGGTTCCTTTGAATTCCACTAAGAATTTGCATCCTTTGACAGATACGTATTTCGACCTCAACTGTAAGGTCGTCTTCAGTGTCTTGTACTTGACTCGACTCGAGTCGAGTCAAGTACAAGACACTGAAGACGACCTTACAGTTGAGGTCGAAATACGTATCTGTCAAAGGATGCAAATTCTTAGTGGAATTCAAAGGAACCGTACTTAACCCGATTTTCTTCTAATTAATTGATTGATAGTTTATATTATAATACTAATAATTTCGCATGGTTTCCCAGTTAGTCTAGTGGTTAAGGCTATGGATTGCAATCCGGAGATGGCGGGTTCGATTCCTGTTCCGGTTGACAAAATTTTCTCGATTTCCTGGGCATAGTATATCACTGTACTTGCCACACGATATACAAATTTATGCAATGGCAGGAAAAGAAAGCCCTTCATTAATAACTGTGGAAGTGCTATAAGAACACTAAGTTGAAGCGAGGTAGGCCAAGTCCAAGTGAGGACGTAGAGCCATAAAGAAGAAGAAGAAGAATTTTGCCTGTAATTCATCACAATGCTCAGATAGTACAGAAATTTGTACAATAATAGTGTACGCACGTCGTAAATACAGGGGATAGTCAATATAATTGGGAACGGTAAAATTTTCACTTTTCAAAAAATGTTCAATTAGCTGTAACTTTTTGAAAAGGGCATCAAATACACTCAAATTTTCAAAGTTCATCAACTAGCAAAGCCGTAGCATAGTCCCATGGTGCCTTGGCAAGAATCCAGATTGGCACCCCACGACAATTAGAAATCGTTAAATGGTTTAAGTTTGTACCGTCAAGGCGCCATTCACCGTGTGCCTTCGAATATTTTTTCATTATTTCAATATTACGATTGAATGATATGACAATTTCCCTTCAATTTCACCAATACAACACTAATGTATTGTTACCATGTTAAAACGCTCATTAAAACATTTAAAAGTATCATTTTGACACTAAAGTGTGTTTACATGAAGCGGATTTCTGCTTGTTCACTGCATTCATAGTGAAAAAACGAAAACTTCGCTAAGGTGATTTAAGCGATAAACTAAATGTAGTAACGTTTTTATTCCACTAAGAAGCGATTAAATTCATAAATTAGGTTTGTATTTTGCATTACCGAAGTAAGTTTAACAAGAAAGTACGATCACTCGTACTTTTTAATTGAAACAAAAAGGCACGGTAAATGGGTACCCTAAAAATCAATGGTATCCATTCACCGTGCCCCATATTGTCCCATATATCCAGAAAAAAAAATGAAAAATGAACATTCGTTTTTCTAATAAAATCTTGCAAGTTATTACTTGAAATGAATTTAAACAAAGAAAATTGGCTGGGTTGTTTGGATCATTTTTAAACAAAATAGAAAAAAAAAATTCTCATACACTGGGTCCCTACTACCACGGTGAATGGTGACCTACCACGGAATCAGGCGACCTTACTACCCTCTACTAATTGTACTATATCACCAAATTTTGTGAAAATTTTTCTACTTCTGTAGATATTGCTTTAATTTTAACCTATAATGAAACCCAAAACTTATCCGAAATATATTTCTCTTATACAAGTATAAGTACGAACACATTGGGCATTTCAAGAATCTCACCAAGACTAGCACAATAATTAGAAATGACATTTCAGATTATGCATTTCCTTGATGACATTTCAATTATGCATAAATTTCTTCTGGAAATCTTATTTTTTTTTTAAATTTTAGTTTGTTTTGTACTTAAATGAGTTTCACGGGCTTTCAGGACTCGTAAAACGAACTATTTTAATAATTTTTGGTGATTAGTTTAATTGGTTTCTGCAGAATTTTCCAGGAGAAATTTCCAGCAATCATTAGTCGAACCATGAACAAGGAGGAAATCGTGAAGGAATCTCTTCATAAGTTTTTGTTGGAATCTCTGGCAGAACTTCTGCTGGAATCACTGGATTAAAGGAATTTCAGCAAAAATATTCGGAACAATACTTGATGAACATTCGGGGAAATTTTAGCAAGAATTTCAAATGGAGTCAATGGAGTACCTCTTGCAGGAATTCCTGGACTAGTTCCTGAAGCAGTTCGTGAAGAAATGTCTAATGGAATGCCTGTAAGAATGCTGGAGAATGTCTGGAAGAATACTTGGAAGATTATTCAAAGCAATCCCTGAAAAAGTTTCTTAAGGAATCTTTTCTGGATTGCGAAAAAAATCCTTAGCACTGTTCTGATTATAGAAGCACCTTTGCAGCTTTTTGTCTAACGAAGCTCAAAACTAAATCAACAGTTTTATTAGTCGTATATGTATAGTTTGTGGGACTTCATGTAAACTTGCGATAGTCTTCTCACAATCTTCAAATTCGCGGTCTACCCTGAGCAAACCTTTATGAGGATTTATCGTCCTTTTAGAAAAATATACACGGTGTGTCTGGTAGAACAAATTTATTACAAAAAAAATGGGCATCGCTAATTTTTACGCTACGTGAAAGTTGACGCTACCAGCTTTCATTAAAGCCCAACATCGAAATATTCCATCGGGGGAACTTTTTCATACAAAAATTGGGTATGTTTGTTAAGTAGAAATAGGGATTAATTTGGAACCGTGCATTTTGTATGGGGAAAAACAGTATTCTGAAAAAGATGTTCGGGATCCCTCGGTGGATTTTTTTGAGGGACCCTGCAAATGAAAGCTGAAAGCCTCTATTTTTGAATAGCGAAAAATTTGACGATGCCCATTTTTTTGTTATAAACTTTTCCCATACACACGCCGTGTACAGAATTAGCAAAAGGGTATTCCAATAAAGGTTAAGTTGAGGTTACCTATTATCGAACTCTTGCAATTCAGACTGCTACAGTTCACTTGCAGAAATATGAACGGCGTAATTTACAAATTCTGAGGAAAAATACTCTAAATTGGTTTCACAACTGTGGTATAACATACGAAACTTACTTTTAAGCCACCTAATAACAAATTATATAATCATTTGCAGCATCTCAAAACATTAAATAAATCGTCATTTAATCACGTTTCACGTTTGCTACCTACACCTTCTGTCGTTATGCATTGGCAGCTAGTTTCTTTGTATCAGCGAGTTCGCCACTGTTTCGTGAACCCGTGATGCCGGAACAAGCACTTTTTATGAAGAAGTCTCTGGAGGAAGTTCTGAAGGAATCCATGGATGGCTTTCAAAAGAAACCGCTAGAGAAATTTTAGATGGAATCAACGGCAAATTTTCTAATTATCTGGAGATAATTCTGAATAATTTCCAAATTTATGATTTTCTGGAGGAGTTTGCAAGGCAATTCATGATAGGATCCTAGCGGAATTCTAGCAGAAATTTATGGAGCAATTCTTAGTAAGCATGGAACAATTACGGAAGGTATCAATGGAAAAGTTTCTAAGCGATGTGATAGATTTTTTATTATTTTTTAATGAATCTATAGATGACTTTCTGAAGGAAACTTTGGTCGAATTTCAAAAGAAATCCAAAGAAGATTTCAAAAGATAATCCCTGGAAGAATTTCTGAAAGAATTCTTTGGATTTTTATCGGATTCTCAGCAGCATTTTTCATAGGAATTCATGGAGGAATTATTGAGAAAATCTATTGAAGAGTTTCTAGGTACCTTATCCTTAAATATATTTTTGCAGGAATCTAGAGAATTTCGAAGAAAACTTTGTAACTTCGAAGATCATTCAATAAAATTATTGGAAACATATTGGGAGGAATTCTTTGAATAATTTCTGAATAAACTCCTAAATAGCTGCCTGAACGCATTCCTTGAAGAATTTCTAAAGGAATTTAGAAATTATTTCGAGAAAGTTCAAGAAAAATCTCCAATAGAATTTTTTATCTATATATATAAAAATGCAGTGGCATACGTGGGACCGCGCATAACTTGCGAATGGAAGGTCAGATTTTGGTCGTCTTAGTTTTGTTCTGTTAGTTTTCACCCAAGGAAGGTTTATGAGCCAAAAAACATGGAAAAATTGAGAGTTTTTGAAATTCGATCTTCCATACACTTTGACCGGGGACTTGGTCTTGGATAGAAACTTGAAACGTCAAAAAACGCAGTAGGCAAGACAAAGTTTGCCAGGTACAGCTAGTTTGATTTATTTTTAAGGATCCCTGAAGGAGTTTCTGAAAGAATTTCTAGAGGAATTCCTAGAGAATTTCTAAAATTTTTTTGAAAGATTTTCTGAAAAAAAAAACCCTGCAGTAAATTTTAAAGAAATATCTGATAAAATTGATATAGGAATTTCTGGAATATACCATTTGATTTGGGGGAATAGGAATAATAAACACTCACTGGAAGATTTGCAAGAATTTAAACCCAATGAACATTTACTGGAAATAACAACTTGATGAAAGAGCATGGTTTGAAATTTGATTCATTTGGTATACTGTTCTTTTCAAGACCTTTCCCAGTACGAATGTTTTGGAATTTGCAGAAAAGAGCTTTCACTAGACTTTCGTAAGCTTATTGATTTTGCTATGTTCATTAAAAACTAAAATAGCTTCTCAAAACAAAAAAGCATTTTAATTTCCAGGTAGCATAAAAGACAAAAAAGACAATTACACCGTCTTCGACCTTGCGGTCTCTACAGACTGAACATTACAAACATTCGACAACGGACAACACAGATAACACCCAGTGGCCCGATGGAGAATGTTTCCGTTTAACGAAAAGTTTTCCCCGACTGGAGCGGGAATAGAACCCACACTCCGAGGCTTACGAGACACCTAAATACGGGAGAACGTTAAAACACATATTCTAAATAATGAAATCTTGTTAAATAAAAAAAATATTTTTCTTTCTTTCTAGCCTTAGGCCTTTTCGGCTCCCCTTTGAGGCTAGCGTCCTTGGCGGGGGCAAACCTGGCCACCGCATATCAGTGGTCCAAATTTAGAAAAGATCAGGCTATTCTACACGAAGTTAGAAATATTCTAGATGAAGGTATAATTATCCGATAGCCGACTTTGAGCTGTTATATCTCCGGATTCAATAAACCGAATGCAATGAAATTTCGTTCATTTATGACTAATATAATGAACTTTGAAAAATGTTTGACTTAATTTGAAATTATTCGTAAGAAAAAAGTTAAAGCGATTTCATTTATTCTCTGTTTTTTTAGTAAATTTATCTATTTTTCGTTTGCATCCCATTACTTTTTCAATTAAATGCCGGCCATTTGGTTGCTTTCCTTCAAAACTTAAATATATTCAAGTCAATTAGAGGGATTTAAAATGAACTATAATTACCATCTGAAAATTTGAAACAATGATGAAGTTTTGGATAAGTTGATGTTATATTAGAAAAATATTCTAATCGTTATAATTTTCTTTCGTGTTATGAATTTTAAGTTTAGTCAAAAGTTGATATCAGTGATTACATTAATGATTAAATTTCATTCATTCGGTTTGTTGAATCCGGTTTGTTACCTTTTTTATAGAATCTTTCTAACTGTAGAATAGATACACAACTATTTGATGAATTTACAGTAAAAATTTGAGAATATTTAATGTCCTTTTAGAAAAGTTACAGCTAGTTGTACATTTTTTGAAAAAAGTTGAACATTTTTTGTCCCAATTATTTTGACTATCCCCTGTAAATACTTTACCATACGTTAGATTAGAAAAACCCTTACTTGTCCTATACTACACGTACACCGTGTCCAATAAGTTCTCATACAAAAACAAATTGAATTAATTTCACATCTGCAATTAGGGTTTTAAAAGTAGATTTATTTATTGAAAGGCCAACTAACACTGATCAAATACAGCATATGTTTTGGAATTAACTGTCTTTTATCCTTCTCAACTGATCGCTTATGTGTCGTAAGTCCATTTCAGCTGGCACGCACGCCATTTCATTGGTATTTCGTCTCATTTTAACGAGTAATGGTTTTACGTTAAAACATATTAGGTTCCTGTCCTCACCATTGCTAGTAGCAACTATGACCAGAAGAGAAAAAATATAAGATCCTTTATAGGTGAAGCATGAAGCCGTTTTATTTGGTACAAAATAATACATAAATTAAACATAAATGGCCATTTACCTGTTTTAATGATATTTATTGTGTTAAAGAAGCATGGATGCATTTTGTATTATTCTTTCACACACTTCCCACTTCTAAAACATGCTTGTATTCCTATGTGGTAAATTTAGTCCAAAATATACGTTTTATGATGATTATGTTTAATATAACGATCATTTTCAAGGAAATCAGCCCAAGCTGAGCTAACTTGCAATTTTTTTTACCATATCATCACTAAAATTGCATTGTTTTAGCCTTAGTATATGCATTTGGTGCAATACATGAGATACAAATTCAAAATTTAACCTTATGGACTCTTTTTAGCAACCGTCGAATGAAATACTTTTCGAACATTTTTCTTGCGTACCGGAGTTCAAGAATTTCAGAAAACGGAAGTGTGCTTCTAGGTTTATAAAACAAATAGAAAATAATGTTATTCTAATCCGTATGCTTCATTTAATCAGCATTATGTGGCCCTTCAATACATGCATGTGATGTGAAATAAAATTATATTTTCTAAATTTGTAATTTGTATGTGAACTTATTGGACACGGTGTATGTTACAACATTATAGCACTATTAAGTTTGTATTATTTTGTTTCAGTGGTTTTGGTAACACTGATGTATGTGAACCAGTAGTACTGGTCCAGTACCGTTACTAGTTGAAATGACAAATATTCAAACAACACTTTCTCTAACTACAACATAATGTATACGCCTTAGGCTCCCAAGCTTCTCTAGCTTTCAGCTTACGAGCTAATTTCCATTTCCATGAAACTTGGCGATCCACTAGCAAAAAACACAAGACAATTATCAAGGTTTACTGATTTCTTACCAAAATTGGCAGTGTGTTTACAACATGTTTTAATTTGAAGCAACCAAGTTCCCTCACCATCCACAGGGATAGCTCAGTTGTGTTCCAATAAGTATGGCTAAATTTCAGTATTCGATAGTTTTGTTTAAAAGCTGGACCTTAAAAAACCAGGTTGTATTAGAATGTTTCCATTTAAAGCAAACGAAGTAAATGCATTTCTAATTATAATAATCCCTACAAATGATTCAAATGAGCATTTAATTAATTATCAGTCATAACTCTGCCAACACCGTAGTCCTTGTCCACCTATCTCGGTTTCCACCATAAAACAATCCGTCATATTCGTTTGATCAAACGCGAGATTAATCGAAACTCCTCCACATCTTGCTCGCTTGATTTGTGCATCGTACGCATGCCACGAAAATTGTATGTACACCCACAAACACCCACCCACACGATGTCGGTGTGAAAAATCGTGAAGAATTTCGGGTTCGAGCATCACAAAACGCTTCTAAAGCGATGTGCGACTGTGATGACTAGGTGCTGCCAGCTCCAACTGCTAAACGGTGTTATTTTTGCCATCGCGCCGTGAAAAACACAACACAGCTCTACCTAAGTCAGAAGCCAGCAGCCGGGCGGAATTCTTGCCAAACTATTTTCTTCACCCGCGCCGTCGTCGACCCCGATGACTTGTCTGAACCTACGCGGCGGAGCTATGTATGTACCTACCGACGAATGTTATTGTCAGACGGTCAGAGTTTGTGAGATTCGGTGTCTGGTTAGGGTATTTGGCCCCAGAAGCAGATGCTGGTGTGCTGAATCTTAGAGGATCATCACTCTTCTTTACGGTGCTTTAGAGTTGGGGAATTTTTCCCCTCGAAACGACTGTGTATTGTGGTTGTAATATTTTAAGTACCGTCGTGCGGGGCTACTTTTGAAATGCGGGGCTACTTTGGACACTTTTGAATATGGATGTTTTTAATTCAAAATATGGTTCAAATCTGTTTGATGTCTTAAGAACTATTATAAAGCAATAGTTTTCCCTTCATTTGGTTGAAATTATTTTTCAAACAGACCGTTTATTGCTTGTCAGGACGAGAAAAAACATCGAATGAACCAATATAATATAAATAACGTATCAGAACATTTGGTCTGTAGGCATTGTTTCTACAGTTCATAAATTTCAAAGGGTTGATCAATTCATTCAAAATGTATCAACGTAGCATATACAATCGAATATTTGTATCGTTATACGTTATAAATGACCGTTTCACCCAAATAAAGGATTGATGGTCCCTTTTTTCAGGCTATCTATATAGCAATATCACGCTGCTCATAATACCAAAGGTAGCACGGAACCATCTTAAAACGCATATTTTTATTGAAATTATGTATGATACAGTATACTACAGTATTGGTACAACGTAGTTTTCTAAATAACCCTGGAATTTGAAATGCAGTTTTGTTATAGATAAAAATGTCCAAAGTAGCCCCCATCCGGTTCTATTTGAGATGTGTCCGATTGGTGTATGAAGAACTTTTTTGTTTATTGATGGATTTAGCTCAAATTTTGCATACATCCTACATACATACTCACAATTATTGTGTATAAAAATTGCGGAAATTCATTCACTAGTCTGGGAGTTATAATGTCATAAAGTTGAAAAAACCATGAAAAGTGTATAAAGAAGCCCCGCACGACGGTATTACTCAATTATATTTGGCAGATTTGCTTGACGTACGTCACCGCGTTCGGATGTTGAGTGGGAGACCAACCACGAGAGACAGGAAAAGCACTTGAAAGCTAGTCAACAACCCAAGTGCTCAATGAAAATTTCGGTATTTTGCAGTTCATGGCGAGTGAGCGGTGAAAGCTAGGCTAAAATTATTAAATGTTCGATACTTATGTCAAGCATTGAAGCCCACAACGAAAAAGTAACGTCAATACGAGACCACAGTGAAAATAACCTCCCATTTCGTAACGTTGCGTATATTGGAAGTGGTGAAAATATCTATCTTTGCTATTGTCAGCTGAGCTCGGTCTCAAGGCAAGGACACGCAGTCAAACTTTGCACAGAGTTGTTTCTATTATTACAACTTGCGCGAAACAGTCGAGATTTCAAACACACAGTCGTACATAATATTACAAAAACATTGAATGGTTGGGGGCTTTATCGACTTGACAATGAAAAACTCGGCGCGAAGAATGCGTAACGCGTAAGCCGGGGGATGTTCGCACGTGCTGCGTTAGAGGATCTGGTCAAACAACTTTCAAGGGCTACGAAAATACCAGAGTCGATCACTCTCAAGTGATGACAACTAGGATATCTGTGGAGAAAGAAAAAGTTAGCTTCTTCTTCCTTATGACTCTACGTTCCCACTGGGACTTGGCCTGCCTTGCTTCAACTTAGTGTTCTTTCAGATCGGCTCGCGCCAGGCCTACCAAAAAGTTCTCCGGTCTGCTGTACGATCCGGCTGGAAAAACCTTTGTACAGATGTTTTTAGTTTGAGTAAAGTCTCGATAATAAAGATAAAAAAAAAGTCAGTCGGTTGAACAAAATCCTTGCAAAATCTTGCAAAATCTTAGGATTTCCAAATGAACGAACTTCGTTTGCGAAATGGCGACTTTACTTCCTCGCATGAGGAAGTTTTCAACTGTTTATTCAGTGCACACTTCCCTTGTGTGGATTTTACATCTTCGGATGAACCTGGTGTTTTTTCTTGGAGTTATTATTTAGCTTCGGCTCGGAGTATCATAATCATAGAATCGATTAAGTGGGCATTAATTAGCTTTGCTCCTTTCAAATCTCCTGGAGCAGATGGGATATATCCTATTTTGTTTTAGAAAAGATTTGATTATTTTAAACATATTATGAAAAACAAACTACTTGTTTGTAAAGTTTATTCCGAAAGTGGGTCGAGCGTCGTATGAAGAAGCAAAGAGCAAGCAAATGGCGTTCAATGTGATCGATCAGGTAAAGTACGTTGCAGTTATTCTTGATTCTGAGCTTTCCTGGGGGGCACTAGTATGGGACAAACATCAAATTCTCTCTCCAGTTGACTTTTTCGATTCCATTTAGGTCTCATATGAACTGTGCAAAATTTCAGTGCAATCGGTGGAACTATAATTTAGCGCAAGTGGTTCGAAGTTTTCATAGGATTTACTATGGGAAAAGTTACACTTTCAAATAAAAATTCCCAGAGGTCGCCCCTTGTCTCGTTAATTCAAATCGATCAACGCTTCCTGTAGCATAATCATTTATGAAACTTTCCTTCGAAGACCACAAAACAATTGGATGATTGTGGAAAAAGTTATTGATTTATTACCGATTAGTGATCCGACGAACGGCTTTTTGTTTTGTTTTATCAGCAGCACTGCTGCTGCCGTTGCTGCGTGGGGTGGCGGGTGGCATCACCACCCCCAGAAACAGCAGCAGCCAAGGCAGCAGTTACAGTGCTGCTGATAAAACAAAACAAAAAGCCGTTCGTCGGATCACTAATCGGTAATAAATCAATAACTTTTTCCACAATCATCCAATTGTTTTGCGGTCTTCGAAGGAAAGTTTCATGAATGATTTTTCTACAAGAAACGTTGATCGATTTGAATTAAGGAGACAAGGGGCAACCTCTGGGATTTTTTGTTTGAAAGTGTAACTTTTCCCATAGTAAATCCTATGTAAACTTTGAACCGCTTGCGCTAAATTATAGTTTCACCGATTGCGCTGAAATTTTGTACAGTTCATATGGGACCCAAATGGGATCTAAAAAGTCGACTGGAGCGAAGATTAATTTTTTTCCATACAAGCGTGTTCCATACTACTGGGCACCTTACATTGAGTTCAGGATCAAGAAAGCTTATTGGGCCTTTGGGCAATGCCGGCGGTCCTTCGGTAAAACTGGGGGTCCTAAACCCAAGTATATCAAGTAGATTTACACAACTGTTGTTCGGCCAATATTGTCCTATGGATGTCTTGTGTGGTTGCAAAAGAGCGAAGTGAGCACGATCCAATGAAAATTAGACCATCTCCAAATGATGTACTTGATGGCGATGTCTGGAGCGTTCCCTTCAACTCCCACGGCAGCGCTTGAAGTTCTCTTTGACGTTGCTCCACTACATATTAATCTCAAACAAGAAACACTTTCTTGTACTTACCGCCTATCGGTATTCGGTTTACAAGAGGGAACTCCTGTGAACCGCAGATCAACACACACCTCGTGGTTTCCACTTTTGGTGAATTGGTACAAAATTGTTCTTGTTCCAAATGATCTTACAATTGCTTGTAATTTTCCATATGGGACATTTTCCACGAGATTCCCTTCCCGGGAAAAGTGGACATATGGTTATCTGGAGAGAAGTATTTCAGACGGCTTTGTCTGTTACACTGATTGCTCTCTTCTTGAAGAGTCATCAGTCTTACTCACTTGGTAGACACTGTACCGTTTTTCAAGCTAAAATATTTGCTCTTATGTGTTGAGTGCAATCAGCACTTCAGCATCACGTAAATGGCAAAGTCATATACTTCTGTTTAGATAGCCAGGCTGCTTTTAATGCACTTTAAACCATTAACCCCTTCATCTCTCCGGAACCACCAAGAAGGCATTGCATCAGATAGGGGCTAGTGCATATCAAACCCTCAAGGTTAGCTGCGTAGCCTGCAGCAACGTACATCGATGACTCGCTTTGGAGAGTCTATCCCGGTAGCATGCTGGCGCTTAGCCAGTTTCCCGAGTGGTCCTCACCACTCCCTTTGTCCTCGGAACGCGAGCAGGGTCAACCCCACGTCCTCGCCTAACTGTTTTGCAGACATTGCTGCTGAAGGCAAGTATATCACTACCTTTTAGGCCTTATCAGCTGCACCAGAAGGTTGCTGACATTAGGGTCTCCACCGGCCCTTACCGGGGACCCCTTTTCAACCGCGGGCTCGGATCCAACCCAGTAGACCGACGCCATGACAGCAACGCTATCAGAACTTCCTCTCCGAGGGCACCGGTATGGCCTACGATTCCGAATCCTCACTTGCACCACCTCGTGTACCGCATCTGAACTAGCCATTCTTTGAGTCCACATGCCACCTCCTCTGTAGCTTCAAGACGATGTGGATGATAGCCATTGAAACGGCATTCCAGCCAAACTCATCCCCACACATCCTCTGAACAAAATTGTCCGGAGTTGTGTCCTCCCCGCATATGGCAAGCATGCGATTACCCATTGTGCGAAAACGTGGGCACACGAACAAAACATGTTCCGCCGTTTCTTCTAAACCAGTACAAACAGGACATTCGGGAGAACCCGCATCCCTAAACGGTGTAGATTCTGTCGGATGTAACCATGGCCTGAAAGGACCTGTGTCAGGTGGAATTTTTCTTCCTCATGGCGCCTTTCGATCCAACTATCTACCCTTGGGATCAACATATGGGTTCACCTTCCTTTGGTGGAACTGTCCCACGCTCGCTGCCATATGACCATGGAACCCATCCTGGCCGTCCTGCGTAAGTCTCTTATGACGCACATTTCGAAGCCCTCTATGCCCTCTCTGATAAGGATGCCTATAGGCATCATACTAGTGATGATACAGAGCACGTCGTGTGATACGGTACGGTACGCACTCGCAACCCTCAGGCACATCAGCCAGTAAGTACTTTCTAGCTTATCACGACAGCTTTCGATACTTAACGCAAAGCCCTATGCCGGGCCGCCACACCTTAGTATGGACGAGGCGACACTAGTCAGAAGCTTGCGCTTACTGGCATACACCGGACCTATTGGACATCCGGGACAGTGTCACTATAGAGTCTGTGGAGGCTTTATTGCAGGCGTAATCAACGTGGCTATCGAAGGTAAGCTTATCGTCGATCATCACACCCAAGTGCATGACGGAGTGCTTCAAAGTGATAGAGCAATCGCAAGGATCTTTTCGATCACCTGGCAATCGTTTGACTCATTTGTCCATAATTCAGTTCAGAAACCAAATATTGCAATGTGGTGTTCAGCAAAGTTGTAGATTGGTGTTTTTTCTACAATTATCACCAAGGACGCCATAGTCTTACTCGATGCTGGGTCATTAGACCGAAGGCCATTAGGCCGAAGGTCATTAGGCCGAATGGTCATCAGGACGAATTGAAAGTTAGCCGTTGTTTTTACCTTTTCCAACAATTTTTGCCAAAAACTAGTTTAACAATGAAACTAGAAAGAATAGCCTATGTTTTAAAGAAGGAAAAATTTATGAATCGAATATCAGCAGTTTCAGCGCCAAAAACTATTTTAGCAATGATACTAGAAAGAATAGCCTATATTTAAAAGAAGGAAAATTCATAGGTAAAATATCAGTAGATTCAGCATCAATAAGTATCTTCGTGCCTGTCACACGATACACACATGCAAAATGGTCATTTGCAGAGGAAGCTCTCAGTTAATAACTGCGGAAGTGTTCATAGAACACTAACCTGAGAAGCAGGCTTTGTCTCAGTGGGGGCGTAACGGCAAGAAGAAGACCCAATGACCATTCGGCCTGATGACCATTCGGCCTAATGACCATTCGGCCTAATGACCATTCGGCCTAATGACCATTCGGCCTAATGACCATTCGGCCTAATGACCATTCGGCCTAATGACCATTCGGCCTAATGACCATTCGGCCTAATGACCATTCGGCCTAATGACCATTCGGCCTAATGACCATTCGGCCTAATGACCATTCGGCCTAATGACCATTCGGCCTAATGACCATTCGGCCTAATGACCTTCGGCCGAATGGCCTGACACCGTCTTACTCTTATATATACGGCGCTAGAGCGCACAGTGTGACCATTCTGAAAAAAAGACGATCAAAACCTCTAAGAGCCATTAGATGACATGTTAGCATATAGGTGTCTTTGGAAGGTATGTTCATTAAAATCTACTCTATTTTTATGCATATTCACTGTATGGTAAAACTGTAAGGTGAACCCGACCAAAAAATATATTTTCAAAACAATTTTTTAAAGGGCAGATGTCTTCAGCAAAGTTGTAGAACAAGTAATTTCAAGTAACTTTACTGAAGACACCATATAGCTTAGACTTCATTTTTCGGGAGAAAATATGAAAGTTTTAAAAAACAACCTCAAATTCAACTTCTCCATGATTATTGATTATATCGTAAAATTTTAACATGATATGTTCTACAAGTTTGTAGGTACTACTGGAATACACTATCTTGCCGAAGACACCAATTCTGTAAAATTAGAAATTGCTTCAGTAAATCAATTTTTTTGAAATTTTTTCACTATTTTCACTATTGAATATTTTTTGAATAGGCACTTTTTGGCAGCCGTGATGTCAAAATTTCAATGGTTTATTACGTTCAGAATAGACCAAAAGTGACTTAACAATCGGGTCTGACAAGGCACTTTGATTTCTGATGCTATTTTAATGGTCATTTTTCAAAGAAAATATTCACAAATTTCATGCAAATCATTCAATACAAACTGAAAACTCAAACTTTTTGACATTATTATTAGTTAATCCAAATAGCATTCTTATTGAAATAGTCTACATTTCTAACACTTTGGTTGACTTTACAGTCAATACCCGACAAAAAATATCGCTTATTAAATTTAAAGATGAATTTTTAAGCACCAATTAAAAACTGTCTTTTTATCTAATTTTTATTGCAATTCTCAATGCATTTGTTTATGTTTAAAATACATACATCAATCAATCAACTAAAACAATGATAACATTTTTTTCATTTGCTATGTTAACATTTTAACTTCGGTTAAAAAAACTAAAAAGGCGAAAGTATAATGAACGCCTCTAAAGGTTTTGTGTTGAAAATAAAAAATAAAATAAAACGAGTGAAACATTGTTACTTCACATTGAAATAGCCAGTATCTGTTAGAGATATTCTTGATTGGAAATCTTTCGTCATGATGAAAATTCTTCACAGAAATTTTATTGCTGTTGGATACTATTTAAAATGTATTTTTTCCAGTTTTCAAGAACTGCGCCCCTTAGGTCGATTCCTGTCATTGATGTTCAAAATTCCTTCGTCGTAGACATATTACCTTGGTTCATCCCTTAACAAATCCGCATCAAGATCACGGCTCGATTATGGATACTTTTCCGGAGGAGCCTTTGGCTTAAAGTTATTATAACGATTTTTTGAAAAAATACAGAGGTTTTGTGCCTTTTTGAGAAAGATTTCGTAGTTGAGAAAATCACTCAAAGAGGCTTTTCCCCCTTTCAAAATTTTTAGTTCAAAATAAATGACACTAACAATTGAAATAGCCTGCATTTATTTAACTTGTTTTTTTATTCAGAATTACTACTCGGTTGCACTACAAATAATATCGAAAAGTTGTATGAGATTTGTGAATATTTTCTTTGAAAATGACTATTAAAATAGTATCCGATATCAAAGTGCATCAGACCCGATTTTTAAGTTTAATTTGGTATATTCTGGACGTAATGAACCATTGAATTTTTGACAGCACGGCTGCCAAAAAGTGCTTATTCAAAATATTCAATAGTGAAAATAGTGAAAAATTTAAAAAAAAATAGTTTACTGGAGCAATTTTCAATTTTATAGAGTTGGTGTCTTCGGCAAGATAGTGTATTTCAGTAGTACCTACAAACTTGTAGTACATATCACGTTGAAATTTTTCGATATAATCATGGAAAAGTTGAATTTGAGGTTGTTTTTTTAAAACTTTCATATTTTCTCCCGAAAAATGAAGTCTAAGCTATATGGTGTCGTCAACAAAGATACTTGAAATTACATGTTCTACAACTTTGCTGAAGATTTCTACCCTCTAAAAAATATTTTGAAAAAATATTTTTTTGCTCGGGTTCACTCTACAGTTTTACCATACAGTGAATATGCACAAAAATAGAGAAGGTTTATCTGAACATAACTTCCAAAGACACCTATTTGCTGAAATGTAACCTAACGGCTCTTAGAGGTTTTGATCGTCTTTTTCTGAATGGTCCCACTGTGGAGATCTAGTATCACCTGCTCATACTAAACGATCGAAAAATCCGATCGTTTAGTATGAGTAGGTGGTACATACTAACATTTTTACGACGTAAATATTAGAGTAAAACTATGGTGCCCTTGGTGATAATTGTAGGAAAACACTAATCTACATCTTTGCCGAACACAACATTTCAATATAAGGCTTCTGAGCTGAGTTATGAAAAAAATAAGTCAAACGATTACCAGGTGATCAAAAACATCCTTGAGCAATCGCCTACACTGACCACTGGATGCTGCTCCGACTAATAACCACCACCTCAGTTCTGTGGTAACCAACTCTAGTTTCCTGGATCTCATCCACAACTATGATCGAGTGGATAGTAGGTAGTGAACTCCACTGCTTCGATAGATTCACCGTAGACTTCCTGCGTAATGTCATCAGCGAGTTCAATGATCTCCACCCCCACCGGGAACTCTAACCTCAACACCTCGTCGTGCATGACATTCCATATCACCGGACCTAGGATGGAACCTTGCGGGACTGCTGAGGTTATGTGAAAGCACTTCCGACTCTAGTATTAGTACTCGATTATAACTTCCTAGAATCTTGCGGAGTTTCAGAAGAAACTTATGTCAATCTATTTAGAAGAATTGAGAAATATCTGGATAAATGTTTGAGGGAACATTTGAAGGAAGCCCTGCAGAAACTCCCTAAAATATCCCTGGAAAAATTTCTGGAGAAACCGGATTCCTGGAGTTATTTCTGAAAGAATGGAGCAATTTTGAAAGGAACCAATAGAAGGTTTCTCAAATTAATCGTTGAACAATATGAAGAATCTCATAAGAAGTTCTGAAGTAATCTTCAAGGATATTTCTTTAGTTTGTTTTTGGTCAAATATTTGAGTGCACGTGGAAAAACAGGAAAAAAAATCTCGTAGTGGGAGTTTTTTTTCGATCTCAAGAGTTGGTTACTTGTTGAGTAACCTAGAGTAACCTCGATGACACCACTGCACTAAGGGCCAGAATCGCAATCTAGCGGAACAAAATTAATTACTCCAAAACGAAGCATTTCCGACACATGGTATCTTCGACAAAGTTGCTTGACCTCAGCAGGGGCATCTATTGATAAGAACGTAGTAGTTCGCAAATCGTCCGCATAGGTGGCGCCACCATCTAACTTCTTTGTTTTACTTTCTAGAGACTTGGCGTCTTCGGCAAAGTTGTTCATTTTGGCAAAATAAACAACTCTTTCTCAGACGTCAAAATTCCACAGCCTACTGTTTTCGAGTTATTTGAAAAATAAAATACATTCAATGAAAAACAAGTTTTTTAAGCTAATTTTGACATTTTTACTAGAAACCATGTGAGTTTAATTTTTTTCCCAATGCAAATATGTCAAATCAAACACATTCTATGGAAATATATTCAATATTATCATTAAAAATTTGAAATTAAAATACAAATTCGAAAAAATAGTGTGAATTTCAAGCCTTAATATCTCACAAAGCGCAAAAAATCGCAACTTCAAATTTTCAGCAAATACGAAGCAATACTAGGTGAACATACTGTCAAAAATTTGGAGAGGTATTTTTTGGTGTTTTTGAGATAATAGCTTTTTAGTAACACCATAAATATAAGTAGTGCTAGCGTGTAACTTTTTACTGTTACACATTAGAGAGTTTATGTCTTTGAGAAAGTTGTTCATTTTGACTAAATAAACAACTGTTTCTTAGACGTCAAAATTCCACGGCTTACTGTTTTTGAGTTATTGTGTATTAACTAGATTTTATTGATAAAATTTGTCAATAAAACACATTTTGATGCAATAGTATGAACTATTTTATATTGTTTTTGATTTTACGATACAAAGTAGGTCATGAAAATGTCAGTTTCGTGGAGCTCCAGTTTTACAATCTCTAGAGATTGATCAACGTCCTTTCCATCCAGGAACAAATCCACGAGCTCTCAGCAAGATATTTCGTTCTCTAAAATTTAAAATGATTGACAAAAAAGGTTAAGCTTAAAACATTTGGAAAATAACATGCGAAAAATTAAAAGTTAGCTTGAGCCATGCTGACAATAGTATACTGACATTTTCATGACCTACTATGTATCGTAAAAAATAAAACAATAAAAAATAGTTCATACTATTGCATCAAAATGTGTTTTATTGACAAATTTTATCAATAAAATCTAGTTTATATACAATAATTCGAAAACAGTAGGCCGTGGAATTTTGACGTCTAAGAAACAGTTGTTTATTTAGTCAAAATGAACAACTTTCTCGAAGACAGAAACTCTCTAATGTGTAACAGTAAAAAGTTACACGCTGGCACTACTTATATTTATGGTGTTACTAAAAAGCTATTATCTCAAAAACACCAAAAAATACCTCTCCAAATTTTTGACAGTACGTTCACCTAGTATTGCTTCATATTTGCTGAAAATTTGAAGTTGCGATTTTTTGCGCTTTGTGAGATATTAAGGCTTGAAATTCACACTATTTTTTCGAATTTGTATTTTAATTTCAAATTTTTAATGATCATATTGAATATATTTCCATAGAATGTGTTTGATTTGACATATTTGCATTGGGAAAAAAAATAAACTCACATGGTTTCTAGTAAAAATGTCAAAATTAGCTTAAAAAACTTGTTTTTCATTGAATGTATTTTATTTTTCAAATAACTCGAAAACAGTAGGCTGTGGAATTTTGACGTCTGAGAAAGAGTTGTTTATTTTGCCAAAATGAACAACTTTGCCGAATACGCCAAGTCTCTAGGACGTAAAACAAAAAAGTTAGATGGTGGCGCCACCTATGCGGACGATTTGCGAACTACTACGTTCTTAGCAATAGATGCCCCTGCTGATGTCAAGCAACTTTGTCGAAGATACCATGTGCCAGAAATGCTTCGTTTTGGAGTAATTAATTTTGTTCCGCTAGATTGCGATTCTGGCCCTTAGTGCACTGGTTTGGTTATGTTCTAGAAAGTTTAAAAAAATCTTAAACAGATCCAAATCCCCCCTGAGCACTCGCTACTTATTTTTCCGTTAACCATCCTTATCCCTAATTTAAAACACTCCCACTGCCCTGAACACAATCAGATTCCATTTAGGTAACGCTGCCTTCAAAAATGAAACCAGCACTAGTTTTGTAAGAATTCAAATAAGTTTTTTTTTCATTTCTTCTCATTCTGTATTAAGGCAAAATTGGACGCATTTCCTCATGTTTGGTTTTTGATTTTATTGCTAACGAAGCAATATTTTCAAAATCGATTTTTGTTCGTATGTAGAGTATGGATCAAGGGATCAAGGTATCTTCTTATTTATTTTTTCCTGGTGGAGCTCATTTTTAGTTTTTTTCAAAAACATTTTTAAACGAAATTTCGAAAAAAAAATATTACTGCAAAAATGAAAATATGTTCTACCAGCAAAAAATCAGGAGATACGTTGATCCATACTCATACATGTGTATGAAAACCAATTTTGAAAATTTTGCTTCGTTAAAAAATCAAAAACCAAAAAAATGAGGAAATGTTTCCAGTTTCGCCTTAACAAAAACGTTGTCTCTAGAAAGAGGGCCTCCACGAAACTGTGGCCTTGAGCCTCTGAATTTGTATACTCGCTTCTGATTACATATTAACTGTACCAGTAAGTGCAACCGTTTTACTAGAACGTAACCGTTTTATAAGATAGACAAAAAGTATACTTTTTACTATTTTACTATTGTCATGACTACTGCTGCCGTTCTTCTGCAAAGTGACATAAGCGCCATTCTAAATTTTGACGTCTTTTGATACAGGGAAATTGTGTATTTTCGGCAGTTTCGTTCTCTTCGCTATCAAAGGTTTTTTGAAAGCTTTTGAACACACAGTTGACGTAGATTCCTTCCCAACCAAGCTGATTTATACGACCAAGTTTCAGAAAATTTGGCCGACAAAACCCCTTACGACGCTGAGAACAAACCTACCGAAAATACCCAAAGTCACCCTATATCTGGTGAAATCATGACACTGTGGTATGTCTGCTATATTAGGACGCAAGATCTAGTTTTATTTTTTTTTTTCGTTTTTATTAACGTGTATTTTAACTTAAATGCTAATTCTACACTTACAAGATCTAGTGGTAATCTGGCATTTATGGATGAACATATAACGAACGATCAAGAGTTTGATGAACAATAACCAAAAATGTACCAAAATAATCATTGTCGCTTACGTCACATTACTGAAGAACGATAGTACGTAAATAAATTTTTGCAATTTCTCATCGTAATAGGCTGTTTTACCTCACGCCTACGGAAAAGGCCTACTTTTCACACCAAATTAACAGTGCTGTAATGGTTCATTACAGCACTGATTTGCGTTGCGTAATGAACCATTACAGCACTGTTTTCAGTTTTGGTCAACTTCTTGATGCTTTCTGGACGCAGTTTTAAAAAATTGTGAGAACTGCACAATATAACCTGTTATGATCAGATTTTCTTGAACATGGCTATGAACATCAGTGTGCAGATTGATGAAAAAGTTTTGTTTAAAACTATCCTCAAGGGTAATTTATGAAATTGCAAAAAACGTTGTACGCAACTCGGTGCAGAACTCGATTTTTCCAGCACTCGTCGTAATTATCCAACTCGGCAAGCCTCGTTGGATAAATGTACGACTCGTGCTGTAAAAATCGTCCTTCTGCACCTTGTTGCGTAAACTACTATTAATGCGTACCAATAAATGGGTAAAACGGTTTAACATACAAAACATTGAAATATATAATCCATCTTTTACTTATGAACGTTAGATTTAATTTTTGTAAACAATGTTCCACTTGTTGCGCTACAGCACAGCTATCAAATCCAACCTTAAATTAGTATATTTTTCACTCTATCCTTCCACTACTCCCACACCAAACCAGAAAACTACATAATTTTCCTCATCGAATAACCCACGCAACGAATGAGGAACCAATTTGTAAATAACCGACTCAATCGGTTATGTATAGAAGATGGTCGTAACGACCACTACCAACCCGCAACATTATTCTCATAATATTTTGTTTTGCAGAATCGCAAGTGAACCCGTTTTAGACCTATTTTAGACTTGTCAGCACACACAGTTTGTGAATCATCATTCTTGTTCAACAAGACATGTCGCTCCGATAAAAAAAGGAAGTTAATGGGAGAGTTTTTAATGTTACATGAATATGTTACTTAAAACATGTTGGTATAGGCTATCCCTTAAAGTATGAACACAACTTTGCATAGTGAGAAAACAAAAAAATTGTAAACAAGCAGACGTTTTTAAAACGAGTAAAACTAGTTCTTATATACAGAATGTTCGCTATAGTAAACCAACTTTTTAAACGAACAAAATACGAATTTTGTATGTTAATGCCAAATACGCTGAGAAAATTTATTTTTCAAATTCATTCGCAAGTTTTAGCTTAGAGTGAAATAAATTTGTAATTAATTCTCATTTTATTTCCTAGAGTATGTTAACGATCCACCAATGACGGGCGTAAGAATATAAGAATATTAGGTACCTCTAAATCTCCACAGATGCCAGTAAAAGGCATGTGTGTTAGTTTGTTATTTCGAAAACAGAATTTGAACTGTGAATTCCTGAATAGTTACAGATATTCTGAATCAGTCTAACCAATATTTGGTTCATCGTACAAACTGAAAACCCGTCTTCATAACTCGCATCTGTGGATTTGGGTTAGACCGACCGAAATAGAAAAAAACGAAAATCCGAATTCCCTGTGGCTGGTGGTGTTGGTGCTGGCGATCTACCTACGTGCGGCGAGCGTCGTTCGACTCAGCGACCACTCTCGCTTGACCAGGGTGCGTGTTTTTCATCACGGCAGCAGCAGGAAAAACGAGGACACATATGCGATCAGCAACCATGGCATGGCAGCGGGAAGGTTTGCTAATGGTGGAAATATTTCAATTAGCACACCAAACGGCCAAATGTAGAACGAAAGCAACAACCAACCGAACGATGCGGTGGTGGATTGCCTTGAGTGGCGAACCGAAATGACCGAATGGATGCCTTTTCCTCCTCCGGGATGAGATGCTGCTTAGGTAGGTACATTTACATAGAGGCACATAATGGTATGACGAATCTGTGAGGAATCCGAAATTTTCTCCATTTTCTTGTGGGTGACGCGGCTGCAAGAAGGTGGGGGTCGGGGAGTTTTATTTATTTTTTGGCAATGAAGTAAACGTTCGGCACTGCAAGCTGGGATTTCATTGCTGCAAGTTTTTGTGCACATCTGCTGGAATGATGGAAAGAAAAATATTTTCATCCGGTCGAGGCTAATGAGGTGGTAATCAAGTTAGGATTGAAATACGGTTGAACCGTGAAGCAATCAAAATAACATCTTTTAAGAAGAAAAATAAAATAATAGGGGTTGTTTAGCCAACTTACATTAGCTCAGCTTAGCTTATTTGAAAAACTATACTCGGTGTTCAGTAAGCTCGAATACACCATATTTGAATTAATTTCACAAACTGAACACTATTACTCAATGAATACTAGACGAAATACCAATAAAAGACTTGCGTGCCAGCCGAAAGGAACTTGAGACACATTTGCAATTATTGCAATAGGGTAAATGACAGTTTATTTCAAAACACATATTGTATTTGATCAGTATTATGTGAGCTTTCAATTAATACGTTCACTTTGACAATCTGAATTACAGATGGAAAATAAATTCAATTGATTGTGTATCCGAACTTATTGAACACCGTGTGCATACAGAGTGTTCCAGCAATTATGAACAACACATTGCATCTCTTTTGTTACTAGGTTGACTTAATTTGGTGGAACTTTCAATGGTTTCGGCTTGCAATCACAGAGTTTAGCGTTGATATTTTAAGTTCGTTGCCGACATTTCGATCCGCTGGTTTGGATCTTCTTCAGGGCCTGTACTTTATTGATGGTTTTGTTATCGGTAACTCTACATTTTTTACATTTACTTACTCGAAGTTAATCAACTTGTGACGTGCCGTATTTGCACGGAGGTATGTCGGGGTTATGGTGGAATGACCTCACTGAGAATGGACAGTTGGAAAATGTGGAGCTGTTGTGGAGAAATTACATATAGAATCTACTTAACAATTTTGAGCCCTTGCTAAATTAATGGGAAAGTAAATAATGGGGGTTTTCGGCCCTTTTCGGGTGTTTCACCGTCGAAAAAAGGGATTGTTGTGGGTTGTGACGTATGGGAGGTTGTTGGGTGGTTGAGTTAACTAGTGTTGGTTGTGTGCTTACCTTACCGATCAGACTAAGGCCGGGGTGGCCTCTGCTGTACATAGTAGCCGTCTCCATTCCACTCGGTCCATGGCTGTTTGTCTCCAGTTCCGCACCTAGCTCGCTGCGCTCCACGCCTTCTTGTACCGGTCGGATGACTCTCGAGAACCATTTTAGTCGTGTTGCTATCCGACATCCTGATGACGTGACCCGCCCACCGTAGCCTGCCCATTTTCGCGGTATGGACGATGGTTGGTTCTCTCAGCAGCTGATGCAGCTCGTGGTTCATTCGCATTCTCCAAGTCCCGTCTTCCATCTGCACTCCGCCGTAGATGATACGCAACACCTTCCGTTCGAAAACACCAAGGGCGCGTTTGTCCTCTGCACGTAGGGTCCATGTTTCGTGCCCATAGAGGACGACTGGTCTAATCAGTGTTTTGTAGATGGTTAACTTCGTGTTACAGCGAAATTTATTCGATCGTAGAGTTCTGCGGAGTCCAAAGTAAGAACGATTTCCTGCCACAATGCGCCTCTGAATGTCTCTGCTGGTGTCGTTGTCGGCGGTCACCATTGAGCCCAAGTACACGAATTTTTCAACCGCCTCGATTTCATCACCGTCGATATAAATTCGGAGTGGTGGGCGCGGTGATTCCTCCCTGGCCCAGACAACCAATTTGCTCGTATAATGAAGTTTATGTTCATGGTATACGTACTTTTATGCGTTAAAGTTACATCGCATAAGATGCAGCAAAAGTGCCTTATGCGTACAAAAGTGGAGGCGCTATACGTGCATTGACGGTACAATAATAACGCTATATGACTTGAAGCGATATCTTATGCGATGTACCGTGTGCACTATAGCGACGTAATTTAGAATCTTATGCGACTTAAAAATATTAAAAAAAAAAAAAACAAACAATTCTTGTCAGCTCGATATTGAACTAATGACCTCTGGATTGTCGAGCTACACTTCACATACAACACCAAACGCTACTTATGTAATAAGCTGATCAATTATCATGATATTCTAACTCACCTCAGTGTTTGTTGGAAAGCACTTGGTCGATATGCGCTGTGCGTTTTTGGCAGGCTAAAAACGACGAGCACCATTTTCCGCACAGTTTTCACTGCCCCTCTCTGGCTAGCGTCTCCATTGTTGATTATCAAGCCAACAAAACAAATATTCATGACTTTGCAACCATAATTACATGTGTTCACTTTCTTGTAGCTTTTTGGCACTGCGGCCACATTCTAACAGAATCCCTTTAATTGTTATCACATATCAATCAATCAATCATATTTATTTTCATAATTAAAGTTATATAATACAATAAATTTCAAATTCTAGTATAATGAGCTGGGTAAACCTTTCATCATTACAGTAAATCTTTTTTCGTATTTTGCGTTACAATGATTTAGGAAAAATAAAGTGGATTAAAATAGAGGAAAACAATCATTTAGATGAAAAAAAAAACCTCACCATTGAACAGATCGAGAACTTAAAAACTAGACCTTAATACTAATTACACAAAGCACGTAACATATCAAAAGAAGAACTTGCACATTTCTGATAATAATTCGTTTTCATTCGATTTACATACTGATCTAATGTTTCAATGTGACTCATTTCATGTAATTCTTCAGTACAAAACCATGGGGGTAAGTTGTGGATCATTTTTAAACATTTGTTTTGGAAAATCTGAAGCTTTTTTCTATGAGATAGAGCACATTCTGACCAGACTATTGAAGCGTATGTTAGAGTTGATCTAAATACTGTTTTATAAAGCAAAATTTTGTTTCTATTGTTCAATTTTGATCTTCTATTAATAAAAGGATGTTATCACATATCAAATCGCATTATGTCAAAATAAATTCTTCTAGCTTATGCGAGTTTGTATGCACATTTTAACGAGTTTTTTTTAAATACTTTTATGCGATTTCTTCTATACACCAAAGCGAGGTAAACTGACACAACAAGAAAAGTACCAAGCGAAGTCGTATAATCATCGCAGTACGCAATTATGCGAATTCATGTCACACTTTGCGAGTTCGCTCGCACGCGTTTGCGAATAAGTAAAGTTCATCGCAATAAAACATCAGAATAAAATCTACTACGATGTACTCATACATTATAGAAGTTAATTTGTATTCTTATATGACTTAACCCGATACATCGTAATAAGTTCGAAAAATATCATCATATGCATTGAAAATTGTCAGTCAGCCGTACATATATGCGATAGTGACTTAAAATAGTACTTTATACGATGTACAGCATGGTTTCTTATGCGACTCCTGGTTGTCTGGGGGAGCCCTTTGCCATCATGTACTTTGTCTCTTTGTCGACTCATTAATGACTAATCCGATTCGTCTGGCTTCACTCTTTAGTCGGATGTACGTTTCCGCCATCGTCTCAAATTTACGAGCAATAATATCAATATCGTGAGCGAAACCAAGCAGCTGAACGGACTTCGTGAAAATCGTTCCACTCGTGTGTATCCCCGCTCTCCTAATTACACCCTCTAAAGCAATGTTGAACAGCAAGCACCAAAGAACATCACCTCGCCGTAATCCTCTGCGAGATTCGAAGGGACTCGAGAGTGTCCCTGATACTCGAACTGCGCACATCACTCGATCCATCGTCGCCTTGATCAATCGTATCAGTTTATCCGGGAACCTGTATTCGTGCATAATCTGCCATAGCTGTTCTCGATCGATTGTATCATACGCCGATTTGAAATCGATGAACAAGTGGTGTGTACGCACGTTGTATTCGCGGCATTTCTGCAACACCTGGCGGATGGCGAACATCTGGTCCGTTGTAGCGCGTTCACACATAAATCCAGCCTGATGTTGCCCCACGAACTCTCTTGCAATCGGTGATAGACGGCGGCAAAAACTTTGAGAGAGTATCTTGTAGGCAGCGCTCAGTAGTGGGATTGCGCGGTAGTTCCCGCAATCCAACTTGTCGCCCATTTTGTAGATGAGACACACGATACCTTCCATCCATTCCTCCGGTAATACTTCCTCCTCCCAAATCTTGGTAATGACCCAGTGTAGTGCTCTCACGAGTGCTTCTCCACCGTATTTTAGAAGCTCGCTCGGTAGTTGATCTGCTCCAACGGCTTTGTTGTTTTTCAACCGACCAACTTTCTCCTTAATCTCTTGGAGGTCAGGGACCGGAAGTCTTTCGTCATGTGCACATACTCCTGGATCTGTTACCACGCCACCTTCGGTACTTACAACGTCGCCATTAAGGTGCTCATCGTAATACTGCCGCCACCTCTCGACCACCATACGCACGCTCGTGAATGTTGGTTGTGTGGGAATGTTGTTGTCATTAGGTTGTGTACTACGGAATTCCGTCGTCAAATCGTATCCGTTAGAGTAAAATATTCAAAAAACTGTAACTTGTGAATCCTTTAGAGAAACATTGCTTAAATATTATACATTTTGATTGATATTTGATTTACCAATGTATATTTATTGAAATCATAAATGGCCATAGAATACATAAATGGCCATAGAACCACTAACTGTTGGTCGCCATTTTCTCTGAAGTTCAAGTACGATTCGGGAGACCATGGAAGTAAAAGAATCCCATTTGTCCACCCCCGTACACATCCTTACAACAATGTTGTCCGGTGTGATATCTCTATCGCATATCTCCTACATACTTGGCTTTTGATTTACGAAGCGTGGACATTCAAAGAGCACATGCTCCGCGGTCTCGTCGCGGTCTGCGCATTCTGGACATGCGGGGGAGCCCGCATGTTCAATTCTGTACAGATTCCACCTAAAAGCACCCATGGCCTGACAGAAATTGTGTCAAGTGAAAATTCACTTCGCCATGGGGCCTGCTTGTCCATTTAGACACGCTCAGTATGAGTCTGTGTGTCTATCTGCCCTTACTAGATGAATCCCATTATCCCTTTGCCGGCTTACGCTTACTTGAGACTATTGCAGAGCTATTTGGCATTATCTTTGACAATGTCATTATCGCCATGCTTGCCCTTTTGCAGGAATATTTCACGTGGCCTCCGAATTTCAGCTTCGTCGATCATAACCCCCAATTGATTCAGTGGGCGCTTAAGTAATAAAATTAATTTTATTATGCTTTTGAACACCTGTTCTTTAAAACCATGCATAAACCAAATTGCTCTGCAAAACGACATCAACTCAACCATAAACCCGCCATAAGACCAAAGAGGCCCATCCTAAGATGCTCTTGGAGAGTTGTTTTAAAATTTCTCTTCAAACTTGTTGTACTTCCCAAGTTGTCCTCAAGTCGAATTGCTCTCTCCTTGTAGAGTTCTTCAAGTGCACGATAAAACGATAATAAATTTGTAAGTGTAGTTGCTGATGCAGCTTTTATGTCCACAGAATTTCTGTGAATTAAATTAAAAACACAATGAAAATTACACATTATTGTAATCGGTATTAATTTATTACACAAATTGAAAATATTTCCGTGCTGTAACAAAGATGCCATATGCCAAGCAAAATTCATCGTATATATGTTGCAAGATACTTCCAAAAATTGCAACGCGCTTCCATTATAACGCACTAATAAAATATTTAAAAATATTATTCCTGATCATGCGAACATTGCTCATGAGTTTTCTCAACATGGCTTCCATTGAAATCTAGGCCGGTGGTCGGTCCATCATTGATGGTTTTAATCAACATCACCATAAGATCGTCTTAAATTTCTTTCAACTTAGGCCAGAGCTGAAAGCATAACTCAAGAATACTAGGATTTATAACATTCTCAATGCAGCATGGTTGGTCTCCATCAAGAACGTCTTAAATTTATTTCATCTTATGCAAGGGTAAGTATTACTCAAGAGTACTCAGATTTATAACGTTCTTGATGCAGGTTTATGCAAACTCCGCCGAGAACGTCATAAATCATGTACGCCAAATTGTGAACAAACAATAAATTATCGCACCGCGGAGGATTTTGTGAATCTCGTCCGATGAATTTAATTATCAGCCCGGTACTGTTGCCAACC
Source organism: Aedes albopictus (assembly GCF_035046485.1). Lineage (NCBI taxonomy): Eukaryota > Metazoa > Arthropoda > Insecta > Diptera > Culicidae > Aedes > Aedes albopictus. Next base: position 196,624,958 of record NC_085137.1, on the reverse strand, counting down.
AGGCAGACCTTTTTCGATAACCGGCCTTGATGTGGTGCAGTGCCTCATTCCTCCGGTCAGCACTTCCAACAGGTAAGTAGTTGTTGATATTGAAGATCGATGATTGGAACCCCGATTGCACGGGAATCGACGTCCTGGATGACCATACCCACCTCATTTCGGATGCTGCAACCGGAGGAACTTGGCATTGCACCGCGTCGCGGTTGGGTTTCCGGGTATTTAGGTGTTCTTCATTGGCAGCAATTATGGAACGATGAGAATCAAAATCTGATGCTTGAGTTTTTTCTTGTATTTTTCATGAACCAAACTGTTCTCATGCGAGACTAGTTGCTCTAGATCAAGAACGAATGATTGAAGATAACTACAAGAACCTTATAAAACTGAAAATAAGTTCAACAGTTCTTGTTGTGTTTATGATTTTATGAACTGAACCTCAAGTATTCTTGGAGGTGTTTTTAAAACCACATAATGACAAAGAATAGTTGTGCTCAGCTGAAACTTCGATAAGATCAACTAGAATATGCAATGTTCCGATAAAACTATCATAAAACATATAAAACCAAATAGAATTATGATTGTTGCTTGGATATTCTTAATTTATTCAGTTGAAAATCGGAGTTTTCGGCTAGCGAAGTTGGATTTTTCTCCAAATCCGTGCGTCGGACCAAACTTCGGAAGTGGTGCGCTGTATAGTAAACCTGCCCAAGTATCATTTTTTAGTCAAATACACTGGAAGAGGCTACTAGAACCATCATAAAACCAGAATAAAAGGTAAAAGGTTTTATGACGGTTTGTAAGACCTCTACAAGACTAATTGATTATCAAAATTTTACTTGGGCTGGTCCGCTATACAGCGCACCACTTCCGAAGTTAGGTCCGACGCACGGATTTGGAGAAAACCCCAACTTCGCTAGTCGAAAATTCCGAGTTTCAACTGCACGGAGAATAGATTTGATCGTGCCCCACATGCCTGTAGTGACCACTGCCTGTTGTTCAGACTTGTGGTTGTCTCGACCTCATCCAGTCCTCCACTATTTCGTGCGTGCGCGCGTGCGTTGCTGTCAGTTCCACTTCCTCTATCGGCTCGTCGTATACCACGAGGGTAATATCATCGGCAAAGCCGACCAGCTTTACGAGCGGTGGAAGTTTGTGCCTCAATACGCCGTCATACGCCGCGTTCCATAGTATCGGGCCCAGGATGGAGCCCTGAGGTTGTAGCTCCTCTCACCTTCCTCGGTGTCATAGATTAGCACCCTATTCCCGTTCGTTTCTTTTGGAGCGCCATCTCGCTCGTTTTGGTTACTGCCCTAATAGCGTGCAGCGTCGATCGACCCTTTCGGAAGCCGAACTGGTTATCCGAGAGGCCGGAGTCATCGGGTTTCTCGGTAAAAACCATCAGCCTCGACAGAATGAGCCGTTCCAACAGTTCCCCAGTGATGTTCAGAAGGCAGATATGCCAACGGGTCACCAGGTGGCTTTCACCTCCCCGGGTAGAGGTGAATGGCAAACCAAAAACAAAAGAATAATAAATTTTATTGTCATAACTTATTTTGTCATTCGTTAGTTCTTCTTGAAGAGCTTTAAACAACATTGATAACACAGCGCAACATTTTTTTGTCTCAAGAGCAAACTTATGTGTCTCCGAAGGATTTTGGGCCGCTGAATCCGAATCCGGGCTCAGATTTGCTCCAACACGTCACAATTTTGAGCTATACCTCAATTTATAGGGCAAAATATGCGATTTTGGGCTTTTTTGACTGCAAGCCATTAAGCATGGAAATATTTTTTTTAAGCAATCAAAAGGTTAATTGGTCAATTAACATCTAAATTAACAACTCATGCAAAATATTTCGTTTTACCTAATCAAATTTGATAGATTTAAGCATCTTATGTAAGTATGGAAACTTGCATGCAACTTTTGGAGGGTGACTTGTATGGGAAATATCGTACCTAACATAAATCGCTTAAAACTATCAAATTAAATTTGGTAAAACGAAATATTTAGCATGAGTCGTTAATTTAGATGTTAATTGACCAATTAACCTTTTGATTGCTTAAAAAAATATTTCCATGCTTAATGGCTTGCAGTCAAAAAAGCCCAAAATCGCATATTTTGCCTAATAAATTGAGGTATAGCTCAAAATTGTGACGTGTTAGAGCAAATCTGAGCCCGGATTCGGATTCAGCGGCCCAAAATCTGTCAGAGACACATAAGTTTGGTCTTGAGACATGTAGTAATAGAGACAGAGAAGAGAATGATTGAAGCGAAAAATATGCGCCTTCTGATTGGCCGACTCAGTGGAAAGCTAGAATGAACAACAAAAGCGAACATACAAAAAGAGCTGCGCATCGTGGATTCAAGTCAGTTGATAGACGATAGTGGATACGAACGGACGCACCAAAAGGCAGCAACAATGGCATTTGCAGTACACAGCAGTCCACCACAGAGAGGTTTTAAAGAATTTCCTCTCTGTGGTCGGTGTTGTGGCTGTAAGAATAGCCGCAGCGGTCACGACAATTGGCACAGTAGAGTCTCCCTAATATTTGTAAGTATAAATGCATCAAAAACAGCAAACTGGCGAGTAAAAGGACAGTTTTGCGCTAGTAGAAAAATAGCAGTCTGGCGGAAGGACAGACTTGCTGGAAATTGAAGCAAATTGGCGAGTAAAAGGACAGTTTTGCGCTAGTAGAAAAATAGCAGTCTGGCGGAAGGACAGACTTGCTGGAAATTAAAGCAAACTGGCGAGTAAAAGGACAGTTTTGCTTCTGTTGAAAAGAAGCAGTCTGGCGGAAGGAGAGAATTGCTGAAAATTGAAGCAAACTGGCGAGTTAAAGGACAGTTTTGCGCTAGTAGAAAAATAGTAGTTTGGCGGAAGGACAGACTTGCTGGAAATTAAAGCAAACTGGCGAGAGAAAGGACAGTTTTGCGCTAGTAGAAAAATATCAGTCTGGCGGAAGGACAGACTTGCTGGAAATTAAAGCAAACTGGCGAGTAAAAGGACAGTTTTGCTTCTGTTGAAAAGAAGCAATCTGGCGGAAGGACAGACTTGCTGGAAATTGAAGCAAACTGGCGAGTTGTTATGCTCGTAAAAACATGCGAAATTGAAAACTAGAGAGTAGGGGTGAGAGGGAATGTAGTAATAGAGACAGAGAAGAGAATGATTGAAGCGAAAAATATGCGCCTTCTGATTGGCCGACTCAGTGGAAAGCTAGAATGAACAACAAAAGCGAACATACAAAAAGAACTGCGCATCGTGGATTCAAGTCAGTTGATAGACGATAGTGGATACGAACGGACGCACCAAAAGGCAGCAACAATGGCATTTGCAGTACACAGCAGTCCACCACAGAGAGGTTTTAAAGAATTTCCTCTCTGTGGTCGGTGTTGTGGCTGTAAGAATAGCCGCAGCGGTCACGACAAGACAGACCAAAAGTTAATTTTTGTTACGCTGTGTAATCAAAATATGCCATTCGCTTGTCATTTATCAAATTTGGAAAAATATTCTACTGAATGTCTTTTTTGCTATCATGACAAATTCTGCAATTGGTGAGAAATTGTTGGCCTCTTACGAGTTTGATGAACTATCGCAGTTTTGGCATTTATTAAGAACAACATAATGACAAAATTTGAATTTTGATTATTCTAATGGTAACTTTTGATATTTTTTTGGTTGACAGATGAATAACTAATGTTGATATTGTTCTGTTTTCAATAACTCAATAATAATATATTTTGCAATTCTCTACCTAATTTTTTTGCTCTTGGTTTGCCATTGTAATGTCAAAATTTGACATTCTTTAGTTATTCAAATTCATAGAACAATGTCAGTTATTATTTTCGCCCTTTTGTCACTTATTTCAAACAAACCAATGGCAAATTTTACCATTCAGGAATTTTTTTTTGAATGGTAAAACTTGCAATTGTTTTGTTATTCTTTTCTGCCCGGGTCTCCGGAAATTCGCCTCTGTCATCTGAATATCAGGAGCTAGCCTCGATGGCCATCTTCATGGCTACTGTCGGGATATCGCCCGGGCCTGAAACCTTGCTCAGCTTAAACGACTTCGCTATTGCGATGAGCTCGTCGTTCGTTGACGGGGCGATCGCGCTTTGGCCGGTTTGGCCATATGGGGCGGGGGCCCATGATCTCGTATAGTAGCGCAGGAACAACGTTTCCAGGATCTTCTACATCATCTCGGCCGAGCGTTCTGGGAGTGCTGCCACGCCCTTTGTTTTGGCCATGCCTATTCTGTAGGTATCACCCCAAGGGGTCGTGTTGGCTTTCTGGCAGAGATTTTCAAAGCACACTCGCTTACGCGCCTTAATGTCTTTGTTCAGTGCCAGTTTAGCCTCACTTCGCTCTATTCTACCCTCATCGGTGCGAGTTCTTTGCATTCTCCTTCTAGCTCTTAGACAGGATGCGAGGAATTCTTCGATTTCTGGGCACCTCCAGCATACCGATTTGCGTCCATTGGTCCTTGGCATTGCGGCGTCACATGCACGGCTGGATCATCGCTGAAAACTAGCATGTTCAGCGCTGAAAACAATTCAAACTCTTCTTCAATTTATTCGAACACACATAATCTAGATCCTTTTTTGACGACCTCTTCTACAGTGACTGGCACAAAAAAGATCCACCATAAAGTGATTACAGTTTCTAATGAAAACTACATCCAATAATGATAAAACATACCTTTCAATGAATGCACTTCATCCATTTTACATTGTTTTAGTAATCTGTGTTGGAAAATATTTGGTTTTTGAAGAATAAAGTGATATCTGATACAATTGGGAAAATTGTTTAAAAATTGGGTATGACAGAAAAAAAGATCCACTTAGCAATTAATTCTGAAACTTCAAAATTTCGCCAAATTTTCACATGTTTTGTTTCTTGGTGTATGCTATTGTGATGTTTTAGACATATGAAATTTATTTTGACATGAGTTTTATCAATATTAGGGTGATATGGGTCGAATTCATTTTTCATGGTCAGTATAATGGGTAGAAAATTCTCTAAACTACAGAAACTATTTTCAAGCAAGAATGAATGCTAGAAATTTACATTATAACTATAATTCAGCCTGCAGACATACATGGATGTCTGGGGGCCCATATAGCCGAGGCGGTAAACGCACGGGTATTCAGCATGACCATGCTGAGGGTGACGGGTTCGATTCCCGGTCGGTCCAGGATCTTTTCGTAAAGGAAATTTCCTTGACTTCCTTGGGCATAGAGTATCTTCGTGCCTGCCACACGATATACACATGCAAAGTGGTCATTGGCAGAGGAAGCTCTCAGTTAATAACTGTGGAAGTGCTCATAGAACACTAAGCTGAGAAGCAGGCTTTGTCCCAGTGAGGATGTTACGCCAAGAAGAGGAGAGGACATACAGGGATGTACTTTTTTGGACAATTTTGATGAGTTTTGGTCGACTAATGCAAATAAATGCACATGTTGTTAAGATTCTTAAGTAGTATTTGATAACTCAAAACACTTTCGCGTTTTTGTAGCGCAATGATCACCTCCATCTGCTTGTGCTAAAGCTTACTGGAGGTACATTCTATCATATACACATTGTGATTACAAATTTTCAATGTATTACAAGTTATAGACATGGTGCTCACTTATAACTTTATAAAAGTGCATTAAAATTATAGGAATATATACAAGTTAAAACAAGTAAAAAGAAAATCGTGTTAAGTACTGTTCCTTTGAATTCCACTAAAAATTTGCATTTGACTCGAGTCAAGTACAAGACACTGAAGACGACCTTACAGTTGAAGTCGAAATACGTATCTGTCAATGGATGCAAATTCTTAGTGGAATTCAAAGGAACAGTACTTAACACGATTTTCCTTTACTTAATTATTCTGTCTTATAATTGTAACCAATATTTATACCCGTAACAGCATGTGGTGCATCTATGTCGCACTGCTGTTGCTGTTTAAGTTTTTTTTTCACACTGGAGAATCGTCTCCACCGTTAGGGCTCTTACCTGCGCTATTTCGCTCAGTACCTCATCAGCTAGTGCTTTGTAGAAGGTGCCTTTCTTGGATATTTATGGGTCGTTTTATATTTTTGACACATAGTTTCCATTTTTTTTATGGATCATTCTATAGATTATTTCAGTCACTTCATGGAGCAGTTTGATAAATTTTCTGAAAAGAAATGTCATTTCGACATTGTTTTATAGATCCAAGTGAATAACTCAAGTTTTTCTGGAAACTTCTATGAAATGACGAAAAGTTATCATCAATGATCTATTTGTTAATTTTTCATGGCTCATTTTAAAATTTGAACAGCGCAAGCAATGGGCTGCCCTTACATGATAACAAAAAACATTTTTAGACGATACGACTAACATTCACGAGGAAAAAATACCACCTCAATTTGCTATACAAACTTTAGATTAGAGGAACAAATCTGCCGAAAGAAACATAGAATCACGCTGTTTATTAATTCTGCTGGCATTGCTCACTTGTAAAATGAGGTAGATAATCCAAATTAGGGATGTTTGTTTAAGAGTTTTCCGAAATAAAAGATCTTGAAAACGCGAGTAGAGGGTAAAATCGGTCATTGTGGCAGCCATGTTTGTATTCACCTCTCTCTCTCTCTTCTTGGCGTTACGTCCTCATTGGGACAAAGCCTGCTTCTCAGCTTAGTGTTCTACGAGCACTTCCACAGTTATTAACTGAGAGCTTCCTCTGCCAATGACCATTTTGCATGCGTATATCGTGTGGCAGGCACGAAGATACTCTATGCCCAAGGAAGTCAAGGAAATTTCCTTTACGAAAAGATCCTGGACCGACCGGGAATCGAACCCGTCACCCTCAGCATGGTCATGCTGAATACCCGTGCGCTTACCGCCTCGGCTATATGGGCCCTTGTATTCACCTATAATGTCGTTTAAATGTCAAATATGCCAAAACCTAACTATGAAAACTTTATATTGTGGAAACAGGGCCCTTAGATGTTTCCTTACAGAAATGTGCATTTACCAGAATTGACGTAAAACCCACATATTTTTCTGAAATTTTATTTACTTTTCCGACAGTATGTAGTTACTGGATTCCATACAAAAGAAGTGTAACAACAAATTTCTAAAGCTTCTAACAAAAGTTTTCAGGAATTATTATTGAAGGTGTATTCACAAACTTTATCACAGTGAGGTATTTACCTTCAGAATGAAAATATGTCCCCAGGAGCATTGAAAACCAGTTATGCCGCTTGTCTATCATTTATGGTCATTATTATAACTGGAATACGTAAAATTTGCAGAAGAATAAAATCTTGGATCTAGGGTTTACTATCTACTCATTTGATTAACCTAATGATCCCTCAGATAAAACACATGTGATAGAAGGGATTTGTGACAATTCCATTGAATTATGAGTTTTCAAGCATTATTATTTTCAACACAAACATTCCAACCCACACACCACCAAGGGGCGCAGCTAATAATAATTCAGGATGATGTATCTCACACCACATAGGTGGAGAATACAAATCTTTCGACTTTGGATCGCCGTTTTCGCGCCGCCGTCTTCATCGCCATCCACCGGTCACGTCGTTGTCGTCGATTATTCTAAAATTAATTTTGCCGAAAACGCCGGGAATATCACCATTTACTCGCAGCGCTCATCATTCTGCGGAGAGTTGTCGTGGCCGCTGTCCTGTGTGTAGCACAAATTATCTGCTGTTGCGATATGTACCCATGATGGCGGTTTTTGTTTTGTGCAGTCCCGAGACAGCGCAAGCATCTCAAGGTTGCATAAAATCTTGACGACCATCGTCGTCATCGAATGACAACGACTTGAGTGTAGGCGAATGAGAGCAGTAAAAGAAAGCGCATAAAATAGAACACTTCAACTTTTCGTATTTTTGTAAGACCTTTTTTGTATGTATCATATGAATCAATGGCGATCGGAAAATGGGAACATGGATTTAGGACATTCTTCATGCATGTGATTTCGAACGACGTTTAACTGAATTATCTTCAACTAGGTACATGAGGAAGCCGTTAAGATGGAGCTGCGCCATCAACTTTACAGTCATCGTTGTTTTTCGGCAAAAGATAACCAACTAGAAGCGGTAGGTATTGTGGTAATGGCTCCATAGAAATCCGGGCCACCATGCGTCTCCATTTGTTACACAGCGAAACAATTTTAACTATTGGTCTGTCTCAAAACCAAAGTTATGTGTGCCTGACAGAGTTGGGGTCACTGAACCCGAAACCGAGCTAAGATTTGTTAGAGCTATACCTCAGTTGTTATGACAATATTCGCGTTTTTTGCATTTTAGACAAATATCCGCTCAGCGTCCTATTTATGGGATAGTACTTTTGATGAGAATATCTAGAGAATAACACATAACACTCTATTTCAGCATACTGACTTCGGAGAAGTTGTTCATAAGATACATACTTTGTACATGGTAAATAATCAACTTCAGAATTGGCTCACTAGGTTTTACAATTGTTACTGCAAATAGTACATATGGTCGTGGTTTATCCAATGGCCAATCCAGTTTATATGCCCATTTTTTAAATATGAAGTAAATTAGTTTTCCTGAATGTGATCTCTAATTTAAACTTGCCGCCTTCGGTGGAGTTGTTCATTGCGATGTAAACATTAATCATAATTTTTTTCACTAGATAGTGTTGGCCTTAGCATGATGGATATGATGTGTTAATATCTCAGCCCAACAAAAAGATACAGTTTTGTTGTCAAGTATTTAACACATATAGGGGATAGACAAAATTATCGGGACAGGCGAAATTTTCACTTTTCAAAAAACGGTCAACTAACGGTAACTTTCGAAAAATGCATAAAAAAATCCCAAATTTTTACTGTAAGTTGGACAACTAGTTGTCTATCAATGGTCTAGATTTGGGCAAGATCGGGCTATTGTAGAAGAAGTTAGACATATTTCAGAAAAAGGCATCATTATCCGATAGCCAACTTTGGACTGGTATATCTCCGGATTCAATGAAACGAATGCTATACAATTTTGAGCGTGTATGACTTAAAAAGAAGCGGACGCCGTCTTCAGCCAGAGGCTGTACAGACTGAATGAAACTTATCACTAGACAAGGGACGCACGAAGCATGCACCAGTGGATACGGAAAAGAAAACATTCGTGAAGATGTTTTCATCGCCCGGAGCGAGAATCGAACCCTCACCCCATAGCATGGTGCGATTAGAAGCTCGGTGACCCTACCCGCACGGCTACGAGGCTCCAGACTTATATAATGATCTCTGAAAATCTTTTGACTTACCTTGAATTGTTAACACGGGAAAAAAATATAGCGATTAGAATATTTTTTTAATGAAACGCCAAATTAGCCAAAACTTCAACATTGCTTTAACGTTGAAGCATTCGTCATTGAAATCATCGTCATCATTAAACATTTGAAAGCAGTTTTCTCGTTCAAATCAAACATTTTTGCAACGAAAATGGATTCACTGTGTTCCACATGAGGAATAGAATTCTGTGAATACATTTTCGTGGTCGTTGTTTTGATTTACTGCGAAAAAACTGCTTTTCTATTTCCGAAAAATGATGACGAATGCTTGAGCCTTAAAATTCAAGATGGTAATTATGGTTTATTCAAATTCCCTCCAATTGACTTAAATATAAATATGTTTTGAAAAGAAGTAACAAAATATCCGGCAATAAATTGGAAAAAGTTATGGGATGCATTTTAAGAATAGAACAATTTTGTAAAAAATCACATAATAAATTAAATCGCTCTAATCTTTTTTGCTTGTAAACAATATTAAGATATGTCAGAAGTTTTTTTAAAGCTCATTATATAAGTCATGAATGCTCAAAATTTTATTGCATTCGGTTCACGGAACCCGGAGATAAATTGAATTAAGGCGAAACTGGAAGCGAAACGGGGTGGTGATACACAAATTATTTCACGACCTCATAACATATTTGGAACTAATATGAACATGAACATGTCTATTAAATAGAAATACAAGAAACTTACGTCCCACGCTTTGAATGACAATTGGGTTTTTAAATTAAGAAAAAATCATTGATTTTTTTTTATTTTTAAACAAAAGAGCACCTTTTTCTGAGCCGCTGATTTTTTTTTCAGATTTTTAGAACTTTATTTTGGTGCCTAAAATCAATTTCAAAGAGATTTTTTGAAATCACCTTTTGACAGCTGAGCAACGGCTTGACAGCGCCGCTCTGTACAAAATGCAACGAGGGGTGATTCGACAAATCGCTCCCATACAAATTTCAAATTGATTTTTAAATAGGTTCCCGGGCACCAAAATTGAATAAAATTTGGATTTCGGCTCAGTTTGGCATGCATATTCGGAATATGAAATCATCTCAACACCACTAAAGAAGCCAATTGATACAAAAATGATTGCTTGCTACATGTTTAAAAATACTTCCCTATCAGCAGTCGTGAGGACGTGGTCAGGTTAGTTCTTGACCGTTTGAGAATTTCGTCAATCTCGTCTAAGAATCAGAGATTAGTCCCAAATCTCTGTGTTTTGGTTGGGACGGGAAGTACCATCTACCCCGGTTCAAGGACACGACACATGAATAGAGAAAACTCAAAAAAAATTGGTTGAAATCGGTTGAGAACTATTTCCGCAATCGTAGTCACCGCATCAACGTTTTTGGAAAACATAATTCCGAGATAATCGCGTTTACAGTTTCAAGTATTATCACTACGCGCCCGTAGGGGAGCGAGGAGCAAAATGCTATATTATTGCTTTTACTGCTCAGATCTCTATGAAAATTTGACACAGCATTCTGAAGAACTCATACTTTAAGATAAAAGAATAAAAAAATCGATTTTTTGCTCGACTTCAACATATATAACCCCTTAATGCCAATGAATTTAAAAAACTACTTCAAAATTCACAAATTAGAAATTTTTAATTGCGCTCCTAACAGAAATTTCAAGTGGATTCCTTCGCCTTTAATATCTGACGGATTCTTCGTGAAGGGTAATTCTCGCTGAGACCGGCCCACTATTTACACCTTGTCGTCAAAAATGTTTAGGGTGGCGATTTTCTGAAACTCCTCGCTAAAAAGTAATGAAAATGCATTTGGTTACTCAAATTGATGGACCCCCGTTAGTTAGAGCAACAGCAATTTTTGCAGACCCCTCGATTTTGGTCCAATGGTGGCTCATTTAAACCGTTATAACTCGAAAGTTTCTAAAAAAAAACCACCGCAAAACGAATTGTTGTTGAAACGAGTAAAGATAGAGCTACTATTTACATTAATAAAAAGTTGGCTTGGCCATATTGATTTTGGCCGCCATCTTGGATTTTTATGCCAAAACATTGTTTTCACCATGATGGCAACCACCGAAAGTTTTCTAATTTTTTGATATGTTATGTATAAATGTCTCAGCTTTCAATTGATGCAAAAAATTTGAAAATCGGTGGTCAAAAAATGTGCGAAAAAAATGTTTTGGTATAAAAATCAAAGATGGCGGCCAAAATCAATATGGCCGACACAACCTTTTATAATTGTAAATAGTAGCTCTATCTTTCCTCTTTTCAACAACAATTCGTTTGAGGTGGGTTTTGGAGAAACTTTCGAGTTATAACGGTTTAAATGAGCCACCATTTGACCAAAATCGAGGGGTCTGCAAAAATTGTTGTGGCTCTAACTAACGGGGGGTCCATCAATTTGAGTAACCAAATGCATTTTCCTTACCTTTTTAGCGACCCAGTTCAGCGACCAGTTCAGCAGCTTGAAGTTTTCAATTCCTTCTAACATCTCTTTAAATTTCTCAGCTGAATCATTTCTTCCAATCATTAATTGAGATTTATTTACTAAATCGGCGCTTTCTACAATTTCCCGCATGGTGGATCTCCAGCCGTGCCCCTCCTCAAGTGTGATAGTTGATTTATGCATCCGGTCAACAAATTGGATGTTCCTCTCTGATTTTCACGGTCATTAGCAAATTTCCCGCAATGATTATTTTACTTGCGGTCTTCCAACAGATATGACCTGCACACGAAGTCGACGGTTGACTTCCATTTCTAGCAGCTAATTTCCTATCAGAGGAGACACCCGGTCAGTAGTGGTGGTTAAAGTCCAATCGACTGTTGGTGCAATGGAAAACGGATTGAACATTTTCCAGCGCACCCACGGTAGAACAGATGTAGGTATTTTTCAGGTTAGACTACGTCAGCGAACTGCCACTGCCTGTGGCGTTTGGTAATGAAAGCTGGTGAGTTTTCGTGAGGCATAAAGAGAGAAATAAATTCATTTGTTTTCGTTTAGGCGCGCAAGCTATTTCGGGGCAACTCGGTATCAGCCCGTGAGCTATTCTTAGACGAACAGTTTTGGTCCCAACCTGCGCAGTGGTTGTAGAATTGTCAGTTTGAAGAAATATGGGAACGAGACCTTATTGTCACGATACTTCGATGTTTTCATTCATGATAGTTTGAGGATTAACGAATAAGCTCTAGAAATAGTGTATTGTTTACGATCTGTTCCCATTATGCATAAATTAATATAGGTTAAACATACAGGGGATAGACAAAATGATCGGGACAGGCAAAATTTTCACTTTTTAAAAAAAATTTCAATTAGCTGTAACTTTTTGAAAAATGCATCAAATATTCTCAAATTTTTACTGTAAGTAGTTGTGTACCAGTGGACAAAATTTGGAAAAGATCGGACAATTCTCCACGAAGTTATAAAGATTTTTGAAAAAGGTAAAATTATCCGACAGTCAACTTTGAGCTGTTATATCTCCGGGTTCAATGAACCGAATGCAATGAAATTTTGACCATTTATGACTTATATAATGAGCTATGAAAAACCATTACCTTAACTTAATATTCTTAACACGGAAGAAAATTATAACGATTTGATTATTTTTCTAATAAAACACCAAATTATCCAAAACATCAACATCGTTTCAAAATTCAATAAGCAAATTATAGTTCATTTAGTTTCGCTCTAATTGACTTATATATAAATGCGTTTTGAAGGAAAGTAACAACATAGCCGCCAATAAGTTGAAAAAGTAATGGGATGCATATTAAAAATAGACCAATTTACTAAAAAATCGTGAAAAAAATAAAATCGCTATAACTTTTTCGCTTGTTAATAATTTCAAGTTAAGTCAAATGTTTTCCAGAGTTCATTATATACGTTAGGAGGAAGCCGGCCCCAGAACCCCAACACCAACACAGATAGAAACACCAGGGTGGCAACATCGACATAGCAACAACAAAGTAAGGCGCCATGCCACATTGGACGAACGAGCAGGCGCTATGAGGAATTGCACTTTGGCAAACGCATAAACTGATGACACGCATTAATCGATTCGACCGATCACCCGATCGACGACGGACCCACAGAGGAACAGTCACCAGGCGGATAGGTTTGCTGAGTTGACATAATGAGTTTATAAAAGCCACTTTCAGTGTCTAGAATAAGTTAGTCTTAATCGTGAGTTGTAACTTAGTGTTTAATTGAATAAAATTATTTTTTTTATCGAATGCTAGACAGCATTCTAATTATTGGCGCAGTCTTCGGAAAAGTGTGTGGAAGTAGTGAAGGACTTTGAGTGAAAATAGTGAAACCAAAGACATTACGAAATTTCCAACTTTAGCAAACTTCAGTGCGAAGAACCGGATCATCGGCAACAGCCACAGTTGAGGGAATATCATTCTGTTTGAGTGATTCGGAAGCGACAGAAGGACCCACACGCAACAACCTACAACCCACGGGACAACCACGAGACGACTCCGGGATGAAAATTATTCTCCTGTAAGTAAAACCTCCTTTTTTAAATCATAAAGTGATCGAAAAGAACCACATTGAAATAACCAGTGCTAGTGATACGAGTGAAGAGGGCATATCTTTCATTTCCATCCACGGCATTTAATTATTTTCATACGCGATCAGTCGCACAATAAACCCAAGTGAAACGGGAAACATAGTGTCTAGTGACAAAACAAAGAAAAAAAAACTACAATCATGAATAATGATTACCAAGTTCAACAAGACGGGGAACTGCCAGACGTTCCATCGCCAACACTTGAAGAGCAGCTAATTGATCAAATTACCCAGCTCACAAACAATCAAAACATGCTGATGCAAACGATTGCCGAACTGAAGGCAAAAAACGACGATCCGTTCCTAGCTTTTAGAACACCGGATCCCGTCAAAAATCTGCCCACATTTGGTGGCAATAAAAAAGAAACTAGCGCATGGCTAGAAGATGCAGAAAATACTCTCGACTTATTTAAGGAATACAGAGGGAAACCGATGTATTCACAAATAGTCAGAGCGATAAAAAACAAGATTATTGGCGAGGCTAAGGGAATCCTGATAGCCGCCGGTAACCCCAACAGTTGGGATGAAATTAAATCCGTTTTAATTAATTCATACGGAGATAGACGTGACCTTACAACGCATATACAATCCTTATTTTACACGAATCAGGGAAAGAAAACCCTACAAGAATATTATAACAAAATTAAAACAATCGATACAGCCATTAAATCAACGGCAGCAACGATTGATGACTATAAAAGCTCAACGAAAGCAATAAATAGTCTTGTGAGTCTTATGACACTCACCAGATTTATAGACGGCTTATCGGATGAACTATCTTTCCACGTGAGAAGTTATAGACCAGAATCACTGGAAGAAGCGTACGAAATCACAGTTCAATATTCAAACGCCGCTTATAGGCAAAAATTAAACAAAAAACCCACACAAGACCGCCAGTGGCACGCGGATAAAAGAACACAATCTCAGCCACAAGGTCAAGTACCATCAAGTTTTCAGAACCCGCAAGCAAAGTTTAACACCCAGCAATCTCAAAATCTAAATAATAAGTTTAATGGATCAGGAAGATTTAGAAACCAGAAAAATAATTTAGATGACGATGTTTCGATGAGAACAGCCAAGTCAAAAATTGAGGTGAATAACCACAACAGCTGTGCAACGCAAAACGAATGCGGTAATTCGAGGGAGAAAGAATATGACACCCCACATCAGCCGGACGACTCAGTGCTCGAGTCAGACGATGATGAATATTTAGTTGATGACGAGCTAAATTTTCTCGAGGAAGAGACGCTAAAGGGAAAAACGTGAAATGTAACAATTTTATACCTTATATTTCAATAAAAACATCCAAAGGAGAAATGAAATTCTTGGTCGACACTGGTGCGAACAAAAATTACATTTCCCCCGAACACGTGAATATCGATAACTGTAAAAATGAAACTGGAATCCGAGTAACGAACATAAATGGAACCATAACTATTAATAAATCTGTTTCATTTGACCCTTTCCAAATTAACAAAAAGCAAAAATTTTTTGTTTTTAAATTCCATAAATATTTTGACGGGTTGATCGGCTATGAGTCGCTCAGAGACCTCAATGCTCAGATCGACATAAGAAAAAACACTTTGAAAATTGGTAGAAAAACCTTCCAGATGCTCAAACGTTTCCCAGATAATCAGCAAAATATCAATATAAACGAGCAAGAATTCCAGTACATTTCGCTTCAAACAAAAAAAGACGGTGATTTTTTGATAACAGATGAAATAAATTATAGCTCATTTAAAATTTTACCCGGCCTATACAGAAGCACCAATAGCAAAGCAATTGTGGCAATCCAAAATATTTCAAAATGTACTCAAGAGATTAATTTAAATCAAGTCAAATTAGATAACGATCCATTCGATTTGTTGGAATTGCCAATGCAAATTGACCCGACTAACTATAATTTTCGCGATGACCACATGAATAATGAAGAAAAAGAAGCACTACAACAGGTTATTAAGCAAAACAAAGAAGTTCTTTACACGGAGTCTGATAAACTTTCATTTACACACAAAATTAAGCATAAAATTCGCACTACAGATTGCATTCCAGTGCACACGAAATCTTACAAGTATCCTTACGCGTTCGAAAACGAAGTTCAGGAACAAGTAAGAAAAATGTTAAATGACGGGATAATTAAAGAATCAATCTCACCATACACGTCACCTGTATGGGTAGTCCCGAAAAAAACTGATGCAACCGGTCGAAAAAAGTTTCGTCTAGTCATAGACTACAGGAAACTTAATGAAAAAACAATAAACGACAAGTATCCAATACCGGAGATTACAGATATTTTAGATAAACTGGGTAGAGCTACCTATTTTACTACCATTGACTTAGTGTCCGGTTTCCACCAAATTCAAATGGCGGAAGAAGACACAGAAAAAACAGCATTCTCGGTAAACGGAGGGAAATATGAGTTCACTCGTATGCCATTTGGGTTGAAAAACGCCCCGGCAACCTTCCAGAGAGTTATGGACTGTGTATTAAGAGAACTAATAGGAATATGTTGCTTCGTCTACATGGACGATATAATCATATTTTCCAGTTCTCTCCAGGAACACAAGAAACACATCGCACAAGTTTTACAGAAATTGAAAGAGGCTCAATTAAAAATTCAACTTGATAAATGTGAGTTCTTCAGAAAAGAAACTCAATTCCTAGGGCACACTGTTTCTGAAGAAGGTGTGAAGCCAAACAGTGACAAAATAGAAGTCATTAGAAAATGGCCAATACCTAGAACAGAAAAAGAAGTTAGACAATTTTTAGGAACATTGGGTTATTATAGGCGATTTATAAAGGATTTCGCTAAATTAGTAAAACCACTAACAGCACTTCTCAGAAAAGATGCTGAATTCATAATTACAGAAGAAATCAAAGAAAGCTTTGAAAAATGCAAACAAATTTTGACTTTAGACCCTGTGTTAACATACCCAGATTTTAACAAAGAGTTTACACTAACAACAGATGCAAGCGACTTTGCAATAGGCGCTGTACTTTCGCAAGGGTCAGTAGGTAAAGACAGACCTATAGCTTACGCATCAAGAACTTTAACCCAAACAGAAGAAAGATATTCTACAACTGAAAAAGAATTTCTCGCTATTGTATGGGCAGTTAAACATTTCAGACCGTATCTGTACGGACGAAAATTCAAATTGTTCACAGATCACCAGCCTTTGACATTTTCCATGACTAATGCAAACCATAGAATCATAAGAGGTAAACTCGCGTTAGAAGAATTCGACTACGAGCTAATATATAAACCAGGAAAACTAAATTCGGTAGCTGATGGTTTGTCTCGAATTAAAGTCGACGAATTGAATGCGAACTCACAAGCATCGATGGACGTCGAACCTTCGGAACATGAAAAAGACACCGATCAAGAAAGCGATGGAATGACGGTGCACTCCGCGGACTCTAGTGACGATTATTACATACGTTACACTGAGAGACCTATAAACTTTTTCAGAACCCAAGTGATTTTCAGAATAAGTGGTAACGATATCAACACGTACGAACAAATCTTCCCCAGATATCATAGACACATAATCGCCAAGAGCGAATTTACAGAAGAGGATATAGTCGAAACCCTTAAGCAAAAACTTAACCCTAGAGGAATAAGCTGCATAAAAATTCCTATATATCTAGCTCAATTACTCCAAGAAACATTTAAAAAACATTTCTCATCTAACAAAATCTATAAAGTATTCATTTCAGAAACTTTACTACAGGACGTGAGAATGGACAACGAGCAGGACGAGCTCGTGAGAGAAACACACAACTATGGGCACAGAGGACCCAAAGAGAACCGAATACAAATCTTACAACAATATTTCTTCCCACAGCTCGACCGAAAGCTTAAAATTTTCTATGAATCTTGCGATATCTGTAAAAGAGCCAAATATGACAGAAGGCCACCAAAATTAATTCATAAAAGCGTATTTGGAGATAACCCTTTCGATCGAGTACACATTGACATATTTTTTCTCAAAGGGCAAACGTGGCTTACTATAGTTGATTCTTTCTCAAAATTTGCAAACGCGATCCCATTGCCATCCAGAACAATAGTCGACATAAAAAACGCTATTACAGAGCACATACGACATTTTGGCAGACCAAAAACTATAGTAGGTGACCAAGAGCCATCTTTCAGGTCAATTGATTTTATCGGGTTTTTGAACGACTTAGGCATCGAAATGCATTTCGCTAGTAATTCTAACTCCAACGGAATAGTAGAGCGTTTCCACTCTACACTTATCGAAATTTACAGAACGAACAAAGCGAAGTTCGAAAATTTGAATACAACAGAAATGATCAACATCGCGGTTGACATTTATAACAATACATTTCATCAATCGACGAAACGACAACCTCGTAGTTTAATTTTTAACGAATCAAAAGTCATAAATATGGAAGAAATTACGGAAAAATTCAAAAATCTGCATTCGGCGGTAAAAGTAGAACTTCTTAAAAGGAAAACTAAATATGAAGAAAAGCACGAAAATAAAGAAAAACCTAAACCACTTGAAGCCGGAGAAAAGAAATACGTTAAAATATCCCAAAGGTTAACCAAAGATAAAGACCCATTCAAACTCATAACCATACAAAATGATAACGATTTAACATTTCGCGATACAAACGATATTAAAATCCATAAAAACCGAATAAAAAAGTAATAAAATAATCAAATCGATAAATTTCTAATTTCAGATTCATATCAATCGTCACTGCAACAGTTTACCAAGACATTAGCAACCATAATGGATTAATAACCATCAACCTACATAAAGTTAGAATCAGAACAGGATACCATAGAATCATTCATAAAGTAGATCTCAATGATGTACAATCAAACTTGTTATATATTGAAAATGTCAGTAATCTATTAAATCTTACAGACCACCTAGCAGATACATTTCTACATAAACTTAATATTGCAAAAAACAAGCTGAACAGCCTATATCCAAAACGTCATAAGAGAGGATTAGTAAACGCGCTAGGAACCGTAATAAAGTTTGTAGCAGGAAATCCAGATAACGAAGACCTTGAACTTGTACAACATAATTTGGAAAAAATCGAATCAACCGAGAATCGCATTATAAGCAACCAGGATAGACAGATTAAAATCAATAACTCTTTACAAAAAACAGTTAATAAAGTATCAATTACAATAGCCAAGATTGCCAAACGAATGAGTACGGACAGGGAAACGTTCAGGAAAGATGTAGAAGAAATTAACTTGATTCTAAATTTGGATATAATCATTAAAATTCTTGAAGACATAGAAGAACAAATTATTTTTTCAAAATCAAACATCCTTAACAAAAACATTCTATCCCGCTTAGACAAAGATTATATCATTGAATTTTACAAAAAGCAAGGGATCAAACTTCATTTTGATGACGAAATCTTGGAATCTGTTAAATGTATTACAACACTGAAAGAAGAGCATATTGTTTTTATAATAAAAATACCAGTTGTAGAAAGTCAGGAATATCAGCTCATTCAACTAGAGGCAACAAACATCAACGGGAGCAGAATCAATTTGGAGACCCAATATGTGGCCAAATTCAGAAAGTCCATGTACAAGCAGAGCGAGAGATGCGTGTTATGCGACAACACTCACAAATTAGCCGATGAGTGTGTCTACAACATATTAACCAACCAGGCGGCAAAGTGCAACATGTCCAAGGATACAAACCAATTCATTCTAAAAGAGATCATCCCAGGTACCATCCTTCTTGATACCCGAGTTAGGGTACACGTTTACGACTCTTGTGGAGATGACCGTATTATTGCGGCTACCACAATAATTGAAACGGAAAATTGCACAGTAAAAATACACAATCAAACGTTCTTGCAAAACTTCCAAACCTTATCGAATGCCGAGTTTTCCACACCAATTTTTGGGAAACGTATTGAAGCAAACAAGCAGATCGCCGACGTAGAAGAAGTCCATCAGGCACACTTGGAGAACTTGGAGGAGATCGCAAGGATCCGATTGCAGCTGTCCAATTCACAAATGATCGGAGGAGCCACTATTGCTTCCATAACCATTTTTCTTTTGATCATAGTCTATCTTCACAGATATAGGAAGCAGTGCTTTGGTAAACCAACAAACACCAAGGCAGAAATCATTGCGGACAAGGTAACCAGTCTGGAAACGATATCATCAGAGGGAAAGCCAACACCTTCGAAGTTCATCCCTCTCCCAAGGCTTACGAGGTTAGAAGTCCAGGAGAAGTCGAACGAGGACGCCCGACACTTAAGGGGGGAGACGTTAGGAGGAAGCCGGCCCCAGAACCCCAACACCAACACAGATAGAAACACCAGGGTGGCAACATCGACATAGCAACAACAAAGTAAGGCGCCATGCCACATTGGACGAACGAGCAGGCGCTATGAGGAATTGCACTTTGGCAAACGCATAAACTGATGACACGCATTAATCGATTCGACCGATCACCCGATCGACGACGGACCCACAGAGGAACAGTCACCAGGCGGATAGGTTTGCTGAGTTGACATAATGAGTTTATAAAAGCCACTTTCAGTGTCTAGAATAAGTTAGTCTTAATCGTGAGTTGTAACTTAGTGTTTAATTGAATAAAATTATTTTTTTTATCGAATGCTAGACAGCATTCTAATTATTTATAAGTCTTGAATTGCCAAAATTTCATTGCAATCGGTTCATTGAATCCGGAGATATAACAGCTCAAAGTTGGCTATCGGATAATTTTATCTTTTTCAAAAATCTTTATAACTTCGTGGAGAATTGTCCGATCTTTTCCAAATTTTGTCCACTGATACACAACTAGTTGAAGAACTTACAGTAAAAAAAATTAGAATATTTGATGCACTTTTCGAAAAGTTACAGCTAGTTGAACATTTTTTGGAAAGTGAAAATTTTGCCTGTCCCGATCATTTTGTCTATCCCCTGTAACTGCTTTTCAAATCCTATTGAAAAAGTGGAATAGAAATCTAAAAATTGAACGCCACGTACACAAACCCCCTAACCACAACTTGTTGAAGGTATTGTCTATCCGGTTGGAATCAAGACCGACATTCAATCAAAAATTGCCATTTTCTTGGTCCACAAGTGTCGCAACTGTTTCGCATCTAGTGCGCTGTGTTGCTGACAACAACGGGAAGGATGCGCACTACCTTTGACATGATTTAAAAACGTCGCGAGTTGGGTCGCGTCGCGACTTGATTGTGCGAAGTCCGGTTTGGTGGCGGCCCGACAATACAAGCAATACGAGGAGAGTTTCATTCGGTGTGATATTTTTACGACTCTTATTTCACGTACCGTCGTTGAACAGAATTACCTACCACTCAATTACTGGTGACGCACTAGCTGATGATGTTGACGAATTTTCAAGGCTTTCGGAATATCTACGCTAATCAGCACAGACTGACGTGACAGTGAGAGGAAATGAGTTCTGTTAGAGAATAAGTGATTCGTAACTTGTGAGCAAGGTTTTATTTGTCATGTGTTTTGAGCTTCATTAAATATTTATTGCATTATTATGATCGAACAACTTTAAGAGCCGATTTCGTATTATTGTCAGAAATTATATCAGTGAATTGCTTGAAAATTTTGATGGTATCATAATTAAATGAAATTACCAATTATATTGTGAAAAGCTTATTATTATTATTATTATTAGCTTTATTAGGATCTCTCTTCAAATGTCGAATAAATCTTTCACCTTAATGTTGTATTTTTGGATTGTCGCACAGAGTAATAACGCGTGTTGATCACAGCAACGATAACAAATTAATGCCAGCTTCCCAAGTAACCACAAGCATTATATCATTGCACGAATTAGACTGAACATCAACCTTTGCAATGCAAAATGCAGTAATTCCACACTTCTCATGCAATAATCCTTTAGATTGGCATTATCAATGTATTGATGCATTACATTTTTTCTTTACATTAGGGTGCATTAACCCGTATCGGCCTGAGTCAGCGCATATGGACTAAAAATGTCGCCAATCAGCGAATACACAACAGATTTGAATAGTTTTTTGACAGTACACTCGTACATATGTCTAGTTTGTAAAAGTGGACAGAGAACGTCGGAATGGTCCCTTCGGCCGGAGTTATTCCGGTGGGTCACTGGGTCAGATTCGTATAAAAAGGGCTGTTTTTCGGTACACAGAGGGTTTTCCATTATGATTCGCTATTAAACTCACTCTATTTTCACTAAAACTTATACCTCTGCAACCAAACATTGTTTCCACACAGTTTTTGACCGTTTAGGAACTACCGGATGTGGCCACCGGACATAATCTCCGGAGGAACCTGCCACATACTGTATACTGGGGTACACAACCATAACCCATTTTTGCAGCTCTATGTATTGACTTCAGCGGTATAGTGTCTTAGAAGATTTTGTTCTGTATACTAAACTCTTTATTTTGGGATTTTCACTTTTGTGATTAATCCACCTAAAAGTGCGACAGAAATTCACTTTTTTCAAAAATGAAGATAGAGTGTTGGTGTCTTCTGCAAAGTTGTAGAAAAATGTATTGTTGGAAAGTTTGCCGAACAAACTATTACCTTATTTGCTTAATTATAAGAGATATGTGTCGTTTTTTTGTGAACGACCCCTCAAAATAGTTTTTTCGTTATATCTTTTTCTGAGTATTTTTGGTAATTTTCGTGTGTTCTACAAAGTTGTTCTTTGTTATGAAATACACCTCCTTCTGTTTTTTTTAACATTGGAATAACGCTCCAGGTGGAACAGAGCCTGCATCTCAACTTAACGTAAATAGACTTTCTTAATAAGTCCTTGGATAAATCCCTGGTGGAATCATGGAACGAATATTATAGAAATACCTGCAATGATAATAGGTTCTTCTTCTTCTTTTTGGCGTAACGTCCTCACTGGGACAAAGCCTGCTTCCCAGCTTAGTGTTCAATTAGCACTTCCACTTCCATGATAATAGGTCTCCTCCAGAATTTATTGAAGGAATTCCCCTAGCAATAACAACCACTAGCGTAGGCAGCCTTTTCTTTTTTTTATTTTTATGATAAATACTAAGAAAAGCGGGATGAAGGAAAGGGCTAATCTCCCTCTTCTATCTGTCTCTGTCTTGTGCTTATTTAGGAGAGTGAGAAGCATGCCAAAGCTAGTATTTACAGCTGAGATTCCTGCTAAATATACTGCTGTGATTCCTTCAAGGGTTTCTACGAGGATTACTAAAAAATGTTCTTAGAATGTTCCCAGTATTTCCTATTGGAAATCACCTTGACATTATTTTAGAATTTTTTACTTCAGGAATATTGCTGGGATTTCTCTATAAATTTTTGGTAGAAACCATCAGGAACTTTTGCTGGGATTACGCAGGTATCTCTCGCTGCAGATCATCTTGGAGTTCTTTCAGCTGAAAATGCTTGAGAAATCCCAGTAGTAATTTCTGGAGAAGTCCTAGTAGTAATATCTGTTGCTATTCTAAGACATAGTCCTGAAGGAATTCTTGAAGAAATCTCTGGAGACATAGCAAGAGGATTCTATATAGGACCCCTTAGATAAATCTCTGGAGGAATCCTTGTAAGGATATGTAAATGAACTATTGCAGACACCTTTGAAGCAATCCCAACAAGAATATTTAAAATAATCCCAACAGGCATTTGTTGAAGAATTCCAAGATAATGTTTTCATAAATTTCTATTTAATTGTCTCCGGAATGCCTGTTGGGTTCCTCTAGGAATTGTTACTGGGATTACTGATACCATCCAGGATTCTTCCAGGGAGTCCACTTGAAGTTCCTTCAGGAATTCTTCCTGTGATTTGTCAAGTGATTTCTCCAAGTATTTTTTCATGAATTCCTCCGCGGATTTTTCTAATAAATCCTGCAATAGTTCTTCCAGTGATTTCTCTATAGATACTTTCAGAAATTGCTCTCGAAATTCCTTCATGAATTCCGCCCGTAGTTCCAATGATTCCTTTATAATTTATTCTTCAGATTGCTCCTGCAATTTTTGCAAGGATACTTCCGAAAACTCTCCTGGCATTTTCACTAAAAATTCTTGCTGGGATTCCTCCAGCGATACCAGTATGGGTTTCTTTAGAAACTAAGTGCTCCTACTAGGAATTCTTTTCAGATTATTTTTGGAACTTCTGCTGGGATTGCTACTGGACTGCTGCTGGGATTCTTCTATAAATTTCAGGCTGGAGTCCTCCAGGATTTTTTTCTGAGTTTCCCACCTGCAGGAAATCATCCAGGAATTCCTGGAAGATTCTCAGTAATAATTGGAGATGCTGAAAATGCATGAAATTTTTCAAGAATTCGAAAAAAATCAGTTGGAATTCCTGAAGGAATCTCAGCAGTTATGACTGGAATAAAATAAGAAATTCCTAGAGTTATCTTTCACAAATTCTCTGAACGATTCATAGCAGAAATTTCTGGAAGAATTACAAAAGATTCCCTTGAGGAATCTCAGAAAGAGTTTTCAGATACATCCCAGCAGGCTTCCCAAATCTTTTGAGAAATTCTCTTGTAATTCCTCTAGAAATGGGTTCTCCTGGACATTTCTGGAATTTTTCCATGGATTTCTCTTAGGATTCCTCCGCAAATTGCTTCGCTCATCCTTTAAGGGATTTTCCCAAAGATTCCTCCAAAAAAATTTCTCGGAATAACCTTAGAAATTCCTGCACGGATTCGTTCATGAACTTCTACCAGGATTTCTCCATGTAATCTTGCTGAGAATTCTCAAGCACTTCTAGATGGTATTTCTGCAGTTTTTGCTCTTGGGAATCCGCCTGAAGTATTTCTAACAGGAATTGCTTGAAGAATTCCAGCAACACTTCTTGTAGGATTCCCACCACGAACGCCTGGAAAAAACACAGTACCATTTCAGGACCAACAGGAATTCTCAAAGAAATTTGAAGAGGATTTCCAGAATACGAAGAGGAATACAGAGAAAAATCACTAGAGGAATTCGGCAAAAAAAAACACTGGGTGATAATTTTGAAAGAAATTCCTGTAGGAATCATATGAAGTAATCTTGGCGGAAACTCAGCACGCATTCTTGAGTATTCTCCATGGTGAATTTTTGGAGGCGTCTTTTAAACATCCCTGTAGCAATCACAGAGGGAACTTCTGCAGGAATCACTCACTCAATCATGTATCCTGAGCACCTCTGGGGGTACATAGGGCCAACGTAAAAGATCTCCATCCTGGGCTGCTGCTCAGGCCAGGTTCGTCTTCGGGCCCCTGGGTCTGTCTCTGCTACGATGTCCTGCCGGATTCCAATCCAGCGTTTGCTTGCAGATTTCGTCTCCGTTCTTTCGTGGTGTGTGGTCGACTTCCTCCATTTACGTTCTCGAATTTCTATTGATATCGGTTTCAGATGACATCGTCGATGGAACTCGGTACTCGGAATCCAGTTGTGAGGCCACCATCAGGCTCGAATTATAAACCGCAGACATCGGTTGAAGAAAATTTGTAGCTTTTGTATGGTCTCTGCTGACACGCACCACGTTTCGCTGGCGTACAACAACAAAGATTTCACGTTGGAATTGAAAATTCGATCTGATTGGATCTCCATATATTTCGTAGATTCGGAAAAGCAGTCCTAGCCGTCTTGATCCGTGTTGATAGCCAACGATTTGGTCTTGCTAACGTTGATGGTGGACCCGCCGTAGAGGAGCGTTCGGTCTGGTCGTCGAGCTTATTCTGCATGTTAGAGCGTCGTTGGTCTAGTATGCTCCATTCAAGGCTCCATTGCAATGGACTGCCAAACTAGCCTACGATTTGGTTCATGATCAATCGCCCGCACCATGATCTTGTCGATTACGATGAGAAACAGTAGCGGTGATAGTCAAACTACCCGGATGGGATCCGACAAAGCTCCGTTATGCAGGACTCTGCATGCAAAAGCCTCGTACTGCGCTTCCATGAGGTTGACGATTTTCTTCGAAACTCCTTTGCGTCTCAGGGCGCCCCACAGATTTTCGTGGCTCAGACGATCGAAAGCTTTTTTGTACTCAATGCACATCAAAAAGAGGGACTCTTGGAATTCGTTAACCTGCTCCAGTATTATACGGAGCGTGACAATATAGTTAACATCTTCCGGCACGGAACCCTCTTGCTGCCGCCGGAGAGCCGCGTCTATTTTCTCCTGTATCCGATTTAGGATAACTTTGGCACAGAACTTTGAGAACAACACACAATAGATCAATGCAGAAATCACGGTAGGTATCCTAGAAGATTTTCTAGAGGAATTCCGGAAGGAACTCTTGGAGAAATCCGCCGAAAAGGTCAAGAGGAACTCTTAGGAAAATGAAGAAATCTAATGTCTCAAGGAATTCCTGCTGAAATGCTGAAATTCTTGATGAGAGTGCTCCAGAAGCATGTACACGTTATCTTATACAAATCCATTCTGTGATTTCTCCAAGGATTTCTATAGATATTTCCAATGACTTTCCCAGATTTCTCTCTTTAGGAATTTTGCTAGAAGCCTTGAACTACTACTGGAAATCCCCTTGGAAATCCCTGAAGGAATCACAGCAGCACCTTTGTAGGAATCTCAGTTGTAAATACACAAGACAAGGGGCTTGCCCTCTCCTTCATCCCGCTTTTTTTTAAGTATTTATCAAAAAGAATTAATGAAAAAATGAAAAGGCTGCCTAAGCTAGTGGTTGTTATTACAAGGGGAATACCTTCAATAAATTCTGGATGAGACCTATTATCATTCCAGGTATTTCTATAATATTCGTTCCATGATTCCACCAGGGATTTCTCCAAGGACTTATTAAGAAAATCTATTTACGTTTCTATAGAGTTCTAGAGTGGAGATGCAGGCTCTGTTCCACCTGGAGCGGTATTCCAATGTTTAAAAAAAACAGAAGGAGGTGTATTTCATAACAAAGAACAACTTTGTAGAACACACGAAAATTACCAAAAATACCCAGAAAAAGATATAACGAAAAAACTATTTTGAGGGGTCGT
The DNA here is from genome assembly GCF_035046485.1 of Aedes albopictus. Classification (NCBI taxonomy): domain Eukaryota; kingdom Metazoa; phylum Arthropoda; class Insecta; order Diptera; family Culicidae; genus Aedes; species Aedes albopictus. Next base: position 196,598,152 of record NC_085137.1, on the reverse strand, counting down.
TCACAAAAAACGACACATATCTCTTATAATTAAGCAAATAAGGTAATAGTTTGTTCGGCAAACTTTCCAACAATACATTTTTCTACAACTTTGCAGAAGACACCAACACTCTATCTTCATTTTTGAAAAAAGTGAATTTCTGTCGCACTTTTAGGTGGATTAATCACAAAAGTGAAAATCCCAAAATAAAGAGTTTAGTATACAGAACAAAATCTTCTAAGACACTATACCGCTGAAGTCAATACATAGAGCTGCAAAAATGGGTTATGGTTGTGTACCCCAGTATACAGTATGTGGCAGGTTCCTCCGGAGATTATGTCCGGTGGCCACATCCGGTAGTTCCTAAACGGTCAAAAACTGTGTGGAAACAATGTTTGGTTGCAGAGGTATAAGTTTTAGTGAAAATAGAGTGAGTTTAATAGCGAATCATAATGGAAAACACTCTGTGTACCGAAAAACAGCCCTTTTTATACGAATCTGACCCAGTGACCCACCGGAATAACTCCGGCCATAGGGACCATTCCGACGTTCTCTGTCCACTTTTACAAACTAGACATATGTACGAGTGTACTGTCAAAAAACTATTCAAATCTGTTGTGTATTCGCTGATCGGCGACATTTTTAGTCCATATGCGCTGACTCAGGCCGATACGGGTTAAAAGGTGATATACGATAATTCAATAATTCAACACTTCAAAAACTGAATAAATGCAATGTACAAACTAGCAAAGGTTGCTCTAACAATACAATTATTAAAGCTTGACTCTAATGGTAAACAAATGAAATCAAGAAGAGTGAACAACTTTTCGGTCAACTCTAGCGGTCTTGAACACTTCTGGTTCGACTCCCGATCAACTTAATCCCCGTTTGAACCGCCGATCCACGACTTTCTTCAGCAAAACCTTTTTGGAGATAACCTTTTATCTTTTTTGTTCCTTGCTATCGCATGCCAATAATGCTGGAAATAACAATTAGCATATGAGTAGTGTGCGAAGGGTGTTTTAATTTTCTTATATTGAATAAATGTATTCTAAAATGCATTATGTATTTTTCAGTGATTTATCAGAATGCAATTACAGAGATTCTATTACATATGACATAGTCGTTTTGCCCTCTACAGCAATGATTGAGACAGAAGAACAGTGTCCTTTTAGTTAATGAAATATCTGTTGTTTATCACTGCAGCAGAAACGGTCCACGGCACCAGCGCGCATGGAACTCATCTAGCGGTCTTCAACACTTCTGGTTCGACTCCCGACCCGGCAACAAAAAAAAATGATGGTTAAAACATTCATGTGGGGGGCATTAGCACCGTCGATAACGAAACGGTGCTAAAAATAGATTTTTGTTTTGGTTTTTCGTGTTGCACGTATTAAGCATGTGCAAATGCAAATGTACAGCACATGCTTTTATGTCACTTTAGCAATGGCTGTCAACGTGCTGCAATGTGTGGCACTAATTTGATTTTAGTGGGGCCCTTTTTGACTTTAATATTGCTTTAATGAGGTGTTTAAAGTAATGCAGCATTATATACACAATTTTAAATATAAATATATAGCAAAATTGATGCACTTATATACGGCTTCGTGGTTACTTGGGTTATTATTGTGTATCAATGACATATGAGCATGGTGGACTGGTAAAGGAAAAGCAAGGGTTTTGAATACAAGGTAGAATATTATAACACTTAAATACATGGTATTATTAAAACTGACGTTTTTTTATTCAGTCATAATCAAATCTTTCGTAACAATTTAAAAAGTTTTGCACGGCCTTTTGTTTTTCCGTCCTTTATATTTTCGACCTTTTGTCATAGACATCGTGATTTCTCAACTGCACGGTTCCTAGTAATTAATGTTTATTGATGATATCCTACCAATCCATTTTACTGATCCTTAATCTGATGATCACGTGGGTGAAATTAAAAAATATATATATGACAGTGTTTGTGGCATTTCCCATCTCTGGTCATAGATTTATTTTTTGCATATTTTATTACAAGCATACAATTTTAAATTAATCTAATATTTTATTAAGTAATGTCGATGGCGATACGTCAACTTGACATAGGAAAATGAAATTGGGGCATTTATCATCAAAGACCTAAAAGCTGGTTGTAGTGATTTATATACCCAACAAGAAGCTGTAGCTGAACGATACCAAAAGATAAATACAAAAAAGTTCAATTACTGGACAGTTCATATAAAAAGGTGGGAGTTATGGGAATAACCCCTAAAACCCTGCCTTGAGCACAAGCTTGGTAATAAAGTAGCGATAGAATTTTACCACAAATATTTTACTAATTTATCCAACCGCCTTTAGACAGGGTATACCCAAGTAACCACGAAGCCGTATATTAGTGCATCAATTTTGCCATATATTTATATTTAAAATTGTCTATATAATGCTGCATTACTTTAAACACCTCATTGAAGCAATATTAAAGTCGAAAAGGGCCCCACTGAAATCAAATTAGTGCCTCATATTGCAGCACGTTGACAGCCATTGCTAAAGTGACATAAATGCATGTGCTGTACATTTGCATTTGCAAATGCTTAATACGTGCAACACGAAAAACCAAAACAAAAATCTATTTTTAGCACCGTTTCGTTATCGACGGCACTAATGCCCCCCACATGAATGTTTTAACCATCATTTTTTTGTTGGCGGGTCGGGAGTCGAACCAGAAGTGTTGAAGACCGCTAGAGAGTTCCATACGTGCTGGCGCCTTGGACTGTTTCTGCTGCAGTGATAACAACAGAAATTTCATTAACTAAAAGGAAACTGTTCTTCTGTCTCAATCATTGCTGTAGAGTGCAAAACGACTATGCCATATGTAATAGAATCCCTGTAATTACATTCTGATAAATCACTGAAAAATACATACATGCATTTTAGAATACATTTATTCAATATAAGAAAATTAAAATACCCCTCGCACACTACTCATATGCTAATTGTGAATTCCAGCATTATTGGCATGCGATAGCAGGCAACAGAAATTAAGAGAAAAAGTCATCTCTAAAAAGGTTTTGCTGAAGAAAGTCGTGGATCGGTGGTTCAAACGGAGAATAAGTTGGTCAGGAGTCGAACCAGAAGTGTTAAAGAACGCTAGAGTTGACCGTAAAGTTTGTTCACTCTTCTTGATTTCATTTGTTTACCATTAGAGTCAAGCTTTTATAATTGTATTGTTAGAGCAACCTTTGCTAGTTTGTACATTGCATTTATCCAGTTTTTGCAGTGCTGAATTATTGAATTATCGTATATCACCTTTTAATACACCCTAATGTGAAGAAAAAATGTAATGCATCAATACATTGATAATGCCAATCTAATGGATTATTGCATGAAAAGTGTGGAATTACTGCATTTTGCATTGCAAAGGTTCATATTCAGTCTAATTCGTGCAATGATATAATGCTTGTGGTTACTTGGGGAGCGCTCGGAAATCGCAATTTAATTGAGATATCAGTTAAAACTCAAGTTCATTTATAACAGCACCCATGGGTACCGCTAGCATCAAACATTAAAAGTTGAGCGTTTAGCCAAGATTTCATCAAACGAAGTTTTACCGAGATTTGAACAGCCGATCTCGGCATTTTGTTCCCGCTTCAACAGTGCATCAGAGCTTCAGACGCACAAATCTAAAGAAGCAAGCTTCAAACACCAGTGTATTTTATTATTCTATTCTTGCTCACTTGTAATAAGCTTAAAATAAGTTTCTTGAAACTTACTCTAAAGTTGTCATCTTTGAAAATCTGGAGCTTGATCAGGGATTCTTACAGAAAGTTTTCAAGGTGATAAGCAATTTGATTCCTCAGCTAATTATCAAAAAGAAAATCTTTTTGAAGGTTGGTTGAAAAAATTAAAATTTTTAAGATGTACACAAGAATTTGAAAGAAAATCTTTAAATGACTTTCAACTGACTTAATATACATGTACATATTTATGTACATGCAGATAAATACACATAGTTTCAGGCCATCTGGTTGAATGCCGTTTGTCCGAAAATGGAATGATAAACTTATGTGATCATGCCATTGTTCTCCACATTAGTAAAGGTAACTCGAAAGAGCAGCCTTTGATTTAAAAAAGGAAATATCTCTGATAAAAAGTTGTCATACTCAACGTCAACTAATCCTGGAACTGGAGCTGCAACTGGAAAGAATAGCCTATGATTAAAAAAATCTAAAATTCCCGGCTACAAAAAAAAACAATACAATGAGATATTTTTGAACATGATTCAGCTAAACGGAATTCAACCAGATGACTCATTCTGCCAGATGGCGTTCGGCCAAACGACAGTCGACCAAACGGTGTTCAGCTGGAAACGAATCCCTAAAGAAAACCCGATGAAGAAATCTTATGACAGATTTCACGAGGAATCCCTGAAGGAAACCCGGAATGGTGCAATCGAGAAATTCCGGGAGAATACCCAAAGGAATCCCAGGAGAAATATACGGTTTCGCGCCAACTCGAACAAATGTTGGCAGCAGCCTCTCAGATTACAATAAAACTGTCTTGGTGTGTTGACCTTGTCTAGACCAGAGAATGTATTTAGGGTATTGGTTCCCTTATTAAGCATGTGGCTCCCATTTTCATCCTATGAAAAACAAAGGATTGAAGCACTGTTTGTTTTGTTTCTTATTTTTGTATTTTTTGTTAGAAGTGAGCACGCATGAAAACAAAAAGAACGGAATTAATCGTTGCCGTAATCGCTTGTTTTCGAATAGGATGAAATTGGGAGCATGAGATTACTGATGGCACACAAACCCTATAAAGAGATGCACGAAGACTGAAACCAAAGGTTCCAATTGAGCAATTTCAAGAGTAAGAACAACAGAGAACAACATGGTAAACAAAACTCAACATGAGAGTATGTTAATGAAAAGCGTGACGTCACATATTTGCTTGACGCCTTTCTTTCGGATAGCTCAGACTAACACACACGCTGAATATTTTTTGTTTACCAAAAAACTTATTGTTCTTGGGGGTGATAAGTGAATAAACATAGATGCCACTTTGCGTACTTATGCCGAATTCGTTTTTGAACCTGGGTTGGAACTGGATTGGCGGAAAATGTGTAAACAAACAAACGTCAAACAAACTCAAACAAACTTTAGTACAAGTGAAACCGAAGTCGGGTTGGGGTTGAAACTGTGATCTCATCCAGTTCAAACCCAGGTTGGAAATGAATCAAAAACGAAAACGACATTAGTTTCATCAATGGGCTAAACTTGTTTACCCTTTTTTAATGTCTATAGTGAAAACTACTCCTGCAAAAAGATTGATGGAAGATTATTATGAAATGAATGAATTTTAGAGAAAAAAAAATCTTGAAAAAGATTCCAAAATAAGTCCTACACTGAAAAAAAAATATAACATTTAAAAAAAAAAGTTGGTTTAAAAACACCAGTTTTAATTCCGATGCAATTGTATATCAAGATAGGTAATTAGTTTACCTAACTACCGTTCACATGCCATTTTTAAGGAAGGTTTCCCGAACAATAACAAAAACAAAAACTAAACCAGTAATACTTCGATTTATATGTAAAAGTAATGTACTACTTAGGCTGTGCTAGTTATACTATCACTACAATATAAAAATACCGTCGTGCGGGGTGTTATTGGGCCAAAGTGGGGTTGACATTTCACATTGTGTGCTGGACCACTAGAACACATAATTCTAAGATACTTTGCCACTGTCTTATTCTCTATCTTATATTGAATCCCTGGGATTGATGGACCAATGTTACCCCGAACGACGGTATTTATTATTACATATATAACTAAATTTTGTTTTTTTTTTATACTTTTTTTAAAAGTTTTGGGCTTCAGAAAGTAGCGTTTCTGCCCCTGCAGTGAGTGTTTTCGCTATCACAAATATCTTGTTTGAACTGGTTGATACTTGCATCTCAATCAAGTCGAAATTCTTGGCAGACGATCGAGCGTGATCACACGCACCCTGCGATGCAGATCGCGAAAGGTCAGATAGTGTGTTTTCTTTGCTCACAAGATCGACGTACTCAGACGAAAGTGGTTCAACATTTCACACATATAATTCTATAGTCTACTGTTACTCTTTGGCAAAGATTTACCATAAAAAAAACCAAAAAAAATTCAGAAACTTGAAAATTCTTTATGATTTCATAATATGATTATTTTTTTACAACAATGAAGGTATATCAAATGCGGGATGCAGAATTTTGAGTAATAAGCCCCTGCTATGAATGAAACTTTTTATTGATAGCATTTGCAAACATTTGCGGTCAACTTAAATACCTCTACAACCTCCATAGTTACCGACAATGAATCAACTGACGCTTTTTTGCTGCACCGATTCCGCTTCTTCCTAGACCGATTTTGGGTTCATTCTTTAATTAGCAGCCTGTAATAACATGTGTTTTTCAGAATTGGACTGGCGATTGCGAAATTCCCAGATGTTAAACACTATTGCACAACCAGACTCGCGCATCCCAAGGGCGCATGGCGCGCTTTCCGAATCAGGCCAGATTCTCAATGATTACCCGGCGGCGTGGCGTTATAAAATGTTATGTAATTGAGGTTGCTTTCTCGACGATCACTACCCCGGACTGAGAGGTGTTTTCCCGACGAAAAAGCTCGAAATTCTCTGTTTACCCATCCTTAAAATTCACGCCGGATGGCTAAAAATATGCACTTTAATTAATTAAATAGTCAGCCACTGGCATGGCATACTGGCAAGTGGCCGTGCGATCAGGGTTGGTTTTTTTTTAAAAATGGACATTGCCGATTTACATGTCACTTCGCGCATCGCTCGTCTCGAGGAAATGGGCAAACATGTTGGGATGAAGCCATTAAATTTTCCCGAACATTGCTATAGCGGCGAGTGGGAGAGGTGTTCAATCAAGTCGCGGGATTTAAGTGTATTTTTGCCTCTTCGATATCGATCATGATTAGTCATGGTATTGCAATTCCCTTCTTCCAGTAGTCATAAATTTGATTAAATGTTTCTGCCATTTCACATTCATAGTTGAAAAGTCCATTCATTATATAATACCAACAATCATTTCAGCAATGCTCAATAATATGTTTCTTCTGGGTCTATGATATGTGATAAGTTTTCACACACCATTAAGTGCCCCTTGACGACACCTCAATATTCTGCTTCGTTAGTGAATATGTGTAGACGATGATGACTCATTGGCGTTTAACTTCATTCATATGTGGGTGTGGCACAGCGCCACAGGTGTTCCGAATTCAAGCAATGCATTCTTTGGCAGCCTCTCTGACGGGAAAAGAAAATCCGTGAATCTAGTGCAAATTGATTGATGGAAATGATTTCACTAATTTATGATTCAATTTTGTATGACTTCAGGAGTTTCGAAGGCTTAAATAATTGGGTAAAAATAGAAATTGTAAAATAGATTCAAAAAAGAAAAAAACCTTTGTATAGTCTATTGTTTTCTTTGATGTCAATAATAGAGCTACCTACTTAAAGAACCCATATCACGCGAGTATTTAGCAAGACCATGCTAAGGATGACGATTTCGACTCCCGCTCGGCCCAGGAAGTTTTCGTAGAATAAAAATTCATGACTTCCTCGAGCATAGATCATCTTTATGCCTGCCACAAAATATACTTACTTTACTTACCGATCACGCTAAGGCCTGGGTGGCCTCTGCTGTACATAGTAGCCGTCTCCTTTCCACTCGGTGCATGTCTGTTTGTCTCCAGTTCCGCACTCTCTGTAGGGTCCGCAGATCGTCCTCCACTTGATCGACCCACCTAGCTCGCTGCGCACCACGTCTTCTTGTACCGATCGAATGACTATGACTCTCGAGAACCATTTTAGTCGGGTAGCTATCCGACATCCTGATGACGTGACTTGTCCACCGTAGCCTCCCGATTTTCGCGGTATGGACGATGGTTGGTTCTTTCAGCAGCTGATGCAGCTCGTGGTTCATTCGCCTTCTCCAAGTCCCGTCTTCCATCTGCACTCCGCCGTAGATGGTCGAAAACTCCAAGGGCGCGTTGGTCCTCTGCACGTAGGGTCCATGTTTAGTGCCCATAGGGGACGACCGGTATAATCAGCGTTTTGTAGATTTTTTTTTCTCCCCTGTTGGGGAAATTAAGCCACTGCGTCCAATAGGCTGAACTTCCCGAGCAGAAGGGAATAGCAACAGCATAATAAAATGTGTTATTTTGGAAAAATAACTGAGTAGCGTAAAGAGTTATTTTCATGTTATTTACATAACATATTCTGTTATAAACTTGTCTGTCATAAGCGGCAAAATAACAAAAACTATAACAAAAAAATGTTCCTGGAAGACCTGTTTAATAACATGTTTTGTTAGTTTCAATAACAACTTAATAACAACGAATTTTTAAAATATTTTTATAACAAATTTTGATATGAAAACGTTATTGATAACAATCTGAAAACAAAATATGCTTTTTTTCTGTTGAGGTTAGGAACTCCTCCAAAGTCCCATATGCATTCAATGGGATGCGCAACAATAGGATCTATTGTTAAATGTTTCATTCATAATTGGGACGCTATTGTTGTCGCAAGCGATTTATTATCGAAAACAGAGAGAAACAATAGTTTTCGTTTATTTTCCAAACAACTTACGATGAAAAACTACCGCCGTTTTGAAACCCTTTATTAGGTGGTTCATTGTTTATAAAATTAATTTACATTATTACCTCATTGATTGACACATTTATCCAAGTGAATCTAAGTGGGCTCGATGCAGTGAAAACAATAAAAATAAAATGTCTAAAAATAATCAATGGAGTTCTTGATGACTTATTTTTTACATTTTTGTCGAAAATGTGTTGTTTGTCGTTGAATTCCACCAGTTGATCCAAAATGTATAATGGCTAACACTCTATTACACTCTCTATTTTCGTATTCATACCTAACTGAAACTGAGACAAAAAACAGTTATACTTTTCAAAGTGCTTATAAAGCAAAAGGCTGGTAAGTTGGCACTGTCACAGTTAAAACGTAATGTGAGTAAGAAGAGGAACTGATGACAAAATAATATTTTCTCTTACAGTTCCTCACGGAATGCTGTGAACAACGAAAATCTCGAACGGTGTAGTTTTGATTGCAAAGCTAGTTATGCTGTAATATTAATGATCAAATATTTGTACAGCCTCAATGACACAATAATAACTGAACTTGTGCTACAACAAAACATGTTATTGAAATGTAATTTAAAGAAAATATACCAAGAGCACGATCATTTCAAAATAAGATTGCCCAACAGAACATGTTATGGAACGGCAATGACTTAATAAGTAAATAATAACAAACCGAGATATAAAAACAGGTTTTGTGATTCCGTTGTTATTATTTTGATATTTTCCTCTGCTCGGGTTATGTGGCATGTCCCGTTTTGATATTCGCATCTAGCCAGCTAATTACCATGTGTCAAGTAATCAGCTACTGCCACAACGCGTCGTCTCCCAGTCAGGTGCAATGGTATTGATAAACTCCAAGACCTTCCTAGGTTTTTCAGACCAGATCTCACTGGGTTGCAAGCAACCACAACTGCAAAGCAGATGTTCCGAGGTTTCACGTTCCGTATTACAGAAACAACAGATATCACTCTGAATATGGCCAATATTCTTCAAGTGATACCTGTTCGGGCAGTGTCCAGTTTCTAGGCCAGTGTATGTACATTAGGGCAGTTCAGACTTTAAACATGTTAAAAATTCAAAGCTCCCATATATTCATTACAATCCTTGGTGCAAAAATAGGGTCCTGACAAATTTTCAGCCATTCTGGTGGTGATTTAATGGTGGCCCAAAAGCAAAATAGGTTTATATGGGAATTACTATGGAGAATTCTCGAAAAAGGTTCTCCGCGCTGTAGAGCATTAACACATGGATGAAGTCATAGGGTCAAAGTCAAATTGAATTCTTCAGACCTCAATGATAAGTGTTGCCGAAGACCGCAACTCGTTTCGACTCACGAGACAGAAGTTATTAATCAATATTCATCTATGCATGCTTGAACAGAAGACCGCAGCTCGACCGACACGCTTGACACGCAATCATAGTATGCGTGTTAGCTCCTTGCACATCTTGCAGGACATCGTGTATAATGATACGCATGCGAGTGAGAATTTGTTTAATAACTTTTTATCCGATTGTCTAAATATGTTTCGGTCTTCGGCAACATTCATCATTGAGATCTGAAAAATTCGATTTGGCTTTGACCCTATGACTTTATTCATGTGGTAATGCTCTACAGCACGGAGAACATTTTTCGAAAATTCTCCATAGTAATTCCCATATAAACCTATTTTGCTTTTGGGCCACCATTAAATCACCACCAAAATGGCTGAAAATTTGACAGGACTCTAGTTTTGCTCCAAGGATTGTAATGAACATATGGGAGCTTTGAATTTTTGACATGTTTAAACTCTGAACTGCCCTAATGTACATAGAGCTCTCTTGATGGGCTCTAAGAGCTTTAAGCATTTGGTGTTATAAATCGTTTTGACTGATTGCAATTTTTGACATCCATCCAATTGGATATCACCCTCTGCTCAGCCCAGCGTTTCAGGTCCATTTTAATTGTACAGTTTGATATACCACAGAATGGTTCTGGGCCAGCAAACTGTAAATTGGAACCTCTTTTAGCAAGCTCGTCTGCCATTTCATTCCCTTCAATGCTACAGTGATCTGGAACCCAGTAGAAGTTTACTGAATTCCCTTGGCACAGCCTGCGCAGTGAAAAAATGCATTCTCAGACAAGCTTTGAAGTACATTTGTAAGCGCACAATGCTTTTAGTGCAGCTTGACTATCTGAGAAAATACAAATATTAGCATATCTGTATTTTCTCTCAAGGCAGATATTTGCTCATTTCAAAATAGCAAGAATCTCTGCTTGAAACACCGTAGGATAGTGTCCCATCGCCATTGAAATTTGTATTCCATGGCCGTAGATTCCTGCTCCCGTTTTTATTCCAACTTTTGAGCCATCTGTATAGAATTTGATTGATCCTTGACGAACAGACCTCCGACTTCCCAATCTGCGAGTTGTTTCGTGTAACTTGTAATCATGGTTCTCCACAGGATTCATCCAGTCTATAATCATTTTCATTACTGGCCTATTTTGGAAGTACATATTGTGAAATGCTCAGGTGACCTACAAGATCACCTGGCATAAACTTTTCGACTCGTTCAAGTCTCAGCAATTCCTTTTCTGCTTCTAATTGCACGTACTCGTGCAAAGGTAGCAGATTGAGAATCGCATCTAAAGCTTTTGATGGAGTGCTTCGCATCGCTCCTGTAACAGCAATGGACGCAAGACGTTCAATTTTCGCAAGCTTTGATTGCGTGGTAACCTCTTTTGTTTTTGGCCACCAGACAAACGAAGCATACGTCACTTTTGGGCGGATTATGGCAGTATAAATCCACATTATAATTTTTGCTTTCAAGCCCCACTTCCTGCCAATAGTTTTGGAGCATAACCAGAACGCACTTGTTGCCTTACCGATCACGGACTCAATTTGAGCATTCCAGTTCAGTTTAGCATCCAGTATCAAACCTAAGTATTTGACTCGATCACTAGGATGAATTTGTATCCCTCCAAGCCGAAAAGCTTTTAGGTTGATCTTCCTTATCCTAGTGAAAGGGACAATTACGACTTTTGACGGGTTGATGCTAAGGCCCTCCTTTATACACCATGAATGTGTATAGTTTAGGGCCCTTTGCATTCTCTCCGAAACAGTTTCGTAATACTTTCCTCTCACTATTATGACTATATCGTCTGCAAAGCCTACAACTTCGAAACCTTTTTCCTTCAAGCTTCTTAGAAGATCGTCTACAACCAAGGACCACATTAGTGGTGAGAGGACTCCTCCTTAAGGGCAACCTTTCGTTGCCCTTACTGTTATAGAAGAACTTCCCAGCTCAGAGACAAGCTTGCTATTTGGTGAAAACATTCGCGAAATGCTGCGATCTGCTTTCGACAACGGATAAGTTTTCACCCTTCTTCGCTTTGTCCAATCAACCTCCTATACGAATAGCACACGAGCAGACTCGACGCTGATCAGCATTGTTGGCTGTACCTTTTCGCCGTTGAGCCATTGCGTTCCAGCCAAGCCTTTCTTTTCATCGCTTTCGATACGTTTCGATATCTTATCGCAAAGCATCGTTAGCTGGAAACTTTATTGGTATGGTATCGGTACATGCGAATGTTGCTTCTGCGTGTGTGTCGAGCGTTCGGCAACTAACCTATTCGGGCTGTTCGGGCGAGCGTGTGACGGCTCTATCAGATGTGTACAAAATCGTTTGTGAGTTACATCATGTTTGTTTTGCCATCTCTTTGCCTCTGCTCATCACTGATCAGTGCACAGTTCAATCGCACGCCGCGATGAATATACAGTTGATAAGTTGTTTGAGCACTCGGTAGGTGATAATTTGCATCATTGCTCAGAGGAGATTTCTCTTTTTGCCAGCACCGTATAAATCCAATATACGATTCATTGGTCAAAGTTTATATTCTCCATGGCACGCATCATTGATGAATAGGAGGCAATATCAAAAGCTCCTTCTATGTCTAAAAAGGCGCATAGAGATATTTCTTTTGCTGAAAACGTTTTTTCCACCTTTGTTACTAGCAAATGAATTGCCGTAACCGTTGGCTTACCAGATTGATAAGCAAACTGGAAGTCTGATAGGGGATGCTCTTTTATGTAGGAAGAATTGATAAAATCCTTCAAAACCTTTTCCATAGTCTTCAGTAAAACTGAAGAAAGACTAATTGGCCTGTATGCTTTGGGATGCGTCTTGTCTCGCTTTGCCTCTTTTGGTATAAAGATAATTTTTACAAGTCTCCATTTTGATGGAACGTGTGAAGATCAATCCTGCCATTAGGAAATCACCCAATGCGCTGGCCGTAATATACCAACGGACGCGTCTTACCTGCCGGCTGCTCGCTCACACAATGAATGCTGCTCTCGGTTGGGTAGCTGTGGAACAGGCTGTGGAACAGGGTTGAGTGTGGGCTGAGTCGATATAAAGAACACACAGCATAGAGTGGCGCACGACAGATCGACTCGCGCCACACATCCACCTTCTCCCCTGAGAAAATGAATGATTTTCCTGTAGAATCTATTCTGCATACATTACCATCTATTACCACGTGTTTAAAGACATGCTTATTAATGCATCGAGTAGCCAACTCGATGAAAAAAAGTAGTTTGCCATGATTTCTTGCCAACCAAAAAAAGTAGTGTGCCTTGATTTTCATTTTGACAACTTTGCAGACACTTGATATCATTTCAAGACTGTATTCCAAGGCAAGAGGACCCGATAATCAAGATCAAGATGGTCAATCAACCTAAGAAAAATACGTGAAAAAAAACCGAACATTGCCCAGTAACAAACATATTTATTGTAAGTATAAAAGGTCTATAAAACATTTAAAGAAAAAAAATCATTTATTCACCTCCAACTATTCCTCTTCTAGGACTTTGGATTCTGCTCGAGCTCCCGGATGTAATCGGAGAGATAGGAGGGGGTCCTTTTCTCACGCGCTGGACGCTGTTCTCGACCGCCATCGGGAGGAAGCTCTGGATTATGATCCTGCTCGCCTGTTGATTGCTGCTGTCGCCATTCCTGGACCTTTTTCGTCTGTGATACGTGACGCTTAAGCTTTTGGCCTTCGGAATCGCAGAGGACTAGACTGCCGTTACGTTCGTCAGAAACCACATACCGCTTCGAGCCAAACCTACTTTCGCCTTTCGATCTCGTTTGACGTTCGACGATTACAGTATCGCCTGGCTTAACTTTGCATGCTCTGGCTCCCCGTCGAGCATCTTCTCGCGATTTTGAAAGTAACTTTGCTTCACGATCTCGAACATCCAGCTCCACTTCGTTGTGATTGGATTTGCCGTAGTGAAGAAGCGGCAAACCACGCTTAATTTTGCGCCCTGATAACGCTTCCTCGGGTGGAACCTTTGTAATTGAGTGGTCTGCTGCATTATATGCCTGGACTGCGGACTGCAGTTCCCTTTAGTAGTTTGCGCCTGTTGACACTGCAGTGCACATTGCCTTATTTACGATTTTCATAAACCCTTCCACCAAGCCATTTTGCTGTGGATAGAAAGGAGTGGAAAATATGACCTGGATTCCACGTTCTGAGCAATAACGTGCATAGTCCTCCCCATTGAATGGTGGACCATTGTCCGATTTTATGGCTCGTGGGAACCCTTCTCTCTCGAAAACGGAATCCAAGACTTCTTTTGTGTACTCAAATTTAGTTGATTTGACTGGGCGCGCAATTGCGTACCTGGACCTCAGATCAATTATTACTAGAATTGATATGTTGCCAAATTTTAGGTATGGCCCATTAAAATCAAGCGCAATAGTCTCCCAAGCAGCTTTGGGTGCAAATGATCTCTGCATGGGAGGTGGCCTTTCCGGCCTTCCATTCACAGCGCAAGTGGCGCACGCTTTGACCCACTTCTCAGCGTCGCCGGACATCCCCGGCCACCAAACGCGACTCCTTAGAATGCTTTTGAATTTGGCTTCCAACGGATGACCTGCGTGTGCTATCTCCAGCGCCTTCTTCTGAAGACCTTCAGGTATTACCGCACAACCGTTTTTACTTAGCATCCCGTCCGTGTATCGCAAGTCTTCTGCAACAGCTTTGAATCTCGCTAGATCTTTTGACCACTTGCCGGTGTCCAACGATGAAATCACCTAGGAAAGGTTTAAATTCATATATTATTCAAATTACGAGATAACACAATCAAATTCAAGGTTTACCAAAAGAAGAGTATCATCGTTCTTCGTTGATTCTCGTATTTCTTCTTCAGTTAGGAAGTCGACGGATTGGGAGTTCAAGCTACATATTTCCCAGGGACTTACTTCCTCGTTAAAAGCCCCATCCTCCCCGTCGTATAGGCGTGATGAGGGATCGGCGATGTTTTCGTGGCCCCGGATGTACTCGATGTCGTAATCATACGGGCTTAGGCGCAAAGCCCAGCCATCGGCTCTAGTCAGAGCCCTTTTTGAATCCTCGCGTGTTCTTCTGAAGATGAAGGCCATTCCTTGAGCGTCCGTGCGGAGAACGAAGTGCCTTCCCAACAAAAAGTAGGAGAAGTGCTCCACTGCCCACACGGCACTCAAGGCCTCGGGTTGGTTCTGGGCATATTTCCTTTCCGTAGTAGTCAACGACTTGGAAGCGAAACTAATGATTCGATAAATCCCGTCTTCATTCTGTTGCACCAATACTGCTCCTAGCGCACGGGGAGAGGCGTCCGTGTACAGGTATGTCCGATCTTATTCAGAAAAGTATCCGAGAGTAACCGTTGAGTGGATAATCCGGTTTTTGATAAGCTCAAAAGCTTTCTCCTGGTCTTCTCCCCAGCTCCATTTTTGTGATGATGCTACCGTCCACAATGGACTAGAAATGTCCGCAAAATTGTTTATGTATGGGCTCACGAATGAAGCCAACCCAAGGAAACTTCTTAGTTCCGAGGCGGTGGTCGGTCGCCGGAATTTCCGAACATCACCAACTTTCGATTCTTCTATGTTGAATCCCTTCTCATTCAGCTCATGCCCCAGAAATTTGATGTTTGTTCGATCAAATTCGCATTTATCGGTATTTAACGAGAGGTTATTCGACCGCAAGATTTGTAAGACTTGCGAGACTGTCTTTCTCAATTCTTCAATCGTCCCGGCGAACAGGAGTATGTCATCAATGAATACTATTTTATTCTTGACATCTTTGAGAATACGCGTCATTTCTCGCTGGAATATCTCCGGTGCGCAATTGACACCGAACATTAGGCGGGTGAAGCGGAACATTCCATTTTCCGAAAGGAACGTCGTGAGTTCTCGCGATTCCTCATTCAACTTGATGTGGTAAAACGCATTGGAGAGGTCCAACTTAGAAAAATATTTGGCACCGTGTAGTTTAATTCTCATTTCATCGATCGATGGCATTCTGAAGTACTCCCGTTTGATGGCTTTGTTCGGGGCCCGCATGTTTACCACCAAACGGAAGTCCTCTTTCCCCTTTGGAACGGCAGACATGCCACTTATCCATTGAGGAGCTTGCGTTACCTTCTCGATTATTCCCCGTGCCTCCATTTCCTCAAGTCTTCGTCGTGCGCCCTCGCGGTATGCGGCAGGAATGTTATAATACGCGTTGCGTACTGGGGGTATTGAATCATCAACACTAAACTTCACCTTCACTCCGGGCATTTTTAGAAATATCCCAGATTCGCAAGTATTGATCGTTCCTCCAACCTTTAGAAGTCCCATGTCGCTGGCTGTTACCCTTCCAAGCAAGGATCGCTTGCCTGCTCTCACCACAAGAAAATCAGCGGTAACAGGTGGTTTTGTACCGCCAACTGCTTCGACAGTAGCTGTAAAAGCGTGTTCGACTTCCATTGGTTTGTTGGAAGCGTACGCTTGCAAATTCCGATTGATGGTCCTTTCCAGTGGGATAAGTTCAACCTTACCTGTCCTCAGCTGCTGTTCCAAGTTGTCCCAATCCGCTCCACCCAGGACGTTTACGTCTGCACCCGAATCTATCAGGAACTTGATCGGATTAGATGAACCGACGCGGCAATCAATCAGTACATCTTGGAGCGAAAGGGCATTGATTTGCTGTAATAGATTCCAATTAATAAGAAAGCCCAAGGGTTTGTATTGATGAAATATTTGATTATTGCAGTATCAAATCTTTATTATCAAAATTATCTCTCTTCAATGTTATGAATTCATTGCTTCAACATTTTAGGTTACTAATCCATTACCTGATCCTTGGAATCCTCGATGGCTGCACGAGTTGAGACCTCCTCATCTTTGACCACGTTCACACGATGACCGCGACACGCCACCGCAAAATGTCCAACCGCACCGCAAGAATTGCAGTTCCTCCACTTCGCTGGACACTCAGAACCCATATGAGACGAACGGAAACACCTTGGACATCTGTTCCGACGAGTCATTTCCACACGAGGATGTGCTCTGGCTCCATCAGCTACCGTTCTGTTCGGACGGAACCTCTTGGATGAATTACCAAACCGCTTTTCTTGCTGTTCTGCTTTGCGTTTGAATCGGTCCTGAGAACCACGATACTGGCCGGCGCTGACTGTGAACGTGCTGGATTCCGTTGCCGATGGCGTAACTTCAGCCTGGAATCCCTCGGCTCGAGTGGCCGACTGTACGATGAAGTTTGAGTCGTGACCGTACATCCTCGCAGCTTTCTTGAGTTCCTGATTACGGAGCCCCCTTAGAAGCTGAGTCCTAACGAAGCAGTCCTGGTCGTCGGGGCTGTAGCCGCAGAGCTGCACCTTTCTTGACAGTCTTGCATGGAAATTAACAGCGGATTCTCCATCTTCCTGACGCATGTTTAGAAAGCTCTCATGCTCCGCAGCTGGGTCAGTCATGGACTTCAAGTAGCGATCAATGTTGTTCTTGAAGATCTCGTAGCAATTGTCACTGTCCGGATCTGGGCGCAGCTTGGCGGCCCGAACGACGCCTTTTAGCTCCTCGCCCATGGACAACAGGAGCAACTCAACACGTCGTTTTGGATTTTTCACATTCGATAGCGATGATGCTAGTTCAAAGTCTTCGATGAAACATTTTGGAGGCTGGTACGTTTTTGGGGAATGGGGTGATGCTGTCCCAACGGATATTGCCTTCAGTAGCAGTAATATCAGATGATCCACGCGGTGCGCTGGCCAGAACGGTCGACGAATTTCCTGGATGACTATCATTACGATTACGCAGTACTTGGATGACGCTTTCAAGTTCCTTCAACTTGTTTGCCAGTTCCAGTTGGTTATCCGGTGCATCCAGATTACGAGATTCTTCGGACTGTAGTTCTTCGATGATGGGTCCAGGGCAAGCACGTACATACAACCCGCTTATACCTTGCGCACTAGCTAGTTCATCGGTGTCGTCGTCAGAGGAAATCGACGGAGCACGCACATACTTTCCCGGTGTAGACATCTTAATTTTGGCAATCGAATTCCAGAAAATCTGAGAGTAACAATAAAGCAATACTAATTAAATTCACGTATTCATATTATTCTAACCACGCTGGCGTGTGCAACGTCAAGATGTACCATCAACTATTTCCGACTTGTAGCAACATTAGAAGTTCTTGAAAATATGTTTCAACTTTCGCGTAATTGATTGCCCATTCTTGGAAAAAATACGTTTATCTTGTTTTCCTAAATCAACAACTTCCAGCGTCCTTAAACATGCTTCTCTTCCGTGGAATTCTTTAAGTTAAATAATGTAAGGGTGCCGTTATAGTTACGCGTGAGAGTGGGAGTGCGCGTGTGCGAAGCCGCAAAGAAGAATATCAACAATAGCAAATTCACGAAAATCCTATGGACGCGCACTTTCACTCTCACTTTGAAGCGGCACTATGTCATCGCCGTAACGTTCCTCAAATCCGTACTTAAAACACGCTATTTTCTTCGGTCCTCAAAACACGTTTATTTCTGCGGTCCTCAAAACACGCTAATTTCTGCGGTCCTCAAAACACGCTATTTTCAGCGGTCCTCAAAACACGCCTATTTCTGCGGTCTTCAAAACACGCTAATTTCTGCGGTCCTCAAAACACGCTCATTTTTGCGGTCCTCAAAACACGCATTTCTTCTATGGTCGAAAAACAATGTCCCAGCGGTCCTCAAAACTCGCTTTCGTATCCCGTAATCAAATTTGTCAGCGGTGCTCTAAACGTGGTATTATTCCGTTTCCCCGAATCAACATTTTCAAATGGTTTTTTGCCTGTTTTAATTCTTCCCATACACCTGCACGTCTAACTTTCCCAACACACGGACCCACGCGCACTTTTTAATTTACTTTTTCCAAGCGTAACGCTGGCGTTCCGCTATTCCGTACTCACGCGAACACTATTTTCTCAACAACCACTTTGGTAGACATCTTGATTTTTGCACCCGCCGCGATTTCTCCTCCAATTGACCTGCGTAATGAGTGATTTCCTTCAAAACTGAGTTCAATTATCGTTTTCCTGTTCGTTTTGTTTTCGCTAGGAGCGAAAAACCTGTCACGGTAGCCAAATGTGAAGATCAATCCTGCCATTAGGAAATCACAAAATGCGCTGGCCGTAATATACCAACGGACGCGTCTTACCTGCCGGCTGCTCGCTCACACAATGAATGCTGCTCTCGGTTGGGTAGCTGTGGAACAGGCTGTGGAACAGGGTTGAGTGTGGGCTGAGTCGATATAAAGAACACACAGCATAGAGTGGCGCACGACAGATCGACTCGCGCCACACAGAACGTAATGCAATCTTAAACTAGCCTTGAACATCTCAATTAGTGAGATCTAATTGCATTTTCCACTCTGGCCTTCGTGAAGATTTCATCAGCTAAATCTGACGCGGTGTTTATTGTACTAGTTGACTCCGATGAGTTTATGCTAGGACATCCTTCACCTTTCAGAGATATAGTATCATTGGAATCCACACTTAGAACCGAACCTGGAAAATGGGTTTCCATCATTAAATCCAAAGTTTTACGAGGAGTTTTGGTAAAAGCTCCATCGTCGTGCTTCAGGTTTCCCAATTCATTTGAATGATCTTTTGCAAGCGTTTTCTGTACACGGCGTGTGTATGGGAAAAGTTTATAACAAAAAAATAGGCATCGTCAAAATTTTCGCTATTCAAAAATAGAGGCTTTCAGCTTTCATTTGCAGGGTCCCTCAAAAAAATCCACCGAGGGATCTCGAACAACTTTTTCAGAATACTGTTTTTCCCCATACAAAATGCACGGTTCCAAATTAATCCCTATTTCTACTTAACAAACATACCCAATTTTTGTATGAAAAAGTTCCCCCGATGGAATATTTCGATGTTGGGCTTGAATGAAAGCTGGTAGCGTCAACTTTCACGTAGCGTAAAAATTAGCGTTGCCCATTTTTTTGTAATAAATTTGTTCTACCAGACACACCGTGCTGTAGTCTTGCAACTACAGGAGTTCTGTTTATGTTTTCACATGTCAGCATCCAAGATTTTCTTTTCGATTTTCGTATTTCGTTGTTGTAATCAGTCAGGGCTTTCCTGTACTGAGTCCAATCTCCCGTTTGTTTCGATCTATTGAAGATTTTACGAGAAAATTTTCTAAGGCGATCCAGTTCAAAGTTCCACCATGGCACGTCTCTAGTAAAAGACGATTGTATGGTGGGACAACTTCTGTTAAAGGAATTGATGATATTTTCATTTACCCTTTGAGAAAATGATTCTAACTTTTGGGTTGAATCAATAGTTTCTCCCATTGTAAATGAATGCGTATTCAACAATTCTACACATTGATCCCAGTTTGTCTTCCTGGGATTTCTAAATGTGGTTCTAGAATAATCTCCACCACTCCAATTGAAGATTATGTGTTTATGATCAGATAGAGAAATCTCATCTGACGCGTGCCAGTTTGTGATCTTGTCAAAGATTGCAGCATTGCACAGTGTTAGATCCAAGATCTCTTGTCAGGTTACATTTGAGAAAGTAGGTTTATCACCATTATTTCAAATGTCAATATCAGATACTCTAATAGTGACTCACCTCGACTGTTAATATCCGTACCACCCCAAACCGTGTGATGCGCATTTTCGCCACAGCCAATGATAAACGATTTATTGTTTTCTTTACAGAATTGAACAAATGAACAAATGATGCGATCTCAGGAGGAGGCACCTCAGGAACATCGCCAGGAAAGTAAGCTGAAGCCACAGCGATCTCAGTTTTACCCCTAGTGATTGGTACCTCTACCATGACCGCAACAATGTCCTTTCTGATAAACTCTGTAGAGTAATGCGGGGTAAAAGTTCGCACCTAACAGATTTCACAAAATTACTAATAAACGAAAAGAAAACAATATCATTTTTCTTCGTTAAAAGGGTCCCTATCATGTTGCCATAAAAATGTAGTACTAGATTTTTTCGCATTACTTTTGTAGTTTTAGTAATACAATTTTTAATACAAGTACTCCAATGCGAACTTTTGCCCCATAGTGGGGGCAAAAGTTCGCATTATGCGGGGCAAAGTTCGCACCTTGTACAGGGTAGTTTATTTGTGTGATGTTCTTTTATTGCATGTTAATTCATGTTCGTCTTTTCAATCTAGCCATGAAATCTGTTTCCTTCTGTTTTTAGAATTACGGCCCAACTGGAATACGACCTGGTGTTCAGCTTTTGTATAGAATGTGTTTAATGAAGACTTCCACAACTATTAACTAAGAGCTGTCCTTTCCAGCGTTACTGAAAGTTGCCAAAATACATTGTGGGGTAATCATAGAGATACATGTTGCACAAAATACATGAAAAAAACAAATATGCTGCAAAACTGTTGAACAGGACCGTAATCGAATCTTATCCCCGTCAGTATGGTGATGAGTTATAGCTGTCAATTTACAAACTAAGCTATGAAAGACCCCGGTAGAGTAGATGAACATAATAACTTCAGAAACATACGAAAAGACACGACGAGGATGACGAAGAAAATGTTTAAAAATGTTTTTTGGCCATTTTCCATTTCTTGATTTAAATGGGTTAACATGATGTTTGTCTTACAATGGAACTTCTCACAAAACTAAGTTCAAACCCTCTGCCGGAACGATTTCAGGGTGCATACTACACATATTACATATATAGTAGTTTCTATACGAAATCTTCATTGCTTCAAAGATTCTGTAAATCTATTGATGTACTAGATTCAGAAATCTAGTGCGAACTTTTGCCCCACAGCTACTGCGAACTTTTGCCCCACTGTACTGCCGTTCTACGCATAGTTGTCCCATGTTGAAAAACTTGAAACTGAGAAAATCGCGATTGAAGTTTCAAACAGGTTTTTCATGTTTTTTGACTAAATGGTGCAACAAATCGGATTTAAGTTTTCATAGTAACGTTAGAAATCGCTAAAATTTTCATGCCTGAAGTATTTCCAATCAAATATTTTTAAAAATACAGTGTATTTATCGAAAAAAATGATTAGTGGGACTGTTATGCCCAGAAATATGGTCCTGTTGGGGAAATTTCTACGCATATCAGTCCCACGATAATTAGTCGCCTCTTTTCACGTTCGATGTGATCTGTTCTTTACTTTTTTTGTTCTATTATTTAATAAAAAACAGTGTTAGCTTCTCTTATAACATTATAGGACTCTTATGCATAAGGCTCAAATGTCTCGAGGCAAAACGGAGCCGAAAGACAATATAAGAGTGACATCACATTTTAACACTTTCCTTTCGGGTAAGTAGGTGAGTGCGTTGGTGAATAAGAAGTTGATTAGTGAATTGATGAGAGGATGAATGTGAGGTGCTCCAAGATTAAGTGAGTTGGTGAGTGAGTCAGTTACGAATAAGGAAAGTTACAGCTTACAGGGAGTTGTCCCGTCAATTTTAATGTGTTGGTAAGAGAATTGTTAAATTGGTGAGTGTGTGTGATAGTAAGTAAATGAGTTAGTGAGTGACATAGTGAGTTAGTGAGTTTGTTGGTTTATGAGTATGTGAGATCTGTTCCGTAGGAGTGAGTGCATTAGTAAGTGAATTAGTGAGTGAGTGAGTAATGAAGTATTTGTTACGTGGCCGTGCGGTTAGCAGCGCCAGCCATTTAGGCGTATGTATTGATATCAACGTAGCGTGACTTTGATTCTCACTCCAGTCTGAGGAAATACAGTACAGTAGAGGTTTTAACAATGTCCCTTTCCGTAAGAAGCACTAGTAGTTTATTGTTTATTCGAGTGCACCTCTCGAACTACTATGGAATAACGATTCTCCGACGTCAAGAGGTTATGAGATTTTTCTTCTTCTTGTTACTACAAATTCTTATTCCAAAAGGTCAAAAAATTCTATCAAAACACCTCGAAACACATTTTTTTGCATAACTCTGCCAAACCATAACGAAATCAATCCAATTTTTATTGACGAGTAACTGACCTGATTATGTGTTAAACCCATACAGATTTGTTTGGGTTCTTGACTTGTGCTCAGAAAAAGACCCACTGCGAACTTTTGCCCCGTGCGAACTTTTGCCCCGCATTACTCTAATAGGATAGCATTTTAACGTTTTGCGTACTAAGACAGCGGTTCTGGGAGAATCTTGTTGCTCATCATAAAATAGTTTACTATTTTATGTCAGAACCCCAAGAATCTTTCGTTTATTGGACCCCCCTAACCATTCATTTCTAAGCACGGTACGCTTAACACCATGAATTAGGGGTCGCTTGTTTGGTGGACTTTTACCACCGGATTAGGCAATCCGTAGTGATATTCTTAGCCAGTTGAGGGAACTGCTACCGCCACTACACGGCTATCTAGGCTGATCGGGAATAGAAATTAATATTGATGATCAACATCTTTAGAGCCCGAACAGCCGTGGTTTTGTGGATAGTAAACTTCGTGTTACGGCGAACTTTATTCTATCGTAGAGTTCTGCGGAGTCCAAAGTAAGCACGATTTCCTGCCACAATGCGCCTCTAAATTTCTCTGCTGGTGTCTTTGTCGGCGGTCACCAGTGAGCCCAAGTACACGAATTCTTCAACCGCCTCGATTTCATCACCGTCGATAGAAATTCGGGGTGGCGGGCGCGGTGATTCCTCCGTGGAGCCGTTTGTCATCATGTACTTTGTCTTCGACACATTAATGACCAATCCGATTCGCCTGGCTTCACTCTTTAGTCGGATGTACGTTTCCGCCATTTACGAGCTATAATATCAATATCATCAGCGAAACCAAGCAGTTGAACGGATTTCGTGAAAATCGTTCAACTTGTGTTTATCCCCGCTCTCCTAATTACACCCTCTAAAGCAATGTTAAACAACAAGCACGAAAGACAATCACCTTGCCGTAACCCTCTGCGATATTCGAAGGGACTCGATAGTGTCTCTGATACTTGAACTACGCACATCACTCGATCTATCGTCGCCTTGATCAATCATATCAGTTTATCCGGGAGTCTGTATTCGTGCATAATCTGCCATAGCTGTTCTCGATCGATTGTACCATGCGCCGATTTGAAATCGTTGAAGTGATGTGTGGGAACGTTGTGCTCTCGGCATTTCTGCAATACCTGGCGGATGGCAAACATCTGGTCCGTTGTAGCGTGTTAACCCATGAATCCAGCCTGATATTGCCCCACGAAGTCTCCTGCAATCGGCAATAGACGGCGGCAAAAAATTTGAGAGAGTACCTCGTAGACAGCGCTCATTAGTGTGATCGCGCGATAGTTCCCGCAATCCAATTTGTCGCCCTTTTTGTAGATGGGACACACGATACCTTCCATCCACTCCTCCGGTAATCCCGCGCAGAAGAAAATATTAACAGCATAATAAAATATGTTATTTTGGCCTAATAACTGTATATTGAAATCAGTAATTTTTATGTTATTAGCAAAACATATTATGTTATAAACTTGTCTGTCATAAGCGGCAAAATAACAAATACCATAACAAAAAAAAATGTTCCTAGAAGAATAATTCAATAACATGTTTTGTTAGATCAATTACAACATAATAACAGGATATTTGTGGACTTGTTATTGTTGTGTTATTCTTCATCACATATTTGTACATTCTCTATAGCAGAATAATAACTAAACATGCTCTACAACAAAATATATTAGTGAAATGTTATCTTGCGAATGTATCCCAAAAACTTGAATATAACAAAATAAGATTGCCCAACAAAACATGTTATTAAAAAGATATATTTTGATAAGTTAACTATAACAAATTATGAAATAAAAATAGACTATGTGATTCTGTTGCTATCAATTTGCTATTCTCCTCTGCTCGGGATACTTCCTCCTCCCAAATCTTGGTAATGACCCAGTGTAGTGCTCTCACTAGTGCTTTTCCACCGCATTTTAGAAGCTCACTTCATAGTTGATGTGCTCCAGCGGCTTTGTTGTTTTTTCAACCGGTCAATCTCCTCTTCAATCTCTTGGAGGTCAGGGTCCGGAAGGCTTTCGTCCTGCGTACGTACTCCTAGATCTGTTACCACGCCACCTTCGGTGCTTGCAACGTCGCCATTGAGGTGCTCATCGTAATGCTGCCGCCACCTCTCGACCACCGCACGCTCACTCGTGGGAATATTTTCATGATTATCTCGGCACATGTGGGCATGTGGCACAGAGCCTCTGCGCGAGCGGTTCAGCTTCTCGTAGAACTTTCGTGTGTCCTTAGCGCGAAACAGCTCTTCCATCGCTTCGCGATCTCGTTCTTCCTGCTGGCGCTTCCTCTTTCGAAAGACTGAGTTCTGCCTGTTCCACGCCTGTCTATAACGTGCCTCATTCGCTCTCGTACGGCGTTGGAACATTCTATCCCATGATTCTATTTATAATAATATAGCACATCTTGTTATAAAATGTACTAGATTCCAGAGTAAGTACAAACTTTAGAATAGAATTTGAGATTCTGGTTCCCATAATGTGTGTGTAATCCTGGAGTGTTGTTCTATATGCTGAAACAACCGAAATGTTTTTACTAAGAGACATTTAAAAAAGCAACGTAGGTAGTGTTTTAGCCAGAGTTT
Source organism: Aedes albopictus (assembly GCF_035046485.1). Lineage (NCBI taxonomy): Eukaryota > Metazoa > Arthropoda > Insecta > Diptera > Culicidae > Aedes > Aedes albopictus. Next base: position 196,572,629 of record NC_085137.1, on the reverse strand, counting down.
TATTAAAACTATAAACTGTGAAAATTTTCACCCTTTTAGGCTGATTTCTTCAAGTTATTGATTCTTTTTGGAATTGTTCCAAAGATTTCTGAAAGATTGAAGATAATCAATCAGTCTAAAAGAAAAACTACATGGCAAATTCTAAAGAGCTTACAGCTGAAACATATTTTTTTGTTAGAAGGTAGGTAGTTTTGAAAAAAAAAATGCTAGAAGAAAACAATTTCAGATTTCAGAGACCAGGTCTCCTCAGTCAGGCTACTTTTTGTCCAGCCGCGTGCTCCTGCCTACAACATGTGATGTTATTTATAGCGTGGACTACCGTTGCATGCGAATAAACCAAATAATCGTTTAGGCATTCGCACGACAAACGCCACCATTTGTGTGGGGGCAAAGAAGCAAAATCGCTACGAGCTTTGGCCTGTTGATTGCGAGTTCACTTGCAATGCAGGGTAAGGTGTTCTAGAATTGAACAATTGAATGACGAGCCTCTGATTATTTTGAACTCTCTTTCTAAAGGGTTGCAAAACGGTGAGTCGATAAGGAGAGCGTCCAACATAGCTCTAGTCCTCACAAGTTCCTACCGCATGCTTCCACGGGTCAAGCGATGACAAAGACCGCCATCTAAGAGTTGTGTACTAAACTGGTAGTGAAGCCTGGGCACTGTTGTCCTTCTGACTTCAGCTAGATTGAGGAGGTACGATCCGAGTGTCTGTTCACCAAGGAGGTGCGGCTCAAACAGCGTCTGTTCTGGCATCCAGCGGCTGAGTAAGAAACGCTGCACCACGCCCAGCTAGATCCAAGGTGGTAGCCCCATCAGCGTGGTCGTCCTAGTGTTGGTTGGGACGTTAAACAGAACTGGCACGATGGCCCTCCGGCGAGATAGGAGTGTTGGCGTAGGCCCAATAAGCCACCCGTAAAAAATCCCATTGCGAATAACATAGGAGAAAATACGGCTCGATGCAATCGGCAAAGACACACGCGACGAAATAAGGACTACGATTGGAAACTTGGAACATGGAATTGCAAGTCACTAGGTTTCACAGGATGTGACAGGATAATTTACGACGAACTACATTCCCGCAACTTCGACATCGTGGCGTTGCAGGAACTTTGTTGGACCGGACAGAAAGTGTGGAACAGCGGGCATCGAGCGGCTACCTTCTACCAAAGCTGTGGCACCACCAATGAACTGGGAACAGGATTTATAGTGTTGGGCAAGATGCGACAACGTGTGATCGGGTGGCAGCCGATCAACGCAAGGATGTGCATGTTAAGAGTTGAGGGCCGTTTCTTCAACTACAGCATCATAAACGTCCACTGCCCACATGAAGGGAAACCTGATGACGAGAAAGAAGCGTTCTACGCGCAACATACGATGGTTGCTCGCCGCGTGACGTGAAAATCGTTGTCGGCGACATGAACGCGCAGGTAGGAAGGAAGGAAATGTACAGACCGATAACACAGCGTAACAAAAATTAACTTTTGTCTGTCTCAAGAGCAAACTTAAGTGTCTCCGAAGGATTTTGGGCCGCTGAATTCGAATCCGGGCTCAGATTTGCTCTAACACGTCACAATTTTGAGCTATACCTCAATTTATATACGCGAAATATGCGATTTTGTGCTTTTTTGACTGCAAGCCATTAAGCAAGGAAATATTTTTTATGCAATCAAAAGGTTAATTTGTCAATTAGCATATAAATGAACGAATTATGCAAAATATTTCGTTCTACCAAATCGAATTTGATAGTTTTAAGCGACTTATGTTTGGTACGACATTTCCCATACAAGTCACCCTCCAAAAGTTGCATGCAAGTTTTCTTACTAACAGAAAATGCTTAAATCTATCAAATTTGATTAGGTAAAACGAAATATTTTGCATGAGTCGTTAATTTAGATGTTAATTGACCAATTAACCTTTTGATTGCTTAAAAATAATATTTCCTTGCTTAAGGACAGACTTATTAGAATCCCAAAATGGCCGTCACCATGGCCGACTTTGGCGGGCTTTTTTATTTTAAGCTAATTACAAGTGAGCAAGAACAGAATAATGAAATACATTGTTGTTTGAAGCTTGCTTCTTGAGATTTGTGCGTCTGAAGTTTCGATGCAATGTTGAAGCGGGATTTCAAGACGTTTGTCCTTAATGGCTTGCAGTCAAAAAAGCCCAAAATCGCATATTTTGCCCTATAAATTGAGGTATAGCTCAAAATTGTGACGTGTTGCAGCAAATCTGAGCCCGGATTCGGATTCAGCGGCCCTAAACCCTTCGGAGGCACATAAGTTTGCTCTTGAGACAAAAAAAAAATGTTGCGCTGTGGAATCGGGCAAAACAGCCTGCATGCCGTATCGAATGATAACGGCCAGCGATGCGTATACTTTGCAGCCTCCCGTGGTATGGTAGTCCAAAGCACCTTCTTCCCCCACAAAGATATCCACAAAGCCACCTGGAGATCACCCGACCATCAAACAGAAAACCAAATCGACCACGTTCTAATCGACGGTAAATTCTTCTCAGATATAACCAATGTCCGCACATACCGCAGTGCGAATATAGATTTGGATCACTACTTAGTCACTGTATGCATGCGCTCAAAAATTTCGACAGTTATCACCACGCGTCGAAGTCGAACGCCGCGACTCAACATCGAGCTCAAGACATCGCGCAGCAGTTAGTAGGGGCCCTACCAACGGAAGAGCAGCTTGGCGCAGCTCTAGGCGACTTGAAGATGGCTGGAGGGACATCCGATCCGCCATAGGTAGTACCTCGGATACAGCACTAGGCTTCGCGACTCCGAAAACGACTGGTACGACGGCGAATGTGAACAGTTGAAAAACAAGAAGAATGCAGCATGGGCGAGAATGCTGCAACACCGTACGAGAGCGAATGAGGCACGTTACAGACGGGCATGGAACAGGCAGAACTCAGTCTTCCGGATGAAGAAGCTCCAGCAGGAAAAACGAGATCGCGAAGCTATGGAAGAGCTATACCGCGCTAGGGACATACGAAAGTTCTACGAGAAGCTGAACCGCTCGCGCAAAGGCTTTGTGCCACAAGCCGACATGTGCCGAGATGATCACGGGAATATTCTAACGAGCAAGCGTGAGGGGGTCGAGAGGTGGCGGCAGTATTACGATAAGCACCTCAATGGCGACCTTGCAAGTACCGAAGGTGGCGTGGTAACAGATCTAGAAGTATGTGCACAGGACGAAAGACTTCCGGCCCCTGACCTCCAAGAGATTGAAGAGGAGGTTGGCCGGTTGAAAAACAACAAAGCCGCTGGAGCAGATCCACTATTAAGCGAGTTACTAAAATATGGTAGAGAAACACTGGTGAGAGCACTACACTGGGTCATTGCCAAGATTTGGGAGGAGGAAGTATTACCGGAGGAATGGATGGAAGGTTGTGTCCCATCTACAAAAACGGCGACAAGTTGGATTGCGGGAACTACCGCACGATCACACTACTGAGCGCTGCCTACAAGATACTCTCTCAAATTTTATGCCGCCGTCTATCACCGATTGCAGGAGAGTTCGTGGGGCAATATCAGGCTGGATTTATGGGTGAATGCGCTACAACGGACCAAATGTTCGCCATCCGCCAGGTGTTGCAGAAATGCCGCGAATACAACGTGCCCACACATCACTTGTTCATCGATTTCAAGTCGGCGTATGATACAATCGATTGAGAACAGCTATGGCAGATTATGCACGAATACGGATTCCCGGATGAACTGATACGATTGATCAAGGCGACGATGGATCGAGTGATGTGCGTAGTTCGAGTATCAGGGACACTCTCGAGTCCCTTCGAATCTCGCAGAGGGTTACGGCAAGGTGATGGTATTTCGTGCTTACTGTTCAACATTGCACAATGGGTCCAGAGCCGTGTATACGAAGACAAAAATGTTTGTGCCTAAACCTTAAGCTTTAGATACATGGTGTCTTTGGGAAACTTTCTTTTGATTTTTCGACCTTTTTTCTCATTATTGTGAAATTAGGGTGGTCCCTCTAGTTTCGCTGATCCAAACATCTGCTTTTCAATAGTTTTATGTACGTTCACAAAATGTCCTACAAAGTTGTAAAAGAACTTATTTGGAGCAAGTTTGCCGAAGAAACCATTATTCTATCTCTTATGGTTCCTAACATATATTTTTTTAAAAGATTCATGTTAGGGTGATCCATGAATTTCAGTTTTCCAGAAATAACTTTTAATTCGTTCGTTTCTCGTAAATACTTTGTTCCGAGCACTTTTAGAACTATCAACAACACATATTTTTCCCAAAGAGCTCAAAGTTCCAACTCTCATAGTAAAAAAGATATTGGCATTTTTCTTCCAAAAATAACTTTTTTTAAAAATGTCATATCTCAAAAAGGAGCAAATGGATTTTTAATCTCTCGGTTGCATTGGAAAGATCGTACTCTGTTCTATTTATGGTGAAAAAACTGCAGGTACCTTTTTTGTTTAAAACTTTTTACTGAATTTTGAAAATACGATTTTTTTTCATGGAAATGCAGTTGTAACTTTGAAAATCGATTAGATACAAACTTGGCGTCTTCGACAAAATTGTGAGTTTTTGGCTGCTCTAAAAGTGCCCAGAACAAAGTATTGCGAAAAAATCAAAACATAAAATTATATTGAATAAAAACCGATTTTCATATGGAAAGCGGAACAATTTCAGCAAACTCGACTAGTCTTTGTTAGATAGATCGAAGTAACCATGTCGAAAATGTTTAAATTTGCTTATAATCTTTAATTCGTCAATGAACTCAACTTAAAATGTGATTTTGAGCCGATTTCCATCGACTTAATTTCAATTTTATCACTTCAATGTATGGATAGTGAAAATGTCAATCACTAGTATTAACGTAAAAGCCTATCAATGTTACATGATTTACAATATCTTATCAACATTGTGCCTAAATGGTGATGAAAGTATAAATAAACATTGGTTCTAGAATGAAACGGATGACCATTTACCAAGCTACTTTGATCTATTTAACAAAGACGAGTTGCATTTTCTTGAAGTGTGTCATTTTTATTCAATATAATTTCATGTGTTGTTTTTTTCGCAAAACTTTGTTTTGGGCACTTTTAAAGCTGCCAAAAACTCACAATTTTGTCGAAGACGTCAATTTTGTATCTAATCGATTTTCAAAGTTACAATTGCTTTTCCATGAAAAAAAAACCGTATTTTCTAAATTCAATAAAAAGCTTTAAACAAAAAAGGTACCTACAGTTTTTTTGCCATAAATAGAACAGAGTACGATCTTTCCAATGCAACCAAGAGATTGAAAATCCATTTGCTCCTTTTCGAGATATGACTTTTTGAAAAAAAGTGATTTTTCAAAGCAAAATGCCAATATCTTTTCAACTATGCGAGTTAGAACTTTGAGCACTTTGGAAAATATATGCGTTGTTGATAGTTCTAAAAGTGCTCGGAACAAAGTATTTAGGAGAAACGAACGAATTAAAAGCTATTTCAAGAAAACTGAAATTAATGGATCACCCTAACATGAATCTTTAAAAAAAATATAAGTTGGGAACCATAAGAGATAGAATAATGGTTTCTTCGGCAAACTTGCTCCAAATAAATTCTTTTACAACTTTGTAGAACATTTTGTAAACGTACATAAAACTATTAAAAAGCAGATGTTTGGATCAGCGAAACTAGAGGGACCACCCTAATTTCACAATAATGAGAAAAAAGGTCGAAAAATAAGAAGAAAGTTTCCCAAAGACACCATGTATCTAAAGCTTAAGGTTTAGGCACAAACATTTTTGTCTTCGTAAATACGGCTCTGGACCCATTGTGCATTACTTTTGAGGGTGTAATTAGGAGAGCGGGGATAAACACGAGCGGAACGATTTTCACGAAGTCCGTTCAGCTGCTTGGTTTCGCTGACGATATTGATATTGTTTCTCGCAAATTTGAGACGATGACGGAAACGTACATTCGACTAAAGAGTGAAGCCAGTCCAATCGGATTAGTCATTAATGGGTCGAAGACAAAGTACATGATAACAAAGGGCCCCAGGGAGGAATCACCGCGCCCGCCACCCCGACGGTGATGAAATCGAAGCGGTTGAAGAATTCGTGTACTTGGGCTCACTGATGACCGCCGACAACGACATCAGCAGGGAAATTCAGAGACGCATTGTGGCAGGAAATCGAGCTTACTTTGGACTCCGCAGATTTCTACGATCGAACAACTTCACCGCCACAAGAAGTTAACTATCTACAAAACGCTGAACGCTGATTAGACCGGTAGTCCTCTATGGGCACGAAGCATGGACCCATAGAAGAGGACCAACGCGCCCTTCGAGTTTTCGAACGGAAGGTGTTGCGTACCATCTACGGCGGAGTGCAGATGGAAGACGGGACATGGAGAAGGCGAATGATCCACGAGCTGCATCAGCTGCTGAGAGAACCAATCATCGTTCATACCGCGAAAATCGGGAGGCTACGGTGGACGGGTCACGTCATCAGGATGTCGGATAGCAACCCGACTAAAATGGTACTCGAAAGTCATCCGACCGGTACAAGAAGACGTGGTGCGCAGCGAGCTAGGTGGGTCGACCAAGTGAAGGACGATCTGCGGACCCTAAGCAGAGTGCGGAACTGGAGACAAACAGCCATGGACCGAGTGGAATGCAGAGGCCACCCCAGCCTTAGCCTGATCGGTAAGATAAGTACGATCCTGTGTGGACCATATTGTCACGCTCCGTATCATCTTGAAGAAAAACAATGAATTTCAAGAGTCACTCTACCTGGTGTTCATTGATTACGAAAAAGCTTTCGACCGTCTCACTCACGAAAGCATGTGGAAAGCCCGCATGCGCAAGGGTGTCCCAGGAAAAATCATCGGCCTCATTGAAGCACAGTAAAGGGCATTTTCGTGCAGAGTACTGCACAACGGCGACTTGTCCGATCTCATCCGGGTCATCGCTGGAGTGAAGCAAGGATAAATACTCTTACCACTACACGTTTGAACCACTCAGCACTAAAATGTGTAAGCCCTACTCATAGGTGCATAATTTCCAGACCACACAAAAATGTGTAACAGTTACACATTTTCAAAAACAGCTCGTGCACTCGTCTAGATGCGAAATGTCGATATATTTTTTGTTTTCCACGGTCACTAGAAAACCTAGCTAGATTGCTGTACATTTTTTTTATGCGAATTTAACGATTTTGCGGACACAGGAGCTGATTTTGTAAATGTGCGAGGGTTACACATTTTTGGTGTAGTCTGGAAATTATGCACTTTAGTGCTGAGCGGTGTTAGCGTGTACTGTTCTTCATCGTGATCGACAAGTGTAGAATTAGCTCAATGTTAAAATGCACGTTAATAAAAACAAAAAAAACGTGATCGACAAGATCCTGGTAGGTGCGATTGACCGTAAACCAAATCGTGGGTTGCTGTGGTAGCCCATTACCATGGAAAATAGAGACGAACCAGCCAAGGGCTGAAAGTCTCTTTAATAAAGGCAAATCAATCAATCAATGCCATGGAAAACCTAAATGACCTTGAACTCGCTGTACGGCGCTCTGATATGTAAAACAAGCTCGATGATCTTGCTAATCGCTCCTCAACTGCAGGTCTTACCACGAAAGACCAAATCGTTGGATGTAAACACGCTCAACCCTTCTAGCTTTACGGTCGCTGGGCAAGCAATGGAGAATGTTGAAAGCTTCCAATATCTTGCTAGCCAAATGGTGGCTGATGGTGGCACCAAGATCGACATAGTTGAATGGATCGCTAAGATGACAGCTTCCTTTGCGAGTTTAATAAATGTATGGAAAAACAATCAAGTTAGCCGACGCACCAAAACCCCAATTTCAACTCGAACGTGAAATCTGTTTTGCTGTCGCCAGCGAAACCTGGTGTGTATCAGTGGAGAACACTCAACGGTTGCAGGTCTTCTTCAGTGGATGCGGTGGATGCCTGCCTGCGGTTTATAATTCGTGCATGATTGGATCTCCAACGTGGAGCTCCATCGTCAATGTCATCAAAAGCCTATAGCGACAGAAATTCGGGAGCGAAAATGGAGCTGTGACAGCCAAATTCTACACAGGGGTGGGAGCAAAATCTGCAAACAAGCGTTAGAATTGAACCTAGCAGGACATCGCAGCAGAGGCAGGCCCAGAGGCTCATGATGCCGCAGCTTCAACAAAGCAAATAAAGCAAGTCGACAGAAATTTTACCTGGGCACAGGTCAAGGCGATGGCGGTCAATCGCCCAGGATGGAGATCTTTCAATTGGGCCCTCTGCACTACCGTAGGTGCTCAAGACTGAAAACAAACATATAATTGGAGTTGATCTGTCAGTGGATAAAGACTATTGTGGGCGATTTCGCAGGATGGAGATTTCCACGTCAGTTTTTCTTGACCGCTATGTACATTACTTGAATACGTACCCGAGTAGAAAATTCTAACAAAAATATAACATAATTATAACAAACCTTGATATGTATAACTCATTGTGATATAATCATGTTTAACATCATTGGTGTTTAAAAATATTATAACTCAATTGTATCATATTATGTTATAAATGTTGTTCAATAACTCATTGTGAAATAATTTAGTTCTGATTCTTTGACATTCAGAACATCATTTTACACAATTGTATCAAAATATGATACAAACTAGTTTTCTAGAAGCTAAAATTTATATCACATTGTGTTATAATTTTGAACTGATTATAACAAAATAGGTTATTGTTTTGATTAGGTCGGTGTACTTTTTGTTACAGTTTTAGTTATTTTAACATCATTCTGCATTCTGCATCTAGTTTATAACAAAATAAGTTATAGAAAAATTTCATAACATAATAACACAATGTGTTATAAACTTGATATATTTTCCAAGCCGGGTATGTTTCTCCATGCACTGTTCTAAATAAGGAATCAAAATCATTGTTAATATAGACATGTTCCTAAACCCAGTCGATTCTTGTTGCACTGCTTTCCCCTACTTTGGTGATGAATTCCAAGGAAAAGTGAAAATACAAACAACACAAAACGAGCAGCCAGTGAGTGAGTAGGTAAATTTCGCCTGATCAGCTAGCATTTTTCGCCAGTCGACCCACACTGGCACTGACTGACTGTGTAGAATACGTCAGCGAAGCCGGTCCATTTCGGCACCGAGAGGATACTAACAAACCACCATATTCGGTGCGGAATGTGGAAGCCCGTAAAAACGAACCGCCACCGCGCCGGCGATGTTGGCTAGGTGTGTGTCTGTTTGCCAAGAAGTGTGTATACAACGTCTTTTATATTTATAATAATACGTTTACCGACACGTTATGAGGCGTGTGGGATTTTTCGAGTATGCCGCTATAGTGGAAGGTGGGAGTCCCAAATTCAGATTAATTTTTCAGTTTTTCTTCGAAAGTCTGAGACTAAAATGTGTTAGAGCTTCGGACCAATGTGTGTCTCTGACCGTAAAGCAGTAATGTCTCAGGTGATTACTCATCAGTTACATACAGTACCGATGACGTTTCAGTTGTTGTCAGCACGATTTACGCAGATGTTTTTGTCGTATGCTTTCCCGAGCAAAGCCAACACGTGCCGGGTTTTATGGCTTTACCGGGGATTCTAGAGTGGTACATGGAGTATCAGGGGGCTTAACCCTTTGAAGCCGGAGGGGTCATGTATGAACCTAACATAGAAATAGCTGTATAAATTCACCCATTCTTTAAAACAGAATACTGTATTCGGCAAAGTTGTTGCAAATTGCGTCCTCTATTAGGGAAAAACGGAGATATTTGTATTTGGGACTTCATTGATAACCTAGAACATCCTGAACACCATGAAATTTGGAAAAACGAAATAATTGACATACTAGTTGTTCTAAAAGCTGAACTTGGAAGTTACGTTTATGTGTATTCATTAAGCCTTCGTCAAGAATATCCAAAGGTGTTTTATATTCTGGGATGTTCTAGGTGTTCCAAACTGTCCTATAGTAAAGCCCTTCAAATCTACAAGAATAGTTGTATCAAGGGGGAGTCGCTGAGCACATCTTTACTTGCGCCAATTATTTTCAGCGTGCCACCGGGTATTGAATTGTGCCTCAGTGTGCCCCGAAGTGCCACTGCTTGATGATTCAGATTTTGCTTGGCAACTACCAAGACAACCAACTGTTTGTTTTCATTTTGCAGGTCAAATGCACATGGTTGCCTAGTTTTTTCACCCAAACTAAAGTGTCAAAATTGTGCCTCAGGGTGCCTCAGTGTGCCACACAGCGTATAAGACGGTGTGCTTGGCACCTCTTGGCACAATGTTCCAAGCGACTAGCCCCTTGAGTTGTATGTATTTTCGCTACAAATAATAGCATTGCATTACCTAGTGGGATCCGTGAAGCTCTTCACATCTAAAATGACATTTATAGACACTACAGGGATATTCCAGGTCAGCCAAACTACCTTGAAGTTCAGAACTTTAGATCAACACTCGTAACAGTACCCATATCTGTTATACTGAGTAACGTTGCATAATCAACCGCAGTTATTGGAGCAATCTGAAGTGTACTAGCTTATTATAAACCATTGGGACATTAAGGGTCGTCCATAGTGTTCTATGTTCATAGTCTCATGATGAACTTTAGACTGTAATCTGTAATCCCCCTGGCATAGCATGAGTCATTTCAAGATATGTAGTTTTGAGATATTCCAGATCAACAACACTACTCTGGAGACCATAGCTTTAGTACTACACTTGTGATAATAACTTTTGTCACTACGTTAAGTAGTGTTACATAATCCACTGTACTTACCAAAGCAGTTAGAGGAACAATACGCGTTGTTATATATTTTTGGGATATTATGGGCTCCTTACTGTTATGAAGCTTAATTGATATACATAACCACTGTAACTTTCAGAAGACTCACTGGACATAATGGATTACAAATCGTAGCTTTTAATGAAAGAAGTTACCGTTACACCGTAGACTTCAGGATCTTAACTTAAGAACAGTTTGGATACTCTTGGATATCAGTCTATTAACCATGGCCATGATAGATTACAAATTGTAGCTTTGTATAATGAAATAAGTTACCGTTACACCCATAGACTTAAGGATCCAAACTCAAGAACAGTTTGAAAGACCTAGGATATCCCGACTGACCTGATACTGTCTATTGAACTTTCAAAAGACTTACTGGACATGATAGATTACAAATCATACCTTTGTATAATGAGAGAAATTACCGTTACATCCGTAGACTATAGGATCTAAACTCAAGAACAGTTTAGGTGACCTAGGATATCCTGACTGATCTGATATTGTCGACTTACCTTTCAGAAGACTTACTGGACAGCATAGATTACAAATCGTAGCTATGTATAATGAAAGAAGTTACCGTTATACCCCTAGACTTAAGGATCTAAACTCAAGAGTAGTTTGGATGACCTAGGATATCCAGAAAAAATATTCCGCATAATATTCTACCGTTTTTATACTATTGACCACCAAAATTACAGAAAAACGTAGAAAAAACTCCAGAATAACGCTTGGAAAAAATCCGGCTTCATAGGGTTAAGGGGCTTTCAGGAGAGGTGTAGAAGTTTTCAGAGGGTGTTCATACAGCTTTGAGGCGTTTTTCGGGAGCTTTCAGAGTGGCCTCAAGGCATTTCAGGATATTATAAGTGGTTTCATTGATTGATTGATTTGTCTTTATTAAAGAGACTTTCAGGCCTTGGCTTGTTCGTCTCTATATGAGTGGTTTCAAAGTGTTTGAAGGTTTTACAAGACGTCTACGTATTCTTCAAAGGGGGTTTAATGGAGGATTTCAAGGCTTTTAAGACGTTTCAGGGAACTTTAGCAGAGTTCGAGGGACCTGATTCTAAGGGACCTGATTAAGTTTTCTGATGCGGTTCAAGACGTTTTAAGGCATTTTAGGGGATTCCATTGGGCTTCGTGAATTTCAGAGGTTTAAGTGGGTCTCAGTGGGCATTAGTGATTCAGACTTTAACGAATTAATGTATTGATTGAACCACATGAGGCTGTATTCACGATTGAATCTTCCTGTCAGCTTACGTTCAATTACAAATTATCTAATCGAAAGTAAATAAAATTAAGCAGATGTCTACAAACGATCAGTCGTTTTTTTTTTTTATTTTTGTTGGCAGTCATTCCAAACCTACAAAGTTAAAGTGTTCTATCCAGTTGTGGGCGGTCGAGAAGAAAATCAACCGGTGTGTACGTGTAAATATTTGCGCATAGAAAAATTTCCGACTTCACAGTGACGAACATGGCACCTTTTATTTTCTTCAGCTCATCAGTATCGTCGAAAGTCGAACCGTGTGTGTAGGTCGGTGGTAGGTATGTTCACACTATCGGTCTTAGCACGGCCAGTACCAGGGCGACTCATTTGCTTGCCGGCGCGGCCAAGCGCAGAGAAGACGCATCTACAACAAAAACAACTGAAAAAAAATCAAATCTGTCATCCAGATGTCATAGCTGGGGAGTAAAATTTTGCCAACCATTCACAACCTGAACCGTTTTCTATCGTGAGAGTGAGTACCTAGAGATGAATGTAGAAGACGAGGACGGCCGTGCGATTCGCACAGATTTTCTTAATTTAGATATTGGATACTCTCGGCAACAGAGTAATGGGTGCAACTAATAAAGTTAAAACAATGTATGCAAATGAGAACAACACTTATTGACATCGCGCTACTTATAAATATTCTGTTTCAAATTGATTAATTTCCTTTTTCTGATGTCATTTTCATTCAGTTCACTAAAGTAGAAAGTTTTTGAGTAGAAAGTATTTATTTGACCATATTTTTGGATCTGTATTAAAGAGTACCCTACATTACCCCAAGGGTTACAAACTGTTTAGAATTCCGGAAGAAACATCCACCATATTTAACTCTGGTTCCCACAAGTATGATCTCACCTGCTGATGATGTTGACCACCAGTTAAAAGTTTAATTGACATGTGAATTTCAGCCTGGACACTGTTGTCCTTATGATTTCTGCTAAATTGAGGAGGTGTGTCCCGAGCATCTGTTCGCCAAGGAGATGCTGTTCAAACAGTTTCTGACATCCACTGGTTGAGTTAGAAATGCTGCCTTCAAGGCCCTTGATGCATTTAGCAAGGTAGGCGCACCAGCGGAAGGTATAGGCAGTGTGAGCCAGGAATGATAGTGTGCAGAAGCTGATCTACTCAATTATCTCGAAAAAGGGAACCGCTTCTTCAAAGAAATAAAGAGTATGATTGAAAACTCAGTGTTTGGAATGCCCTTAATTTTAAATTAACCCAGACGAGTGAGTCTTTCGGCTCATAAACTGCAGTTAAAGTGACACCTCTTCAAAGTTCAACAGGGGTTATTTATGTTGAGGTTGGGCAAAAAATCATTTACAGTATGTAAACAAAGTTTATTCACCCCTAGTGAAAAATCAGATTTCTTGCACAAACCCCACCAGAAAATTAAAATACGGTTAATGTTTGTCCAGTTCATATTTATTTTTGTAAAAACAAAGCCAATTCATAAGAGTTCGAAATAATAAAGAAATTCACTTGCATTTGAGACATAATGTTGAAGAAAAATTGAAGAAATAACGCAAAAAAAGTATATCCACCCCTCTGGGACACGAAGATTTATACTTCGTGTGACCACCTTTGGCTTCAATAACGGCTCGGCATCGTCGGGGCATCGGCTCGACAAGCTTAGCTGTAGTTTCCGGCGTGATAAATAAATATAATAAATAGGGTAATTGATCCGATCATGGAGGAGTTAAGCGCTGGGTTCATGTTTAAACCACAATTGTATCGCCCCAAGCAAACTTTTTACATGGATTGAATTGCAAATAATAAAATCCATCCTTAATCTACGGGAAAATAACGAAATATTGCCACTTTGATGTTGTTATGAGCATTTTATTCGTTTTTATCTGAAAGAACATTGTGTTCCTAATGTTGCGGTATTTTGTTCCTATTGTTGCGGTATCCCATTGAAATCATATGGGATACCGCAACATTAGGAACACTAGGGTAGTGGAGGTATTTTGGACCGGGCAGGTATTTTGGCCCACCTAGGGAGTTTTATGATATTTTTCACATAATCTCTACTAAATCTTGGTAAATTTTTATTGGAACACGAAAAGTATTCAACTATGTGATGACCTTTATTTTGAATGTAAGTTAAATATGCTGTTCAGTATAAAAAATAGAGAAAATGTTTACACTTCCAATGAAACGCACGGAAAAGCACCAAAAACAAAGAAGGTGACAAATTTACAGTCGGCTTCGAAGAGGTATTAAATTTTACAAATAAATATTTATTTCATGTGAATGTAGTTAGGGCCTTGTAAGAACTCAAAATAAACTGTTTTTTACATCGGTGGAGCGATAATATTTACTAAAATGGTGGTATGAGGTATGGCCAAAATATGTTCAACATAATCAGATGTGGACATATTTTGGACCACCTGTCAGATCCATCTCTCCAGTTCCTTCTAAAGGGAGGAAATTTTCATGCCAATGCAATGTAATGTACTCTAAAAACAAATAAATAGAATAAGTTGGGATCTCCCGTAATCTGGGTTGTTATTCGTTTATTTTACAATGAGATTGTTGTGGGTTCGATTTGTTCTGACAACTTTTCTTTAAGTTAAAAAATTCGATTCGATTTGTGTCATAACAACTTTTCGACAATTTGAAATTTTCAGGTGTTCAGTCATCCAGTTTAGAAAAGTTGTCCTTCTCGGCAATCAGTTGATGACTGAGACTATGTGTCATCGAATGTATGTTCGACAATTTACGTATCATTCAAATTATTTTATTTTTGATGGCCTTTCCACTCATTACAATATGTGTGGAACGCCTTTATATTTAGCAAAATCACTAGACTTACACACTTCTAAGAAGCGTTACGTAATTTATGCATGGTGACTGACGTCATGTAATAGTTAATAAATACACGTTTTGCGTAACATTTTTTTATGAAACATCATACTACAATGCGTAAAAACTGGCAATTGCAACAAAATTTCATCTTTTTTACCGTTACGTAATTTTTATACGTTCCCTGTCTCAAATAATGAATAGAAAAGATGTAAACTTTACGTAGTTTTAGCTATGTTTAAATTTTTGCTAAGGCAGCGTCTATTTATTACGTAACGCTAAAATCGAGATTTTTCGACCCCCCCTCCCCCCTCCGTAACGCTTTTTTATATGAAAACCTGAAAATTTTTGTATGGGCCGTAACGCTCGGCCGTACTCCCCCCTCCCTCTAGAGCGTTACGTAATTTGTGGACGGCGCCTAAGGTGGCTTTCATTTCATCAATCAATTGAAGTTTAATTTGGTGGGCCAAAATATGTGCACTTGGTGGTCCAAAATAAAATCAGGTGGTCCGAAATAGAAGCCTGAGATCCTTCAGGAGTTTTGATATTTCTTGTATTTACTACAACAATTTTGAGTTCTGTTTGGCCTTTTTCGACAGAAAACATGTTGCTCTACGTAATGCCTACTGAAATTATCCATATTTTGAAGTGGCAACTTTCATTTTTCCCTGAATTGTTCATCCACTTCCTAAGGGGGTCCAAAATACCTGCCTTACCCTACCGCAACAATAGGAACACAGCAGCAAACACATTTAGGAAAATATTTTTTTAAAATAGGTTTTTGGGCAAATCTTAAGCAAACAAATCGGCACCAACATTTCAAAAGGGCGTAACTGCATTTTGAAACAAACCACGCTTCCACATCTGTGGGTCATATTTAAAGATTCCCACGAAATTCACAAACATTACTAGACAGAGAAATTGGTCTTCTTTCCTACACTGGCGGTGATTTGCATGGCGGCATTGAAATACGATCCACAGATGTGAAAGAATGGTTTGTTTCAAAATGCAGTTACGCCCTTTTGAAATGTTGGTGCCGAAATGATGCAATATCATAATTTAAGCGCCATACATCTATTAAAAATACCTTTTGGTAACATTTCAGTCGAAAAAGTGCTCAATTGCCATTACCGCAACAATAGGTACTACTACAACGATGGGAACAATTACCCTACTTGTTGGTTTTTGCTCCTGGATCTTAATTTTTAAAATTGACCAGAGATGCTCGATCGAATTAAGATCGGGAGACTGTGCTGGCCACTCCATATTCTGGTACGCATTTCCTTGAACCACTGCACTGCGAAACCAGCTTCGAGGTGTGCTTCGGATCTCCGTCTTGTTGGAACGTATATCTGCGCCCCAACCTTAGCTTTTGTGCAGATGCTGGTAGTTTTCTCTTCAAAATGTCCAAACAAACCTCCTGGTCTGTGCTCCTGGGTCATTATTCCATCAATGAACTCAAGCTCTCCAACACCAGATGTGGCCATAGATCCCCACACTATGACTCTACCTGCAGAAAAAATGAAAGTCATGATCAGTTGGATGAAAAATAAATGTTGGTAAAGTAACTCACCACCGCCATGCTTGACAGTAGGCCGTAAACACTCCTTTTTCAAACATTCACCGGTTCGCCGCCATTTCCTTGTGATACCATCAGATCCAAATAGCATTATCTTCGTCTCGTCTGACCAAATCACCTTATTCCAGTCATCACTGGTCCACGAAATGTGGTCATGGGCCCACTTCATTCTTTTTTTGATATCGACAACCATGGCTTCTTAAGTGCTACTCTGCCCTTGAGACCTTTCTCATGAAGTCGATTTTGCACGGACTGTGATGTCAAACGTATGGAAAACTCGTTTTCTATCTGTTTCGGAGCTGA
Source organism: Aedes albopictus (assembly GCF_035046485.1). Taxonomy (NCBI): domain Eukaryota; kingdom Metazoa; phylum Arthropoda; class Insecta; order Diptera; family Culicidae; genus Aedes; species Aedes albopictus. The sequence continues at coordinate 196,555,892 of NC_085137.1, read as the reverse complement.
CAACCTTCGGTCCAACTCCGCCTTCTTCACGATAGCTCTGTCAATTCTATCAGTTGTCTTTGAAGGGCGCCCTGATCGCTTAGCTGGTGAGATATAACCACGTTTTTTGTACACCTGTACAATCCTAGCGACTGTATCTTTGTGAAGCTGGACAATATCGGAAATATCACGGTAGTTTTTGACAGCTTTGTGATGTTCAACAATCAAATTTCGGATGCTGATCGAAATTTGTGCTTTTTTGGGCATTTTGCAACAAAAACTTCCATTTTTGAACACTAAAATCGAAATTCCGAGCACGCAAACTTCAAGAGCACTAGATGACAGCTAGACACAATGTTTACATTCGAAAATGACATAGAATACACGCTAAAACTCTGCAAAACACACTTAAATCGTAGTATCCGTTTAGGGGTGGATAAACTTTTTTTTGCGTATTTTTTTACTCTTTTTAATAATTCTTCACATAAAATCTTAAGACATGATATAAACGCCGTATTTTCAATGGCAATCTGATAAATTGACATAAATTAATGAATCATGGAGGAACACTTAACAAATGGAACCGATTTTCACCGGAAACACCGGAATAAATTGCTAATTGCCCTACCTGCTGGTTGGATAATTATTTAGTGAAGCGGAAAACGTTACTATTTCATTTGTTGATCTGAAGAACTAATTTTTGGAGTAGTTAAATTTGTTAGTACTTACCTCAAAAGAACTTTGGAATTGTTCGTAGAATTTAGTAGTTTAAGTTTAGAGTTAAATATGTGACGTTGCCATTTATGGTGCAAAAAATTACTGTAGCGGCTGTAGATATCAAGGGCTTAATTGAAGGACAAAAATTGGACTCAAGAGCCGAATAGCGCTGATGAGCTATGGCTATGGCTCCTCGTGTTTTCGCTCGCTCTATTGCGGCTTTTGCGTTCCTTCACTCCTCTATCTTGCTCCAGGTGTCATCTGTGATCCATTGCTTTCTCTGGGTGCGTAGCTCACCCAAATTATTCTCGCCGGTAGCGATGAAGGCGTTCTTGATGGTGCTTTAGTGATCCTCTCGTTTCCATCTTCTGGAATATCTGCAGCACGGTTCTCCAGATCCTCGACGAAGGACGAAAAAAGAGTGTAAATTTCTGCGACATATAATGCACATGATTGGAGCGTGGGATATCACAGCAGTTTACATGACATATCATGTAAAAGTCATAAAATATCATGTAAATTTCCATTATATGTCATGTAATTCAGCATGACTCTGAGTGTTTACATGGCATATAACACAAATTTACATGATACATCATGTAAACCATCATAACATTAAGTTTACATGATTAAAATGAAGTTTACATGACGTGTAAATCTCATTATTTTTATCTGTGCAACAGTGAAATAGGTCTTCAGTAACTTTCACTTTATGGCACAAATCTCCCAAATGGAGGAGAACGTGACTCTGGAGCCGACCTACTGAACTTTAACGAAGACACAGTTCACTTTTGCGCCCATTTAGCCACAGCTAAGCGTAGGAATCCAACATGACCGACCATGTTGAGGGTGACGGGTTCGATTCCCGGTCGGTCGAGAAACTTTTCGTAATGAACATTTTCTTGGGTATAGACTGTAGCATAGGGTCCCAAAATTTCAGGTGCGCGACCCCCTTTGGCCAGCAGACGTACTTTTCGCGACCCACCATAGAAATTCTCCCATTTGTTGTCTGTTACAGTAAAATATTCGACTGTCTTTCGCGACCCCCTGGATGAAGGCTGGCGACCCCCCTGGGGGGTTGCGTCCCACAGTTTGGAAAACCGTGGACTATAGAGTATCTTCATCCACACGATATACACAATCAAAATGGTCATTTTCAGAGGATGCTCTCAGTTAATAACTGTGGAAGCACTCATAGAGCACTAAACTTAGATTCAGGCTTTGTCCCAGTGCGGACGTTATTCCCAGAAAGAAGAAGAAGATGAATAGTTAACCTTTATCAAGTAGATGGTTTTATACAGCAATTTTTCTTTTAAGGTCTCTTCCGGGCCCAATGGGTCAATACCACAATTCATGAATTAAATTATTTAGGGTTTATGGCGTTTCTAACCCCTTTCTTTTGCTTAATCATTTATTTGTAGGCTCAAACGCCAGCAGGCAATACGGAGCCGAATCCATTTGAAACTATTATTTTTACAGTTTTATGTTGATTTCTTATACACTATATTAGTTTTGGGGAACTGTAAAACTCGCGGTTTGGTCGAGACTAGGGAGAACAAAAATTGTTTTAGGCAGGGATGGGATTGTACGTCGAAATATCGATCCGTCTGGCAACTTCAAAACATGTTCCACAATCAAACATCAGCTATCCCATTTTGTCACATTAAATAATTGCCCTATCCTTTATAAGTCAAATCTATTAGGTAGGTGCAGGTAGCCCCGATCAATCGCTATTGATCGGCATTACTCGTGATAGATATTCACCACTGACCTCCTCGTATCGCCCAGAATACGAGAGGCAGTTTAGTCTGAATACAATCACTCGCAGTAACGCGTCGCACTCGAATTGTGCAAATAAATCGGTCGAGCAATAAATACGTAGTTTTTGTGCAAAGTAGTGGTTTCAATAAATCGGTCGATTTGAGTTAAGTTCTGTGTCGCGAGTTTATGAACCAGTATCCGCCAACGGTCCCGGTAAAGTATAGAAACAGTGACTATCCTTTGACCTTTAGCAGCGTCCAGTAGAGTTCTGGCGTTTCGATGCTGGTCAAACGTAGTGTGGACAAACGACCTGCAACGAAACAAACAAACGGGTTTTGGAGAGGGAACGGGGTAGACATCCAATACAACAAGAGGGGATCAAACAACTAAATCAATTTTCCTTAAGTACTCGTAAACGAGCTTCATGTATTCTAGGTCCAGCTTACCTAGAACATCTCTAAGGTCTACCTTCTCTAGTTTCCCTCGGGCCCTCAGGGATGCATTACACGTAGATCGCATCTGGCAAAACCGTATTCGGGACATTCCCACACCACATGTTTGATATCTTGGTAGCCTGCACCACAGCTACAACGATTGCTATCTGTGAGCCCTATTCGATAGAACAGCGAGTCAAGAGAATAGTGATTGGACATAAACCGACACATTACCTTGATAAAATCTTGGCCTTTGTTAGAACTGCTTCAAAACAAGTTGAATTTTATATTGCCGCTTGGGTTAACAAGCTTGATCATCAACTATGCACCGACAAATGTTACAACCGATGACACAATAAGAACGTATTTTATAAATGTATCGATAAATCCTACGGAGAGGGCCCAAGTTATATATCGGAATATACTCTGAGATTTGTTAACGAAAACTGCAGCACTCTTATTAGTAAAGAAGACTTGGTCCAACCAATTCACTAAGGGCCAGAATCGCAATCTAGCGGAACAAAATTAATTACTGCAAAACGAAGCATTTCCGGCACATGGTATCTTCGACAAAGTTGCTTGACATCAGCAGGAGCATCTATTGATAAGAGCGTAGTAGTTCGCAACTCGTCCGCATAAGTGGCGCCACCATCTGTTTTCGAGCCTACTGTTTTCGAGTTATTTTAAAAATAAAATACATTCAATAAAAAACCAGTTTTTAAGCTTATTTTGACATTTTTACTAGAAACCATGTGAGTTTAAATTTTTTCCCAATGCAAATATGTCAAACCAAACACATTCTATGGAAATATATTCAATATTATCATTAAAAATTTTAAATTTAAATACAAATTCGAAAAAATAGTGTGAATTTCAAGCCTTAATATCTCACAAAGCGCAAAAAATCGAAACTTAAAATTTTCAGCAAATACGAAGCAATACTAGGTGAACATACTGTCAAAAATTTGGAGAGGTATTTTTTGGTGTTTTTGAGATAATAGCTTTTTAGTAACACCATAAATATAAGTAGTGCCAGCGTGTAACTTTTTACTGTTGCATATTAGAGATGTCTTCGAGAAAGTTGTTCATTTTGACTAACTAAACTACTGTTTCTTAGACGTCAAGATTCCACGGCCTCCATCCATCCATCGGTCAGGCTAAGGCCGGGGTGGCCTCTGCTGTACATAGTAGCAGCCTCCATTCCACTCGGTCCATGGCTGTTTGTCGCCAGTTCCGCACTCTGCGTAGGGTCCGCAGATCGTCCTCCACTTGGTCGACCCACCTAGCTCGCTGCGCTCCACGTCTTCTTGTACCGGTCGGATGACTCTCGAGAACCATTTTAGTCGGGTTGCTATCCGACGTGACCCGCCCACCGTAGCCTCCCGAGTTTCGCGGTATGGACGATGGTTGGTTCTCTCAGCAGCTGATGCAGCTCGTGGTTCATTCGCCTTCTCCAAGTCCCGTCTTCCATCTGCACTCCGCCGTAGATGGTACGCAACACCTTCCGTTCGAAAACTCCAAGGGCGCGTTGGTCCTCTGCACGTAGGGTCCATGTTTCGTGCCCATAGAGGACGACCGGTCTAATCAGCGTTTTGTAGATGGTTAACTTCGTGTTACGGCGAACTTTATTCGATCGTAGAGTTCTGCGGAGTCCAAAGTAAGAACGATTTCCTGCCACAATGCGCCTCTGAATTTCTCTGCTGGTGTCGTTGTCGGCGGTCACCAGTGAGCCCAAGTACACGAATTCTTCAACCGCCTCGATTTCATCACCGTCGATATAAATTCGGGGTGGCGGGCGCGGTGATTCCTCCCTGGAGCCCTTTGCCATCAAGTACTTTGTTTTCCACACATTAATGACTAATCCGATTCGCCTGGCTTCACTCTTTAGTCGGATGTACGTTTCCGCCATCGTCTCAAATTTACGAGCAATAATATCAATATCATCGGCGAAACCAAGCAGCTGAACGGACTTCCAATCCAATTTCCAACTCTTGATATCTATGAAGTGGCCCAAGTTCTTGGACATATTCTGAGTAGATAATCAACATTTCCTCCCCATCCCTGCTGATCGTAAGGACCTGGCCAGGTGTCGAACAAAGAGGTCTTTCAATGAAAGGTTTGCCAAGTCCCAGGCAACTTTTCTGGCGCATTTATCGTCTGTATCGACAGCCACCCCAGGATGTGTACGGTCGGCTATGCTATGCTATGCTATGCTATGCTATCTATTCCCGACTAGCGTGCAAAATTAATGACTTATTTAACTCGTATTTGTGTAGAAACCTCCATTGTATCGCAAATTTGACATAAGATTGCTCCTTCTCTTGTCGATTGCATTCCACTCCGGGCGGAGATGCATGTGAAAATTTAAAGAAATAGGGGATATCGGGGTTATTTGAAGATATTTCAATTTTTAAGGCCGTGCGGTGAGCCAAACCAGCTCCATTCGATATTACGGAAGTTTTAACACAAACACGAATCGAATAAATCATTTATTTTGCACTTCAGGATTTTTCCAAAAAGGTCAAAAAAAGAGAGAGTGGGGTAAAACGGGCTCGATACACTGATTTCCAACACCGTGCGGCGAATGACCCCCTCCTTATCCGAAACTGTAGAGTTTTTTTGCAGTTTGTGTCAAAATTTCATTCAAATCCATCCACTCCGATCAGGGACATTGAATTTATTCGCGTTTTATACCTATTTTTTCCCATTGTGCATTGGCCAGACCCCCCCACCCTCCAAAAAGTCTACGTGGTTCATGAACGGCCCCAAACTTGCATGCTACTTTTCAAGGATGACTTGTATGGGAAATATCGTACCTAACATAAATTACTTAAAATTATCAAATTCGATTTGGTAAAACGAAATATTTTACATAAATCGCAATTTGCTTTTTGATTGCTAAAAAAATATATTTCCATGCTTAATGGCTTGCACTCAAAATAGCCCAAAGCCGCATATTTTGGCCTATAAATAGAGGTATAGCTCAAAAATGTGACGTGCTGGAGCAAATCTGAGCCCAGGTTCGGATGCAGCCGCCCAAAATCTGTCGGAGACACATAAGTTTGCTCTTGAGACAGATCAAAAGTTAATTTTTGTTACACTGTGTTGTCAAGCGTCGCGAACTCAGCAATCTTTGGTTGTGACTTAAAAGCCAGCTCCACGATAGAGACCAAATTACCATATAGAGTAAGGTGGGGCAAAAGTTCGACCCTAGTTGAAAATTCAATTTTTTTGAAAAAATCGAAGCAATTAAAAATAAATGAATGCCGTGTGGTGATTCTACCATCCATGAGCTAAAATTTTGCTGAACAAAGTTACGCCAAATGTCTTTTCAATTTTGAGTTACAACACCTTTTGTATGTGTGCGTCTTATTCGAACTCTTGCCCCACCACTGGGGCAAAAGTTTGAATCTAGTGTTTGTAGAATTTCGCTAACCGTAGCACACTATTTTGACACTTTGGTAACAGAAATACCTGAAACCAGTTAATATTTGATGTTGGAACTGGAATACACTTTAAAGTTCGATCTGGATTTTACCCAAATCAGGGTTAAATTTACTACACCAAAAATTAGTAATTTTCCGCCAAATTAAGATAAAACAACAACTTTTTTCAACTTTGATCGCTTTTTCTCACTAATTCCATCATTTTCAGAGAAAATATGTACATTTTACACAATTTTAGGTTTTTACCTGAAGTTGCCACATGACTCGAACTGTTGCCCCACAATTCGAACTTTTGCCCCACTATGTGTAAAATATGATTTCCAAATCTTTTTTGCAAAAAGTTATACATGCTAAAGTTTCTTCAAAATATACCTAGTTACGCCCCAAAATAAAAGACCGAGTTCGATTTCATTACAATTCCAATCCATGCGTTGGAAGGACCATCGCAAATTACATTTTTTTTAATCAAAAACCAACATTTTGTCATAACTTTCCGAAACATTGATCAATTTTCGTAAGTTTTGGAGTGAAAGACTCATTTTTAAAGAGGTTTCGAACAACCTGGATACCCGAAAGAAATAATTTGAATTGCGCTCAAAAACTTCAAAAGAAACTCTTGCCCCACTCGAACTTTTGCCCCACTTTACTCTATAGGCCGCTAATTAGACCGATGATCCTCTACGGACACGAGACATGAACGATGTTCGAAGAGGACCTGGAAGCACTTGGAGTTTTCTAGCGACGCATGCTATGGATGATCTTCGGAGGCGTACAGGAGAACGGTGTGTGGCGCCGAAGAAGGAGCCACGCGCTTAATGCGCTCTATGGCGAACCCAACATCGAGGAGGTGGCCAAAGCCGGAAGGTGGAAGGAAACGGTAAGACTTACGGATATTAACCCTGCAACGATTGTGCAAGAAATCTGGATAGTAGAAGACGACACTGAGTACAGCGGACAAGATGGTCTAACCGGGTCTAAAGTGATTCGGCGTTTGTACGACATTCCAACCATCGTCCACGCCGCGCAAATCGGGAGGCTACGGTGGGTGGGTCACGTCATCAGGATGTCGGATAGCAACCCGAATAAAATGGTTCTCGAGAGCCATCCGACTGGTACAACAAGACGTGGTGTGTAGCGAGCTAGGTGGGTCGATCAAGTGGAGGACGATCTGCGGACCGTTCGCAGAGTGCGGAGCTGGAGACACACAGCCATGGACCGAGTGGAATGGAGACGGCTACTATGTACAGCAGAGGCCACTCAGGCCTTAGTCTGATCGGTAAGATAAGTAAGGACGTTCCCGAGGTTGGTGAGAAGCAGCAGCGTACCAAAATGAATCGCATATTTTAATTGACTCAGTCTTATCTATGTAAGCTGAATAAATGAAACGAACGTATTTATGGTATTTTTTCATCTACTTGATAAGTTTCCAAATCATCATAAAATATTCTAAAACTCTAACGAAGTACCATAGCTATATGCGAGACACAGGTTTACCAACTTCCCTGAATGAGAGCAGCCAAAATAAACAATTCAATGCAAATTGTCTATAAATATCAGCAAGAACGAGAAACACGTCACAGGCCACCAACCACTCGTTTGGGATTTGATGTTTGAAAATTTATACTTTCGCACAGGAATGTTTGTTTGCACAGCATTACCATCGATCTTCGTTCTTGGCTCCTAAACTGCTCCCTCGCGTCAAACTACGAAAACACCCATTTGCAATAAACCTTTTGCTAATTAATTGAAACGAATGAACTCGGATGAGTCCTGTTCGGGACCATTTGATCAGATAATTTTTATTACAGGGGGTCATTTTTATTCTCCAACTAAACGTTAAAAACTAAATGCTAGACATGTTGCGACAATGATACGCCTAATTTAATCACTATTTTTTGACATTTGCAACTGCCAGCGTTGTGTCACTGCACTCCGTAATGCTGGTGTAGTTTTGGCTCAGCTCGTTGGATTTTTCCTTCTCTAGTTGCTGCTTGGCATCTATCGTCCCACTGCCATCGCCAGTTCTATTTCGCTTCTCGGCTATCAGATTGCGAATGAATAGCAGCGCAACGATCTTCTCCAACAGTCCGATCAGTCCCAGAACCGACAGGCCCAACAGGAAGCCAAGCGATCCGCCCAAATCAGCAACGAACTGGGTCAGGTCGTATCCGTGGAACTCTTCGACGATCTGAGGAAAAAAGGATAAAAAAATAGAACGTCACAAATAGATACATAGGGAAACTTATCCTCTAGAGTATTTTCTTGCATTTGAGTTTTTTTTAACTTTTTTTGCATTCCTTGAAATATTTTTTTTCTCAGAATATTCAACTTTCTTCTTTGGCAATTGCAGTAGAAATTAAAGAAAAGTTGCCTTTTCTGGAGGCAATCTTTCCGATTGGCCCTCCAGCCATTGAATAACTTTTAACATTTACGCTAGACAGTTGTCCGAGAATTTTTCCACTAATGTTTTCGATAATTATATCCTCGGCAAACAAGCATTAGTAGAATATCATTAGCATCGGCAAACGTAGTAAAAAAAAACAACAAATTCTGGTTACATTGATACAACAAACATAATAATTAAGGAAACAAAAAAAAACGCTCAACCTGTGTTGCGTGTTTACGTTATTACCTGGGCAGTTTTTTTTATTATCGTACAAATTGGGCCGAATGGTCTCAGAATTTCATGAAACTTTTTCCACAGGCAGGGCTCATGGATATATGAACAAAAAAAATTGAGGAAAATTCAGGGTCGCCTATTTTCACGGAAAACTCAGGTGGAATTTTTTTGTTTTCCCCTGACCCTACTTTGAAAAATCATAACTCAAGAACGAAGCATCGTAGAAACAAAGTTTTTTTTTTAGAAAATGAAAGCAAATTGCCTCAGAAATCCAAAAAAATATGAACTGGAAAAAGTTTCCCACAAAATTTTCCACAGTTGAGAAAATTTGTAAAGAAAAGCCAGGAAAACAATGCCCGAACTCGTGGAAAATTTTCGAAAAAATATTTTTGAGAAGGTAATTTCATAAGCTTTAATCGCTGAAAAATTTGGAATGCACTTTTTTTTCGTTTTTGGGTTTTGGCCAATTTTGTTGAAAAATGTCCAAATGTGCCATAAAAGCCTTTTCTTTGAAAAATCATAACTCAAGAACGAAGCATCGTGGAAACAAAGTTTTTTTAATGAAAATGAAAGCAAATTTTCTCTGATTTTTCATAAAAAGGCTTTTATGGCACATTTGCACATTTTTCAACAAAATTGGCCATAACTCAAAAACGAAAAAAAAGTGCATTCCAGAAATTTCAGAGATTAAAGCTTATAAAATAACCTTTTCAAAAGTATTTTTTCGAAAATTTTCCACGAGTTCGGGCATAGGTTTTTCTGTATTAACGAGATTTTTTTTCGGGAATAGTTTTTCCGGCTTTTCTTTACGAATTTTCTCAACTGTGGAAAATTTTGTGGGAAACTTTTTCCGGTTCATATTTCTTTTTTTTTTGGATTTCTGAGAAAATTTGCTTTTATTTTCTAAAAAAACTTTGTTTCTACGATGCTTCGTTCTTGAGTTATGATTTTTCAAAGTAAGTACCCAGACAGCCAGTAATCGTATAAGATGTTGTATAAGATGATAAAGTGGAGGCCATATGCGTGCATGCCTCCATTGAGGCGCATGTAAAATGTACGCATATCACCTCCACTTTAACATCTTATGCAACATCTTAAACGATGACTGGTTGACTGGGTAGTGTCAGGGGAAAACAAAAAATTTCCACCTGAGTTTTCCGAGAAAATAGGCGACCCTGAATTTTCCTCAATTTTTTTTGTTCATATATCCATGAGCCCTGCCTGTGGAAAAAGTTTCATGAAAATCTGAGACCCTTCGGCCCAAACCCGTACGGTAATAAAAAAAATCCCCACCTGCCAACGAATAGAGAGTAGTTGATGCACAAATTGAATCATAAGTTTTTATTGAGATTTCCTAAGAACTACTGCCAGGTAAGTTTGTCAATTTTCCGATAGATTTCGGATTATTCTGAGGGTTCTAGAAGAGATCTCCTCGTGTGTTCTTTCGAGATTTCTTATTGGTAATTCAAACAATTCATCAAAAAACAGTAAAAAAAATGTTGCAGCACTTTTTAAGGGTATTTTTAATATTGCTCACTCTTACATTTCTTTGGGAGTTTTTCATGAAAATATAATAATTGCAACAATGAATCCTTTAAGTCTTCTTTCATGAATAAAACCAGGAATTTTACTAAAATGGTCACAAAAAATCCCATAAAATGCATCATAAATTCATACAAAGTTATTTTTTTTATTTTATGTACTTTATAGATGGTGAGATCCCAGATAGCTCATTATGATATCTAAAATATCCCTGAACAAATCTCGTTAAAAACCCCTTAAGGAAACCGAAAAAAAACATTTAAGGGATCCTGGTTGAACTCAATGAAGGAATCATGGGAGGAGTTCTTGAAGGAATCTCGGAGAGAAGCCTGCATAAAAACCCTGATAGAATCCCAGGAGAAAACCTAGGAATAATTCTAAGGAAATCCCTGAATCAATCCCGCCATAAAAAAGAAGTTGAAGTAATCTGTTAAAGAATCTCAAAAGGAATCCTTTTGTATTTCCTGGAAGAATCCGTGGAAGAATACAGGAAGAGAGTTCTGAAAACTCCCTGAAGATAGCCCAGGAGAAATTTCTGAAAGAATCATTGAGGGAATTTCGGAAATCTGAGAGAGACACCTGAAACCCCCCCCCCCCCCCCAAAGAAATCTCAAAAAGAATCCCTGGAAAAAAAAATCGCGAATGAATCCTGGAAATCTTTAACAACGCCTGGATTAATCCCTCAAGAGAACTCAGAAAGAACCAATGAAGAAATCATGGGAGGAATTTACAAAGGAATCCCTGAAATGATCCAGGAGGAAGCTCTAAGAGTCGAAGGCAATTTCGGGGAAAATCGATGAAAGAACTCCAGGAGAAACTCCTAATAGAACACCATAAACAATCCTGGAATAATCCCTGAAGGCGGAATACTCGACGTAAACCCAGGACGGATCGATGCAGACATCCTGGAAAGATACCGAAAACATTCCCGGTTGAATTTGCTAAAGGAATCCCTGAAATAAATTGCCAGAAAATACCCATTGAAGAATTTCAGGTGAACGAGGAGCGGACCTGGTGTGATAGTTAGAACACTTGACTACACTAAGGTCTTTTTTTACACGGGTAGTTTTTCTGCTTTAACTCGGTCAATTCTGGGAAAATTCACATGAAAATTTGTACACAGGTAGACACGGTTAGTACTACCTGTGAACGGAAAATCAGAAAAGCAGAAAAATTACCCGTGTAAAAAAAGACCTTAGTGTATCACGCCGAGGACTTGGGATCGAATTCCACTCCCGACAAACTCGCAAAATGTGAGTTCTTCCTTCGGAAGGGAAGTAAAGCGTGGGTCGCAAGATGAACTAGCCTAGGGCTAAAAATCTCGTTAATACAGATAAAAAAAAATCAGGAAAAATCAAAACAGAAGTCCCAGGGGGATCTCTGAAAGTAATCCACGAAAGATTCTCAGATGGAAGATGAAATCCCTGATCTTTGAGGGAAACCTTAGAGAAATTTCTAAAGGAATCCCTGAAAAAAAAAGAAGCTGGAAGAAACCCCAACAGTTCAAAGAATCTCTGCAGGAATACCTTAATGAATAAATCTCAAGAGACATACCTGAAGACGCCCCTTCAGCCAACCACACATCGTAAATCATAGTGTGGATAATTTCAATTATTTTCATTATCTGTCGCATATTATTTATTTCCGATTTATCTACGTAGTCAACGCTAGAAATCAAAAGATAAAGAGTAGTTCTTTCAAATGAGTAAAAATAAAAATTACTAGAATCAGTCTTTTCCACTTGAGCTGTTGAGCCATTCGGACCTAAAATTAAAAGTCAGTGAGTGTGAATCCAAAGTGTCAGTATAATTTTACTGTGAGTCACAGTGGAAAAGTCATCCTAGAAGCGTTGACTAATCAGAAGAATCAGGTAATACACTTCTATTAACACAGCTTTGGCAGCCACCCTTAGTTATACCCCGATTCCCTAACGACTATCTCAGGACCCGTTAGTGCTAGCCTACCAGCACATATACGCTGGTATTAGGCCACGTGCGCCGTCCAAGCCCCTAGTGAGCACCAGTGGATTGGCTATTTGCCGGAAGTAGCTTCGACCCGTGGAGAGCCCGCAGGTCTCAGACCAACACTTCCGCACCCGAATCATCCGTGGAAGCCAGTCGGGAGCCACACCTTAAAGAGCACGTGGAGCTCATCCGAGTCCAGCCCCAGTTCGGGACAGTTCGGGGTCTCATCCCGAAGTATAACGCTCCCAAGGAGTGAGAGCCCTTTGCCGAGCACCCCCGTCGAGTGCAGCCGTAGCCGCCCCACCATTCCAGTTTTGCCGTCCTCCCCGCCTCCAGTCTGATCCCGATTCGCCGGCCGGCCCCTGCGTTACCCCATACACACCCACACAACAGTTAATGTAAGTAACCGTTAATAAACAGTGCAGAGAGAAGATAGAAGTGTGTTTGTTTGTATCTCCGATCCGTGTTCCGCAAACGTGTTTGAAGCCGACCTTGTGAGACCTGTCTCTCAAGCTCGAGCTAGTCGCTAAGGTCCAAAGTCAGAGAGGGAGAGTTGCTGTCTAGTAATAACCGGAGGAGTGGAAGGAAGGGGTAATCTGCCCCATTCACAAGAAAGGCGACCATTTGGAATGTGAGAACTTCAGGGCGATCACTATTTTGAATGCTGCCTACAAAGTGCTATCCCAGATCATCTTCCATCGTCTGTCACCTAAAACAAATGAGTTCATGGGAAGTTATCAAGCCGGCTTCATCGACGGCCGGTCGACAACGGACCAGATCTTTACCGTACGGAAAATCCTCCAGAAATGCCGTGAATACCAGGTCCCAACGCATCACAGAACAGCGTAAGGATTTCGGGTGAACTATCCAGTTCATTCGAATCTCGACGGGAACTACGACAAGGTGATGGACTTTCCTGCCTACTATTCAACATCGCTCTGGAAGGTGTGATGCGACGAGCCGGGCACAACAGCCGCGGAACGATTTCTTCAAAATCCGGTTCATTTGTGTGCTTTGCGGACGACATGGACATTATTGCCAGAACATTTGGAACGGTGGCAGAGCTGTACACCCGCCTGAAACGCGAAGCAGCAAAGGTCGGACTGGTGGTGAATGCCTCAAAAACAAAGTACATGCTGGTAGGCGGAACCGACAACGACCGGATCCGTCTGGGTAGTAATGTTACGATAGACGGGGATACTTTCGAGGTGGTGGAGGAATTCGTCTACCTCACATCCTTACTGACGACGGCTGACAACAATGTGAGCCGTGAAATTCGGAGATGCATCATCAGCGGAAGTCGGGCCTATTACGGGCTCCAGAAGAAATTGCGGTCGAAAAAGATTCACCCACGCACCAAATGCACCATGTACAAAACGCCAGCATGCTCGAGGAGGACCTGCAAGCACTCGGAGTTTTCGAGCGACGCGTGCTTAGTACGCTCTTCGGCGGTGTGCAGGAGAACGGTCTGTGGCGGAAAAGGATGAACCACGAGCTCGCTGCACTTTACGGCGAACCCAGCATCCAAAAGGTGGCCAAAGCCGAAAGGATACGGTGAGCAGGGCATGTTGCAAGAATGCCGGACAACAACCCTGCAAAGCTGGTGTTGGCAAGTGATCCGGTTGGCACAAGAAGGCGTGGAGCGCAGAGAGCACGATGGGCGGACCAGGTGCAGTGTGACCTAGTGAGCATTGGGCGCTACCGAGGATGGAGAGCGGCAGCCACAAACCGAGTATTGTGGCGTACTATTGTTGATTATGTCTTGTCTTAATGATGTTGAACAAATAAATGTATGTATATGCTTGTTATTGCACATTTTAATAGTCGAATAGTCTCTGAAATGAGTTTGTTTTAACTCTTGTATTTATGATGCAGGAAACGAAATGTTTGTATTCCTCTTTTTTCTGTAGGGATATAACAACTATGGTAACCATCATTTCAACTTAATATGTAGGTTTTGAAAATATGCATATACACACGATTACTAATAGTTAGTGGTGCAAAGATTTCAACAACGATGTGAAATGTGCTTATTTTTTTTGGAAAATCATCAATATCTTTTGAACGGAATGACGTAGCAACCTTCTCAGCGCACGAAAATGTGCATTTTTTTAGCTCTAAAAATGGTTCTTTGACAACTTTGAGAGAAATTTGAAACAAAAAAGATAAAGCGTTCAAACTGTTTTGATCAAATTTTGAGCATTTTACCATAGTTTTCCTAGGGTGGCGCTAGAACAAATCGGTTTATTGGTTTATCTTTTTTGTTTCAAATTTCTCGTCAAAGTTGTATAAGAACCACTTTTAGAGCATCCAAAAACGCACATTTTCGTGCGCTGTGGAGGTTGCTACGTTATTCCGTTCAAAAGATATTGATGATTTTTAGAAAAGATAGGCACATTTCAAGTATTTTTTTACTTGAGTTTCAAAAATAACACCCCTCTAGTTTTTTGATATTTCTTCTTTTGAATGCGGGCAAAAGATATGTTTTATGTTTGCCCCAACCCGTCATATACCTTTTTGAAAAACAATGATTTTTTTAAGAAAAACACCTGTAACTATTGAACCAAAAGAGATAACGACCATCTCAGCAGCGCACGGAACGACGCGTCCTTAAATGCACTACAAATGTTTTTAGGGCGACTTTGATGAAAAATCAAGACTGCAAAAGATAATGCCAGAAATCCTTTTTTTCTTTGACTACTTTAAGGCGAATATATAACGAAGCCACACCTCGAATTTTCAAAAGCACAAATCTAAAGAACCGAATGTCGGTTTGAGCTGAAAAGTTGATCGATTGGTTACCCGCTGGTGGTGACCAATCGATCAACTTTTCAGCTCAAACCGACATTCGGTTCTTCAGATTTGTGCTCTTGAAAATTTGAGGTGTGGCTTCGTTATATAAAAATATATCCATATCGGTCAATTTTAGAGCTACATAAAAACTGCATTGAGCATACATACTCAAAACTGATAGATCTACAACTTTCCCAAAGAACGTATATAGTTATTCTTACAAATAAAAAAGTTTAGCTTCCAATTTCTTTGAAAATATGGAGCACCCTGATTATCATACACATTGGAAAGAGGGCCTTATTATTAGGGGCAACATTGTAGAAGACCATATTTATCTAAACAAAACATTTGAAAGCGCTGAATGCATCTTTGCTCGTAAATGCACTGTGCACTGTGCTAATTTCACAAGAACTGAAAGTCAGAGTAGAAGGTCTGATGCTTTTTGGATTCTATATCTCAATTAAGTGGTGCTGCAAAACTCAGTGGTTCTCAAGCTGAGGAGAGGATGCTAATGTTTTTAACTCTACGTTTCTACGTTTCAAGTAGTACTTATTACCAAATACTAGCGTTGAATCCTCTCGGGTTTCCAATCTGGGGTCACGGCCCATGCAAATTTCTCAAGAATCTAAAGTTCGATGAGAAAGTGAAAATGTTTTTTTTATATTATGCAATCAGTGGTTCCCAATCTGAGGTCCTGATCCATGTTATTTTTTTATATGTTGAAAATCTTAAGAGTCCACAAGGATCATTTCTTATAATTAAGGATTGTTACAAAACAGTGATTCCCAAGCAGAGGTAACGGTCTATTTGGCGTATAGTTATCTAGTATGGATCTGTTTATAAACCACTTAGAATAAATTTTGGGCATTCAGATGCCCCTCGTCCCCCTTAGGAGCCCATGAGACCTCTCTCAAACCCCTGAAGCACCCCTGATATCCCCTGAAACTTTCTGAAATTACACGGAGACGCCCTTAAACGCCTTTGAGGCCTCTTTGGGCCTCCTGAGAACCCCTGAAACCACATGCGATCTCCTGAAAGTCAGTAATATTCGCAAAACATCCATATTAAAGATACTCCTTCTTGAGAAAACTAATCCGGAAAACATGTTCACTTCTCCTAGCACTTTTGCTTCTTGCAAAATTCTTGTGGAACGTAAACAAAGATTGGAAACCACTGAGTTTTGCAACACAACTATATTGTAATCAGTACTTCATCAGGCGTGAATCGAAAAATAAAATCATTTCATCCTAATATTTATGGTTTTTGAGAATTTCGCGTGCCCCGTGACCATGAATTGAAAACCACTAATCTTTGAAATGCATCTCTTTCAAAGATACTGCTCTTCAAGCTGACAATCCAAAAAACATTTGCATTACTTTCTAGCACTTCCGATGCTTCAGAAATTATCGTGGCCCATGACGTCATATTGGTTACCACTGAGAGGAACTCTCGCTGAGACCGGCCCACTATTTGCATGTTCTCAAAAATGCTTAAGGTGGTGATTTTTTGAAAGTCCTTCCTAAAAAAGTAAGGAAAATGCATTTGGTTACTTAAATTGATGGACCCCCCGATAGTTAGAGCCACAACCATTTGTGCGGACCCCTTGATTTTGGTCAATCGTTGGCTCGTTTAAACCGTTATAACTCGAAAGTTTCTCTAGAAACCAATTCAAAGCGAAATGTTTTTGAAAAGAGGAAAGATAGAGGTATTTTTTGCAGTTATAAAAAGTTGGGTATATGGCCAACCTAACTGATTTCGGCCGCCATCTTGTATTGACATACCAGAAGGGAGTCGGAAGTGTCCGATAATGATGGACGTATTTTTTTAATGTTTTCATGAAGTGGCATCTTGCACAGTGGCAGATGTCCTTTTTGCACCACTTCCGTCTTACGCACCAGTTTTTAAAATCGCTAAAAATCGATGAAAATTAGTTTAGTGAACCTTTTTGCTGGGGTATGTATCAACCAAATATTGCCTAGTTGCTGTTACCATTTTGAAAGCCTAACAAATGAGGCTACTTATCATTGAAAGCGATAAAAGTTTGAAAAAATGGCATCTTACCTTACTTTCTGCTACAATCAAATTTATATCATATAGCTTACCGTAACCATTTTCGAGGTGTAATACAGCCAAACTTGCCCGGACGGGACGTTGATCCGGTAGTGCTTCCTATTCATAACGTACGCCGTAAAGATGGTCGTTGAGCACGGTTGAAAACATCCGCACACGCGACTGTCCAGATCTTCCAACCGTTTGTAGTGCTTGATCAACTGCTGTGTCTCGTTGGCCGTGTCACACAGTTCCTGCTCGATGTCCGGCATCCAGGGACCCGTACAGCCAACTATGTTGACCACGTGGTGCCAGTGGCAGAGCTCGCTACACTGTTAGAAAGTATTCGAGGGCGTCATAAAACGTCTTTATAAGAATTTTAATGCTGGCCTACCCTAGTGGAGCTCATTTCGTTTTCGGTGGTGCACATATTTTCCGCACTCGGAAGCATGTAAAAATGCTGTGTGGTTAGCTTAATTTCGATCTCTTCGTCTACCTCCATGAAAAGATATTCAACGCGGCCGGACGATTGCATGCGATTTTCTGTTCAAGAAAATGGAAACAGCAAAACTGATTCAGTTTGATGCGCCTGGCACGTAGGCTAGCTGGGAAATGCTGTATGGCTGTAGCAATAAAATGAATGAAAAACATAGCAACATGTTTCAAAACTTGCTGTTCTGTGACTCAACTGTTCCAAACGAATGGTTCAGCCGAGGGCTGAAAATCTCAATAAGATAAAAGATAAATGATAACAATAACAAAAGCTGTTGCAATCACAAGGATGAATTGAATAATTGATTAGCAACAATTTATTTTACCTGCAAAACCTTCAACAGGATCATGGATAAAAATGTGCCACCCGGGTAGGTCTTCACCTAGATAGTATACATCGTCCCTGATGTCATGCTGCAATAGAATGGAAAATCCGACGTCCTTCCATGAGTGAGTTGTCGTTGTCAATGGGTTCAATGTGAAACACTGCCCCATATCCAGATGCATACTACTAATTACTTCGACATCTGTAAGTACATTGACTTAGTTCACAACACTGAAATGTCCAAGCTTGTTATTGTTCAAATTATACTTTCGGTCAATCCATCCAATCCATACTGTATGAAGAATTCACTTTCGTTGTACGTTGCATCCCGAAAAAGGTCGTCCAGCGACGCTTGGCTAAAGTCGAACTTATTGAAAGCATTCGCATACTTTGGATGCTGCGACAGATTGTACCGTTCCATAACGTCGAATTTGTACGGCGGATTCCGGCAGAAGGTGATCGCTGGGTAGGACATCGACTCGTTCAGGTCGAATCTCGAATGGGTCGTGATGGGTGGATTTATCAATTTGTGGAAGCATTCCGTTAGCTGGATCGAACAAGATTTTCTCATTACACACTGTGAAGATTTCAGAATCACATCACTACAACCTGGAAGATCACAACGACGCTGCAAATGCTGAGCACTATTATCCTCACCAGCCGTTTCGGATCGTAACACAGAAAGTGCAGCACATCCCAGAACTTTTGCTTCAATTTTGTTTGACTGATCATTCTTAGCCTATAATGATCACTAATGAACGATTCACATTTTTTCCAGACATTTTATCGAAGCACAACATCGAGGATCACGAGTAGAAAAACTTATAAATGTTGTTGGACTTTGGTATCAAGTATTTATATGCATTGTTGAATCCCTTCCACCTCGCGTAGAAATTTGATTGCTGTGTCATAAATATTCCCTTGCTTATCAGTACGTAGACATCGTACTAAAACGGATAATCGTGCTTGGTGCCAACAGATTATGTGAGGAAGAAATCAATGTACTCTAATATGCGTAACTTGGAGTGATTTGTGGCTGATTGCAATTTATGTAGCTATGATAGTTCAATAGGGTAATCTTCTGTCTATTTTTTTGTATCTGCCACAGGATATGTCGTTGTGTTGTTCAGGGTTGGACAATTAATTTATAATATGTTTCTTGTTATCACTAGGTATTAGACACATCATTGTAATGATGTTTGATAAAAATCAAGTGTGAGAATTTGCAATTTGCAGGGTTCCTGTTCAAAGTAATTAAGTTAAGTGAAGCAAACAGTTTTACAATATTGTCTACCCTTTGTTGATCTCTATTTATTGTCCTACGTCTCTTTTTACAACACATACCTAAAAGTAAGGAAATCTGGGATAATACGCAACTTTGAAAGACGAAGGTGCCACGTTGCTTCATCATATGTATGAAGTTTCCTTTAGACGTAAGAAACTAGATGAAACATTGAGCCGATTAAGCCCCATAATGACTGATACAATCGAAAGAAAAGCATAAGGATAGCGTCCAACATAGCTCTGGTTCTTACAAGGCACCATAAGGCTGTCCATATGTGCTGTCCATAAGCTACGTACACTTTTTTTCGACCATCTCAGAACCCCCAGGAAGTATTAGCGGAGAAATGGAAGGTATCGTGTGTCTCATCTACAAAAAGGGCGACAAGTTGGATTGCGGGAATAACCGCGCGATCACACTACTGAGCGCTGCCTACAAGATACTCTCTCAAATTTTATGCCACCGCCTATCACCGATTGCAAGAGAATTCGTGGGGCAATATCAGGCTGGATTCATGGGTGAACGCGCTACAACGGACCAGATGTTCACTATTTTCCAGGTGTTGCAGAATTGCCGCGAATGCAACATGCCCATACATCAGGTATCAGGTATCAGTAGGTCGGCTCTAGAGGCACGTTCTCCTCCATTCGGGAAATTTGTGCCATCGCCATGAACACGAGCCTATTCATCATTTACCTGACGGAGAAGGGAAGGAAAAAGGATAGGACATGGGAAAGGACAGGTAAGGGAATAGGATTGTCATACTCGCAAAAGCGTACCACAATGGGTTCAAATAGCGTCCTGAAAAGGACACTGTAATAACGCATAAGCGTGTCACAATGGGTTCGAACAGCGCTCTGAGTAGGGCACTGTGATAATGCATAAAGCGTAAAGAGAGCCTATAGCTCTTTACCACAGCGGGTCAAGAACAACAGAACGTCCTGAAGATTCAGGTTTCTGTAGTCAGTTTCACTTAATAAGTGTTTTCTGAGTACTCGGGAACGCAATTGCGCAAAAACTGGACAGTTACATATTAAATGATACGAAGTTCCATAATCGGATTCACAGCAATCACAGGCAAATCAATCAGCTTGCTGAATATTCGCCATGTGATAGCTGAGTCGGCAGTGGCCAGTCAATGCTTTGACCAGCATGCTGCAATTCTGCTTAGACAGATTAGTTAGATACTTCGCCACCGTAGATGTGGCTCAGCACTATACAATTGTGTTTGACGACATGACTACAAACTATTCCAGTATTTATATATTTAGGGATTGTTGATTTTGTTCGGTGATTGCAACACACTAAAACACGATTTATAACGTTTCGGCCTACTGACTTTCAGCCATCATCAGATCTAAAATATATTTTCAAATAGTTACAATCTTATAATTCATCTTACAATTTTCTTCACCCACTTGTATAAATCGATGTTCTTGCCACCAGTGTGGCTTTACTACTAAACCCCCCTTTTCACACATCTATCCATCTTCGTGTTGGTTCGGTTGCGTCACTCGGTTCGGTCTGCTCGTATGTGTTGAGAGTGTTCGTATTTTACCCACTAGACCGTTGTACGCTGAGTCGATCCCTCCACATTCGCGCTGCATGTTAACAATTTTGTCGTCACCGAGCAGCTTAATGTGGAAGGCCTCCGCAATGGTTCTGCTTGCCTGGTTGTCGATTCTTTCCAGAATTTCCGTGTTTGCGAAATCGAAGTTGTGTCCTTCGTCTAGGTGGTGTTGGGTTAGACCTGTTTTTGACTCCTTTTTTCTTATGTTGTTCTGGTGTCAAAAACAGGTCTAACCCAACACCACCTAGACGAAGGACACAACTTCGATTTCGCAAACACGGAAATTCTGGAAAGAATCGACAACCAGGCAAGCAGAACCATTGCGGAGGCCTTCCACATTAAGCTGCTCGGTGACGACAAAATTGTTAACATGCAGCGCGAATGTGGAGGGATCGACTCAGCGTACAACGGTCTAGTGGGTAAAATACGAACACTCTCAACACATACGAGCAGACCGAACCGAGTGACGCAACCGAACCAACACGAAGATGGATAGATGTGTGAAAAGGGGGGTTTAGTAGTAAAGCCACACTGGTGGCAAGAACATCGATTTATACAAGTGGGTGAAGAAAATTGTAAGATGAATTATAAGATTGTAACTATTTGAAAATATATTTTAGATCTGATGATGGCTGAAAGTCAGTAGGCCGAAACGTTATAAATCGTGTTTTAGTGTGTTGCAATCACCGAACAAAATCAACAATCCCTAAATATACAACTCAACGGTGACCAAAACCCTTAAGAATATTCCAGTATTGTTTGTGCTGAGTGGTAGCCCAGGTGTCAATCTGAAGCTTCACCCAACACTTCGATATCGGAATAGCTGGCTCAGGGCCAATGAAGTCATGTGATGCTCCAGTGCGAGCTAACTCATC
This sequence comes from Aedes albopictus, assembly GCF_035046485.1. Classification (NCBI taxonomy): domain Eukaryota; kingdom Metazoa; phylum Arthropoda; class Insecta; order Diptera; family Culicidae; genus Aedes; species Aedes albopictus. The sequence goes on along the minus strand of NC_085137.1, from coordinate 196,534,043 downwards.
AGCCAATTCATTTCCAGCGATGGAAGAATGGCCAGGTACCCATACAAGGTGAACAGCGTTTGCTGAATTCAGCTCCTCAATTTTAGGTCGACAAGCGATAACTATCTTCGACCTGGAGTTGGCCGAAGCAAGTGCTTTAATAGCAGCCTGGCTATCTGAACAGAAGTATATTACTTTGCCCATTACGTGCTGCTGAAGTGCTGATTTCTTTCCGCACATAAGAGCAAAGATTTCGGCCTGAAAAACGGTGCAGTGTCTGCCAAGTGAATAAGACTGATACAGCCTTAGCTCACGAGAATAAACACCAGCACCTGCTCGACCTTCGAGAAGGGAGCCATCAGTGTAACATACGATGCCGTCTGAAATACTTCTCTACCGAAAACCAGATGTCCACTCTTACCGGGAAGGGAATTTCGTGGAAAATGTCCTATATGGAAAATTACAAGCAATTGTAAGATCACTTTTAGCAATGACAACTTTGTCCCAATTCACCAAAAGTGGAAACAACGAGGTGTGTGTTGAACTGCGGTTAACAGGAATTTCCTCTAGTAAACCGAGTACCCATAGGCGGTAAGTACAAGAAAGTGCTTCTTGTTTGAGATGAATGTGTAGTGGGGCAACGTCAAAGAGAATTTCGAGCGCTGCCGTTGAAGAGAACGCTCCAGACATCGCCATTAAGCACATCCTTTGGAGATGGCCTAACTTTGATTGGACCGTTCTCACTTCGCCCTTTTGCCACCACACAAGACATCCATAGGCCAATATTGGCCGAACAACAGTTGTGTAGATGCATTTGATATACTTGGGTTTTAGACCCCAAGTTGTACCAAAGGTTCGCCGGCATTGCCCGAAGGCCAAGCTTTCTTGATTCTGAACTCAACATGAGGTGTCCAGGAAAGCTTGGAATCAAGAATGACTCCAACGTACTTCACCTGTTCAGTCACATTGATTCAAAAAGACGCAAAGGTCGAACACCATTACGGTTTCGCTTTTCCGTGAGAAGAACAATAGATGTTTTACTCGGATTTACCGAAAGGCCATATTGGCGACACCAACCCTCAACTACCTGAAGAGCGTTTTGCATCAGGTCGAAAAGGGTGCTGATGCACATACCGACTAACAATGTTAAGTAGTCGTCGGCAAAACCATAAGTAGGACAACCGCTATTATTGAGTTAACTCAATAGCGTATCTGCTACGAGATTCCATAAAAGTGGTGATAAGACTCCCCCTTGGGGGCATCCACAAACACTCAATTTCCTAATCGCCGCTTGACGCAATGTCGAGAAGAGATGTCGGTTTTTGAGCATTTGGTGAATCCAATTGGAAATCATTAGAGATATACCATGACCCCGTGCGGCTTCCAATATGGCATCGAAAGGCACGTTGTCAAAGTCACCCTCGATATCTAAGAAAACACCCAAGCAGGATTGCTTTTGAGCGAATGCCTTCTCGATATCGTAAACAACTTTGTGTAAAAGAGTCACAGTGGACTTTCCAGATTGGTAAGCATGTTGGTTCACATAAAGAGGCACATTGGCCAGATGAACATCACGGATGTGATGATCGACTATGCGTTCTAAGCATTTCAGAAGAAAATAGGTCAAACTGATAGGTCTGAAGCTCTTTGCTTCTTCATACGACGCGCGGCCCACTTTCGGAATAAACTTCACAGTAATATCCCGCCAGGATTTGGGAATATACCCTGTAGCAAAACTGCAAACAAGTAGTTGTTTCAAAATATGTTTGAAATGATCAAATCCCTTCTGAAGCAAAATAGGATAAATCCCATCTGTCCCAGGAGATTTGAAAGGAGCAAAGCTAATAAGTGCCCATTCAATCGATTCTAAAGTTATGATACTCCGAGAATCATAACTACAAGAAAAGACATCAGGTTCATCCGAAGATGTAATATCCACACATGCGGGGAAGTGTGCACTGAATAAACATTCCAAAACTTCCTCATCAGAGGAAGTGAAATCACCATTTGGCAAACGAAGTTCATTCACTTGAAAATCCTTAGATTTTGCAAGGATTTTGTTCAATCGACTGGCTTCACTCAGACTGGAAACATTTGTACAAAGGTTGTTCCCACCGGATCGTTCAGCAGACCGAAGAGCTTTCTGGTAGGCCTTGCGAGCCGACCTGAAAGCCTCCGATCCAGCCGAACGTCGTCTGTTCCAACTCTTTCTACATTCTGTAGGGTTTTAGTCACCGTCCAATGGTATATTTATTGGTTGTTGATATTTTTCGGTGAAAAATATCAACAACCAATAAATATATCTTTCTACATTGTTTCCTGAACTTCGCCAGATCGGAGTTCCACCAAGGGGTTCCTCTTGTGGTCTTCACAGACCGCAGAGGGCAGGCTTCTTCAAAAGCTTCCATGATGAAGGCCGTTGTAGTATCAACGGCATCATCTAAATCACTTGGAGTGTCAATTGATGGTGAGTATCCATGAAATTTGGCTGCAACCAAATCGGTAAAGAGATCCCAGTTGGTTGACCGGGGATTCCTGAAACGCAAAGTTTGCGAAGTAACATTCACATGTTCAAACAAGATATAACGATGGTCAGATAAAGATTCTTCATCTGACACATGCCAATTGGTCAGCTCATGACTAATTCTGCTAGAGCAAAGGGTTATGTCTAACACTTCCTCTCTACCAGATACCATGAAGGTTGGGCGGTTGCCTATGTTAAGTAATCCAAGATCTGTACTACTTAGGTAGAGTAAAGTGGGGCAAAAGTTCGAGTGGGGCAAGAGTTTCTTTTGAAGTTTTTGAGCTCAATTCAAATTATTTCTTTCGGGTGTCAAGGTTGTTCGAACCCTTTTTGGAAAAGAATCTTTCACTCCAAAAATTATGAAAATTGATCAATATTTCGAGAAGTTATGACAAAATGTTGGTTTTTGATCAAAAAATTGTAACATGCGATGGTCCTTCCAACGCATGGAATGAAATTTTAATGAAATCGAATTCGATATTTTATTTTGGGGCATAACTAGGTATATTTTGAAGATGCTCTAGCATGTATAACTTTTTGCTAAAAAGATTTGGAAATCGTATTTCACACATAGTGGGGCAAAAGTTCGAATTGTGGGGCAAAAGTTCGAGTCATGTGGCAACTTTAGATATAAACCTAAAATTCTGCAAAATGTACATATTATCTCTAAGAATGATGGAATTAGTGAGAAAATTCGATTAAAGTTGGGAAAAAATGTTGTTTTATCTGAATTTAGCGGAAAACTACTAATTTTTGGTGTAGTAAATTTAACCCTGATTTGGGTAAAATCCAAATCGAATTTTAAAGTGTATTCCAGTTCTAACATCAAATTTTAAGTGGTTTCAGGTATTCATATTACCAAAGTGTCAAAATAGTGTGCTACGGTTGGCGAAATTCCACAAACACTAGATTCGAACTTTTGCCCCAGTGGTGGGGCAAGAGTTCGAATAAAACACACACATACAAAAAGTGTTGTAACTCAAAATTGAAAAGACATTTGGCGTAACTTTGTTCAGCAAAGTTTTAACTCATGGATGGTAGAATCACCACACGGTATTTATTTATTTTTATCTGCTTCGATTTTTTGAAATAGGCTGAATTTTCAACTAAGGTCGAACTTTTGCCCCACCTTACTCTATTCCATCAAACTGGAACCTCTCAAATTGATATCTGAGCTGCCCCAGATTATATGGTGAGCATTAGCATCACTACCAACAATTAGCGGAAGGCCTTTTGAAGTGCAGTATGCAATGACTTGCTTGAAAGCTTCCGTAGGGGATGGTTCATCATGCGGTAAATAAACCGAACAATAAACGTATTTCCTGTTGAGGTTTCCAACAGATACATCTATTGTGATAGCACATACATCTCTGGTAGTTAGTTCAGAGATGAGTGTAGCAACGATTGCGTTGTTGACAAGCACACATGCTCGAGGCATGACACGTGAGTTTGCCATTTCATTTTTACTGAAAGTAGCAAACACCGGATTCACAAGGTTTCCTAGATAGAAATTTCCCTTACGAAAGTAAGGTTCTTGGACTAACGCCACTTGGGCTGCACCATTTTGCATAAGTCTACAAAGATTGATCGTTGCTGTTCTTTTGTGCTGAAGATTGATCTGAGCTATCCTAACCGTAGCCACTACCCAAACTAGGCAAGATTAAACTCTTAACAATCACAGCACAAAAAATAACAGCAACAATAAAGCCAGGTCGGTATCGATTTGAGTGCGCCAAAGGCGAGGATGCACAGAATACACTGTGTAAAACGCATAATACGAAACCATATAGGTCAAAATTTAAACTAATTAATAACATCTTCATAATCCCGCCCTTATTCAGCCTCAAGTATGAGATTGAAGAAGGGCAGCTGATTGTCTCGGAGAAACACAAGGTCCACCGCACTATTGCTCCGGTTAGCACAGTAAGGGCAAATACTGTGGAGGGTGCCCTGGTACTCCACAGGCTCCGTTTGCGATTAGGTTTTTATAAGACCCCCCTAACCATTCATTCCTAGGCACGGTAAGCGTAAAGCCGCATAACACCATGAATTAGGGGTCACCTGTTTAGTGGATTCCTACCACTGGAACAGGCGGTTCGTAGTGCTATTCTTAGCCAGTTGAACTAACCGCTACCGACACTACACAGCTATCTAGGCTGATCGGGAAAAGAAGTTAATATTGATGATCAACTTCATACGGGCCCGAAAAGCCGGAAATTTTATGCCACCGTCTATCACCAATTGCAAGGGAAATCGTGAGGCAATATCAAGCTGGATTCATGAGTGAACGCGCTACAACGGACCAGATGTTTGCTATTTTCCAGGTGTTGCAGAATTGCCGCGAATGCAACATGCCCATACATCACTTATTCAGATAAATTACAAGATGTACAATATTTTTTAACTGGAAACCTTCTTGACACATGGCTCATGGGGGCGGAAGTTCAGGTTAAATATTATCTTCTGAGCGTCCATTAAAAACACCACCCTCGGCGAAGACTGGTGCTTGAGCCTAGCTATTTAGCACTGTAGTTGCAGGAAATGCCAATGCAGAACCCGTAGCTTCCGGGAAGGTAAGCCCAGCTCCCTGGGTTAGTGGGTTGGTGTCAGGCCCTGCGAGCCAGCCGTAAAAGAGACTAGCACCGGAAAATCAACAAGAGAAGAATGCGAACCGATACCAATGGCGACGACCACAGCGACGAAAAGGGACTTGCGATTGGAAGCTCGGTACGTGGAACTGCAGATCTCTTAACTTCATCGGGAGCTCCCGCATACTCGCCGATATACTGAAGGACCGCGGGTTCGGAATCGTAGCGCTGCAAGAGGTGTGTTGGATGCCAGGAGGAGGAATTCAGACCGACGATTGGTAAGTTCAGCGCCCACCAGCCGAACGTAAATGGCCTACGCCTCTTCGATTTCGCCGCCTCCAAGAACATGGCCATTCGTAGCACCTACTTCCAGCTCAGCCTTCCGTGTCGTTACACCTGGAGATCACCACAACAAACGGAATCACAAATCGACCACGTTCTGATTGATGGACGGCACTTTTTCGGACATTATCGACGTCAGGACCTATCGTGGCACCAAAATCGACTCCGACCACTATCTGGTGAAGGTAAAACTGTGTCCAAAACTCCCCGTCGTCAACAATGTACGGTACCGGCGGCCGCTCCGGTACGATCTAGAGCGACTGAAGCAACCGGATGTCGCCACCGCATACGCGCAGAATTTCGAGGCAGCGTTGCCGGACGAGGGTGTGCACGATGTGACCCCTCTAGAGGACTGCTGGAGTACAGTCAAAGCAGCCATCAACGACGCAGCCGAGAGCACTATTGGGTACGTGGAACGGAATCGACGGAACGAATGGTTCGACGTAGAGTGCAGAACGGTTTTGGAGGAGAAGAACGCAGCTAGGGTGGTAATGCTGCAGCAAGGGACCCGACAGAACCTGGAACGTTACAAACAGAAGCGAAAACAGCAGACCCGCCTCTTTCGGGAGAAAAAGCGCCACCTGGAAGAAGCGGAATACGAAGAAATGGAACTGCTGTGCCGTTCCCAAGAAACACCGAAGTTCTATCAGAAGCTCAACGCATCCCGCAAAGGCTTCGTGCCGCAAGTCGAAATATGCAGGGATAAAGAGGCCTCTTTGACGGACGAACGTGAGGTAATCGAAAGGTGGAAGCAGCACTTCGATCAGCACTTGAATGGCGTGGACAACGTAGACACGGGAGACACGGGAGACCACGACAACGGAGGAAATGACGACGCCAGTGCAGCGGAGGACGGAAGTGAACCAACTCCCACGCCGAGGGAAGTTAAGGTTGCCATTCACCAGCTCAAAACCAACAAAGCAGCTGGTAAGGATGGTATTGCAGCTGAACTCATCAAGATGGGTCCAGAAAAGTTGGCCACCTGTCTGCATCGGCTGATAGTCAGGATCTGGGAAACCGAACAGCTAACGGAGGATTGGAAGGAAGGGGTAATCTGCCCCATTCACAAGAAAGGCCGACCATTTGGGATGTGAGAACTTCAGAACGATCACTATTTTGAATGCTGCCTACAAAGTGCTATCCCAGATTATCTTCCGTCGTCTGTCACCTAAAACAAATGAGTTTGTGGGAAGTTATCAAGCCGGCTTCATCGATGGCCGGTTGACAACGGACCAGATCTTCACCTTACGGCAAATCCTCCAGAAATCCCGCGAATACCAGGTCCCAACGCATCACCTGTTCATCGACTTCAAAGCAGCATACGACAGTATCGACCGCGCAGAGCTATGGAGAATCATGGATGAAAACGGCTTTCCTGGGAAGCTGACTAGACTGGTTAAAGCAAAGATGGACGGTGTGCAAAACTGCGTAAGGGTTTTGGATGAACTACTCCTCAACATTGCTCTGGAAGGTGTGATGCAACGAGCCGGGCACAACAGTCGGGGAACGATTTTCACAAAATCCGGTCAATTTGTGTGCTTTGCGGACGACATGGACATCATTGCCAGAACATTTGGAACGGAGGCAAAGCTGTACACTCTCCTGAAATGCGAAGCAGCAAAGGTCGGACTGGTGATGAATGCCTCAAAAACAAAGTACATGCTGGTAGGCGGAACCGAACACGAGCGGATCCGTCTGGGTAGTAATGTTATGATATACGGGGATACTTTCGAGGTGGTGGAGGAATTCGTCTACCTCGGATCCTTACTGACGGCTGACAACAACGTGAGCCGTGGAATTCGGAGGCGCATCATCAGCGGAAGTCGGGGCTACTACGGGCTCCAGAAGAAACTGTGGTTGAAAAAGATTCACCCACGCACCAAAATGCACCATGTACAAAACGCTAATAAGACCGGTGGTTCTCTACGGACACGAGACATGGACCATACTCGAGGAGGACCTGCAAGCACTCGGAGTTTTCGAGCGACGCGTGCTAAGGACGATCTTCGGCTGTGTGCAGGAGAATGCTGTGTGGCGGAGAAGGATGAACCACGAGCTCGCTGCACTTTAAGGCGAACCAGCATCCAATGTTTCGTTCAGGATGCAACGGCCCCACGTTGTGTAATTTTAATTAACCGACAGGACTCCAGACGACGAGAGAAAAGGTAAACGCTAATTCAAATTTAACTATTTATTCGCACTACCGAGTGGCAGTGATCCACTCGGCAAAGATTATACGAAACACCAAAGTGACCAATAGGCCGTCCCTTATTTTTCAAAAATTGGAAATGTTATAAGTTCGTTAATGGAAAATGATCGTTTCAGCTAAAAAACGATCGTGTCAAAATTTGAAGTCCGTATCTCAAACCTAAGTGGTCCCTCAAGGGGCCTAAAGTTGTCAAAAATGGTATGGGACCAAAAAAAAACGTGATTTTTTTTTCGACAAAACAATACGCTACTTAACTAAAACTGGTGATTTTAGGACCCATAAGGGCCAAAAATGTGCTTAGATTTGCGATATCTCTACTCGTTTTCGAGTTATTGACACAAAACGACCGAAAAATCAGCATTTTTGACCATTTTTTTTTAGATTCCAAAGAAACCCTACACTATTTTGTTCAATAACTCAAAAACGAGTAGAGATATCGCAAATCTAAGCATATTTTTGGCCCTTTAGGGTCCTAAAATCACCGGGTTTAGTAGAATAGCGTATTTTTTCGTCGAAAAAAATTTCACGTTTTTTTGGTCCCATACCATTTTCGACAACTCTAGGCCCCTTGAGGGACCACTTAGCCTTGACATATGGACTTCAAATTTTGACACAATCGTTTTTTAGCTGAAACGATCATTTTCCACTAACGAACTTATAACATTTCCAATTTTTGCAAAATAAGGGACGGCCTAGTGACCAAAGACGGAAGGATACGATGGGCAGGGCATGTTGCAAGAATGCCGAACAACAACCCTGCAAAGCTGGTGTTTGCAACTGATCCTGTTAGCACAAGAAAGCGTGGTGTGCAGAGAGCACGATGGGCGGATCAGGTGGAGCGTGACTTAGCGAGCATCGGACGTGACCGAGGTTGGAGAGCGGCAGCCACGAACCGTGTATTGTGGCGTACTATTGTTGATTAAGTCCTGTCTTAAGGCGAAACTGGAAGCATTTCCTAATTTTTTTTGGTTTTTGATTTTTTATTAAATAACGAACCAATATTTTCAAAATCGGTTTTCGTACACATGTAGATAGATCAAGGTATCTTCTGATTTTTTTTTTTTTGTGGTGGAAAATGTTTGTCATTTTTGCAGAAACCATTTTTTTTTATGAAATTTTGTTCAAAAATGGTTTCCGCAAAAACGAAAAACATTTTCCACCAGGACAAAATTCAGGAGATACCTTGATCCATACTCTACATGTGCACGAAACCCGAGTTCAAAAATATTGCTTCGTTGTTTAATAAAAAATCAAAAACCAAAAAGTGAGGAAATGCTTCCAGTTTTGCCTTAAGCGTGGGTGCCTGTATCTGCCTCAATCGATCAATCATATTTTTATGAATATGTGAGCGAGTTCCACTGCTTGTCAGACTTTCATAAAGTCCCTCCTCCTAAGTGCGACTTATTTTATGAATGGATTCTACCATGTTTTCTGTTTTCAGGCTAGGACTTTCGGATCTAATAAACAACGTCCAACTGCTTCTTGCAACAACTATACTTTTTCCCTCCATGCGGTATGACTAACAACACGTTTATATGACACTTCTGGACGGCTCAATTTACACGGAAAGCATCTTGACAGCAATTTAATTCTCTACATCCGCTAAAATTTCATTCGATAAAAAATGTTCACAGTTGATAAGTTTGAATCAGCTAGTATAGCACATTTTGTTTCTGCTCCTTGATCTGCAGTTGACTCGCCTCAACCTTCTTTCTGCGCGCCACGTGGTTGCATGCGATTAGAAATCGATTGATTTCTCGATCGACTCTCCAATCGAGATTCATTAGTTAAAACAATAATTTACATAACCGTAGTTTAAAAACAAGGGAGCGTGATTGTTCGTTTCCAATACTGATTATTTAACATTTATCATAATCTGGTAAATTGCGAATCTCGTCTGGTGATTCTTTGCGAAGGTTTTCTCTAATGAACTAAGGATTTTCTAACCTATTTAAGCGAAAATAATTTACAATAGTTTTTTTTTCTTCCTCTTCAGTAGCATATTTTACAAGTTAATGGGAGTAACAAACAAACGCTCGCAAACTTAACGTTATTTGACTGTTTTATTTTGTGCATGAGTTTTTGTGTTTCCTTGGTTCTGCGTGGTACCATGTAAGCGTTGTGCTAGCAATGAAATTGAAATTTACATACAATTGATTTGTTTATAGTTTTGAGTCTTCGGTAAGACTGAGTGTATTATCAGAGTTAGGGACTACCCAAGTAACCATGAAGAACTACAGTTCACTGTTCCAGACAAATAGTGCTAATATGCAACTAATCAACAGCTTGCAAGCACTGAATGTGTGAAGTAGCCCGTTCAGTACTTCACGATCACTGGGCTGGTTATTAAGCACCACTTAGTTGAAAGTTATTGTGGTTCATAGAATAAGTTTGATAAAGATTGTGAGTAGGAGTGCCATGTGGGAGATAAGTATAGCTTGCGCTCCGGATTTTGGAGGGGCAGCCGTTGTCGACGGCCGCAGGATGTCACCTAGGTTGGTGATAATATCTGGCAGAGGTTTGATCTTAGTATCACAGGCTGTGTTTTCAATGGCATCTTTTACGGTGGCGGTCAATATCCGGAAGTTGACGTCCTTCGGGTTCAGCGTACCGTACATGTACTGATGAAGTCGATCCGACAGGACCCATAGGTTGCTCTCGTCATCGACTTTTACGTCATTGGGGAACACCATATCGGTTGTACTCATGTACACGCGACCAAGCGATTTGATCGTGTAGGCTCGGTTCGAAGTTTTCCAACATGTCACGGCATTCAAATTGGGCAAAGCGTAGAAAATGACACCTGTTTTCTGGTCCAGGAACGCGACACCAGCTTGGCCATTAGGTCCTCGTGATCCAAGCACTTTGAATTCCTTGTATATGTTACCCGAGGTGGCCAACGTTTGATTCCGAAGAATTTTTGTAGAGACCGAGAACTCATTCGTAGAACTCAAAGGGTGGAAGAACATTGTTGAAAATCCATCGGGCTGTGGTCTGGACAGTGCCATCCCGAATAGACCATCATCCCATTGGAACGAAATACCGGTGATGGTATAGTTTCCGGACAGTGGATCAGGATGGAAGAAGTGATGCTTAACACGCCACGATTCCTGCGTCTTCCAAGAATACACCACCAAACCGGGTGCTCCAAGATCGGCAGCGTAGGCATAGGTATCGTCGCAGTCGGAGTCTTCCACCGCCAAGTTCGCATAGAAAGAGTCCTCCTTCACGTGATCTTTGGGGAATTTGTAACGCCTCAGCAGGTTGTCATTGTGCAGATCGTACACCAACAGAGACGTAGGCGCTAGGGGTTTTGCTGCACCCAGGAGCTCCTCTATGCCAGTGTCCAGTACCCAGAGACGTCCGCAGCGGTCGGCTCGTATCCGGAATGGGGAAACGATTTCTGGTGCTTCACCTTCCGCCATTTGACGGTGGGCATTCCAGCTTGGATAGGGTCGCAGTTTGGGAGATTGACTGCTGGTTTCTGTAAAAGATAAGAGCAAACCGTAAGTTGATTATAACTTTGAAATTAGAATAAAAATAAGCTAAGCATTTGTCATTGAATAGTTGTGCTGCGCCGAAAACCAATCGATGAACCACTAGCACATCAAATGCGGTGATTAAAACAATAATAACATCATTGAATAGTTGAGGACTAATATAGCCAAAGTGGTGAACGCGCGGGTATTCATTAAGACCATGGGTGACGGATTCGATTCCGGGACGGTCCAAGAACATTTCGAGACATCCTTGGGCATAGAGTATCTCTCTGTGCCTGTCATGCGATATTCAAATTAAAAATGATCATTAGCAAAGGATGCTCTAAGTTAATTAATGTGAAATAACTCATAGAACTGAAAAGTAGACTCAGTTGGGACGTAACGTTACAAGAATGAGTGTATCCATTGGCATTTCAGATTTATTTACATTCTACAATAACATAGATCCACTCATCTTCATACACCAAGTCCTTGCAAGCATTTATGATTTGCCAGTCCTTGCTTCTCTTCTATCTTCGGTAAGGAGATCATTCTCAATGTAGCAACTTTTTCATCCGTTTTTTTCAAATCCAAGTTGTCGCTATTTTTACTGAAGTAACGAGTAATTTACACATTAATCGTTTTTGAATCAAAAAATGTCTTCGAATCACTTTCCGGATGGCGTAGCGCCACAATCCAATTCTATGTTTGCCATCTGAATACGTCATATGCAAAAAAACGAAATTCCTGCTAGGAATTTTCAAGAAGTTAAAAAGAGACGAACCAGCCAAGGGCTGAAAGTCTCTTAAATAAAGACAAATCAATCAATCAAGAAGTTCCAACTAGATTTTTTTTTTCAGAAAAATCTGCTGTGATATTTCAGGAAGATAAATTGTACAGTAACTTCATGCAGATTCTTGAAAAAATTCTTCCGGATTTTTAAAGATTTCTTCACCTGGAATTCTATCACGTATTTATGCAGGAGTTCCTCACGGGATTTTTCATGTGATTCCTTTTTGGATTTATTTAAAGATTCCTCCAGGAATTTCACCACAGGAATTTCTCTAATAATTGTTCGAAGAAATTTACCAGAAATTACGCCGGTCATTTCGCTAAAGGTTTCTTCAGAGATTTCTTCAAAGATTCCTCTATGGAATGTAACATGGATTTATCTAGGTTATCTAGGTAATCCTCCAGAGATTTCTCCAGGATTTTATTTGTAATTTGATTGATTTGTCTTTATTTAAGAGACTTTCAGCCCTTGGCTGGTTCGTCTCTCGATTTTGTCTAGGGATTTCTCAGGAGAATCTTCAGTGATTCCTCTAGATATTCCTGAAGCCTCCTGCGGCTCTCTGAAACTCCCTCGAAACCTCCTGAAACACCTCTGAACTTCTGAGGAACTTCCGGCATCCTCCATGAAAACCCTTGGACCGCATGAAACGCCCTTAGGCCCCCTGGAACTCCCATGAGACCTCCTGACAACCCCCGAGACCCTCCTGAGACCACATGAGATGTCTTAAAATGCCCCTAAGACCCTCTTAAACTCCCTGAAACGCCTCTGAGACTTCCTCAGGCTTGCTAAAGCCTTTGAGACTCTCTGAAAACCGTTGAAAGCTTCTGAGAACTCCCGAACCCCCTAGTCTTAGGGGGGATCTTCTGCGATCTCCTAAAAGATCCCCTGAAATCCCCTGAGGCTCTTGAAACACGTCTATAATCAACTGAAACGCCACCAAGATCTCTAGAGCCTTTCGGAAATCCCCTAATCACTCTGAATTTTCCCTTAGATCCCCTGGAATCTCACGAGACCCCCTGAAACGGCACTGTGATCTATTTACATGAATTAGCCGTAGTTAAAACCTATATAAATGAATTTCTGTCTGTCTTTCTGTCTGTCTGTCTGGCCCTTATGCATTCGGAAACTACTGAACCTATCGGTGTGAAATTTTGCATGTGGGTATTTTTGGGGCCGGGAAAGATTCTTAGCTTGGTGTGAGACCTCTCCGGTCTCTGGAACGGGGGGCTCCCATACAGATGACTTTGTGGGGACGTCCCTATTGAGCTGTATGTCAAAAACACAACAGGCAGGCAGTACGGCGTTTGCCAGGACAGCTAGTTCACAAATAAAGATATAGTTAAAAAAGGCTGTGACCTCCTAATATCGCCCTGAAAATCTTTGAAACTCCCTAAAACGCCCCTGAGACTTACTAGAACCCCCCAGACACCATGAAATTCCCTGACGCTCCCTTGAAACGCCCCTGAGACTCCCAGGAACTCCCCCTCGAACATCCTAAGCAAAACCCCCCCCCCCTTCCCCCAGCCCAAGACCTCCTGAGATAACTGAGACATCCTAGTACCTCCTGAAACCTCTAGGGTCCCCTGAAATGCTACGGAGACTCTCTGGAATCACCTGAGATCCCCAAGAACAAACCTGAAATCTCCTGAGACCCTTAAACGCCCCTAAGACCTCTCGGTGCTTAAGGTGAAGATATAACAAAGACACACCTCAAATTTTCAAGAGCACAAATCTGAGGAACCGAAAGTCGGATTGGGCTGAAAAGTTGATCGATTGGTTACCCGCTGGAGGTGACCAATCGATTAACTTTTCAGCGCAAACCGACACTCGGTTCTTTAGATTTGTGCTCTGGAAAATTCAAGGTATGGCTTCGTCATATGTTCACCTTAAAGTAACAATTAATTTCCCGGAATACCCCCGGAGAGGCAATTTTAGGACAATCTGGGATAAGGACTGTATCGGAAATTAACTATAAATGTTCACAACTGCCTAAAAATAATTTATTCAAAATAAACATCGCTTTTTTTTTGAAGATATGTAATATATAAATCTTTCAAATAAATAATAGCAGTTCTGATTATCAAAAATAATCATTTAACTTGGACTTTTATCTCAAAGATTTCACATATGTTTTTAAAATTTTGTTCACCTTCTAAAAATTTGAAAATGCGAAAACTGTGGAAAAATATTCAATTTTTTCTTCTTATTTTTGCACAAATAGGGGAAATTTTGTATTTTCGGCAGTTTTGTTCTCTTCGTCTTGGGGGGGGGGGGGGGGGGGGGGTTTGAAACCTGATGTACTCAGATGTGACCCCAAAACCTTCCCAATCAAGCTGAGTTATATGCCCAAATTTCAGACAATTCAGCCCACAAAAACCCCCCATGACGAAGAGAACAAACCTGCCGATAATACCCTTCGTCACCCTATATTCTTTTCCAGAATGCTCATGATATAGGAAAATTATTTTTAACAAGAAAAAAATTCCTCCGCAGTTTAGCGCAATTCTTAAAAATGAAAAAAGGCCATTTTTTGAGGAACTCTTTTTTATGCGTCTTCAAAGAACGATTACGCAAATAAAATATAGATAGAGTTGTAAATTCGCATTTTTTTTCAATTAGGCATGTATTTAAATTTATTGAAGCGGTAGTTTTACCAGAGAACGGAATTTTATAACCTCTGAAGATATTTAAAACAGAGCGTCAAAGTTCGACCAAAAAGTAGGTGTTTTTTTGGGATAGACCATTTTCTACATGTTGGAGGGTTTTTTTTTATCCAAAATAGGAATTTTAAAAGTCGGTATTGAGTGATATGTAAGGTGTACATAACTGCTAGTAATAAACATAATTTTCCAGATTTTTCTCGTTCAATTTTTTTTGCTACAAATTATTGAAGTGCTGAAAAAATTGAACTATAGATGGCGAAGATATCACCAAATCACTTTTCCATGTTTTACGAAAGTGACCCCAAACTTTTGGCCGATACATCATATTGAGGGGTGACCCCAAACTTTTGGTCGATGACATCAAGGATTAATTTACTTAATAACTTTTTTTTCTAGATTCTTCAGCTAAGTTCTGTAAAAAGCAGTTGAAAGCTAATAGAAAATGGGCCATATCACCGCTCTCATCTTAAAATTTGGTCGACCCAACTTCCAGCAACACTGCCGTAAGTTTATATTCATTTTTTAGAAAATTTGGCAACTTTGGGTTAAGTTCTTTTAAATCATGTTCAAAGTTTCTTTGACTTATTATCTTTTGAATGAAACCTAGGGTTTTGAAATCGGACGCAAATTGGCGGAGATATGGGCCTAAAAAAATGACATGTTTTTTAGGGGGCGACCCCAAACTTTTGAACGGGACTGTACATGGTCCACACGATTGACAGTTCTCGCTGCTCGAGTAGCTCGTTCTACAGGCACATGACTTGAATCATGCTCAAGGAGAACTAGCAATCATATGAAGAGTTTGGTGTACAGAAGAACGAGGTAAGCCGGCGTAGGATGCACCACGAGATCGCTGTGCTTTAAAACGAACAGAGCGTATACTTGAAGTTTGATTAAACTGATAGAGCTGAGCATTTTGTAAGAATTCCGGACAAAAACCCTGCAAACATTGTGTTTGCAATTGATCTGGATTGTACAAGACTTCGAACCCCCAATAAGTGTGATCTAACTTTGAAGCCGCACACTAAACCGTTAAGTCGGTTGGACTCGGTCAGTGTGACAACAGGAAGCTAAGCCTTACATGGTCAGTTCTTTTTGCTCTGCTCAAGAATAAAGCCACTGCTGCGTTCCTTAATCGAACACAATCTATCAAAGCCAATCACATCGTTTGCAATAATAATCGGTTGCAGCCACGAAATAAGCCCAGCACGCGGCTAACTTTAATGGACCGCAAAGTTCCCTGGATTTCATTCGCTAGATTTATGACGCCCCATCCAATCACTCGGAGCCGATATAAATTACAACCCCTCCGGGCTTGATGTTACCGATGGATGAGTGAGTACGCCTCCGGAACAAACTAAGCCAGTCAATAATTCGTTGCGGTGCCGTACCCTTCCGATGATACCGAACCGCGGAGTGTTTGTGTGTTTACACTTCACAGTTCGTCGACTTCTAATTGGTATAAACGCGCACTTCTCCGGCCAGTCATAAGCCGGGCGGCAAAGCCCATGACGACGACTTGCGTGAAGAAAAGCCGTGCAGCGCCGGGTGCAAGTCGAATTAATTTTTTCCCACAATTAACGGCCTAATTGTCCGCGAAGCTGCGAAATGAAATGGACTAGGTAGGGTGTCCGGTGGTGGTGGATGGTCGGGGTGTCCCGCTGAGTGATAAACCTTGAGGGCTTGGTGAGGCAGCAACGGAAATGCTCCTGAGATGATTGTTCAAGGTTCTTCCCGTATAGTAGGTTAGCAATTTTGCGTGCTAAAACAGTATCATGCCGACAGCTTTTGCAACCTCCCGAAAAACCAGTGTCATTCCGGTTGATTATCTATTGGTTCCACCTCAGGGGTTTCCATTTAATTCCGGTTGCAGAGGTCTCGAAGACAGCGGCAAGCGTATATATCTAGAAAATTAATTCCGGTGCAATTAATTCTAGTCTAGAATTAACTAAACCAGGAATGCTCCACACCTTTTGAAGCACACCTTCATCGATACAGACACAACAATGTCTAAAAGACCCAGCAGATCTGGTGGAATGGAAATAAGAAATAAAATACAGTAGCACCAGAAAGCTTGCTAACCAACAGATTCTTCACAAAGATTTTTAGCAAAAAAAGACAGTTTCTGTACAAAAAATACCGTAACATGTAAACTGATTAGGCCGTCCCTATTTTTGCAAAAGTTGTAAATGTTAAGAATTTGAATATTGCAAAACGATTTTTTAAACTAAAAAACAATCATACAATTTGGAGTCCGTATCTCAAGGCTACAAGATACTCTAAAATTGTATGCCGCCGTGTATCACCGATTTCAAGATAGTTCGTGGGGCAATATCTGGCTGGATTCACGCGCTTCAACAGTTCAGATGTTCGCCATCCGCCAGGTGTTGCAGAAATGCCGCGAATACAACGTGCCCACACATCACTTGATTTTCGATTTAAAATCAGCGTATGATACAATCGATCGGGAACAGCTATGGCAGATTATGCACGAATACGGATTCCCGGATAAACTGATACGATTGATCATGGGCGACGATGGATCGAGTGATGAGCGTAGTTTGAGTATCAGGGACACTCTCGAGTCCCTTCGAATCTCGCAGAGGGTTACGGCAAGTTGATGGTCTTTCGGGCTTGCTGTTCAACATTGCGTTGGAGGGTGTAATAAGGAGAGCGGGGATGAACACGAGTGGTACGATTTTCACGAAGTCCGTTCAGCTGCTTGGTTTCGCTGATGATATTTATATTATTGCTCGTAAATTTGATTGATTGATTGATTTGTCTTTATTAGAGAGACTTTCAGCCCTTGGCTGGTTCGTCTCTCTCGTAAATTTGAGACGATGGCGGAACGTACATCCGACTAAAGAGTGAAGCCAGGCGAATCGGATTAGTCATTAATGTGTCGAAGACAAAGTACATGATGGCAAAGGGCTCCAGGGAGGAATCACCGCGCCCGCCACCCCGAATTTATATCGACGGTGATGAAATCGAGGCGGTTGAAGAATTCGTGTACTTGGGCTCATTGGTGACCGCCAACAACGACACCAGCAAAGACATTCAGAGGCGCATTGTGGCAAGAAATTATGCTTACTTTGGACTCCACAAAACTTTACAATCGAATAAAGCTCGCCGTAACACGAAGTTAGCTATCTACAAAACGCTGATTAGACCGGTCGTCCTCTATGGGCACGAAACATGGACCCTACGTGCAGAGGACCAACGCTCAGCAGAGGCCACCCAGGCCTTAGCCTGATCGGTAAGGTAAGTAACCCAAGTAACACCATTTGTTATATAAGAGTTTAAAATTCAGGTTTCATACATAGCCTGTTGAATTTTTCTTGTAATTTTGACTTACAAATGTACACTTATACAGCTAAAACAGCGCCAAAAATGGCGGCTTATACAACATCTTACAAGTTCTATAAGATGTATTCTAATACACTTATGGAGCTAACAATTACTGCCATGGTTGGTTCCAAACAACTTTCAAATCATCATTAGCTTTATTCAAGTTATTAACCAACTAAAACAACTTGCAAAATACATATATAATGAGATCAAAATGATTGGTTGTACTTGAGCATTTTATAATTGGTATAACTCATAGTAAACACAAATAATACACAGTATAAGCATTAGTTGGAATTTGGTTATGTTAGAGTGATAAACATTACAGAATTCACAATTACAACAACTCAATGACAAGTCCACTACGTGAACTGCAGAATTGTCAAAAAAAAAAACAAATAAACAAAATGAAATGTGTTTATAATTACACTTATCTGATTAACTTAAAAATGGATTTCCTAGAGATGAAATAAACTGTAAACTTCTCGGATTGAAAATTATGGGATGGCCTTTTCTGAGTAGGTACTTGGGTAGACATGATTAAATTTTGTCTGCGGTTCGAGATTTGTGGTGAAACTTCGGGTTTTACTTATCCATATTTCAAGCGCCTCAGAAATTAATAAATATTGCAACTCAATCTACCAAAAGTTTTCTCCCTTGAGTCGGTTTTTCTTAATCCAGAAGAAAAAAACAATATGGCAGATTCACGAATTATGGTGCTTACAGTGCTGTTAGAAAGTATTGAGAAAGCTAAAATTTTAAGTATAGATAGAATTGAATCTATTGCTCGTCAATTATTCTGGCTTATTTAAGTGGAAAAAGAATTTCAGATTAGAAACATTTCATCTGAACTATTGTATTTTTTTCAAAATGATTAGGGCGATTTACGGGAAACAGCATTGTTAATTTCATATTTTTATTAATGTTTACGTAATTTCATTCGGTACTGTAACGTTAACAGATTTTCATAAAACGAAACATCTCCACAGTTTCTTTATCAAAATTACTCATATAATACCTTCGAACAACATCTTTCCAACTTACTCACAAATAAGTTATATTTTTGCTTTAAAACATAACTATAACGCCAAATAAACTACATTATAACAGTTCTTTCTTTTGGCGAAGCCGAATCTGTCAAAACGTCAAAATATTTGTTTTGAATAGCTGCGTTTGGTGTTCGGTCCGGATCATCGTCGGAGTATTCCGGTTTTAATGAGATTTCGTCGATACTTGCAACAAATTCGGACCAATACGCGAACGGTTCACGTGTACGTATTTAATTTAAATTAGGTGTTGGTAATTATGATAGTCAGACAGAATCTCGGCGGAGCAAACATTCACTGGGGATTGATTTTATGCAACGATCCGCCTCCAGCAGCTGTTACTATGTCCGTCCGACAAATTGGTTTGAACGGCAATAGAATGCTGGTAAATATGCAGCTGCCTAAAAAGATGGTCGGTTGGCACAACCTTGATAATAAAGAAAAGCACTGATTGCACCGGTTATTGCGAATGTTGGCCCTGAGATAAATTGTCTTTGGTTGGTCCTTGAATAACTCAGGCACCAATATATTGTTCGACAAATGACACGTAAGTATTCATTATTTTGGTTTCATGCTAACGTAAAAATACCCGACACGAGAGTAGCTGAACTGTAAATAATGCAGATTTAAAATAAATGCAAATAATGCAAATATGGAGTTGTGGAAACGTTATCATTGGCTGTTGTCATTATACATCTTTACATTTTATGCTCTACTAATGTTGAATATTTGTGTAATGAACATTTTTTCTACATGACATAGACGATGCGCGAATAAAATATATTTCTGCTGTTTGTATTTTTCTTACATAATTATAACTTGAGTAAACACAAGATGTATTCTGATACACTTGTATTACATTTATAAAACATCTTTTGAAATTTTTATTTTGAAAGATGTTTTCTATGTTACTTGGGAAGCTGATGTCAAGGCGCTGGGATTACGGACGCGCCCGCAATGAGTCGGTGAAGATCACACACGCCCTAGCACACAAAAACCCGCATGAATGCGACGTTTGGAGAACCGGATCACCACATTGCGGACCAAAATTGTTCGGTTAACCGTTATGTGTCCGACAAACTTTTTGCTTTTTTCTACACCGTGTATTTTAAATGGGTGCTGGGTGCCCGGGTACCCTGTCGGCCACATAAGGGTTAACACAGTACAAGCAAGGGAATCGATCAACGAGTCTTCTTCGTTATGTTGCTGAAATTGTGAAGCCCACAGAACTCCGAGATCCCACACAAAAGTCAACATTACGGAGATCCTCGACACCCATGTACAGCAGTTGTGTGCTGTTAGGAAACGATTGCGGCGTTTAGAGAGTATGATCGAAGCGGTAAGAACAAAACCGGATGATCAACATTAACGAAAAGAAGTTCTACAACTGGACCCTAAACGACAAGCCTGATTATGGACAAGGAGTTCCGCAGATTGGAGATGTCACACAGTTATGGGTCCGTCCATGGAAAACCCTGTCCAGCACAGCGACGATGGGGTGTCGTTGGCAGAAGAAGAGTGAGAGTGTAATGGAGTTGAAGACATGGCAGCGATTGCAGTTACATCCCAGGATACCTATATATGAGGCTACCCGGTATACCAGGAATTGGGCTGCACTAGAACCCTATTTCGTGCATCATATTTGGTATAAAAACTCACGACGGCGGTATGCTTCGACTACAAGAAGGCGTACGACTCAGTACCGCACTCGTACTTGTTGTTGTTTCGTACGGTAGTTGTTTCAGCCTTAACGAACAAGAGGCGATTCAGAATATGGTTGAAGGCGAAGCGTACAAATACCTCGGCTTCCTGCAACTTGAAGGTATTCGTCACACAGCGATCAAGAAGAAACTGCAGGACTAGTTCTTGCATCGTGTCAACTGTTCTGAGGAGCTTTCTGTCAGTCGGCAACAAGGTAAAGGCGATCAACACGTTTCCTTTGCCCCTGTTGACATACAGCTTTAGGGTGGTAAAGTGGACCAAGACTGACCTCGAGGCGTTGGAACGAGCAGTAGGAGCGTGGCGTTCACCAAGCACCACATGCGCCATCCATAGTCGTCCATCGAGAGTAACACCCTGCCAGGCGCAGTAGGAGGAAGAGGCGTCACCAATATTCAGGCACTATGTGTCTCCCAGATGCAGCAGTTGCGGGCATATTTCGTAGAAATCCAGAACCGTCATGAAATGTACCGCACTGTATGCGAAGCTGACCACGGTTACAGCGCCCTGCATCTGGCACAGGAGGATTATTAGCTGAACTGCGATATCAAGACCGCAGACGAGATGATCGTAACGTGGAAGCAGAAAGAGTTGCATGGGACGCACCCCCATCATCTGGAGCTTGAGCAAATCGATAAGACGACGTCGAACGTATGGCTGGGCGTTATTGTGATTCAAGGTCACAATCTTGGATATTTTAGTCTCCATTTTAGGACTCTTCTTTGGAGTCGCCTTTTTGATTTGTTTGCCGCCATTATGATTTTTAAGCCGCCACATCAGATATTCTGAACGCCATTTGTGGTCGTAGGACTTCTCCATATCAAATATATCCATATTACATGGCTTCAGATCATAAGCTCCATCATTGATGTGACCTGCTGGAGCCCGGATCTAAGCTCTAGCTCGGACTGGAGGGTCGACGATGGATACATGCACAGTAACCATCTGGCGATTCGATACAGTGTGGAGCACGGAGGAAGACAGCTACAGCCGAAGGTCATCGACCGCCATCGGAGATGGCTGACCTCGCGCTTCCATAAGCCGGCATTTGTGGAGCGGTTGCTTATGGAGGGTAACACCGACGATCTATCCAGCGATGATCTAGTCGGAACTCAAAGCCGTGCATGTGACGCCGCAATGCCTCAAGGTGATCACTCTCCAGAAATGGACGCAAACCGGTATATTAGTGGTGTCAAAAAATCGCAGAACTTCGCGCATCCTGCCTAAGAGCTAGAAGGAGGATGCAAAGAACTATCACCGATGAGGGTAGGCTAAACTGGCACTGCACAAAGAGATTAAGGCGCGTAAGTAGGCGTGCATCAATATCTCTGCCAGGCAGCCAATACGGCCCCTTGGGGTGATGCTTACAGATTAGTCATGGCCAAAACGAAGGGCGCGTCAGCACCCCCAGAACGCTCCCCCGAGATGCTGCAAAAGATCGTGGAAACGTTGTTCCCACGCCACGATACAAGACCATGAACCCCCGCCCCCTGTGGTCAAACCGACCAAAGTGAGGTCACCCCGGTACGAACGACGAGCTCATCGCAATAGCGAAGTCGCTTAAGTTGAACAAGGCTCCGGGTCCGGACGATATTCCGACACTAGCCATCAAGACGGCCATTGAAGCTAGCCTTGTCATGTTCAGAATGGCTATGCAGATGTGCCTAGACAGAGGAGAATTTCCGGAGAGGTGGAAAAGGCATAGTAAAATTCTACTGCCCAAACCTGGGAAGCCACCTAGCGACCCGTCGGCATACAGATCTATCTGCCTTCTGGACACCGCCGGTAAACTGTTGCAAGGGACCATTCTGTCGAAGCTGATGGTATATATCGAGAAACCAGATAGCTCTGGGCTCTCGGATAACCAGTTCGGCTTCCGGAAGGGTTGATCGACGGTGGACGCTATTAGGGCTGTAACCAAAACGGCCGAGATAGCGCTCCAAAAGAAGCGAACGGGAATCCGCTATTGCGCGGCCGTCACACTGGCCATAAAGAATGCGTTCAACAGCGTCAACTGGGCCGCCAGCGAGTGCACCATACACCACTTAGGAGTCCCGGTTACCCTATGCTGTATACTGTAGGAGAGCTACCGCCAGAATAGGGTGCTAATCTATGACACTGAGGAAAGAGCTACAACATCGTCGCGAGGGTACCTCAGGGCTCCATCCGGGGCCCAGTACCATGAAAGGCGACGTATGATGGCGTATTGAGGCTTGTTTTTTCACTGGGCGTAAAGCTAGTCGGCTTTGCCGATGATATTACCCTCGTGGTATATGGGGAGTCGATAGAGGAAGTGGAACTGGCAGCAACGCACGCAATTGGGATAGTGAAGGACTGGATGAAGTCGAGATAGTAGGCACTCGTGCACCACAAAACAAAGGTGGGGGTGGTTAACAAACGCAAGTCTGAACAACAGTCAGTGGTCAGTCAGCACAGGTGGGTACACGATCAATTCTAAGTGCTTACTGAAGCAATTGGCCATTACCCTAATAACAATAAAAATAAGAAAAGGGAAATCCTTATTCAATAAAATATTTGTCAAGTTATTTTTGAGACCTACTGTACAGATACCAACATGGACTTCATGGGTCAATTCCGCGTTACTCGCTCAGTTCGATTAAGTCGATCGACTCAACTGCTGCATGTGCATGGTCCACTATGCATGGTAGTTCAGCATTCGCGTCCATTTGGGTTCCTTACCAACCCACTTGGTGGTGCCTGGTGCACGGGTGGTAGCAATTCACCCCATTCAAGTATACCAGGCTGCCGGTTGTTTTGGAGTGCCGTACCGCTAAGCCTATTACTATGGAATGGTGTGCTATCTACTCCACTGCATGACTAATGGACTCGCGCAAACACCGGCGGCGTGGCGACTCGCGGCCAGGCAAACCCGTTCTCCACCATTGGTAACTCACAGCCCCAAATACATTTCTTACCGCTGGCTGGCCGCCGCCACCACCGCGCGTAGCTGCACCGACTGGCCTGCCTGGGGTCCATAAATGCGCGGGGAGTGGTTTCTGCTGCTTGACCGAGAAGAAGTTGCCCGTGCCCACTCTATCATTTATTCAGCTCTCGACTCCCCTCGACTAGCAGAGACCTTGCATGAACAATTTTTGCATTTATCACCTCACCTATGCCACCGACGAGCCAGCCGTGCCGGTCGACCGTGTTAGAGCCGCATGGCCATAGATGAATGGTTGCGGTTTCAAAAACAATTACTTTACTCTGATCAACACCATACGTGTGTGTGCTGCGATACTATGGGACATAACTTGCATGGGAATTTGAGTAATTCTCCGCCCCATGGCTTGCGCGCGAAAAGTGTGCCAAATATTCAAAACTATGCACCACATTCTATGCGCAAAATTGGTTAACATGAGCATGCCGGCCATTGGACAGACCTTGACCATGCAGATGAGCCATGTCCTCGAAGAGTTTACCTTCGCGTGATTTAAATTAAATAGCTAACTTTATGATAGCTCGATTTTGCATAGTATGGACTCGTTTTCCATAGTATGGACTGTTAAAGACTTTGTTGTCTCTATGAACGTTTGTGTGGAACAAAACAGACCATTTCAAGGGTTATATACAGGGTGTTAGGTTCCTGAGTGCAAACTTTTTAAAGGGTGATAGAGGACCATAAATGGAGAAAAAAATTGTTCTACGCATATGGTCAAATCTCAACCGTTACGTGGTTATTGAACTTCCCATGTTTATGACTCTTATTGCCTTAACTGGCAATAACTTGAACATGGTCAAACTTATCGAAGTTTTTTTACCCTTATTCGAAAGATTATTGAATTTTCTAACAAATGGCATCTTTGAATCGATTGGTTTAGTTAAATAACTAAGTTTTCTAGAGCAAAATAGCTAAAAATAGTGTATTTTTATTGGGCTTTGTCAATTATCTTTGAAACATGCGTAATAAATTAAAATTCTTTCTTAGCCAAAGTTGTGGCCCCTGTTACACTCTACAATTCATTCTTTGACACCAAACTTCTAGCTCTTATCCTTTTCTTGCAATTTTGATTTAAATGTGCGGCACAATGCGCAAAAAAGTGCTTTCCATGACAGTTGCAAATTTATGATCTGAAATGCGATGTTAAAATCAAAATTGCAACAAAACGATAAGAGATAGAAGTTTGGAGTCAAAGAACGAATTGTAGAGTGTAACAGGGGCCACAACTTTGCCTAAGAAAGAATTTTAATTTATTACGCATGTTTCAAAGATAATTGACAAAACCCAATAAAATTACACTATTTTTAGCTATTTTGCTCTAGAAAACATAGTTATTTAACTATACCAATCGATTCAAAGATGCCATTTGTTAGAAAATTCAATAATCTTTCGAATAAGGGTAAAAAAACTTCGATAAGTTTGACCATTTTCAAGTTATATCCAGTTAAGGCAATAAGAGTCATAAACATGGGAAGTTCAATAACCACGTAACGGTTGAGATTTGACCATATGCGTAGAACAATTTTTTTCTCCATTTATGGTCCTCTATCACCCTTTAAAAAGTTTGCACTCAGGAACCTAACACCCTGTATGTTGAGGTAGAGAAAAACGATTTTTTTTGTTCTTATCTCTTAAAGTCTGGATTCTCATAAATGCTGTGTCAAGTACAAGCAAAGATACAACGTTTTGCGCCTCGCTCCTTTATGAGTGCGTATTTTTTTTTTATTTGAAATTTTAAACGCGATCATCTCAGAATCATGTTTTTCCAAAAACGTCACACAGTGGTCCATATTTGAAAATCACTGGAAAAAATTGCCAAATCACAGTAATCTGCTAGTTTTAGCCTAAATGATCCCGAAAATCCGAACGAAATAAATGTTATTTTATACAATTTGACTAGCGTAAGTGTACCAGCTATCGCCATAGTGGTTCCTTATTTGGCCATAGTGGAAATTAACCCGTTAACGCCAAAGGTGTATCACAATTTAAATCTTTAAATAAATTTGTTATTAAAGGTCAAGTTCCAATAAAATAAGCATGATTTGACAAACAAATGGAAGTCTATGGTGTAGTTCCAAAACAATTCTTAATTGTAGGTCCTTAATATCTGATAATTTTCTCGAGTTCTATTTCAGCACAACTTTTACGCTACCTTTATAATCTAATCCGTATAGATACAATACGGTTCTGAACACGTGAAAGATGATAACCCCTCAAAAAGAATAGAAAATGGACTTATAAATTGGGGCAGAAATATAACCCGATATATGCCTAAAAGTATGCAATTGGTCCTTGTAATTTGTAGTTTCGACTGTAGTGTTCAACATTTCTCAAGTTCATTTTAAAATCAAATAAAGAGTACTCACTATATACCATAACCAAACGTTAAAATACTGTAGAAATTAGATTTTAATAATGATTTCTTATAAAGTAATTGTTCCGTTCAGTTCTCCACATATTCTCTTAACGTGCTCACCATACGTAAAATTTTCAGAAATTTTGCATGTTTAAAAAAAATCGTGTTAAGTACTGTTCCTTTTAATTTGTATCCT
This sequence comes from Aedes albopictus, assembly GCF_035046485.1. Classification (NCBI taxonomy): domain Eukaryota; kingdom Metazoa; phylum Arthropoda; class Insecta; order Diptera; family Culicidae; genus Aedes; species Aedes albopictus. Next base: position 196,507,842 of record NC_085137.1, on the reverse strand, counting down.
TTTGATTTCAACTATAGGGTCGTCTTTAGTGTCTAGTATCGCATTCTCGAAGGTACGTGATCGCCCAGCAGTAAAGGAGGTGAAAGTTGCTGCGGTGATCGAAATTATCTGAGGATGGCTGAAGAGATACAGTAAGCCAAAACGTCACAACGTTAAACCAATAGTTTTCATTGGCTCACCGAGAAACATCGATGAAACAGTTAAATATCAGTTAACGGTGATTAACACATCCAAATAATTTAGAATTACGTACAAAAGTCTGAAAACGCAGAGGGGAAGAACATTCCTGGTAGAAATCCCTGAAGGAATCCCGGGAGAATTTACTGAAGAAATTCTGAGAGGCAAATCTGGTAGAATTCTGAGGGAATCTCAGCTGAAAGCTTGCTAGAAATCCCGGAAATAATCACAGAAGAAATCCCGGGAAGAATTGATGTATAAATCCCGAGCGAGGATCCCGGCTCGAAGTGAGAATTCCATTAGGATTCTCTGAACATGTTTCAACAGAACACTTTGAAAGTATACTAAAATAAATCTGTGAAGTAATTCCATCAGAAATCCATGAAAGAATGGTGGTTAAAATTTCTGAAAGAATCCTTTCAGGATTTTCTAAAGCAATTCAGGCAGAAATCCTTGAAGTTATTCCTGAAAGAATCCCGTAAAGAATACCTGATGGAACCCTTAGAGAGATCATGACAGGAATGCCGGCCAGAAGCTGAGCAGGTATTCCTGCAAGAACCATAGAAGATGTCTCTATGATCTAGGGATTGCCTGAAAAAAATCTCGGAAAAATATCTATATTTTTTCATCTTTTTTTTTGGGAGGAATCCCTTAAGGAATCACAGCAAGAATCCTGGAAGGAATCTTTGAAGGAATTCCAGCACAAATCCCTGAAGGAATGTAGAAAGAATAACTAAATGAATCCTTTCAGGATTATCCAAAGCAATCCCTGTAAAAATCTCTCCGGAGCAATCCGTACAGCAATCTTGGGAGCAATATCTGAAGGAATTCCGGGAATAAACCTGGGAAGATTCTCGAAAGGAATGCCTGAAGAAATCATGGAAAGAATTCCTGAAGGTATCTCGAAAAAACCTCAGCTCATCTAATCCCATCTCAATTCTTCACCCTGCTCTCTAGCCTCTACCTTACTGTATTTTTTGCCCTCTATTTCAATCCTACGCTATATCATAACCTTCAACCCTACCATCTACCCTACCCTCTACCCTATCTTCTACCATAATCACTGCCCTATACTTTACCGTACCCTCTATAGTCTATATTGTGGTTAATCTGTACCTTCTACCCAACTCTCTACCCTAACCTTCTACTCCACTCCCTCTACTCTATCCTTCACCTAAACCCTCTACCCGACCGTCTGCTCCAGCGTTTACCCAACCTGTTACCCTACCATCTACCATGACCCTTTACCCTTTTTCTCATAAAGCCCGATCGATAGATATCCATATTGCATGGTATCATTAATAGCTCAAACTACCACACTATGGCCACAATCTTTGATATGGTCCGGCATCTTGGATTTCAAAATGGCGTCAAATATCGATTTTTGACTTCTACACATCAAGCCCGATCGATAGATACCCATATTGCATGGTATCATAGCTCAAACTACCATTCCATAGCCACCATCTTGGATATGGTCCGCCATCTTGGATTTCAAAATGGCGTCGGATATTCATTTTTAAGTTCTACTTATGAAGCCCGACCGATAGATACCCATATTGCATATTATCCGAAGCAGCATTGCCGTCAAAAAGCATATATTCTGCAGTTTTGACCGCCATCTTGGAATCTGAGCCACCATCTTGAATTCCAATACTCCTTCTACCACCTCCACATCCTAAGGAATGTGTATGCCAAATTTTATTGAAATTTCTTGACGCATTCCAGAATTATGCCTATGTTCCGGCATACATATATACATACGTACATACATATACATAAACATACCAATAGACAAGCTTACAAACATATAAACATGCAAGCATATATGTAAATAGACAATCATATATACATCGACTTTTGTATGTATTGATCAACAACTCTGCCGAAGAAATGAAATATTAATGATTTTCCATTGTCAAAATTCCAGGTAATTTCTTTTTTCGCATTGGGAATTAAGCTCATAGATCGTGACAACATGTTATCTTTGCAGCATCGTTTACGCCACCTAGTGAACCAGTCACAAACTATATTGTCCACTATGAAGTGTGAAGGACATCTTCTCTGAAAAAAGTTTTCCAAAATATTGCGTAATTCTGGAGATACTCACATCAAAACGATCGTCCTGTTTATAGGACGCTGGACGGATATGGGTTAAGAAAGTTTTCAAGTTTTGACCTACTATGAAAGTTTTAGTAGCAAGTATTTAAATGTATCTTTTCGTTGAAACTCTTGAAATTATGCAAAATTTTGCATTATTTAAAATAACCACTATTGCCAAATGTTGAACCAAAGTCGAAGTGTAAGAATGTCTCGTACTAATGACATGTAATCTCTTACCCACTTTTCGAACTCTCTTCGAATGAGTGTAATCAGTTTTGTACCTTTTAATTCCGAGGGCCCATATAGCCGAGGCGGTAAACGCACGGGTATTCAGCATGACCATGCTGAGGGTGACGGGTTCGATTCCCGGTCGGTCCAGGATCTTTTCGTAAAGGAAATTTCCTTGACTTCCTTGGGCATAGAGTATATTCGTGCCTGCCACACGATATATACATGCAAAATGGTCATTGGCTGTGGAAGCTCTCAGTTAATAACTGTGGAAGTGCTCATAGAACACTGCGCTGAGAAGCAGGCTTTGTCCCAATGAGGATGTTACGCCAAGAAGAAGAAGAAGAACCTTTTAATTCCGCTCGCAAATTGAAACGTCAATTTTGCAATCAAGCAAAGCAAAGCAAAGCTAACCGTACACATCGTAGTTACTACTCCGTGTTTGACCAGAACAATCGAAGTTGCACAAAGAATCAATGAACGGTGCTTGGGACTAGCTACACACTTTCAATGTGCACAATTCGAGAGTTCGACAATTTAAAGTCAATAACGGCGCCGGTCACGTCATTACGGTCATCAGGAAAGGGAAGGAATGTTATTTCGACAACCGTTGCTACTAGAAACTGTGGAATTCACAGCATCCCCACAGTTGTCTACGCAGTTCGTGCGTTGAGCCATACACAACTAGTCGCGCTTGGTATTTTTTTACCGAAATCTCAACTGCTGAACGTTCGGTAACGGGGTTTTATCGAAATTCGGTAAAAATTACCAAATTCCGGTAAAATGTTATCTAAATGATACTGTCAAACTCTTACGAAGTACGGTAAAAGTTGCTAACTTTACCGATTTTTTCCTGTATTGATTTCGGTAAAAAATGTTAATGAACGAAGTCGGTGATTTTTTTAAGTGTGTAGGGGCCCTAGTTCCAACTGTATTTTAAATACGCTGAAAGTCTTTCAAATAAAGATAAATCAATCAATCAATTTTAAATACAGCTTTTTGTACATGTCGTAGTAGATAATCATTTATTACACTGCGCAACATTTTTTTGTCTCAAGAGCAAACTTATGTGTCTCTGACAGATTTTGGTCCGCTGAATTCGAATCCGGGCTCAGATGTGCTCCAGTACGTCACAATTTCGAGCTATACCTCAATTTATAGGACAAAATATGCGATTTAGGGCTTTTTTGACTGCAAGCCCTTAAGCATGGAAATATTTTTTTAAGCAATCAAAAGGTAACTTGGTCAATTAACAACTACATTAACGTCTCATGCAAAATATTTCGTTTTACCAAATTGAATTTGATAGACCTCTCTGAGAGTTTCCTCGACGCTTCCTGCATGAAATCTCACTGTTGATCCTTCAGGTGAATATACAGGTATTAGTCCTAAAAGAGGTGTGAACTGAAGTTTCTCCGTGATTTGCGTTTGAAGTTCCTCTATAGATTCCTTCCATAGTTTCTCAAAATATTTCTTCAGAAATTTGCACAAGAACTCCTTCAGAAAGCTGGATTTTTCAGGAACGCCCCTAATGATTCCAACAGGAAACATCTGAAAGATTTCGTCGGAAACTCCTTCAAGGATTATTTCATGAATTCTTCCGATTGTTTTAGATTTTTTCCTTGGTTTTTGGTGGCACAGCTTCATACTACCCTTCGACAGTGCAACCAGGGCGCAACATTCTTTCCACAGGACCGCAACATTCTTTCCACGGATTGATGGATGAACCATGAGCTGAGCATAGCTGTCAGGTGTATAGACACAGTCATTCCATATGAATTGACCGAGAAAAAGTGGAAACGTGTTATCGACCATCACGGATTTTGACCAAATTTTGTTGGAATGTTTGTTCAAATGGAGGAAGAAAAAATCCAAATTTTTGAGCCGATCGGATCACCCCTCGGCCCGTGGCAGCACTCCTCGTCTTTGCCAATACAAGAAAAATCCAAGTTTTCCCTTCCTTTTCTTAATTTATAGATTTGAAACTATAACATATACACATTTGTGACCTTCGGCTTTTTTGAAGAAAATTGTTGGAGGAATCCAGGAAAAATATTATTTTTTCGATACAGTGTTGCCAAGCATGTTATTTATCAATTTTAAAATTAAAAATCGATTTTTCGTCGAATGAGTATATTTTGATTTCAAATTTTTTGATTCCATCGTGTTTATCAGACATTTCCAATCGAAAAAGCTTAACTCCCCGAGGTCTTTTTGGCCGTTCCAGAGATACAGCGTTTTTAAGCTTGAAAACCGTTTTTCTCTAATATATAAAATAAGTCCAATTTACAAGTTTCGCTAAGAAAACTTTTTTCGATGCATTTTAAAGGTGATTTGGGCTGATTCAGACCAAGGAGAATAGAAAACTATGTAAAAATAATATTATGACAGTGTTGTCAGTTTATCAATTATGGATTTATTAGAATGGATAACAATGAATTGGCTTCTTTAGCGGTGTTGAGATAATTCCATATTCTGAATCTGCATGCAAAATTGAGCCGAAATCCAGATTTTCATGAATTTTGGTGCCCGGGAACCTATTTAAAAATCAATTTGAAGTTTGTATGGGAGCGATTTGTTGAATCACCCCTCGTCGCATTTTGTACTGGGTGGAACTGTCAAACAGTTACAAAGCTGTCAAAAGGTGATTTCAGAAAATCTCTTTGAAATTGATTTTAGGTACCAAAACAAAGTTCTAAAAATCTTAAAAAAAATCCTAGTGGCTCAGAAAAAGGTGCTCTTTCGTATAAAATCAAAAAATCGATACATTTTTCTTAATTTAAAAACCCAATTGCTAAAGTTTTAAATTTATGTATTATAATCCTTATTTCAATTGAAATTCTTCCTATGTAAACATTAAAGTTGACGAAAGTGTTGCCAGACATTTCAATTTTATTGTAAGAGTCTACATGAGAACTTTTGTATCAAATCAAATTATCAAGCAAGAATCATAAATTCCTTTTTTACAATTTTATTACTATTTGCAACACTGAACCATGATGGTTTTCGTTTGGTGTGCAACTTTTTATTTTTCGAACAAACTTTTAATAAGGGCGGTGGTAAATTCAAATGTTCACTGAAATTTATTCATGGTCTAGAATTACGCTAATTGATTCCGTTTGTTTTTGATGTATTTTTAGGATATTTTAGCTTTTCAGTCCGATTGTGAGATCAAACACAACCTTAAGTTCTCATACTCCAACGCTTCGTATCGGATCTTGAGAAAGATTGTTTGTGAACTTTTATATCCCCATACAAGTTCAAAACAATACATAAACAGAAAAAAAAAATGAATAGAAACTTGTACGCTACTAAGGCATAACATGTTATCCAGAATGGTTTTTCATAATTCTGAACATATTTTTAGGATTTTTTGGCTTTCCAGTCCGAGTGTGAGATCAATAACAACACAGATCGAAAAAAGAGTGTAAAATTCTGTGACATATGATGCACATAATTGGAGCGTGGGATATCACAGAAGTTTACATGACATATCATGTGAAGTTCATGAAATATCATGTAAACTTCCATTATATGTCATGTAAATCAGCATGACTCTGAGAGTTTACATGACATATAACACAAATTTACATGAAATATCATGTAAACCATCACAACATTATGTTTACATGAGTAAAATGAAGTTTACATGACGTGTAAATCTAATTATTTTTATCTGTGAACCTTATGTTCTTTTACTCCGACGTTTTGATCCAAATCGGATCTTGAGAGTCGGAGTATGAGAACTTAAGGTTATGTTTGATCTCACAATCGGACTGAAAAGCTTAAAAATCCTAAAAATACACCAAGAACAGGCGGAATAATTCTGAACCATGAATAAATTTCAGTGAACATTTGAATTTACCACCGCCCTTATTAAATGGCATAAATAGTAATAAAAATGTAAAAAAGGAATTTATGATTCTTGCTTGATAATTTGATTTGATACAAAAGTTCTCTTGTAGATTCTTACAATAAAATTAAAATGTCTGGCAACACTTTCGTCAACTTTAATGTTTACATAGGTAGAATTTCTATTGAAATAAGGATTATAATACATAAAATTTAAACTTTAGCATAATTGATAAACTGGCAACACTGTCATATTATTATTTTTACATAGTTTTCTATTCTCCTTGATCTAAATCAGCCCAAAAGATCTTTAAATTGCATCGAATAATGTTTTCTTAGCGAAACTTGTAAATTGGACATATTTTATATATTAGAGAAAACCGGGTTTCAAGCTTAAAAACGCCGTATCTCTGGAACGACCAAAACGACCTCGGGGAGTTAAGCTTTTTCGATTGGAAAATGTCTGATAAACACGATGGAATCAAAAATTTTGAAATCAAAATATACTCAATCGACGAAAAATCGATTTTTAATTTTAAAATTTAAAAATAACATGTTTGGCAACGCTGTATCGAAAAAATAATATTTTTCCTGGATTCCTCCAACAATTTTCTTCAAAAAAGCCGAAGGTCACAAATGTGTATATGTTATAGTTTCAAAGCTATAAATTAAGAAAAGGAAGGGAATACTTTGATTTTTCTTGTATTGGCAAAGACGAGGGGTGCTGCCACGGGCCGAGGGGTGATCCGATCGGCTCAAAAATTTGGATTTTTTCTTCCTCCATTTTAACAAACATTCCAACAAAATTTGGTCAAAATCCGTGATGGTCGATTACACGCGGTGTGTACACTTGGTGTGGAATGACCCATAGATTCCATAGACTTGCGGAGGCGAAGACAACTGTAGCTTAACGAACTGTCAGTTCGTGTAGCCAAACGAGCATAATGTCACGATTTCGATAGCAATAATGGATTACGTGACGTGATATTTGCTCGATACACTCTAAATTCATGGTAAACACTCTAAAATCGTATTGCTCAACCTCCGCGAGTCTATGGAATCTATGTATAGTGTCTATAGTCAGGAGGTGTGTTGGAGGAAAATTTGTAAAAAATATGTTTGAGACGGTAATTTCAACGAAAAAAAAGAAAAAAAGTGCATTCCAAAAATTTCTGCGATCATAAAATTTTCTTCTTAAAATTTTTTTTTGAAAATTTTCCGCGAGTTTGGGCATAGTTTTTCCGGCTTTTCTTTAAGAATTATCTCAACTGTGGAAAATTTCGTGGAAAACTTTTTTTGTATTTCTTTCATTTTCTAAAAATAACTTTGTTTCTATGATGCTTTGTTCTTGAGTTATGATTTTTCAAAGTAAGTAGTAACAGGGGAAAACAAACAATTTCCACCTGAGTTCTCCGGGAAAACAGGCGACCCTGAGTTTTTTCTTTTTTTTTGTTCATATATCCTCGGCCCAAACCCGTACGGTAATAAAAAAAATAGCATATAGTGAGCAGAGCATAGAGAAAGTGGATAGAAGGATACAAAGTAGAAGGAAAAGGATGGGACAGGGATTAAATCAAGGACCTTCTGCATATGAATCTGAAGCGGTAGCCACTAAACCACCCAGGCCCGTGCACAGAAGTGGCGCCAAGGGAGGGGTTTTTCCCTATTTCGGCAAAAGGCGGAGGAACGCCTAGTACAGGGGATAGAGAAAATGATCGGGACAGGCAAAATTTTCACTTTTCAAAAAATATCCATTTAGCTGTAACTTTTCGAAAAGTGCATCAATTGTTCTCAAATTTTCACTGTAAGTTGATCAACTAGTTGTATATCAGTGGACAAAATTTGATAAAGATCGGGCTTCTGCACGAAGTAATAAGCATTTTAGAAAAAGGTAGAATTATCCGATAGCCAACTTTGAGCTGCTATATCTCTGAATTCAATGAACCGAATGACACGAAATTTTGACCATTTATGACTTATATAATGAGCTCTGATAAACGTTTGACTCAACTTGAAATTATTAACAGGAAAAAAAAAGTTATAGCAATTTCATTAATTTTATGATTTTCTAGTAAATTGGTCTATTTTTAATAGGCATACTATTACTTTTCCAATGAATTGCCGCCTATGTTGTTACTTTCTTTCAAAACATATCTGTATTCAAGACAATCAGAGGGAATTTAAATGAACTATAATTAGCATCTTGAGTTTTGAAACGATGTTAAAATTTAAGGAAATTTGGTGTTTTATTAGAAAAATTATCCAATTGTTATAATTTTCTTCCGTGTTAAGAATTTTAAGTTGAATCAAAAGTTTTTCAAAGCTCATTATATAAGCCATAAATGGTCAAAATTTCATTGCATTCGGTTAATTAAATCCGGAGATATAACAGTTTAAAGTTGGTTATCGAATAATTATAGCTTTTCTTAGAATCTTTACAACTTTGTGCAGAATAGTCCAATCTTTTCCAAATTTTGTACACTTTTGGAAAAGTCACAGCTATTTGAATTTTTTTTGAGAAGGGAAAATTTCGCCTGTCCCGATCATTTTGTCTATCCCCTGTATATAGTCAGTAATGGGGAGGGGGGCATTTTTTCTGATTTATAGAACTTTGATCGATTTCAAAGAGACTTTTTGTATTACCTTTTGACAGCTGGGTAGCTGATTGATAGCTTCGCCCAGTAAACGAGAGGTGACATCATAGAATCGCTCCCATACAAACTTCAAAATGATTTCCAAATAGGTTCCTGTTCATCAAAATTCTTGAAAATTTGGATGTCGCTCCAGTTTGGCGTGCACATTTAGACTATGGCATTACTTCAACACCTTTTAAGAAGCCAATTTCAAAAATTGCTGCAATCCAAGCTACAATCATTAATTCAGGTATTTCTCTAAAGCATACTTAAGGAATTTTTTCAAAGGTTCCTTCGCGAATTTCTTCAAGTATTCTCCCGGGAATTTCTCCTAAAATTCCTGCAGAAATCGCTTCAACAATAAACTCTGAAACTTCTTAAAGCTTTCGTACTGAAATTCCTTCAATGATTCGTTCAGTTAATCTTTGAAAGATTCCTTCCACAAAAGCACTGTGGCACTTCAAAGTTCGATTTCACTGCTTCAGAATGCAGCAAAAGCTGTACCATTGACCAAATAAATCACTTTTTTCCCCTCGGTAAAATGTAAACAACAAGTTGTCTTCGGCTAGTGAAGATGCAAGCGAATGTGTGCGTGGATTTTCTGCAAACGAAATATCGTATTTCACAGCCACAGAGGAAAGTTTCTTCGTTACACTACTGTGATGGAGTATTATGATTTGGAGGGCAAAAATATTACTTGAAATATTTTGGTCGATATTCTTAAACTACATCCATCTCAATTTAAAAGCTTTTTTTTTCTTTTCTGGTGTCTTTCGACACAGCTAAGACCTATGTTAAAAGCTTTTTATTATACTTTGAACACATGATTTGATTTGGATTGTGAATATTTGACCGACTTTTCGAATAAACATCTACGATCAAATCATAATTTTTAACCATCATATGTACCATACCAAAGAAACATTTTGATGGCCAATTAGCCTTGTAGAGGTTTTGAGAACCGTTATAAAACCTTTTACCTTTTATTTTGGTTTTATGATGCTTCTTAGAACCTCTTCTAGTCTATTTGACTTAAAAATGTTACTTGGGTAGTGTCACGTAGAAGGTGTGCCGGGAATTGAATTTAGGTTGTGCCCTGAATAGATGTGGACTACTAGACGAATACAGAATTGGATGGACAATTATTCAATCTTATTATTTTACGGCATTCTCACCTGTCTGGATGCAACCTCGCTGGTCTAGAACACGTTTGTGATGGTCGATTATCTCAACTGGGCACATATGACCCAATCCGTCCCCAAAAGGTTAAGGAAATTGTAGCTGTTAAAATGTTTTTACATGATTTGGAAGTTAATTTTTAAATTTAGTAATTAATACCAAATTGGCCATGAGGCATAAGGCGAGGTGCAAGAATAACTTCGATCATTATTAGTTAATGCTTAGATAGACCAGAATTAGATAAAACCCTAACTAGTATGCTTTCTACCTCTTTCTACAATCCTTTCTGATAGCATCTTAACAAGGAGACTCCCTAGTGCATGAGATTAATGGCTGATGAAATTAATGATCTCACGATACTGTCAGATTATCGTATGTACCCCTTCATGTAGATATCTGTATCAGCACTCTATCGGTCGGCAATCAGCGCAACCGGTGCCAGTAAGTGGTCGATTTGCTATCCAAATCAACTTAAACGGAGAGCCGGCTTAGGCGCAACAACATAAACAATCATCAACTAATGGTCAAGAGTACAGTACTGTTTCCGCCAGTGCGGATGATGAATTGCTGATTCTCGAAGTGTGACATCTCCATTAAGCTAGCGTGAACTGGTAACGAGGTACAAAATCCACCCTGTGTTCCGCATGAATGGACGAACAGCTTTTCAACACATCCGAGGATGTTGGCGAAAACTGACGCATCTACTAAAATGCATGTAACTGAAGCGCGTACGGCTTTGCGCACGTGCGAATCGGTATTGAATTGAAAGGCGTGAGAACCTGGTCCAGCCAAGATAATTGACCGTGCGTTTCGCTGTACGACCACTCGAGGTGCTTCCCCGTGAGCCGGTACAAGTTCCATTCATTTGTAGCGGCTATGTTAGTACAAACATTCTACGGCACGCTATGCGAGTGTAGAGCGCACGATGGATCCCATCAACAAAATCTATAGTGAATGAGAAGCTTCAATGCAAAAACAAATGGATTCTCTTCAAACGGGAAAGACCTTCCAGGTTTGGAGCCGAGTTTGAATAGGTGATGATTGTGATCTTACTTGTGCAACGTCGGTTTGCGGAAACGTTTTGGGTTCAGATCATGATCGGGATTGTCACCGTATCAGACGCAAAAGTACTGAACGTTAACTTAAAGTACCGTAAACCGGGGTCAAATTGATCATTCGGGTACTAGATTGTAGTTCCATACTAGGAACTCTAAAGCGTCATAATAATCTTAAACTTTTTACGTCATCAGGTTCGTAGATGTCTAGAGATCAGTGTAGACTTTTATTTTTTTAGAAAAAGTTAGTTTTGCCTTATTTTTTTTAGGAATTTGCTATGTATTTCTCATTTTGCTAGAATCATTGCTACTAAACAATCGATTGCTAATAGGACTTCCCGTAAATTCTCTGTTTTAACATTTTTGTGGAGCCTTGATTGGGAAGTTATGTAGCTAATCAGAACATGAAATAGTGGAAAAAAAGGTCATTTTATGATGAAATAGTCATTAATTGTGATAGAAATCACTTATTTCAAAGGAAATTGCCTACCTTTAGGCGTTTGAGGGAAAATTTCAAAATTTAATTTTGCATTTAAAGTTTTAAATTCATTAGTTGTAAGATTTTAAACGCGTTATTCGGTTTTAGAAGAGCAAAATTAAGCGGAGAAGGAAATTATCCTTTCCAACCGATGCTTAATTGTATACTGATCAATTGCCGGCTGTTCGAGCCCGTATGAAGTTGATCATCAATATTAACTTCTTTTCTCGATCAGCCTAGATAGCTGTGTAGTGTCGGTAGCGATTGTCTCAATTGGCTAAGAATAACACTACGGACCGCCTGTTCCGGTGGTAAGAATCCACCAACAGGTGACCCCTAATTCATGGTGTGATGCGGCTTTATGCTTACCGTGCCTAGGAATGAATGGCTAGGGAGGTCTAATAAAAACCTAGCCGCTAACGGAGCCTGTGGAGTACCAGGGCGCCCTCCACAGTATGTAGCCCTTACTGCGCTAACCGGAGCAATGGTGCAGTGGACCTTGTGTTTCTCCGAGACAATCAGCTGCCCTTCTTTAGTCTCACTTGAGGCTAAATAAGGGCGGGATTATGAAGATGTTGTTAATTAGTTTAAATTTTCACCTATATGGTTTCGCATTATGCGATTTACACAGTGTATTCTGTGTATCCTCGCCTTTGGCGTTTTCCAATCGATACCGATTTGGTTTTATTGTTGCTGTTCTTTGTTGTGCTGTTGTTGCGAAGAGTTCAATCTTACCTAGTTTGGGTAGTGGCTACGGTTAGGATAGCTCAGATCAATCTTCAGCATAAAAGAACAGCAACGATCAATCTTTGCAGACTTATGCAAAATGGTACAGCCCAAGTGGCCTTGGTACAAGAACCTTACTTTCGTAAGGGAAATTTCTATCTAGGAAACCTTGTGAACCCGGTGTTTGCCACTTTCAGTAAACATGAAATGGCAAACTCGCGTGTCATGCCTCGAGCCTGTGTGCTTGTCAACAACGCAATAGTTGCTACACTCATCTCTGAACTAACCACCAGAGATGTATGTGCTATCACAATTGATGTATCTGTTGAAAACCTCAACAGGAAATACGTCTATTGTTCTGTGTATTTACCGCATGATGAACCATCCCCTACGGATGCTTTCAAACAAGTCATCGCATACTGCACTTCAAAAGGCCTTCCGCTAATTGTTGGCAGTGATGCTAATGCTCACCATATCATCTGGGGCAGCTCAGACATTAACTTGAGAGGCTCCAGTTTGATGGAGTACTTAAGTAGTACAGATCTTGCATTACTTAACATAGGCAACCGCCCAACCTTCATGGTATCTGCTAGAGAGGAAGTGTTAGATATAACACTTTACTCTAGCAGAATTAGTCACGAGCTGACCAATTGGCATGTGTCAGATGAAGAATCTTTATCTGACCATCGCTATATCTTTTTTGAACATTTAAATGTTACTTCGCAAACATTGCGTTTCAGGAATCCTCGGTCAACAAACTGGGATCTTTATACTGATTTGGTTGCAGCCAAATTTCATGGATATTCACCATGCATTGACACTCCAAGTGATTTAGATGATGCCGTTGATACTACAACGACCTTCATCATGGAAGCTTTTGAAGAAGCATGCCCTCTACGGTCTGTGAAGATCACAAGAGGAACCCCTTGGTGGAACTCTGATCTGGCGAAACTCAGGAAACAATGTAGAAAGAGTTGGAACAGACGACGTTCGGCTGGCTCGGAGGCTTTCAGGTCGGCTCGCAAGGCCTACAGGAAAGCTCTCCGGTCTGCTGAACGATCCGGCTGGAAAAACCTTTGTACAAATGTTTCCAGCTTGAGTGAAGTCAGTCGGTTAAACAAAATCCTTGCGAAATCTAAGGATTTCCGGGTCAACGAACTTCGTTTGCCAAATGGCGATCTGACTTCCTCTGATGAGGAAGTTCTGGAATGCTTATTCAGCACACACTTCCCTGGATGTGTGGATATTACATCTTCGGATGATCCTGATGTCTTTTCTTGTAGTTATGATTCTTTAGCTTTGGCTCGGAGTATTGTAACTATAGAATCGATTGAGTGGGCTCTTAATAGCTTTGCTCCTTTCAAATCTCCTGGGGCAGATGGGATTTATCCTATTTTGCTTCAGAAGGGATTTGATTATTTCAAACATGTTTTGAAAAAACTACTTGTTTGCAGTTTTGCTACAGGGTATATTCCCAAATCCTGGAGGGATATTACTGTAAAGTTTATTCCGAAAGTGGGTCGTGCGTCGTATGAAGAAGCAAAGAGTTTCAGACCTATCAGTTTGACTTCTTTTCTTCTGAAATGCTTAGAACGCATTGTGGATCATCACATCCGTGATGTTCATCTGGCCAACGTGCCTCTTCATGTGAAATGCCTACCAATCTGGCAAGTCCACTGTGACTCTTTTTCACAAGGTTGTTTACGATATCGAGAAAGCATTCGCTCAAAAGCAATCTTGTTTGGGTGTTTTCTTAGATATCGAGGGTGCCTTTGACAACGTGCCTTTCGATGCCATATTGGAAGCCGCATGGAGTCATGGTATATCTCCAATGATTTCCAATTGGATTCATCAAATGCTCAAAAACCGATATCTCTTCTCGACATTGCGTCTAGCAGGGATTAGGAAATTGAGTGTTTGTGGATGCCCCCAAGGGGGAGTCTTATCACCGCTTTTGTGGAATCTCGTAGCAGATACGCTATTGAGGCAACTCAATAATAGCGGTTTTCCTACTTATGGTTTTGCCGACGACTACCTAACATTGTTAGTTGGTATGTGCATCAGCACCCTTTTTGACCTGATGCAAAACGCCCTTCAGGTAGTTGAGGGTTGGTGTCGTTAATATGGGCTTTCGGTTAATCCGAGTAAAACATCTATTGTTCTTTTCACGGAAAGGCGAAACCGTAATGGCGTTCGACCTTTGCGTCTCTTTGATTCTGAAATCGATGTGACTGAACAGGTAAAGTACGTTGGAGTCATTCTTGATTCCAAGCTTTCCTGGACACCTCACATTGAGTTCAGAATCAAGAAAGCTTGTATGGCCTTCGGGCAATGCCGGCGTACTTTTGGTACAACTTGGGGTCTAAAACCCAAGTATATCAAATGGATTTACACAACTGTGGTTCGGCCAATATTGGCTTATGGATGTCTTGTGTGGTGGCAAAAGGGTGAAGTGAGAACGGTCCAATCAAAATTAGGCCATCTCCAAAGGATGTGCTTAATGGCGATGTCTGGAGCGTTCTCTTCAACTCCTACGGCAGCGCTCGAAGTTCTCTTTGACGTTGCCCCACTACACATTCATCTCAAACAAGAAGCCCTTTCTTGCACTTACCGGTTACGGGTACTCGGTCTACTAGAGGAAACTCCTGTGAACCGCACATCAACACACACCTCGTTGTTTTCACTTTTGGTGAATTGGGACAAAATTGTCCTTGCTCCAAGTGATCTTACAATTGCTTGTAATTTTCCATATAGGACATTTTCCACGAAATTCCCTTCCCGGGAAGAGTGGACATCTGGTTATCTGGAAAGAAGTATTTCAGACGGCATCGTATGTTACACTGATGGCTCCCTTCTCGAAGGTCGAGCAGGTGCTGGTGTTTATTCTCGTGAGCTAAGGCTGTATCAGTCTTTTTCACTTGGCAGACACTGCACCGTTTTTCAGGCCGAAATCTTTGCTCTTATGTGCGGAGTGCAATCAGCACTTCAGCAGCACGTAATGGGCAAAGTAATATACTTCTGTTCAGATAGCCAGGCTGCTATTAAAGCACTTGCTTCGGCCAACTCCAGGTCGAAGATAGTTATCGCTTGTCGAACTCAAATCGAGGAGCTGAATTCAGCAAACGCTGTTCACCTTCTATGGGTACCTGGTCATTCTTCCATCGCTGGGAATGAATTGGCTGATGAGCTAGCTCGCTCTGGAGCATCGCATGACTTCATTGGCCCTGAGCCAGCTATTCCGATATCGAAGTGTTGGATTAAGCTTCAGATTCACACCTGGGCTGTCACTCAACACAGACAATATTGGAATAGTTTGGAGTCATGTCGTCAAACCAAATTGTATAGTGCTGAGCCATCTCTACGGGTGGCGAAGTATCTAACTAATCTGTCTAAGCAGAATTGCAGCATGCTGGTCAAAGCATTGACTGGCCACTGCCGACTCAGCTATCACATGGCGAATATTCAGCAAGCTGATTCATTTGCCTGTGATAGCTGTGAATCCGATTATGGAACTTCGTATCATTTGATATGTAACTGTCCAGTTTTCGCGCAACTGCGTTTCCGAGTATTCGGAAAACACTTATTAAGTGAAACTGACTTCAGAAACCTGAATCTTCAGGATATTCTGTTGTTCTTAACCCGCTGTGGTAAAGAGCTATAGGCTCTCTTTCGCTTTATGCGTTATTACAGTGCCCTTTTCAGGGCGCTGTTTGAACCCATTGTGGTACGCTTGTGCGTTAGTACCCTCTTCCAGGGTATTTTTCCTATTTCCCTACCTGTCCCTATCCTCATCCAAATCCTTTGTCCTTCCTTTTCCCTCAGGTAGATGATGAAATAGGCTGTTATTTTGGCGATGGCACAAATGTCCCAAATGGAGGATAACGTGCCTCTGGAGCCGGCCTTCTGATACCTGATTCCAACCGATGCTTAATTGTATACTGATCAATTTCGCCCCAAAGTGGCATTTTCAATTTTTTGATACTTGGAGTTATTAAACTTAAAATTTAAATTAGTTGAACAAAATTCTGTCACATGGTTCCATGGAGATTCACTGGGTACTGGTTTTACAGAAATGCTTTTGACCATATTTGAATTGGCACTGATGTTATCCGTTTAGTTGTTTAAAAGTGATCAATTTGACCCCGGATACCTAAAATAAATCTAATCATACTCTTTGCGAAAATCTGGCCGTACAAGGACATTTTGAACAATCGAATCTGTATCCATATCGAAGATATGTAAACAGTAAATAGGGTAAAAGGGCTGCTCAATGTGGCAGTTTGAATCTTTTTCCCCTAGAGTACTGTAACTGATCCAGATTAAAAAAAGTGGATGAGTGTTGATTTGTCTGAGCCACGCTTCCGAATTGTTTCCGCAAGTTGTTGGAAGTAGAGAGAACACAGAGATCAATGTGCCGGAGGCGTTTGTTAGCATTGGTTCTACTATAGCTCTGTCAGTTTGGTATGTAGGTGCAGCCAAATTCATGATTCGTCTGGAGCTAGATACTTAAATATGTATGGAACGGCTGTCGAAAGAACAGGTGAATAGACTGACGGACTGGTTAGCTTGGGTTGTAACAGCACACATGCAGTTTGGACGGCGACGCTGGATTGAGAGAGAGACGTAACGCGTTTGAACGCAATGGTTTGCCTTGAATGACACTTAACCTTTTCCACCGTGGTTGGAGTACTAGTTGATTGATTGGATATTTGTTTAATAGTGGCACAATATACGAAGTTGTTCGATTGACGATTGATTTTTTGTTCTTTATTCCCGGATATGCAAGCAATGCTTTTGCAGTGCAACCTCATGTGAAAATTTGAAAATAAACGAAATCGTCAACAGCTTATTTCTCAACCAAATATAATATAAGTTTAGCTTAGCTTGGACTGACTGTACATGCCAATGGTTACCCTCCGAACCGGTAAAAATGACACTTAGATATTCATTTCAAAGTGCAATTCAGATACAGGGGGTTGCCAAAATGTTTGGGATAGACATTTTTTGTCTCATAAAAAAGTTCAACATGCTGTAACTTTTTATAGAGTGCATCAAAAATTCTCAAATTTTGACTGTTTGTCAACCTATTATATGTACATCATTGATACAAATTTGAGCTCGATTGGTTAATCTTTCGCGAAGCTAGAACCGTTCTTGTAAAACACTATTTTTTTTGACAACTATTTTTTTAGCTATATCATATCTCGGAGACCAGTGAACCGAATTGAATGAAATTTTGAGCGATTATCTACAATAGGTATAATAATGCTTGAAAATTCTTCAAAACAAAGGTACTTTTTGAACGTTGAAAAAAGATAAGATGATTTAACATTTTCACTCATATAGAGGAAAATGAGTCAAATTTTTATCTCCTTTCAATCTTAATGGGTTCTAATATATCTTATTATAGATATCTTCAGAACAGAAGTTGAAAATCTTTGGATATCAAAAATAACATTTAATGACATAGATGTGAACAATTCACATTCTTCGAGAAAGATCCTCAAAGTGTCAATCCATCGTAACTTTTTTAAACGTTTGAAAAGTACCTACATACGTTTTGACGAATTTTCAAGCATTAATATATTGTAGATAATCGCTCAAAATGTCATTCAAATTCGGTTCACAATTCTCCTTTTGTAAATATTACTTCTATTTTAACCTATAATGAAGGCAATTAACAGCGGTACCAACAATGTTTATAAGATTGGTGTAAACGACAGCCCTTATTCACCCCAAATCCTCGTAGACCCACCCATATATATATTTGAATAAAATTTCATCCAAATCATGTTCAAAGTTGTTTGACTAATTATTTGACCTAGGTTTTTGAAATTGGATGTAAATTGGCGGAGATATATGCAAAAATGACAAGTGGGTATCTCAAAACTCTAATGAGTTACAAGTCAATCATATTTTATATGGTGCAATTTGATAATACTTATGGAGTATACATATTTTAGACCTGTTCACTTAGAAACTTTTTTTTCTCAGATTTTCCGTGACACATCCACATGCAAAAACAAGTCTTCAATCCAAAAATGAGTGAAAACCCACACTATTTTTACGATTTTCCATATAAAAGTCATGCAATTCTATATTATTTTACGTAACTAATTTAATAAGCTATTACACCTATACAGGGTGTTAAGTTCATGAGTGCAAACTTTTTAAAGGGTGATAGAGAACCATAAATGGTGAAAAAAAATGTTCTACGCATATGGTCAAATCTCAACCGTTACGTAGTTATTGAACTTCCCATGTTTTTGACTCTTATTGCTTTAACTGGATATAACTTGAAAATGGTCAAACTTATCGCAATTTTTTGGCTCTTATTCGAAAGATGATTGAGTTTTCAACCACATGGCATCTTTGAATTGGTTGGTTTAGTTAAATAACAAAGTTTTCTAGAGCAAATAGCTCAAAAATTGTATGTTTTAATTTGTTTTTGTCAATTATCTTTGAAAAATGCGTAATAAATTAAAATTTCTTCTTAGGCAAAGTTGTGGCCCCTGTTTCACTCTACAATTTGTTCTTTGACATCAAACTTCTATCTCTTATCGTTTTCTTGCAATTTTGATTTAAACATTGCATTTCAGATCATAAATTTGCAACTGTCAAGGTAAGCACTTTTTTGCGCACTGTGCCGCACATTTAAATCAAAATTGCAAGAAAGCAATAAGAGCTAGAAGTTTGGTGTCAAAGAATGAATTGTAGAGTGGAACAGGGGCCACAATTTGCCGAAGAAAGAATTTTAATTTATTACGCATGATTCAAAGATAATTGACAAAAACAAATTAAAACACACTACTTTCAAGCTATTTGCTCTAAAAAACTTAGTTATTTAACTAAACCAGTCGATTCAAACAAGCCATTTGATAGAAAATTCAATAATCTTTCGAATAAGGGTAAAAAAATTGCGATAAGTTTGGCCATTTTAAAGTTATAGCCAGTTAATGCAATAATAATCAAAAACATGGAAAGTTCAATAGCTACGTAACGGTTGAGATTTGACCATATGCGTAGAACAACTTTTTTCGCCATTTATGGTCCTCTATCATCCTTTAAAAAGTTTGCACTCATGAACCTAACACCCTGTATATGTGTAACGAATATTTCGTCCATACATCGTTTTTGTGTAGGAATTCGTTTTCATTGACTAATTATCAAAAGTATGTCACGTTGATACTAAAAATCGCAAGAATTAAAACAAAGTTACCCATGATTAAGACGTCATGCCATCATATTCTAATGTCTTTTGATCAAAGTATCAGAAATGGTGTAGATGTTAAGGTTCGAGCCTGCGGATCAGAAGGTTTCAGGTTCAAGCTCAAATACATGACATTTTTTTTCTTTCTTTGTAGCAGTTAGGATGATGAATAAGCCATGACTTACAAGCAATCTGCCAAATAAAAATGATCGGAACCTGCCAATTAAGCCCATTTCAGGATTAGCTAGATTTTTGGTTTACTTGTTGATAAGAAGTCGTGTCGACGACATCAGCTGGGCGAAATATTGAACATCAGACTGATAACGATCAATTTAGCTAACACAATTCAATACGATGGTGGAACTGCTTCTGGATACACAATTTTGAATTGTGGAGCTAACCTGTATCTATCTACCCACAAATCAACACAACTACACGATGAAGAGAAACTTCATTCTTACTATGCACTTATTCATTAACTTATAGCTGGATCGAGACGCAAGAAAAATCCTATTCCAGGGCTCGAACTTTGAATCTTCGAATCGGCAGTCTCATGCTCAATCATCTGCACCAACTTGATGCAGATGAGACAAAGAAGTTTAATGACGTTTTGATCATGGTTAACTTTGTTTTATTTCGTGCTGGCAACTCTGTGCAATTTTTAGTATCAACGTGCAAACTTTTGATAATTAGTCGTTGAAAACAGTAGATGTATGAGAAATTAGATCGCTAATGGCGCTGTAACCAATAAATTAATTTATTTCAAATCATACCTTAGATGTATTTATCCATAATTTTGAAATACACATGTTGTTGTGGATGTTCTGTTTTGTTTATAAAAATTAGTTTGACACTTGTAGGACCGGTACTGACGCTGTAAGGGCGTGGCAAACTAGATGTTGGTCATACGAACACTCACGACATTGACATTCTGTAGCTATTTTTTCTACTTTGAAAACGAATTCCTACACTAAAATGATGTATGGATGAAATGTACATAACACATAGGAGCAATACCTATTTAAATAAGTCACGTAAAACAATGTAAATTTACATGACTTTTACATGAAAATCGTAAAAATGTTGCATTTTGTCGTGATTTTCAAATGAAAATTGTTGAATAATTTTGAAATGCGCAATTTAAACACCGTAGGGTCTTCGGCAAAGCTGTAGAGTATTGTTCTGACTATATTTCAACGGTATTTTTGGTATCTTTTTGGTGCAATTTTCTGGGTATTGGAATACATTTTCGTGAAAATGCTCGAAAAAATACAAAATTGATTTGATACACCTCTAAACCTTTATCAATTTGGCTCATTTTTGGGCTGAAGACTTGTTCTTGCATGTGGATTGATAATTTGATGTGACACGGGTAGGCCAAAAAAAACAGGTCTAATTTATTTTTCATGACACAATATCCATTTTTATGGTGCAACTTAATTTGTCTATGGAGCAATATTCAATTAACTATGGTATGGGCAAAAAAACTTTTTTTATGGAGCATCTGCATTTTATTATGGAAAATTTGTATTTTATTATGGAGTATTATGGCATAAAATAGCACTTTTAATAAGACAATTTTATGTTTTACTGGTACATTTTCTATAGAGTATTGAACATTTTCAATTATTTATGGGTAACATTGAACATTTTTATGGAACGTATGTTCATTCTTTAGGCAGCACTTTTTGATTTTCTATGGAGTGTTTGTTTTATAAGTTTGTAATCAATCAACAAGGTTTCGCGTCTGTCAAAACATCATAGAGTGAGGGTATTAGTAAGTCCCCAAGTAACATACTTGTCACAGAAAAAGTTATAACAGCGCAGGTTTATGTTGCGCAGAAGTCCACCATGACTTACATCTTTGTTAGAATTAAATCACAGTGACTCTGTTCAACAAAAACGTGTGCCGTCGTGACACTTCTGTGACAAGTGTATTACTTGGGTAAGCTCCAGAGCCTGAATTTTTCATGCGCCAAGATAAGCAAAGAAGAGTTCCTGGACAAACTCCAGGAGTAATTCATAGAAAAAATCAAGGAGAGACTTCTTAAGAAACTCTTAGAGAAATCTCTAGAGCGATTCCCGGCATAATATCTGGAGAAATTTTCAGATTATTCAATTTAGGGATTCCTGAAGGAAATTTTGAATTATTTTCTGAAAGAATCTGTGGATTAACCCTGCACAGCTAGTTGCGGTAGGTAGTTTTTACCCCAATTGCTGAGCATTTGGTCACGGTTTTTTTTTTATTGAAATTCTGTAAAAATTGCGAATTTTCGGTAAAATGTTATCGTTTGTCATACTCTAACAAAGTTCGTTAAAATTTGCTAACTTTACCGAATGTTTCCGGTAAAACAAACTTAACTATTGAAATTTCGGTAAAACATTACCTAAGGCAATTATTTTTTCTTAGTGTCTAAATGAATCACGGGATAAATCCTTGGCAGAATTCCCAGAGAACTTTATGGAAGAATTCACAGGAAAATCCACAGAAGAATCCCTAGAGGAACTCCTGGATAAATATCTGGTGGAATTTCGGGAGGAATCTCTGGTGATTTTTTTCTCAAAGAACTATTTGAAAAAATCTGAGAGAAATTACTTGAGGAATACATATGAGAAAATGTGGAAAATCGCTAGAGGAAACCCTGGCAAAATTCCTTAAGGATTTTTTGGTTAAACCCCAGGAAAAATTCCTTATAAAATTCCCAAATAAGTGCTTGGAGAAATACCTGGCGGAATCCCCGAAGAAGAAACTTTTTAGAAATTCCTGGGTTAATCCTTAGTAGAATTTATGGAGGAATCTCTGGTGACATTCTTAGAAGAATTCCCGAAAGAATAACAGGAGTAATCCCAACAGAATTCATGGATAAATCTTCAGTGATGTGGGATTCTTGAAGGAATCTCTTGTTGAGCCGATAACGAAACCTCTCGTGAAATCCCTGTAAATATTCTAGAGGAATTTCTGTTGAATTCCTTGTATCAATCCTTTGAGGAATTCTTGGATAAATGCATGGATTCTAAATGCATATTTCTGGGGGAATCCCTGAAGAAGTTCGTAAAGAAATTCATGGATTTATCCCAGGTGCAATATCTGGAACAATTCCATGGAAAACACGCGCATACCATAGTTTGGATTGGGACTTATCCCAAAGGTTGCAAAGAAAAAAAGCGTTAGCAATCTGATACGAGATTGATTTATAAGGAGCCTCTTAGCCGTGCGGTTAGGGTCACCAAGCTTCTAATCGCACCATGCTACGGGGTGAGGGTTCGATTCCAGCTCCGGGCGATGAAACTTTTCGTGAGAATAGTTTCCTCTACGTATCCACTGTTGCATGCTCCGTATGTCCCTTGTCTAGTGTTAAGTTTCATTCAGTCTGTGCAGCCTCTGGCTAAAGACGGTGTCCGCATCTTTTTTTTTTAAGTTGTTGCATGATACTTTAAATTGGGTTGTTAACATTATCAACCAACCAAACCAAAGATTCAATTCTTGCGTAAAATTTGAAAAAGGTCTATCTGCCTGTATGCATTAACAAACATGTTGTTTTCTATGCATAGTCTATCTGCCATTCACGCACGCACATCAACACCCTCATCAGAAAGAGCATTCCTCAAGCTATCTGTCAAGGGCGTTGATATGCATATGTGGATGCAGAGGCAGAAACATGTTTGTTTACAAAAATCCTTTTCAAATGTTACGCCAGAAATATCAAATAGATCTTATTGATTCATTCTATTTTATCAGGACCAGAAATTTTGAATAAAACATGATATTTATCTTTGTACCGACTTTTCGAACCCTCTAAGCAGTTCGAATGAGTGTAATCAGTTTCGTACCTTTAATTCCGCCCTATTTTGCTTAACCTTTGACAGATACGCGTATTTCGACTAGGGTAGGTAAACAAAAGTTGAACCAAATTGCGGCTTTCCGAAGTCGCGCATATTTTGAGTGAGTTTTTCTCCCACATGGAAATAATTTACTATGGCAAAATTTTATGTACATGAAAGCCACGGGTATAAGCTTTCTGTTAAGTGGTAAAAAGTTTGTATTTGCACCGAAGTTCATTGAAAAATTTGAATATTCGTCAATAATGGTTTTAATCTTAATTTGAACCATCGTAATCATAATTTGAACCAATTTTAATCTTAATTTGAACTACTGGCGGCAGCAGCTCGAGCATCTCCTACAACAGCCAATTTCGTGCTGAACAATAGAAAAACACATGGATCTGCGATTTCCCATAACTAAGTTTCATTAGGCAGTGGAATTTCAACTTAGAATGTTCTAAACTCTTCAGGAACTTGGAAACTAAATTTGGATTTTTTCACCCTTCAAGAGTAAACAAAACAACCACTAGCGCAGTCTACAGGCCAATACTAGAAGCTCACCCCCGTTTACTAGTTCAAATTTAGATTTCAAATGGTTTAATTTAAGGAGAAACTTCAGAGAGTACCAATATGGCTACCACAATGGCCGACTTGAACCCCTATTCGCGTTTTCAAGAGCACAAATCTTAAAAATTCATAAACAAATGCGTTCGATTTGGAAAAGCTGCCTTTTTTTGCAAGTGAGCAAAGCCAGGATAATCAAGTGCGACTTGGTTCGATGCTTCGTTCGTCATATTTGTGCCTCGAAAGTTTGTATGCAAAATTGCAATGGGCTTTCTTGATGTTTCACCTTAAGATAACATTCTCCAAGTACGAATTACTTAAATTTGATAATTTTATGACAAATAATGCGGAATATTATTCGGTTGGTCGATTCTACGATAAAAAAAGCTTTCATTTGACGTGTTCACATATTGCGTGTGATACAATGCATGAGCTGTACGAGTGCACCGAAAATATGCTTTCTCTGGAGGGAAATGGGTGAAATCACAGTGATTTTTCAATTGCCTGTTTCCCATGACAAAAACGCTTTTTCAATGCTTTTTAAGTCCATGTTATCAGATTATATTACGGAAAGCTGTTTAACATCTTTTTCGGGACAATATTTGCCTAAAAAGTACGTCGTTTTAATGAATTTCGAAATGGTTCAAATTAAGATTACAATTTGACTAGTTCAAAGTTTGATTTATTACCCTACCACTTGTAATCTTCCTCAATGTCAGTTATGGATAGTGTGGTAGTCGAAATACGCGTATCTGTCAAAGGATAGGTAAGCAAAATAGGGCGGAATTAAAAGGTACGAAACTGATAACACTCATTTGAAGATGATATTCATACATTCTTCAATCATGATTCTACTTATATCGTGGCATATGTATTACTAATAAGAATATTTAAATATTACAAAGCTCATCCAAATTAGCGTTAACATTAAGCAAGTTGCAAGTGGGGTTTCCAGATAGCCTAGTGATTAAGGCTATGGATCTCCAATCCGGAGACGGCGGGTTTGATTCCCATTCCAGTCGAGAAAAAATTCTCGACACCCTGGGCATAGTGTATCATTGTGCTTGCCTCATAATAAACAAATTCATGCAATGGCAGGTAAAGAAAGCCCTTCAATTTATAACTGTGGAAGTGCTCAAAGAACACTAAGTTGATGCGAGGCAGGCCAAGTCCCAGTAGGGACGTAGAGCCATCAAGAAGAAGAAGAAGAAGAAGAAGAAGAAGAATATAGCAAGTCGCACAATTTCGTGCGTGAGTGGTTCACTGTGGGTGGTACACAGTGTAATGTTGTTAGCCGTTCCATCAGTCCATGTCCAAACCCACTTGACCTATAAATAAACAACTTTTGATGTGAGTATTTTTTTGTATAACAAATGACTTGACTACTCAAACTTTGTATGTAAATTGTAGTTTGCCCTGAAGATGAGTTAACGCTCGAAACGTCGGCTTTAATTAAAACAGTTGTTTTATAAGCAACCCGAGGACCGAAAATACGCCAGCAATCGCTATCAAGTTATCAAAGACGGTCGTTATTTTATCAACGAAACCTCTACTTATCACAAAGCTCATCCAAATACGCAAATATTATGGGTTCGATTCCCGCTCCAGTCAGGGAAAACTTTTCGTCAAACGGAAAAATTCTCCACTGGGCCACTGGGTGTTATGTGTGTTTTCCGTTGTCTAATGTTAGTGCTTGTTCAGACTGCGCAACCTTTGTTCGAAGACGGTGTAATGTCTTTTTTTTAATGAGAGATCCTGAATGACTGTGCAAAATTTGAATGCGAAAAAATATTGAGGGTACATTTTTTTTCCATTAGCGGTGTATCGCTTTGCGGTCAGCAATATTTTCAGCACATCCTGTGCTATACTTTCATATCATCGATTGTATGATAGAATAAATTTGATATTCCTGTACAATGTTGACCCACCTATTCTTATTATTAGATAGTCGTTGATGTCATAAGGGGTTTCACTTCGTAAATGTATGTAACATGTTTCGTTGATATCAATTGAATCGAAACCGCACTTAAATAGCGCGATTATCCACATCTACTTAATGACCTCATCGCCTGTTAAACAAACTAAAAGAAAAATAACCAATATAATGCATCTCGTAAACTCACCGTTGATGTTAATGTAAGCGAGTGAGGCGGGAATTCCAGTTTTCCAGCGCGGCAACGTCAGAAAGAGGCGCCGCTTGTACACTTCCAGTCCGACCGGAATCACATTTTCCGCACGGTAATCCCCCGAGGCAATGGCATTCGCTCGATCGGCCTCCGAAGGGAATTCAAAGTCAATCTGGCTCCACTGGTATGCGACCCTTAGGTTGTCGTTGGCAAGGGTTTGCTGGAGAAACAGGATCGCGCCTATTAGCAGCTGGAAGCGCCCTCGTACACCCATTTCTTAGCGGGGTTAGTTGATTTCAGAGGTGTGCAGCTTTTCGGACCGCAATTAGCCCGGTTTTCCACTGACGCGCGCGTAATGATTCACGTGGCTCAAATTCGCATTCAAACGACCTGCCGAGCCGCTAGCATTAGGTCTGAGACTTCACCAGTCCCTAGCAGGGCTATTATCGAAAGGAGCACACGCAACACACAAAACTGAAATACACTCTGACCTACGGAGACACCAACCTGCCTGACAGCGCCGTTGCACCGGAGATACGTATGGACAGAGAACACTAACACTCGAAATCTCGCGGTTTGACCACAAAATCACTTCTCGGCTATAGAGAGGTAACAACACTAATTGCACACGGCTTACGTAATGGAGACACACTTTTCTTCAATCAATTCCCACGCGCCAACACTCTTGATCCCCACCGTCGTCGTCGTCTTCAAACTGAATCACCACCGCGATCGGTAAGATTTTTGGGACCCTCCTTTGCCTCTCTAGATGCAAAAGCGCATATCGTCTCGCGGGCAATCGGGCACTCCACCCCACTAGCGCAGCAGTCTCGAACGATGTGTACGCCGAGAGGCACTGGAACAGACTAACGACGCGCCTGCTGGCTGGAGAGCCCGTCCGACGTAGGTCGTGACGAGATCGAGCGGCTCTCGGGGCTCCTAGAGCTAGAATACCTGCCGATGGATACCTGGCTGACTGGCTGACTGCCTGACTGCGCCTAACCAAGCAGCACTATCGGCGTCGTTGTAGTCCCAGCAGCAGAAGCAGTTGTAGTCGTCGTCGTCGTCGGTGGCGGCGGCTGGTTAGCTGTGGGCTGTGTGTATACTAGAAGGAAGAAAGGAACAAAAAGTATGCATAAGGTTAACCACTTTTTTTTTCGCTAACTGCCGATTAGGGTGATTCATTTTGAGGGAATATTAATATTCATGTGAGTCACGTTGCTTACATCGAAGCCATGCCATAGAACCATTGAGTTATATGTTTGTATGTGAATTGAGAACACCAATTCAATGCTAGAATATGGATTCAGCTGACATAAGAACTACAGCAATCAGTCTATCTAAAATGCTAGTTGGTACTCAAGTTGCATACCTACCCAGAACATTTTTCTTATTAATAATTTCAAACTAAGTCAAACGTTTTTCAAATTTCATAATATTAGTCATGATTGATCAAAATTTCATTGCATTCGGTTCATTGAATACGGAGATATAAATTAGAGCTCAAAGATGGCTATCAAATAATTATACCTTTTTCTAGAATCTTTCTAACTTTTTGTACAATATCCCGATGATTTCCATATTTGGACCACTGATACACAACTAGTTGAAGAACTTACAGTAAAAAATTGAGAATATTTGATGCCCTTTACAGCTAGTTACAGCAAGTTACAGCTAGTCGAACATTTTTTGTAAAGTGAAATTTTTTACCTGTCCCAGTTATTTTGACTATCCCCTGTATATGAAACTCACCTGAAAGCCTTGGAAGCTCCTAAGAATTTCGGGATGCCCTCTGAAAACCTCTGAAACGCCCTAAACCGCCTTGAAATGTGAAACGCTATGAAACGCCCCTGAAACTCCCCAGAAACGACGAGACCCAAGAAACGCCTTGATATGCCTTGAAACACATTGGTACGCATCTAAAACCACTTTGGGCCCGTTTTGAAAACCAAAATTCCCTTAAGCCTATTGAAACTCATCTGAAGCACTCGTGAATCTTAAATGAAATTCAACCTAGCCTATGAAGGCATATAATTTCCCAGGGAACTCCTCTGAAACACCATAATACTCCGCGGAACGCCTCCCTCTAGAACTCAAGTGAAAGCATAGCATTGGAGATGTTGGTTAGGCGAGGATCACGGCTATCTCCGAGTTTTACGTGCAGTAATTTATGATTTACTGTTTGAGCATTACGTAATTTTCCACTTTGTATGTGTTTTTGGATAGTTCTTTCTTATGTAATATATCCCAAGTAACCACGATGCACTATAACTTACCTCGGAACTAATATAATGCTAATAAGGAATCAATACGCTCTATATTGACCGCTTAGTAGCCCTGTGTGCCAAAAAAGGCGAAATATAGTGCTAATGGTTACTTGGGATGTATAAAAATATATTAAAAAAATTTCTCCAAACAGTAAATCATGAATAACGTTTGAACGATATGGTGCCTTGGGCAAAGTTGTTCCTCATAAATTGTTTATCTTTTAAGGGTTTTATTTTAATTTACATTTGAGATACTTTTTGTGGGGTCTCCAGTTAGCCTAGTGGTTAAGGCTATGGATCGCCAATCCGGAGACGACGGGTTCGATTCCCGTTCCAGTCGGGAAAATTTTCTCGAC
Organism: Aedes albopictus; assembly: GCF_035046485.1. Classification (NCBI taxonomy): domain Eukaryota; kingdom Metazoa; phylum Arthropoda; class Insecta; order Diptera; family Culicidae; genus Aedes; species Aedes albopictus. The sequence goes on along the minus strand of NC_085137.1, from coordinate 196,479,066 downwards.
TCCCTGGGCATAGTGTATCATTGTACTTGCCTCACAATATACAAATTCATGCAATGGCAGGCAAAGAAAACCCTTCAATTAATAACTGTGGAAGTGCTCAAAGAACACTAAGTTGAAGCGAGGCAGGCCAAGTCCCAGTGAGGACGTAGAGCCATAAAGAAGAAGAAGAAGAAGATACTTTTTATGGCGGGCTAACGCCATGGTATATCGAAAAACGATAAATTACAGTAAATTCAAAAATCTGTATTAAAAAATTACCAGCAATACATGATGTTACTTATTTTTTCAAGTAGTTTGTATCTATATTAATCTGTTAAAAATAAAAAGGGAGGGTTTTGCCTATTTTGGTATGGTTAAAATATTTGTTTGATATTTACTACGAAAAATTGCCATTTTTCAAAAATCTCTCCTCCAAACGTCATTTCTGAAAGTTGACATCATACAAAAGTTTGTTTCTAACACCGTAAGCAATCATTTTCAGGGTGAGTCCCCAAACTTTCTGACAATGTGCAATTTTGGGACACCCTACCCTGGAACGCCCTGAAATGCCTTGAGAGGCCTCTAAAATCAACTGAAACCCATTCAAAGTCATCCAAAAGCCTGTAAATACTCTAAAACATCCAGGAATCCTTCGGAACCTCGCTGAACCTTCTTGAAACGTCTCTTGACCTCCTGAAATTCCCCTGGAAAAGCAAAGCAAAGATAACCGTTCACATCGTAGTTGCTACTCCGTGATTGACCAGAACAATCGAAGTTGCACAACCTCCAGAAATTCCCTGAATAATTTTGAAACGCGTCTAAAACCATTATAAATCCACCAAACTTATCTGAAAGTTTGTGAAGCCTCTTAAACCCTCGAGAACCCCTCTGAAACCTCAGGAAGCGCCTCAGGAAACCCTCTAAAATGCCCTGAAACGTTCTGAAACCTAAATTTAAAACCTAAACCTTAATTGTTAACAATTTTTTTCTCCTATTAACTAATCATGCATTTCTATGGTTTTTAGGAGCATTTCATGGGTTCCAGTGATCTTCCTGAGGGTTTTAACAACATTTCAGGTGTTTCCAAATGGTTCCAGGGACGTTTTAGGAGTGTTCCAAAGAGATTTAGAGGTCCCAAGGGGGATTTCAGAAGCGCACAAGGAGTTTTTAAGGAGTTTGAAGAGAGTTCCAGAAGGCTAAGAAGTCCCAGGTGTGTTTCAAAGGTTTCCAGGAGTGTTCCAGAGGTTTTCAAGGGGTTTTAGGGCACTTCATGGGGCTTCAGGGTACTTCAAAAGCGATCCAGGGGATTTAAGGAGCATTCCAGAGATGTTCCAGGGAAACCAGAGTTTCATGCAGGATCGACAGGAACTTGCTCGCGAGGAAATGAGGAGGTGATTTCGGCGATTTTCTAAAGAGTGAAATAAAACTAAGAAATGACAACGCAAATCCTCAATAGCTCCGAGCGCTTGACTAAAACAACATGATGGTTGTTATCTGGTGCCAAAGTCTGGCCATCCCACGAACATTTGCCCGGAAACCAGTTCATTTAGCTTCCTTAGGCTACCCCTCCCAAATACCCACACACCTAGAAATAATCATGTAATTTAAAGTGTCCTGCACCTGACATATACGAGCATCTTCAAAGACACAAATTTAAAAGGACACTAAAAGGACACTACACCGTCTTCAGCCAGAGGCTGTACAGACTGAACATTACATACACGAGACAACGGACAACACACATAACATTCAGTTGCCCAATTGCGAATTTTCCGTTTGACGAAAAGTTTTCCCCGACTGGAGCGAGAATCGAACCCGCACTCCGAGGCTTACGAAACGCCTAGACGACTGACGCCGCTAACCGCACGGCCACGAAGCCCACAAAAAGGTCAAAACATGTAAATTTACATCTCTGAGGACACCACAAAATAAAATTTATTTGTTCTTAGCGTCTAGAAACCGGTTCGACCAATAATAAAACAAATAAAAGTTAAATTTTGGCACGCATGGATTCGAACTCAGATCCGCTGGTTGTGAAGCATATCACTTACCTTTCGGCTATTTCACCGTTAGAAGGCGGTTGATGAATATGATACTGATTCTACGTTTCTGGTGAAATGGATTGGTTGATATTTAACCTACTTACATGATGCACGTAAAATTGTATCCAATTCGTAATTCAGTCTAACGTTCTTTAATGATTCCGTCTCGTGTAATTTTCAGAATTTTTAAGTGTGCATGTGTATGTCATGTTCAATTTTTAAAGTGAACAATAAGGAACGAACTCACCAGGTAATCCTGTTCAGCTGGTCTCCTGTGTTTGCCTTCGGTGTCAGTATCCAAAAGGTTTATGATGCCCTCCATGTTAAATGTTCACTCGCTCACACCGCTCCACACTGGGGCAGGATTGAAAATACACGGAAAAAACCTCCAGCTCGTCGAGATGTCGAGATCCACACTTGGTGTCTTCAGAAAAAAATATTTCTATGAACAAGGTCGATATTCTGAAAGGCCATCTTTCATTTAAGCGATATGGTGTCTTCGGCAAAGTTGTTTGGCTATTTATGCTTAAAAAGTTTGCCGAAGACGACAAATTTCCAAAGCCTACTATTTTTGAGATATTACCCGTTTTATTAAATACTCACACACTACACAGTTTGAAAAAAACCTGTAAAATTATGACGGATCGAATGTAACAAAAGGACCCCGTCATATATGGGGCCGTGTACAAACTACGTCACGCTTTTAGGGGGGAGGGGGGGTTTTGAAGAGCGTGACGACCCATATAAAAAATATTGAGGTCCCATACAAAAAGTGTGACATAGGGGGGAGGGGGGGTTGAAAAAGGTTCATTTTTGCGTGACATAATTTGTGCATCACCCCTATGATGGAAATTTTTTTGCGATCTTAAAATTACATTGCAAATATCTATTAGAAAATGCAAGAAAAATTGAGCACCGTTCGAGAATTGAACTCAGATCCTTGGAGTGTGAGTAGCACGCCCGAGCTCTCTCGGCTATCTCAGCTTGTTCAATAGCAGACAGTCAAAGTTAAACTGCTTCTACCATAATGCACGCATTCCCGACATGCTCCGGCTGCTGCAGAGAGTACTGAGAGAACCAACGGGGAACCCGCCAAAGCTGCGAGCAGCCGGTCGTTCAGCTGATGACGAAGAGTGGCTGGCATAATTTATAGCAGATGCATGTAAATTAAAAGCGAATATGCTTTAAAATCTGTAAACAAGCCGTCTGACCAGCAGCGGGCTGCTCGGCTGACGTTATTTACATTTTTCTGCCGCAAATTTCAGTTGATCTTCAATTTACATGCTGTTTAACTTTCATATTTTTTTGCTGTGTACGAAAAAGTCAAAATTACTCGTGACGTAAATTTATCGCACAGAACGTAAACAGTTTAATGACGTAAATTTATAGGTTTTCTGATTTAATAATACGTCACTCTTGTAAAATTGAGTTCGGTGTGACGTAAACAATTTGTGAATCGTGCATCATTACGTTTCATATGACTAAATATTCAGTTAAATGTGACATAAAATTACATCACTTGGACGTTTAAATTTACGTCATATGTGTTGCTTGAATATGTGCATCCAGAGTGACGGAAATTTACATGATTTTTTTAAGTGTGCACCTAAAATTGATTTTTTCATTAAATTACGTTTGTCAACAAATTTAATGCTCGGTATACATTGCTGAGCTAGCGGCTATATATTACACCTTAGAGTACATTCGCACTCTCCCACCTGAGCACTACTTCATTTTTACCGACAGTGTTCTCTGGAGGCTGTTCGGTCAATGAAACTGATGAAGCACTCAGCGTACTTCCTGAATGGAATTCGCCAAGTCTTGAGTGCTTTGTCCAAACGCTCATACACCATCACCATAGCTTGGGTCCCTTCACATTGCTCAATTCCGGGTAATGAGAAAGCAGACTCTCTGGCTAAGGTGGGCGCTAGCGAAGGCGATATTTACGAGCGTCAAATCGCCTTCGACGATTTTTTTGCATTGGCCCGTCAGGAGACCTTGATTAGCTGGCAACACAAATGGAGAGATGGGTAGATGGTTGCACTCCATCATTCCGCAGGTATCGAAGAATCCATTGTTCAAAGGGTTGGATTTAGGCCGCGATTTCATTCGTGTAATGTGTCGGCTGATGTCCAACCACTATTTGTTAAACGCACATACCTTCCGTATTGGGCTCTCGGAAAGCAATCTCTATGTCTGTGGTGTGGCTTACCAGGATATCGAACATGTCGTGTGGGGATGTGATGAGCATCGTGAAGTCAGATCTGAGCTGTATGAAACTCTCCGGGCCCGAGGAACACAACAGAAACCCGTTAGAGAAGTGTTGGCAGGTCTTGATTTGGAGTACATGGATCTCATTTACCAGTTTTTGAAACGTGTTGATGTCAGAATTTGATCTCATACGTTCCTTGTTTTCGTTGCCCGAAATTTGGTTTTGTTGTTTGCTCCCTGTCTTTCGTTGCCCCCCTTTCCGTTTGTCCTCTTCTTGTCGTTGTCTCCCGATAAAGCCCTTTCTGTTTAGTCCCGTTACAGATCAGGACAGTCGGTCCCATCAAGGTTTTTAGTATAAGATAGCAAGTAATTTAGTATAAGTCCCTTAAATCCCTCCTTTCCAACTTTACATATTTGTTATCCCTAACCTCGAAACAGCCGCGAGTACTTCGGCTCCCAAAACTAACCTAGTATTAAGTCAGTATAAATTTTAAAACAACATGTAAAATCAACATAAAAAAAATGTAAAGATGATTTCGGCTCTGTTATGCCCAAGTGGCGCCCTGGAAGGCTCGGAAACGAATAAGTAAAAAAAAAAACAAATTTAATGTCCGTTTTCAAGTTATAATAATGAAAAATACTAAAATAAAACATATATCAAAGAAATTAGTTGAAAAAAAAAACAAAAAATGCATTAATTTTTTATAGAAAGTTCCTGAAAATCACGCAAAATGTATATAAGACGTTCTTGCAGTCGGGCAAGTTCGGGCAAGTTTTTTCATCGGCAAGCACCTAAAAATACATAAGCTATCATGTAAATTTTTTTCACCGACATGACATTTGATGATTTTTTTTTAAATAGCGTTCAAAGTTTACTGTTTTGTGTGAATAGCGTCCTATATAAATTTTGCGTGATTTTCAGGAACTTTCTATAAAAAATCAATGCATTTTTTGTTTTATTTTAGTATTTTTCATTATTATAACTCGAAAACGGACATTAAATTTGGTTACAAACGTAATTTAATGGAAAAAATCGATTTTATGTAGGTATTTTATAAAACGGCTAATGTCTGAAGAATAGTAGGCTTTGGAAATTTGACGTCTTCGGCAAACTTTTTTAGCATAAATAGCCAAACAACTTTGCCGAAGACACCATATCGCTTAAATGAAAGATGGCCAAAATGACTTATAGGACTTTTATGCGAATAACGTAAGAAAAATATGCTACCTTTCAGAATATCGACCTCGACCTCTCTCTCTCTTCTTGGCGTAACGTCCTCACTGGGACAAAGCCTGCTTCTCAGCTTAAAGTGTTCTATGAGCACTTCCACAGTTTTTAACTGAGAGCTTCCTCTGCCAATGACCATTTTGCATGTGTATATCGTGTGGCAGGCACGAAGATACTCTATGCCCAAGGAAGTCAAGGAAATTTCCTTTACGAAAAGATCCTGGACCGACCGGGAATCGAACCCGTCACCCTCAGCATGGTCATGCTGAATACCCGTGCGTTTACCGCCTCGGCTATATGGGCCCTATAATATCGACCTAGTCCATAGAAATATTTTCTCTGAAGACAGACACCAAGTGTGGATCTCGACAGCTCGACGAGCTGGAGATTTTTTCCGTGTATTTTCAATCCTGCCCCAGTGTGCACTCGCTGAGTCTCCGGTCGTCCAACGAAGGATAAACCAAAAAAAAAAATACAAATACAAATGCGCAAACACCAAGCAAACGAGCCGAAAAACAATCACTCGGATGCAGCAGCAGCAGACTCCTGCATCCACTTCTCTTAAAATGCCAACGGAACTCGTTTCCGAAAAAGAAACCGTTTGTTGTCAAAAATGGAGCATGTCAAAAACGGAATGCCTCTAAATAAGGGAACGGAACCTATCTTCAGCATACTGCTCCCATTTTCATCCTATCGAATACAAAGTTAATAAGCGCTATTTCTTTTGTTTTTTTTTTAATTTTTTATTCAATTTTTGTATTTTTGTTAGGAGTGAGCATGCATGATAACAAAAATAACGGACACAATTGGTGCTTCAATCGTTTGTTTTTGGAATAGGATGAACATGGGGACATATGCTGCAAAAGGGTACTCATACCCTATTTTTTATTGATAACTTAGGAAGCTGCAAGCCCAATCACTCTGATTTTCGCCAGCATGGCGTGGCGCGAAGGCACGTTCGAATAAAACCTATCCTCACCACACGGTCCACCCTAACATTACTCGATCGACTCGCATTTCGGGTTTCGCGTCTGCTTTTACTATTCCAGCGCATTGAAGTCTCCACACGGGCGGTAGGTTCTCTATCAGTTTTGGAACCACTCACCCCGTTCCTACTGCCACTACGTGCTACTACTACATTGATTTTATTGTCAAGTGCCTCATTCTGGTTTTTTTTGGACAAGTGTTCCATGGAGCGGCTATTTTTAAACATTCGTCTGTTTATAGGATGAGACAAGGTAGGGATTTTTTTTGTATTCAATTCTGCAACCAAGATTGAGAAGAGCGTTGCTCCCAACCAATAAAGGCGGTTAGTCATCCGAAGCGGGTGAGGCTCAAAATATGCGAGGCTGTGAGTGCATTAGTATTGTTCGAGGAATGCTTTATGGGTGAATAAACAAGATCAAAGATGTGGGTCAACCATTTAAGTGTCATAACCGAGCGATGATGTTGTTTCTCGAGGGATCATGGGCTTACAGAAATCTTCAGTCACATAAAAGGGCTTTGTTGTTTGTGGGAAAACTAGATATACTAATACCAATTTGCGTATTATTCAGGATTGACTTAATAAAAGTATGTAATTGGAATTCATTCAAGTATTTCAGCATAAATTGTTTCGAGATTTGAGTGATTAAACTATTTTTTTCTTTAATATCGGTAATCGTACAATACCGAATCCCTTGAGGGAACGTAACTCCGAACAGTCCCATAACATATGTGACATGCACCAGACAACAACGGTTAAGCACATAGAGCATTTGTCATTTAATTGCACAGGGGTGACATCACTTTTCGGATTATTATCAGTCAAGGTGCCCGAAACAGGAATATCAATTAAAACCTGTTTTCACAATTATTCGCAGGTATGTAGGTAGGTACTCACCAGGGGTACTTCTGTTTCAAGCCATATTGTTGTTATTTGCAAGGAATTTCAATTCAATATGCATCACCTGGGATTTACGAAGGGTTACATAAGCTTTCCATTAGCTGGGACAATGTAAGTGAGTGATGGCACTGTTTGTTTGTATGATTTTTTATTTGCATATCTAAATGCCAGTCGGTTTTTTTGCCAACTGGGTGTTGAACTTTTGCTGATATTTGCTTATTCAATTAACCATTTTATCATGTTGCACATCGAGCTGTAGAACCAATTTTGAAATGGAAGTGGCGTATAGGTTTTAAATATCTGTTTTGAAAGGCATTCATTCGGTTTCGGCGAAAAAAAAAAGATTTCTCGGATACTTTTTCAAAACGACGTATCAACATAGGATTTGCGTGTATTGTACGTCGTTTTGAAAAAGTATCCGAGATTTCTTGGATCAAAGAGTCGACATGCTGAAGTTTGGCGATCGAAAAATTGATTTTAGACGTTAAGAGTCCGTTTGCATGGAGAACAAAAGATTTCAGCATTTCCACAGTGTCCTTAAAAGAAGTTGTGAAGTGATAACACTGCTCGACAAATTTTCAAAAAAGTTCGAGCTGTGAAATGAAACTCAAAGTTATCCCAAGATTGGACGCCGCGGATAACTATAGTGGAAGAATTTTTGAGAAATATAAAAGCACGACTCCACGATTTAAAAGCAAAGTTTGCATGGAAAACTAGAGGTGTTCAATTCAGTAAAAGAATGATGGGTTGCATGGGTTGCATAACAAACACTGTTGCGTTGAAAACACCTTCGCTTGCTATATTCGCGGTCCCTGATTTCAAATATGTTGCCCAAATTTGTGAAAGGTATGTTCTGAGTAAGAAATGCTGCATCACGCCCGGCTAGATCCAAAGTGGTAGCTCCATCAGCGTGGTTGTCCCAAGGCTGGTTGGGACGCTAAACAGAACTGGCCCTCCGGCGAGGACAGAAGTTTTGGCGTAGGCCCAATAAGCCACCCTTAAAAATCCCCATTACGAATAACATAGGAGAAAATACGACTCGATACAATCGGCAAAGACCCACGCGACGAAAAAAGGACTATGATTGAAAATTTGGAACATGGAATTGCCGATCAACGCAAGGATGTGCATGTTGAGAGTTAAAGGCCGTTTCTTCAACTACAGCATTATCAACGTGCACTGCCCTGATGACGAGAAAAAAGCGTTCTACATGCAGTTAGAGCAAACATTCGATGGTTGCTCGCCGCGTGACGTGAAAATCGTTGCCGGCGACATGAACGCGCAGACAGGAAGGGAGGAGTACAGATCGCTAATCGGGCGAAACAGCCTGCACGCCGTTTCGAATGATAACGGCCAGCGATGCATAAACTTTGCAGCCTCCCTTGGTATGGTAGTCCGAAGCATTTTCTTCTTCACAAAGCCACCTGGAGATCACCCGATCATCTAACAGAAAACCAAATCGACGGTAAATTCCTCTAAGATGTAACCAATGCCCGCACGTATGTACCGCTGTATGCATGCGCTCAAAACTTTCAACAGTTATTACCACGCGTCGAAGTCGAACGCCGCGGCTCAACATCGAGCAGCTGCGTAACGTAGAAGTGGCTCAAGACTACGCGAACAGTTAGCAGGGGCCACACCAACGGAAGAGCAGCTTGGCGCAGCTACACTTGAAGATATCTGGAGGGATATTCGATCTGCCATTGGCAGTACCTCGGCTGCAGCACTAGATTTTGCGACTCTGAATCACAGAAACGACTGGTACTTAGCTGTACCACGCTAAGGACACACGGAAGATCTATGAGAAGCTGAACCGCTCGCGCAGAGGTTTTGTGCCGCAAGTCGACATGTGCCAAGACAATAACGGGAGTCTTCTCACGAGCGAGCGTAAGGTGGTCGAGAGGTGGCGGCAGCATTACGATGAGCACCTCAATGGCGACGTTGCAAGTACCGAAGGTGCCTTGGTAACAGATCTAGGAGTATGTGCACAGGACGAAAGACTTCCGGCCCCTGACCTCCAAGAGATTGAGGAGGAGGTTGGCCGGTTGAAAAACAACAAAGCCGTTGGAGCAGATCAACTACCAAGCGAGCTTTTAAAATACGATGGAGAAGCACTGGTAAGAGCACTACACTGGATCATTACCAAGATTTGAGAGGAGGAAGTATTACCGGAGGAATGGATAGAAGGTATCGTGTGTCCCATCTACAAAAAGGGAACTACCGCGCGATCACACTACTGAGCGTTGCCTACAAGATACTCTCTCAAATTTTATACCGCCGTCTATCACCGATTGCAAGAAAGTTCGTGGGGCAATATTTAGCTGGATTCATGGGTGAACGCGCTACAACGGACCAGATGTTCGCCATCCGTCAGGTGATGCAGAAATGCCGCGAATACAACGTGCCAACACATCACTTGTTCATCGATTTCAAATCGGCGTATGATACAATCGATCGAGGACAGCTATGACAGATTATGCACGAATACGGATTCCCGGATAAACTGATACGATTGATCGAAGCGACGCACAGTGGTGAAAAACCGACCCAAAAAGGCACCTAATTATTGCGGCTAATTGCGATCTTTGAGTTCCATCTTTTCCGAATGGAAAAATGTCAAGGAATCGATTGGTGATAGTTTCATTCACCGGAATTGAGTGTAAGTTTCCATTTTGCCCCATTTTCCCCTAAAAACACTGTTTTTCTGAATTAAATAATGGTTTCAACTGATTGCCATTTTTTTTATTGATGTAGAATTGGCAGGTGCATTCTATGGGGCATACCTCGATATGTGTCTTTGACTGGAAGTGCCCATTTTGCCTCATATTCCCCTAAAAATACTGTTTTCCTGGATTAAAAAATAGCGGCTAACCAATCATTTTTTTATGTAGAACTAGCTGTCCCGGCAAACTTTGTTTTGCCCGGTTGTGGTGGTCTGACAACTGTTGAGCTCAAAATAGCACCGCACTCTAGATTGGTTTCATTTCAATCGTGTTGATTTTCTTCCCAGCTCACGAAAATCAGTACTTAATCAATTTTCTTACTTTTCTTGTTGTTTTTCACAACTTTTTGGACATATAAACACAGCCACCATGAATACGAATCGAACCGTGCAAGAGTCATGCAGATCGGTTCACTCGTTCGTGAGTTTTGTTGCCTCAAAGGGAATTCGAACTCATTTTTATATATATAGATTGACAAATGCATTCTATGGGACACACTTTGATTTGTGTCATTGACTGAAAGTGCCCATTTTGCCTCATTTGCTCCTATTAATACTGTTTATCTGAATTAAAAAATAGTTACAACTGATTGCGGTGAACCAACCAATTTTTACCTGATGTAGAACATACGCATACTTTGAGGAGCACCTCGATATATATCATTGACTGTAAGTGCCCATTTTTCCTCATATTCCCCTAAAAATACTGTTTTTCTGAATTAAAAATTAGTATCAAATGATTGCTGCTTACCTACCATTTTTTTCTCGATGTAGAATTGACAGGTACATTTCATGAGGCTCACCTCGATCCGTGTCATTGACTGGAAGTGCCCATTTTGCCCCATTTTCCCCTATAAATGCTGTTTTTCTGGATTAAAAAATAGTTGTAACTGATTGCGGCTAACCAACCAATTTTTACTTGATGTAGAATTAATCAGCGCATACTTTGGGACACACATTGATCTGTGTCATTGACTGGAAGTACCCATTTTGCCTTATTTTCCCCTAAAAATACTATTTTTCTGAATTAAACAATTGTATCAAATGATTGCGGCTAATCAATCATTTTTTAATTAATGTAGAATTAATCGGCGCATACTTTAAGGTGCACCTCGTTCTGTGTCTTTGGGTGGTGGTGCCCATTTTGCTCCATTTTCCCCTAAACTACGGATTTTCTGGATTTAAACAAAGTTTCAATTGATTGCAGCTAACCAATATATTTTTCCTGATTTAGAATCGACTTATGCATACTGTGGAATACACCTAGCGCTATGCGTTATCCTGAAATTGCCGGTTTCGCCCCATTTTCCCCTAAATAGTACCAACTAATTGCGGTAAGCACTTGTTTTTTCCTAATGTGAAATTAATCGAGGCACAACTTGTTCTGAGTCATTGACTAGAAGTGCACATTTTTCCCCTAAAACACTGTTTTAGTTAGTTGGAACAAACTTGTTAACCTAGAAAAACCGTATTTTAGGGGAAAATGGGGCGAAACGGGCAATTTTAGACTAACGCATAGCAAGAGGTGTATCCCATAGTATGCATAGGTCGATTCTACTTCAGGAAAAAATATTGGTTAGTTGCAATCAATTGAAACTATTTTAAATCCAGAAAATCCGTAGTTTATAGGAAAATGGAGCAAAATAGGCACCACCACCCAAAGACACAGAACGGAGTGTGCCCCAAAATATGCGCCGGTTGATTTTACATCAAGTAAAAATTGATTGGTTAGCCGCAATCAGTTGAAACATTTCTTTAATTCAGAAAAATAGTATTTTTAGGGGAAAATAGGGTAAAATGGGCACTTCCAGTCAAAGCCACAGATCGAGGTGCGTCCCAAAGTATGCACCGGTTAATTCTACATCAGATTGAAAATGGCGGCAATCTGTTAAAACTATTTTTTAATCCAGAAAAACAGTATTAATAGGGGAAAATGGGGCAAAATTAGCACTTTCAGTCAATGACACGCGTCATTGAAATGTACCTGTCAATTCTACATCAAGAATTTTTAATTCAGAAAAACAGTATTTTTAGGGGAAAATGAGGCAAAATGGGCACTTCCAGTCAAAGACATAGATAGAGGTTTGTCCCATAGAATGCACCTGTCAATTCTACATCAAGAAAAAAATAATTGGTGAGCCGCAATCAGTTGAAACCATTATTTAATTCAGAAAAACAGTGTTTTTTAGGGGAAAATGGGGTAAAATGGACACTTACACTCAATTCCGGTGAATGAAACTATCACCAATCGATTCCTTGACATTTTTCCATTCGGAAAAGATGGACTTCAAAGATCGCAATCAGCCGCAATAATTAGGTGCCGACAAAGTACATACCCAGGCCTTAGCCTGATCGGTAAGTTAAGTAAGGTAAGTACTTACAGACTCAGTTAAATACCAGATCCCAATCTACTGCTTACGTGATGATGTTTCCCGCACAGTTTTCACTGCCCCTCTCTGACTAGTGCCTCCCAATGTTGATTATCAAGCCAAAACAAAACAAATAATGATGCCTTTGTAACCATAATTATGGATGTTCACTTTCTTGTAGCTTTTTGGCACTGCATCCACAGCCCAACAGAAACTCTTTAATTGTTATCACATATCAAATCGCATTATGTCAACATAAACGCTTCTAGCTTATGCGAGTTTATATGCACATTTTAACGGGTTTATTTGCACTTTTATGCAATTTCATCCATACTCCAATGCGAGGTAAACTGACACAATTAGAAAAGTACCATGCGAAGTCGTATAAGCATCGCAGTACGCAATTCATTTGAAGATTTGCGAGTTCGCTCGCACGCTTTTATGTATAAGTATAGTTCATCGCAATACAACATCAGAATATCATCTACTACGATGTACTCATCTATATATATAAAAATGCAGTGACATACGTGGGACCGCGCATAACTTGCGAACGGGTGGTCCGATTTGGGTCGTCTAAGTTTTGTTCTGTTAGTTTTCACCCAAGGAAGGTTTATGAGGCCTAAAACATAGGAAAATTGAGAGTTTTTGAAAATCGGGTTTTCATACATTTTAAACGGGGACTTGGGCGCTTGGCTAGGGGCTTGAAACGTCAAAAAACGCAGTAGGCAAGACGAAGTTTGCCGGGTACAGCTAGTACCTTATAAAAGTTGATTTGTATTCTTATATGACTTTACCTGATACATCGTAATAAGTTCAAAAAATAACATCATATGCAATGAAAATTGTCAGTCAGCCGTACATATATGCGATAGTGACTTACAACAGTACGTTATACGATGTACAGCGTGGTTTCTTATGCGATTGCTGGTTGTCTGGAGAATAGCAACAGAGCGGTCAACAACAGCAGCAGAAACAGTGGTAGAAAGCAGTCAGCAACTCAGGCCAGCACCAACACAGTCACACAACAAAGATCAAATCTGGAATAATGCTACGATGAACATTATTTTTGAATGAAAAAACGAGCAATATTTGGAAACAAATGCATATACTTTTGTTGCAAACTGTGTTGCTGTGAATAGATCAAAAATACTTTTATCTAATATTGAACAACATTCAATCACTCGAAAATTTGACTTGCAAAAAAGCACACATCAACCACCGACGAACCGACGTGACAGCTAGAACAAACAAATTCAAATTTGTTGTCCGCGACGCCATGATGAAAAATAGCTGAACACTGCCATCACCTCTATAACGATTCGCGTTGATTTGCTAGCTTGACCCCAAACCCCCGTGTGTTCATATAGGGAGAGGTTCGCGTCTGAGCTGATTTGACAGAAGGGTTCGTTCGCTTTGCTGGTCGATCGTTAAATTGAGGGGGACAGTTTTGAAACACCACTATCACGTCGGTTCATCGGTGCATCAACTACTGGATGTGATTTGTTCATTACTGTAGGTGAACGGTGCCAAGATATGCTTTCGTAGAATATCCTTCTAGAAACTATGCAGGCAAACCCAGGGAAATTCTTTTGATATTCTAATGAAAATAAGCAACTTCCGGTTTTTCGTGCTAGTAATTTAAGTTTTTTGGTGATTTTGTTATCAGCCATGTCTTTCCAAGGAGACTGAGAAACGCATGGTGGAGGCGCATGGTTGCTATTTCCTAATAAGTGGCATCTTACCCCATTGCATCTGTCCACGCTAACGCCGCTCAGCACCAAAGTGCATAATTTCCAGACTACACCAAAAATGTGTAACCCTTGCACATTCACAAAATCAGCTCCTATGTCCGCAAAATCGTTAAATTCGCAAAAAAAATTGTACTGCAATCTAGCTAGTGACCTTGGAAAACAAAAAAAAATATCGACATTTCGCATCTACACGAGTGTACGAGCTGTTTTTGAGAATGTGTAACTGTAACACATTTTTGTGTGGTCTGGAAATTATGCACTTATGAGTAGGGCTTACACATTTTAGTGCTGAGCGGTTTTACTGTGTCCGTTTTGTACTACTTCTGATTTACGACCCAATTTAAAAAAAAAAACGCTAAAAATTTATGAGAATGTATTATTTTCGGGAGATTTTGGCTTTCTCAGTCTAGGGAATCCAAACGATTAAATTGGCATTGCCCGACGTTTCGGCCTAATTTATTTGGCCTTTTTCAAGGGTAAGCTAAAAGAGAACAGTTTTACAATTAGGGACATGTACAACATAATTTTAACATTTAAGGAACCTACGCTGTCTATCGTTTTTTGTTATAATTTATAACTAGTGCCACAGTTTCTTTTGGAGCTTCTTGTAGCATTTCTGCACCTGTAATATGGGATTTAGTTTTGTTGTTTTTGTAGGGAGTTTTCTAAGTAGACTTACATATAGATTTTAGGCGAATTTTACAATAATTTTGGGAAGGGACGTAGACACTGCTTTCGCACATTCATCAACTCACTTGGTACTATTGGTTGATAACGGCTATTTTGAAGGTTAGTGGTGAGTTGGCTATGTTGATTCATTTATAGCTTGTTCCCTGTCTCTGCGAGAGTTTTGATTTTTTATAGTATGCAAAATACCAGCGTATGCCGTATTTAATCCATCAACATCTGTTCTAAAATTTACCGTATTGGGAGTATTGGTGATATGGCACATCTCTAATATTGGTAGTGCTGTTGATTTATACGTACGGTCAATTATTGTGGTGTTGGCTAGATTGAATGTGTGTTGGTTTTCTACGATGTGTTTAACAAGAGCTGTTGTTATCTGTATGTTACAATTTTGGGGTGATGTGTTTTGCATATGTATTGTTTTGTTTATATTTGATTTGTGACCAGCTAATCGTTTTTTAAGATGATTTGTGGTCATTCCTATATAAACATTGTCGCAGTCCGAACAAGAAATACTGTAGATGATGTTGTGTTGTTCAAGCGGTGGGATGGGATCTTTTACATTTTTGAGGAGATGTTTGGTGCATGTTACGGTTTTTGCGGCGATTTTCACTAATGGGTAATCTTTTTTTTAGGATTTCGGCAAGTGTTCGGCTCAGGATGGGGATGTTTGGCACTGACCTATAGATTGTTTCGGACGATTGGTGATGTGATTCGTGGTTGGAGGCGTTGGGCTGTACTCTACTCGTTGATGTTGGCTGTGATGGGTCTTGCATTGGTGACGACATTGATGATGCTGAGGCTGGTACAGGCGGTTGAGATGGAAGTGGTGGCGTTGGAGGCGGTGGTGGAGGAGGCGGTGGTGTTGGAGGTTGTGTTGACGGTGGCGGCGGTGGGATGGTATGCGCTTGTGCTGTAGGCATTGTGGGCGGTGTGGCTATGTTTGTCGTTGATCGTGTGAGGAGTCTATTGATCAGAGATGAGGGGTAGTTGTTCTGGCGGAGGACTTGGAATATTATTTGTTTTTGCTGGTCGATTGATGTGCTGGTTGTCAGGCTGGTCACACGTCGGATGAAGTTGGTCGCGACATTTATCTTCATACTCGTTGGATGGAAGGACAGATAGTTAAGTAGCCTTCCTGATGCGATGGGCTTCGAGTACCAACTGGTTCTCAATGATTGATCTGCATTCCGTATGACTAGTGTGTCCAAGAATGGTAGTGATCGGTCCTTTTCAACTTCTACAGTGAACTGCAGGTGTGGATTGTACTGGTTGATGGCATTGAGTATATGTTGTACTAGCGTTGCTGGTAGCACCAGGAACAGATCGTCGACGTACTTTTTGAGGATTGGTATGTTGTTTTGGAGTTTTCCAGTGACATCGTTGAGCAAATCCTCCATGACGTAGTCAGCCAGAATCGGGGATAACGGGCTACCCATAGCAGTTCCAAAGGTTTGTAGGTAGTACGTGTCTCTAAAGCGGAAATAGCTGCTGTCCACACATAGCTCGATGATCTCCAGGAAAAGATCCAGATTAATGTTGGTTCCTTGCTTAATGTCATCCCAGCGGAAAATGATGCTTCGCATGATCAGCTCCTTTGGTATTTTAGTGAAGAGGGAGACGACATCGAAAGAGACCAGAATGTGGTCATCCGGTATCGTAGTTTCATTAATGAATTTTGCAAACGAAAAGCTGTCGACGATATTGTACTGGCTTGTAAAAGTGCGTTGAAGAATGCTGGCGATGTATTTTGACAGCTGGTATGTCGGAGCTGTTATTGTGGGAACCACTGGTCGTAGTGGCAAGTTTGGCTTGTGCGCCTTTGGTTGTCCATATATGCGGGGGCATGTGGAGGTTTGGGTTTGTAGCGTTGAGCGGGTTTGCTTATCGATCAGCCGTAGGTCAGTTAGCCGTTTGACCATATTGTTCGTAGATAGTTGAATGCCACTCGTTGGATCTTTCGCAAGAATTCTGTATATGTTGGGCTCATTGAGAAGCTCTAGCATTTTCGCTTCGTAATCCGGGAGGCGCATGACAACCATCTTCTTACCCTTATCCGATTCAATGATGCACAGGTCGGGGTGCTCGGTTAGGAACTTCTTGGTGGCTTTTGCTGCGCTGGTACAGAAGCGGGAGAGTGGAGTGTTTTGTTGTTGGAGTGATGGGCGGGACAGAAAGTTTTGTACCTGTGTTCCGATCAGGCACCTGTTTCTATCCTGTGTTGTTTTGTCAGGGTTGGTACGTAGGATTGACTCTATATCCGCGATCAGATGGTACACAGTATTCGCTTGAACTCGTTGCATTGGCAGTGCGAATTTGGGTCCCATGCTGAGTAGTGTTTCGACCTCGCTGGGCAGTGCAACACCGCCTTGAACAACACGGCATTGAACACCGCCTTCTCATTGAACCTAGGTAGTTCGTTGCAGCTTGTTGGTTCAACAGTCAGCAGTCGATTGAGCTTTTTCCCCGTGGTACGCTCTGCTCTTGCCTTTCTGGATGCGAAAGCTGCTTGCTGTGTTTGAAGGAACTCTGCTGACACGGACATAGGAGAGCTTGTTTCTATGTATTGCTGGGCGTGTTGTATATTCCGTTTGAGATTTGAGATTTTGTGGAAAGTATGTTGTATCTCTATGTTCAGCAGTGCTTTCTTGAAGCGCCCTATGACTCTATCGAGTTTAGGAATATATGGACTACCTTCTTCGAGTAGTGGGTATACGCACTTTAGTGAATTGATGATATGCGACGGAAAAACTCCATTTTTGCGACATTGCAGTAGGAAATCTTTCTTGCGGTTGCGTTGGCTAATTTGGCGTTGTATGTGGCGTAATCTTTAAAAGCCCTGGCAGTGTCATGTCCGTAATTGTTCTCTATTTGTTTGAAGAAGCTACCGTGTAAGTCAGCCATCTTATGAGTTTGCGTAAGATTTTCGACTGGAAGTTTAATGTTTGGGAGATTTTGGCTTTCTCAGTCTAGGGAATCCAAACGATTAAATTGGCATTGCCCGACGTTTCGGCCTAATTTATTTGGCCTTTTTCAAGGGTAAACTAAAAGAGAACAGTTTTACAATTAGGGACATGTACAACATAATTTTAACATTTAAGGAACCTACGCTGTCTATCGTTTTTTGTTATAATTTATAACTAGTGCCACAGTTTCTTTTGGAGCTTCTTGTAGCATTTTTGCACCTGTAATATGGGATTTAGTTTTGTTGTTTTTGTAGGGAGTTTTCTAAGTAGACTTACATATAGATTTTAGGCGAATTTTACAATAATTTTGGGAAGGGACGTAGACACTGCTTTCGCACATTCATCAACTCACTTGGTACTATTGGTTGATAACGGCTATTTTGAAGGTTAGTGGTGAGTTGGCTATGTTGATTCATTTATAGCTTGTTCCCTGTCTCTGCGAGAGTTTTGATTTTTTATAGTATGCAAAATACCAGCGTATGCCGTATTTAATCCATCAACATCTGTTCTAAAATTTACCGTATTGGGAGTATTGGTGATATGGCACATCTCTAATATTGGTAGTGCTGTTGATTTATACGTACGGTCAATTATTGTGGTGTTGGCTAGATTGAATGTGTGTTGGTTTTCTACGATGTGTTTAACAAGAGCTATTGTTATCTGTATGTTACAATTTTGGGGTGATGTGTTTTGCATATGTATTGTTTTGTTTATATTTGATTTGTGACCAGCTAATCGTTTTTTAAGATGATTTGTGGTCATTCCTATATAAACATTGTCGCAGTCCGAACAAGAAATACTGTAGATGATGTTGTGTTGTTCAAGCGGTGGGATGGGATCTTTTACATTTTTGAGGAGATGTTTGGTGCATGTTACGGTTTTTGCGGCGATTTTCACTAATGGGTAATCTTTTTTTAGGATTTCGGCAAGTGTTCGGCTCAGAATGGGGATGTTTGGCACTGACCTATAGATTGTTTCGGACGATTGGTGATGTGATTCGTGGTTGGAGGCGTTGGGCTGTACTCTACTCGTTGATGTTGGCTGTGATGGGTCTTGCATTGGTGACGACATTGATGATGCTGAGGCTGGTACCTACAGGCGGTTGAGATGGAAGTGGTGGCGTTGGCGGCGGTGGTGGAGGAGGCGGTGAAAACTCCCTACAAAAACAACAAAACTAAATCCCATATTACAGGTGCAGAAATGCTACAAGAAGCTCCAAAAGAAACTGTGGCACTAGTTATAAATTATAACAAAAAACGATAGACAGCGTAGGTTCCTTAAATGTTAAAATTATGTTGTACATGTCCCTAATTGTAAAACTGTTCTCTTTTAGTTTACCCTTGGAAAAGGCCAAATAAATTAGGCTGAAACGTCGGGCAATGCCAATTTAATCGTTTGGATTCCCTAGACTGAGAAAGCCAAAATCTCCCAAACATTAAACTTCCAGTCGAAAATCTTACGCAAATGTATTATTTTCGTGAACATTTTCGCTGATCAATCAAATATTGTTTGTTGCTGCTAACACTTTGAATGGCTTACAAATGAGACTGTTTATCATTGAACACGACGAAAGTGTTAAAAATGGCATCTTACCCCACCTACCATAGGGAGCATCCATTTAGTACGTCACGCGAAAAATGGGAATTTTCAACCCCCCCCCCTCCCCCCTTCGTACGGGTATTTCCTTACTTAATACATTGCTTGTCACACATTTGAGGACACCCCCTCCCCCTCCAAGCGTGGCGTACTTTATGGATGCCCCCAGATAGGTTCTAAGCGACCGCTTTCAATTCACGAATTGTTTCAAACATATGCGCCAAATATACATGAATGATAATTAGTAGCAACAATTGAATCCATACATAAAAAAGCACATCAACACTCGATCCGTTGCCTCCCCACGACTGTTTTGTCCGTTTTGTCACTTTAGTTAAGCCGCGTTGGATAGATGTACGACTAGTACTGTACAAATCTACTTTTTCAACTCGTTATATAAATAACTATTTAAGTTTATGTTTTCCATCTCTATGGCTGTTGAAAAATAGATTCCTGGAAAAGATCAAATTTGGGATCAAATCGTTGAAGTTAAGAAAATAAATTCGTAGATCAACTTAGCCCAACTGTAAGCCAGACCAAATGCATTCAAATAATCTTTTCAGTGGAACATCTATGAAGCCGGGCCCGTGGCGCAATTGGGCACACGTTTGCTTCATAAGCAGATGGTCATGGGTTCGATCCCAGCCCCGGCACTTTCGTCAGTTGCTCTTTTCCCCCTGAGAGCAGCTGGCACTGACCCTCTTCTGAGCCCATGGCTCAAATGGACCCGGATACTTGGACATTGGCGAACGGCAACTCATAATGGACCCCCAATCGGACTGGAAAAACGAACAACCAACAGCCACACATCAACATCTTCGTGCTCATCATTCTACCATGCTAGAGTAGAAAGTGAAAGCAGCGCAACGGCGACCAGTTCGTTATAGTAGAATTAGAATAGAATTCATTTGGGCGCTGTACAAAGTGTAAATGCAGCTTCCATTTGGAAACGCTCACGCAGTGCCCTAGTGGACAAGAGCTGTAAATTAGGTTAAGTGATTGAGGAATAAAAAGCTGAATATCAATAACTTGTCGAGATATCGTTGTTAATTCGCTTTGAAGAGTAAATAATCTGGGACGGAGTACTACAACTAAATTCTGAGACCCATTGCCATTACCACCGCGTGTATGGCAACTTTATCAGCAACACATGATTCGTTGGTTATGGATAGATATCGCTGGTGGTGGTGGTGGTGGTGGTTGTTGGTTTGGTACCTCTACCCGGAGGAAACAGGTTTCAAGAGTCATTGAAAAAGCCGAGAGCTCGTGAAATTATGACCACACCGCCCGAGTAGCAAACCGAGAAGGCAGAAGGGACGGAATCGGGCGCAAATTGCTATCCAATTCATTCACTACTATGGCGAGCCGTTTGTCGATTGACGATCGAATAATGATCCATCGAACGCAGGCTGTGTGTCGCAAAGCCGCCGGTGCGCGGTGGTTATTCATGAGCCACTTGAATGAACGGCGCTTGGGGGTTGATGGAACTGTGCGCAAAAATCATGGTTGTTTTGGGTAAATGGGCCACCATAGTAGTTGATCTTTCTATGGAAAAACTCATGGCCGTGGACTCTAAGCCTGGCAGCAGTTTTTGAGAATAGGTATACCAAGTACAATTCGTGGAGGTTTTGAGAACTATTACAAAACCAAAATGTAATAGTTAAGGCGAAACTGGAAGCACCTCATTTCTCATTTTTTTGGTTTTTGATTTTTCATTAAATAACGAAGCAATATTTTCAAAATCGGTTTTCGTACACATGTAGAGCTTGGTTCAAGGTATCTCCTGAATTTTTCCCTGGTGGAAAATGTTTTTCGTTTTTGCGGAAACCATTTTTTTGTGAAATTTAGTTTAAAAATGGTTTGTGCAAAAACGAAAAACATTTTCCACCAGGAAAAAATTCAGGAGATACCTTGATTCATACTCTACATGTGTACGAAAACTGATTTTGAAAATATTGCTTCTTTATTTTATTAAAAATCAAAAACCAAAAAGTGAGGAAATGGATCCAGTTTCGCCTTAAGGAATTTGTATAGTTCATATTAACTAACTGAATGGCGTTATGAACTGTTTTCCGTTCCTTATTTTACCATCATGGCATAAGAATTATAAAAAAGATAAAATATTCAAATTAATCTACCAGATTACAGAACCATTACCGTTTAAACCCGTCGTCGTGTGCCAACCCGTTTATTTGGAGGTAAAATCCATTCCAAATTACCTCTTACTTCACTGCAAAGTAATTTTCAACACGTTTAGCGCCCACAAAGGCATCACTTTGTGGTGTTCGATTGTCCTCCAGCTCGATCGATTCGTTTCCTAATTGCAAATAAATCGATCTTTTTTATTGTCCACTTCTTCTGCCATCCCCCTAGGAGGAGGCACACAACAACGTTACCATCATCGAAGTTTTTTCAGCTTGTGGCTCACACTGCAACTTCCTCATCTCCTAGCATCTCGAGCACATGTAAAGCGCACATTGCATTTTTGTTGCTCGGCTTACCACACGGTTGTCATTTCACTTTTTCCCTCGTCCCGTACAACGATCAAACGTTTTTATTTCCCCGTCGATCGATGATGGTCGACTGGATTCGATTTATGACTCCGGTTCAGGCGATATGAAACGAAACGCGATCGTGTCGCGTAGCCGCTGCTAGCTGGGCTAAGCCAACAACAAGAGGCCCGCAACCAGCTGTTTGGTTACCAAAGTGTGCCATTTGAGCTCTTCTTTCGATTGTCGTGCGTGATATCTCTTTCTTTGGCCTGCATGGGAGATAATCCGGGCACACAAATGCGGCATGTTAACCAATACACACTAGGCCTGTCCAGCTTTTCAAAAATGGTCTCTGATTCTCAAGTCCACCCCCATATTTTGATTGGCATCCTAAAAGAAGTAACTGGTCAAAATTTCAGCCAAATCCATTGAAATTAAGAGGTGCATCAAATCAATTTTGTGTTTTTCGACTATTTTTGAACTTCAAAAAATCATAACTACACTAAAACATGTCAAAACTTAATTCTTTCGGCAGAAATTGAAAGCTATACTTGTCTGCTACAACTTCTCCGAACAACGTGTGCCAATAAAATTGAAGGAAACATGTGTAATTATCACATTTGTAATCAGAAAAACCTCAAAAAGTTGATTTTTTGATAGATTTCGTTCTGGAACACCCTAATTTACTTATTAAGTTGGATTTTTCAAAACGGCATCATATTCTCCAATGTTTTTTGGTTATTTGCTTCCTTGACACCAATGCTGTAGGAGTTGAGCAAAAATTACTAAAATTCGTGCAAATCAAATGTGGCCTAAAAACTACCTTTTTGGAGGCAATCACGTTGTGGCGCGAAATTGTACCGAACGTAGTAGCTTTGCTTCCTAGTAGTTTGCCTTGGCTACCCCCTACCACGGGTGATAACAAACAAGCGCGATGACAGGTGTTGGCTATCATATCAGTGCTGACGCGATGCCACTTTTTGTGCGCCAAAGCGTGATTGCACCCGAAAAGCTAGTTTTTAGGCCACATTTGGCTTTCACGAATTTTAGTAATTTTTGCTCAACTCCTACAGCATTGGTGCCAGAGAAGCAAATAACCAAAAAACATTGGAGAATATGATGCCGTTTTGAAAAATCCAACTTATTACGTATATTAAGGTGTTCCAGAACAAAATCTATCAAAAAATCAATTTTTTAAGGTTTTTCTGATTACAAATGTGATAATTACACATGTTTCCTTCAATTCTATTGGCACACGTTGTTCGGAGAAGTTGTAGCAAACAAGAATAGCTTTCAATTTCTGCCGAAAGAATTAAGTTTTGACATGTTTTAGTGTAGTTATGATTTTTTGAAGTTCAAAAATATTCGAAAAACACAAAATTGATTTGATGCACCTCTTAATTTTAATGGATTTGGCTGAAATTTTGACCAGTTACTTCTTTTAGGATGCCAATCAAAATATGGGGGTGGACTTGAGAATCAGAGAACATTTTTGAAAAGCTGGACAGGCCTAATACACACAATTGTTGAAAGTCGAACCAAAATCAATAACAATAATTTCACATGTCTAGTCTAATCTAGTCTAGTATATTCACACACGGCCGTTTATTCAAAGAATCCTGGAAAATGATAGAACCGACTACTTCTATGATTTTGTTTTGTCATTACAGTCAGGTCTTTTTTTACGCGGCTTTCATTTACGCGGCTGCGTAAATGAAAAATCCATACAAAAAAAAGTCTTATTTTACTTTTTTTACGCGTTTTTTTTTTGGATTTTGAACTGAGTTTTTTTTACGCAGTACGTATCCCCCGCGTAAAAAAAAACCTGACTGTATTCATGTTTGCAGTAGGTACATCGGAAATTGTTTATTAAAAATATAAAACCATTGAGTGAGGACATCTCGTACCAATCGCTCATTTTTGTATGGAAAGCAAACTACGATAAAAGTCGGTGGAAGTGATGTTGCTAAGAAGATTAAAGTCCTTGGATTTTGGATAGAATACCGGTGTTTCATCCGTCAGTGACTGAGAAGGACATGTGATAGAAAACTCGGTACTAACGACTCGGTGAAGGACCGTGGTTTCAGCATCGTAGCGCTGCAGGAGATGTGTTGGACAGGATCCATGGTATGAACGTTTAGAGATAATCGTACCATCTATCAGAGCTGTGGCAACACACGCGAGCTGGTAGAAGCTTTCAGCGTGATGAGCGATATGCAAATGCAAAGACGCGTGATCGGCTGGTGTCCCATCGACGAAAGAAAGTGCAGGTTGAGGATCAAGGGACGAACTACACTCCGCAAGCACTGATGACAAGGACGCATTTAACGCACAGCTTGAGCGCCAGTATACCACCGCTACCCAAGCCACGACGTTAAGATCATCAGACCGACGCATGGAAAATTCAGCTTGTTGAAACGAAATCAAAGAAGGGAAGCTTTTGTTCCAATCCGTAGATACTGGCTGATATCGTTACCAGTTTAATGCCTTTTTTATTCAGTCTAGATACAATCATTTTTACAATTCACATTCGTCAAGGATGTACCTACTCCAACACTCCTCCTCATCACACACTCAGATCCAACGTTCTACTTGGCTGTACTTGTCGAGGAGGACCCCTTTCCAACTGCGGGCTCGGATCCAACCCAGTAGACCGACGCCACGACAGCAACGCTACTAGGATGTTCTCCCCGCAGCCACCTAATCGGCATTCTATCCTTCTACTCATCCCTACACATCCTCTGGACAAGATTGTCCGGAGTTGTGTCCTCCCCGCATGTGGCAACGCGACGCACACGGGGGGAAATTCTCCTCCATTTGGGAAATTTGTGCCATCGCCATGAACACGAGCCTATTCATCATTTACCTGACGGAAAAGGGAAGGAAAAAGGATAGGACAGGGGAAAGGACAGGTAAGGGAATACGATCGTCATACACGCAAAAGCGTACCACAATGGGCTCACATAGTGTCCTGAAAAGGACACCATAATAACGCATAAGCGTACCACAATGGGTTCAAACAGCACCCTGAGAAGGGCACTGTGATAACGAATAAAACGTAAAGAAAGCCTATAGCTCTTTACCACAGCGGGTCAAGAACAGCTGAACGTCCTGAATATTCAGGTTTCTGAAGTCAATTTCACTTAATAAGTGTTTTCCGAGTACTCGGAAACGCAGTTGCGCAAAAACTGGACAGTTACATATTAAATGATACGAAGTTCCATAATCGGATTCACAGCTATCACTGGCAAATGAATCAGCTTGCTGAATATTCGCCATGTGATAGCTGAGTCGGCAGTGGCCAGCCAATGCTTTGATCAGTATGCTGCAATTCTGCTTTGACAGATTTGTAAGATACTTCGCCACCCTTGGAGATGGCTCAGTACAATACAATTTTGTTTGACGACATGACTCCAAACTATTCCAGTATTGTTTGTGCTGAGTGGCAGCCCAGGTGTCAATCTGAAGCTTCACCCAACACTTGGATACCGGAATAGCTGGCTCAGGACCAATGAAGTCATGTGATGCTCCAGTGCGAGCTAACTCATCAGCCAATTCATTTCCAGCGATGGAAGAATGGCCAGGTACCCATACAAGGTGAACAGCGTTTGCTGAATTCAGCTCCTCGATTTGAGTTCGACAAGCGAGCAGAAGTAGGGTAAGAAATCAAACTTTGAACTAGTCAAATTGTAATCTTAATTTAAACCATTTCGAAATTCATTAAAACGACGTACTTTTTAGGCAAATATTGTCCCGAAAAAGATGTTAAACAGCTTTCCGTAATATAACCTGATAACATGGACTTTAAAAGCATTGAAAAAAGCGTTTTTGTCATGGAAAACAGGCAATTGAAAAATCACTGTGATTCCACCCATTTCCCCCCAGAGAAAGCACATTTTTTATGCACTCGTACAGCTCATGCATTGTATCACACGCAATATGTAAACACGTCAAATGAAAGCTTATTTATCGTAGAATCGACCAACCGAATAATATTCTGCATTATTTGTCATAAAATTATCAAACATAAGTAATTCTTTCTTGGAGAATGCTATCTTAAGTTGAACCATTTGTAATCTAAATTTGAACTAGTAAACGGGGGCGAGCTTCCAGTGTTGGCCTGCAGACTGCGCTAGTGGTTGCTTTGTTTACTCTAGGGGGATGAAAAATTCCAAATTTAGTTTCCAAGTTCCTGAAGAGTTTAGAACATTCTTAGCTGAAATTCCACTGCCTAATGAAAAATAATTATGGGAATTAGCAGATCCATGTGTTTTTCTATTGTTCAGCACGCAATTGGCTGTTGTGGGAGATGCTCAAGCTGCTGCCGCCAGTAGTTCAAATTAAGATTAAAATTGGTTCAAATTATGATTACGATGGTTCAAATTTAGATTAAAATCATTGTTGACGAATAATCGAATTTTTCAATGAAATTCGGTGCAAATACAAACTTTTTACCACTTAACACCTTATACCCGTGGCTTTCATGTACATACGATTTTGCCGTAGTAAATTATTTCCATGTGGAAGAAAAAATCACTCAAAATTTGCGCTACTTCGGAAAGCCGCAATTTCGTTCAACTTTTGATTACCTACCCTATATTACTTTGCTCATTAAGCGCTGATGAAGTGCTGATTGCACTCCGCACATAAGGGCAAAGATTTTGGCCTGAAAAACGGTGCAGTGTCTACCAAGTGAATAAGACTGATGCAGCCGACCTTCGAGAAGGGAGCCATCAGTGTAACATACGATGCCGTCTGAAATACTTCGATAACCAGATATCCACTCTTCCCGGGAAGGGAATTTGTCCTATATGTCCTATATGGAAAATTACAAGCAATTGTAAGATCACTTGCACCAAGGACAACTTTGTCCCAATTCACCAAAAGTGGAAACAACAAGGTGTGTGTTGAACTGCGGTTCACAGGAGTTTCCTCTAGTAAACCAAGTACCCATAGGCGGTAAGTGCAAGAAAGTGCTTCTTGTTTGAGATGAATGTGTAGTGGGGCAACGTCAAAGAGAACTTCGAGTGATGCCGTAGGAGTTGAAGAGAACGCTCCAGACATCGCCATTAAGCACATCCTTTGGAGATATTGTGCCTTGCAAGATAAATCCGCGAAACGCGTTTGTCTTCTTCTTTTCCATCAAGTTGCAAAAATATGACCGCACCACTATGAGCGGCCTGATGGTCAGAAAATCTGCATGCGGCGCTAATATCAAATCCACATGAGGCTGCGGCGATATAGCCGCGAGGAGATGCACGCGATACAGACGCAATGTGGAAATGGAAAAGATGGAGCCGCATCCCCCTGCAGCATCACTAAATAACATCCCGATTATTAAACACAAAGCCGACGAGGTGATGCGTATGCGTATAGTGAATCAATGTTGCGATAAATATCATTACGATTTCTTGCCACCTGAGTTGCCATTGTGTTAACTTTTGTTTCGACATGAACGGCCTGAAGGCTGCTGCGATGCTGCTGGGAGGATGACAGTATTTGTTCGATTTTGACATTGCGTCTGTATCGCGGTAATCTCCTCGCGGGCATATCGCCGCCGCCCAATGTGGATTTATTATGAGCGCCGCAATAGCCTAACTTTGATTGGACCGTTCTCATTTCACCCTTTTGCCACCACACAAGGCATCCATAGGCCAATATTGGACGAACAACAGTTGTGTAAATCCATCTGATATACTTGGGTTTTAAACCCCAAGTTGCACCAATGGTTCGCCGGCATTGCCCGAAGGCCATACAAGCTTTCTTGATTCTGAACTCAGCATGAGGTGTCCAGGAAAGCTTGGAATCAAGAATGACTCCAACGTACTTCACCTGTTCAGTCACATTGATTTCAGAATAAAAAAAACGCAAAGGTCGAACACCATTACGGTTTCGCTTTTTAGTGAAAAAACAATAAATGTTTTACTCGGACTTACCGAAAGGCCATATTGGCGACATCAACCCTCAACTACCTGAAGAGCGTTTTGCATCAGGTCGAAAAGGGTGCTGATGCACATACCGACTAACAATGTTAGGGGCCGTTCATAAACCACGTAGACTTTTTGGGGGGAGGGGGGGTCTAGGCAAAGTCTACGCTCCATACAAATTTTAAAATTTTTGTATGGACAAAAGTGTACGAGGGGGGAGGGGGGGCTGAGATGGCCAAATTTTGGTCTACGTGGTTTATGAACAGCCCCTTAGGTACCCAGCCAACCACATATCGTAAATCATTGTGTGGAAAAAATCGTATATTTTCATATATTGAATCAGAATTGTATAATAATATGTATATTTGTTGACAATGATTGCGTAAAATCGCATTTCATGCCAAATAAAATTTTAATTGCGATTTTGTTTCATATAGTCGTCTCCGATCATAAAAGGTGCGAGATACTATCGGTAGGATCGCACAGGATCGAATAGAATCGTGAAAAAAACATACATTCTTAGTGTCAAGCTGCAAGTTCGCTAGCATCGTATATATGATTTCTTTGAATCGTGGAAATCGTCGCTTCACATCATATATGAATCTGCTAAATCGAGCTTGCTACCTAAAGGTATGATAAAAATCGGTGAAATCGTAAACAACTATAACAATGTTGTATATTGATCGTTTGCGTCACGCTTGCGTCGTATACGAAGTGAATGAAATCGTGGAAATCGTATATTCATTTTTACAGTCGCATATGATTGTTACTGCACTTTTAATAGACGAATCTTAATCGTAAATGGTTTTGTTCACATAATTGTATGACGGAGAAAAAGAAAAAATGGTATTCATCACAAATTTGTATTTTTGTTGTTTTTGACACATTCCAACCATGGTAGCAATAATTTCAACCAAATATATAGGTTTTCATACTAGCAGATGGATGACTTACAATAAGTGATGTATAGATTCCAACAACGATGTGAATTCCGGGCCTCTTGCACGGCACCACTTTTGGTGCCGCTCAATGCACAACAACAACGCTCCCACCACAAGTCTCGCACCGTATCATGCTAATTTTTATTCGTTTCATGCCATTCACTTTGAACTCTCTATTTTCAACTTGGCAATATAGCCAATACAGATAACGCGCAGTTCTCAATCAAAGGACCTAAGTTCGATTCCCGCTGAACACCAATTGTTTTTTTTATTTGAAAATCTTGAGTCGTATATTGGTACTCGCAATCGTAATAAGATCATGCATAATCATATATTTAGACGGATAAAATCGGCGAAATCGTAGAAATTTTTCGAGAAATCGTAAATTATGTTGGATGGAATCGCAGTAATCGTATATATCCCTTTCGTGACGAACCAGCACAATTGTGCTGTTGACCGGTAGCAGTTTCGCATATTTCTTTCATCTGTGTAGACTTTGTTTTATGTGATGTAAACTGTTTCAATAATTCAGCCATTACTTATACTTGTTTGTGTGTAAACAAACTTTTGTTTATGTTGACTGTGAGATTTACCACAACAAGGTCAACAAAAAGTGGACAAAAACCGTAAAACATGAAAAAGTGTTGTCTGTTGCATAATTTTTATTTCCGATTTATCTAGGTAGTCAAAGTTAGAAATCGAAAGATAAAGAGTGGTTCTTTCAAATAAGGAAAAATAATTGTTGTTTTGTTGAGAAATCTAAGAGTTCTGGAGAGCCAAAGTTGAGCCAATTGTATGGAGATTTCAATTTTTTGCGCTCCGTCCCGAAAGGGATATGTTTCGATATGGCCTCCACTTCAGTATGTACACTGTGGTGCATATTTGATCGGAAAAACGCCGATTTTCATACAAAATGGCCAAGTTTGAGATGCTGTAACTATGGTTTGCTTTGATGGATTGAGCTCAATTTTTGACACGGAACTACAAATATGCTGTATTTTGTGTTGGTGTGCATCCACAAACACTCAATTTCCTAATCGCCGCTTGACGCAATGTCATGAAGAGCAGGGATGGGAACACTCACTTTCAAAGAGTTACACTCACTTGCAGTTTTCTCAGCTCAGAAGCGTGCAATCAATAAATGATGTATGGACGACTTTTGCCTTGTAGTTTTGCCTAAAACTTTGCCGAATAGAGTAGGGGTCGCACACGAATCCTAAAGTCGTATCAATGCTGTGAAAGTGACTCTCCACGAGGTGAGTGTAATTTACATTCACCTTGTGGAGAGTTGCCTTCTCAGCTCCCTCACGACTTCGGTATGCGTGGGCGACCCCTACTCTATTCGGCAAAGTTTTAGGCAAAACTACAAGGCAAAAGTCGTCCATACATCATTTATTGATTGCACGCTCCTGAGCTGAGAAAACTGCAAGTGAGTGTAACTCTTTGCAAGTGAGTGTTCCCATCCTTGATGAAGAGATATCGGTTTTTGGGCATTTGATGAATCCAATTGGAAATCATTGGAGATATACCATGACTTCGTGCGGCTTCCAATAGGCACGTTGTCAAAGGCATCTTCGATATCTAAGAAAACACCCAAGCAGGATTGCTTTTCAGCGAATGCCTTCTCGATATCGTAAACATCTTTGTGTAAAAGAGTCACAGTGGACTTTCCAGATTGGTAAGCATGTTGGTTCACATGAAGAGGCACATTGGCCAAATGAACATCACGAATGTGATGATCGACAATGCGTTCTAAGCATTTCAGAAGAAAAGAGGTCAAACTGATAGGCCTGAAACTCTTTGCTTCTTCATACGACGCCCGACCCACTATCGGAATAAACTTTACAGTAATATCCCGCCAGGGTTTGGGAATATACCCTGTAGCAAAACTGCAAACAAGTAGTTGTTTCAAAACACGTTTGAAATGATCAAATCCCTTCTGAAGCAAAATAGGATAAATCCCATCTGCCCCAGGAGATTTGAAAGGAGCAAAGCTATTGAGTGCCCATTCAATCGATTCTAAAGTTATGATACTCCGCGCCGAAGCTAAAGAATCATAACTACAAGAAAAGACATCAGGTTCATCCGAAGATGTAATATCCACACATCCGGGGAAGTGTGTACTGAATAAACATTCTAAAACTTCCTCATCAGAGGAAGTGAAATCACCATTTGGCAAACGAAGTTCGTTCACTTGAAAATCCTTAGATTTTGCAAGGATTTTGTTCAATCGACTGGCTTCACTCAGACTGGAAACATTTGTGCAAAGGTTTTTCCAGCCGGATCGTTCAGCAGACCGAAGAGCTTTCTGGTAGGCCTTGCGAGCCGACCTGAAAGCCTCCGATCCAGCAGAACGTCGTCTGTTTCAACTCTTTCTACATTGTTTCCTGAGCTTCGCCAGATCAGAGTTTCACCAAGGGGTTCCTCTTGTGTGTGGTCTTCACAGACCGCAGAGGGCAAGCCCCTTCAAAAGCTTCCATTATGAAGGCCGTTGTAGTATCAACGGCATTTAAATTACTTGGATTGTCAATGGATGGTGAGTATCCATGAAATTTGGCTGCAAACAAATCGGTAAAGAGATCCCAGTTGGTTGACCGGGGGTTCCTGAAACGCAAAGTTTGCGAAGTAACATTGACATGTTCAAACAAGATGTAGCGATGGTCACATAAAGTCCGATTTGAATGTGGTCTTCAACAAAGTTGTAACTGACAGAGTAGTCTAGGAGTACCAAAGGTCAACTAACACTCTAGGACACTTGGGGAAATTCTACGGTCAATTGAATGAAAATCGTCGATTTCCCACATAAGTAATTCCCCTACAAACTTTGAAGGGCTTGAACACTCTCAATTTTCAATCAAATCAGTTCATTTTTTTTGGAGAAGACTTAGAACCTGGTTACGAATCGAATAATCGGTTTTTGATCCCCACTAATGAATACGCCCCAAGCGAAAAGTCTCACTGTTGTAAATTCAGCCCGCAGTTATATTATAGTTTATATCGTGTTAAATATCACGCTTCCGGTTTATTTGTCCCGATGTCCACTCGCCTATGTGCTAACAAGAGGTACCGGAGGGTCAGCGGTATGTAGAAGTGAAAGATGATTCATGAGTTCGTTGCATTTTAGAACGAAAATAGCACCCATGAAGGTGACCAATGCCGGAGGATACGGTGGGCAGGGAATGTTGCAAGAATGCCGGACAGCAACATCATAAAATTTGTGTTTGTCACAGATCCGGCTTGTATAGATCGAGAGTGATCTCGCGAATATATAGCACGTTTTCGAGGTTTAAGTGATGCAGCATCAAACCGTAATGTGTAGCGTAGAATTGTTGACCCAGTCTTTTCTACGTAAAGATGTTATTTACACTAAATAGTGAATGAAACACACTGCTTCATGCTTCAGAGAACAGGCAGAAGGTAAAAATTCGTGTGTCCAAATTCTAACGCATACATACAGGCTGTATTTGCCTGTGCTTGCGCTCATTCAAATGCAAAAATGTGTTTCACTCACATCACATCACTGCTTTCGGTAGAAGCAGAAAAGCATAAACCGAAAAAAAAGTTCAAAACTGGTTATGGCCAGACCTTGTGTTATTTTGTAGTTATTATACTCGTACAGCACATAACGTTACATTTATGACTCAAAGGTTTGTTCACAGCAGAAGCCCAACGTGCTATACACCATGTACAAATCAAGCATCAAATTTCACCTCCCTCCATTCCATTATTCTTCCACGAAGCTCTTCTTCGTCCCAGAATTGTCATTCATTATCACCTACCTGCTCGGTTGATCCGACTGCACAACACAGATGGGCTTAACTGTTCCAAATAGCTGCTAATTGGAAATGCAATGAACCATTCAAGAAACGATGTCCGAACACTCTGCAAACCCAGTCAGCCAGCTTTTACATATGTTGAACAAAATGCAAACACAATGACGACTACTGTTGCAAGCTCAGCTCGCTCACTGCCGAATGCAATCAGTTGATCACAGTCGTCCACACGTAAAACAAATATTTACACGTTGCATGTCGTGCACAATCAATTATCACTCAAGCTATTAGCTCACTCTTATCAAACGGTTGCTTCGAAGATCATCGAAGCCTTCAACGAGACCTCCCGCCTAAACCATCAATTTCACTCACTCGTCAGGTAGAAAGTGTTCTTCCCGCGGGTTTGTTTTGATTTCGGTTTTCTGGAGGCTCGACTACTAGGGCACCTCACCTCTCAATAGGCTGGAGTGGGTGGAAACACGCGCGCGCGCCAAGCGATCTGCTCTCGTTGAACACCGAACGACAAATGAAATCACTGGAATGGAAAGTATTTTGTTTTCTTCTTTCCATCGTCCATCCTGCACCGCTGCGCTGCCGTCCGCCGTCACCATTTCCGCAAACCATTGCCGCCTTCTCACGGAGCTTCGGTGAACGAACGCCGCCACCACATCCATCCACTTCATTAGCCTATCTTCTCCGGCGCGGCGCTGGCATTGCCTGCCAGTGCCATGTGTCCGAGGCTCTGCTGGATCGTCGCGTCGTCTGCGTCTGGCTGGTAGGCTGACTGGCTGCGCGATCTTTCTCCTTTGCGCGAACTGTTTCTGCTGATGCGGTCTCCCAGCACGCAGACGCGCAGCACTGCAAATTCATGCGCGCACAGTGCTGGAGTGAGAACTTTTTACAAATTTAAGAATAGTTATAATTTTTGCTTCGTTTTTTGCTCGGGTAACCTTTGGTAATATGCGCGCTAGTATGGTACACGCTTGTATGGAAAAAATAAATCCTCGCTCCAGTCGACTTTTTAGATCCCATTTAGGTCCCATATGAACTGTACAAAATTTCAGCGCAATCGGTGAAACTATAATTTAGCGCAAGCGGTTCAAAGTTTTCATAGGATTTACTATGGGAAAAGTTACATTTTCAGATAAAAAATCCCAGAGTCCCTTGTCTCCTTAATTCAAATCGATCAATGTTTCTTGTAGAATAATCAATTATGAAACTTTCCTTCGAAGACCGCAAAACAATTGGATGCTTATGGAAAAAGTTATTGATTTATTACCAATTAGTGATCCAACGAACGGCTTTTTATTTTGTTTTATCAGCAGCACTGCTGCTGCCGTTGTTACATGGGGTGGCGGGAGGCATCACCACCCCCAGAAACAGCAGCAGCCAAGGCAGCAGCTACAGTGCTGCTAATAAAACAAAACAAAAAGCCGCTCATTGGATCACTAATCGGTAATAAATCAATAACTTTTTCCACAAGCATCCAATTGTTTTGCGGTCTTCGAAGGAAAGTTTCATAATTGATTATTCTACAAGAAACATTGATCGATTTGAATTAAGGAGACAAGGGACGACCTCTGGGATTTTTTATCTGAAAGTGTAACTTTTCCCATAGTAAATCCTATGAAAACTTTGAACCGCTTGCGCTAAATTATAGTTTCACCGATTGCGCTGAAATTTTGTACAGTTCATATGGAACCTAAATGGATTCTAAAAAGTCGACTGGAGCGAGGATTTGATATTTGTCCCATACTAATGCGCGCTCGAGATATCGGTATCTATACCTACACTGAGGCAAAACAACTTAGGAAGAACGTAAGATCCCCTTATGATTTGGCGACACTACGATTATTGTTGAAAGTCATACATTTCACTTATGATTGAAGAGGAGAAAAACCCATGTCCATTCACTTACCAATATCATAAGTTTCGCTTAAAAACATCATAGGATCAAAATTATAACTATCGTATGTTTGTTCTTATTGAGTTCATCTATTAATATGAATGGAAATCAAAATTACAAATTATGAATGTCATGTCGCAAAAGAAATAGTATTCGTATTCTAATCTATGTTTATTTTATGAATTAGTTCCTACTTCAATTCTATACTACTTTTTGTCATGTTTCTAGGTTCGCGTAAGTAAAATGATCGATCTCTCTCTATCGAATACTTGAAATAAAGCGACAAGGAGCGTGTTTGACTGTCTTTTCGTTTGAAAATGCAATTTTGCATGAGTGGCAAGCGTTCAGCGGTGGAAAAAGGGCAGATAAATCTGCTTCTTGTTACTTTTATCAAAACGTTAGGATCGATTAAGAGAGACCGATCGTTTTACTTACATAATTCCATTGTTGATTTGGAAACAGAATTTATGGATACTTGAGAATTTCAATCCTGTTGATTTTGTGTCCGGTAATTCTAAAAACAGGTCTGTGAGTATACAATGCCTTTTCGTCTATAAGACGCAGCTAACTGGAATCCATACCCTCACTGTTACATTTTTCATAGATTTCAATTATAACTTTTTCACAACCATGTCGTTTATAACAATCATAAGTTGTTGGTATGGAACGCGTGCACAACATCTATGAAATCAATAAGCGTGTTTTGAAACAGAAAAATCATTCGTTCATAAGTTGCGACTTTTGAAATTCCTAAGTGTTTTTGCCTCAGTGTAGCGTTCTTTCGCGATTTTTTCCCGGAAAGTTAATCAGTCGTTCTGTGATTAAGGTGGGCTAGTATCCATTGGCGTAGCTAGGATTTTATCCTGGAGGAAGCCCAGGGGGGGCTAACTTGAGATGAGTTTTGAGCGGGATGAGCGCCCGATATGTGAATATGCAAATCGGTATTGTAGTTTTGAGTAATCAAAATTACTTTTAGATTTGTTCATAGTTTCGTAAACTATTTATATGAGTACGAACAATTCCTCCACGATTTTTTTCAATAGCTTGCTTCAGTGATTCCATCATGGCTTCTTCCAGAAATTCAATCAAGAATTCATCTAGGGAATTCCACTAGACATTTTTTCGGGGATTTGTCCTGGGATATCTTTAGCGGTTCCTCCAGTAATTGTTCCAGTGCTTTTTTCGAGGATTCCTTCGGGAATTTCACCAGAGATCCTTTAAGGTATTTCTGCAGGTATTCAGAGATTTCTACAGGGATTTCTTCATATATGCCTTCCAGAATTCCACTAGAGATTGCTCCAATGATTACATCTGGAATAATTCGAAGTATTTCTGCAGGAATGTATTCCTGAAATAATTTTAGAAAATTTAACTTAAGAGATTATTAAAAAATACTCTAAGAATTGCTCCTGGAGTTCCTCCATGAATAGTTCCACGGAATTTCCCTAAGATTTTCCATAGAGATTTATTTAGGAATTCCTCCTGAGGTTCCTCCAGAAATTGTTTCAGGGATTCCTCCAGGTTTCTGTCCAAGAATTCCCCCAGGGATTCTTCCAAGTAATTCTCTAGAAATTCCTCTAAGGATGCCTCCTGGAATTCCTCAAGAGGTTTCTTAAGAATTACCCCAAGAATCCCTTCAGAAAGTCCTCCAGGAATTGATCTAGGAACTCCCATAGGAATTCCTTCAGAAATTACTACCGCAATTCTTTCAGGAATTCCTCCTGAAATTCCTCCAAAAATTCCTCTGGGAATGCCTCTAGAATTTCTTCAGAAATTTCTCCTGGAATTTCTTCAGAAGTTCCTCCAGTTATTGCTTCCAGAATTTCTCTCGAGATTCCTCCAGGAATTCTTCCAGGGATAGTTCCACGAAATTTCCCCAAAAATTCCTTTACAAATTTATCCAGGAATTCTTCCTGGGATTCCGCAAGGCATTTGTCCAGAACTTCCTACAGGAATTTGTCCAGAGCTTTTCAGGCATTCCTCCTGAGGTTCCTCCAGAAATTGCTTCAGAGATTCCTCCAGGGATTTTTCCAAGAATTTTCCCAGGGATTCTTCCAAGAATTTCTCTAGAAATTTCTCCAAGGATTCCTCTAGGAATTTTTCAAGAGGTTTATTCAGAAATTTCTCCTGAGAGTTTCTCCATGGACTCATCCCGCGATTTCTCTAGGAATTCATCTGGAGATTGCTGTGAGAGTTCTTCTAGAGGTCCCTCCCAGAATTGTTCTAAAACCTCCAACAGGAATTCATATAAGAATTTATCCAAATATTGCTCCAGGAATTAATCCAGGAATTTCTTCAGGGAATATTCAAGGAAATTTTCCAGTGTTTCCTCCAGGGATTTCTTAAGGAATTTTTCGGCATGTCTCCAGGAATTTATCCAGGCATTCCTCCAGAAGTACCTCCAGAAATTTCTAAAGGGGTACCTCCAGGAATTCCTCCGGAATTCCTTCAGAAATTACTACCGCAATTTCTCTAAGAGTTTATCTAGAAAATCCTCCAGGGATTCATTAATAAATTCCTTCCGGAGTTAGTACACGAATTATTCCCATTATTCTTCCTGTGATTTCTGCATGAATTCCTCCTGAGATTTCTATAGGAATTCCTTCAAATATTTTTTCAGGAATCCTCCAGGAAATCCTCAAGGGGTTCATTCAAAAATTTCCCCAGAAATTCTTTTCGAAATTTATTCAAGAATTATTCCAGGTATTCCTCCTAGCATTCTTCCAGGATTTCATCCAGGCATTTCTTCAGGGACTCCTCCAGGACTTCTACCACGAATTTCACCAGGAATTACCCCAGGTATTTCTTCAGGAATACCTCCGGGAATTTATTCAGGAATGGATCCAGGAATTCCTCCAGGAATTTCTTCGGAAATTCCTAAAGCAATCCCTTCTGGAATTCCTCCAGAAATCCTTCCAGGGTTTCCTCCAAGAATTAATCCAGGAATTTCTTATCTACGGTTTCTTCTACACATTCCTCCAGGAATTATTTCATGGATTCCTCCAAAAATTCCACCGATGATTGCTCCAGTAATTCTTTCAGAAATGCCTTCTGAAATTGCTGCTGGAATTCTTCCAGAAATTCCTCTGGAAATTTCTCCTGGAATCCATCAGAAATTCCTCTCAGAACTCCTCTAGGAATTTCTCTAGGAATTTCTTCAGAAATTTCTCCATCGATTCCTTTCAGAATTCCTCTAGAGATTCTTCCAGCAATTCATTGAAGGATTCCTCAAATAATTGATTAAGGGATTCCTCCTGGAATTCTTCCATGAATAGTTACATGGAATTTTCCCAAGATTACCTATAGAGATTTGTTCGGGAATTTCTGCTGGGATTCCGACTGGAACTTGTCCGGAAGTTCCTTCAGGGATTCCTCCAGGGTTCTTTCCAAGAATTTCTCTAAGAATTTTTCCAGGAAGAGGTTTCTTCAGAAATACCCCTTAAGAAAGTCCTCCAGGAATTTATATAGGTATTCCATCAGGAATTTCTATAGCAATTCCTTCAGAAATTACTACCGCAATTTCTCTAGGAAATTCTACAAGGGCTCCATAAGAAATTCCCCCAGAAATTCCTCTCGGAGTTTTTACAGGAATTATTCCAAGTATTCCTTCAGGGGTTCCTGCATGAATTCCTCCTGAGAATCCTCTAGGAATTCTTTCAAGGGTTTCTTCAGTAATCCTTCAGGAAATTCTCCAAAGATTCCTTCAGAAATTCTCCCAGCAATTTCTCTGGGAATTTATCTAGGAATTATTCCAGGTATTCCTCCAGGATTTCATCCAGGCATTTCTCCAGGGACTCCTTCGGGAGTTCCACCCCAGGGACTCCTCCAAGATTTACCCCAGGTATTTCTTTAGAAATTCCTACAGCATTCCTCCAGGAAATTCTACAGGAAATCCTTCAGAGATTGCTGCAGATATTCTTTCAGTAGATTCTTCAGGAAATTCTATAGGAATTTTTCCAAGGGATTCCTCCGAAAATTCTTGCAGGTTTCCTCCAGGAATTAATCCATGAATTTGAACTCCTCTAGAAATCCGTCCAGAGTTATTTCACGGATTCCTCCAGAAATTCCACCGGGAATTCCTCCAGGAAAATTCTCTTATGCTCCAGGCATTACTCCAGGAACTTCTCCAGGGATACATTCTTCAGAAAATTCTCCAGGATTTCCTCCAGAAATACATCTAGGGATTGCTGAGAAAATTTGCTTATGATTTCACAAAAAAATTGTGTCTACGACGCTTCGTTCTTGAGTTATGATTTTTTAAAGTAGGTGGTGTCTGTGGAAAATGTTTGTTTGCCACTGGAGTTTTCCGGAAAATTATGCGACCCTGATTTTTTTTTCAGTTTAGTTTTTGTTCATAAATATATGAACCCTTCCTATGAAAAAAAAATTCATCAACCTTCAGAACCTTCGTACCAATTTGTACGATGATAAAAAACATCTCCCAATGCTCCAGGCACTAGTCCAGGAACTTTTCCAGGGATTCCGCTTGGAATTTGTCCATAAGGTTCTCCAGGATTTCTTCCAGAAATACATCTAGGAATTCCTCCTGTGATTTCTCGAAGAATTCCTCCAGGAATGCATCCAGAAATTCCTCCAAGGCTTCATCTAAAAAATTTTCTAGCAATTTTACAGGGATTTCTGATACGAATTCTTCAGATTATTTTTCCTGAAATTCCTCGCATATGCTCTTCGGATTCCTCCAGGTATACTTTCAGAAATTTCTCCAGGGATTCCTGCAGGAATTGCTCCGAGAATTCCTGTAATGATTTCTTCCGAAATTTCGCTCGAGATTTTTTTTTAAATATTCAGCGGTTAGTTCAAAAATTTCAGTAATCCGTTCACAATCTTTTTCAGGGATTCACCCCAGGGTTGTTTTTAGGATTACTTGAAGATTTTTTCGAATAATTTGAAGTATTTCTAGAGGAATTCCTCTAGCGATTTGTATTGGAATTCTTTTAGGAAATTTTAGTGGGACACAGAAGCCAAAAAATTCTCTAAGAAGTCATCCAAGAAATTCTTTCACAATTATCTAAGAGAAATCTTTAAGAAGTCCAATCATGAATACCTTTAAGATTACCATTGCAGCACCAGCTTTTATATATATTAAAACTTCCTCAATGACCATTTTAATTTGTGCATTGTTTGATAAACGCACAAATACCCCTGGCCCACGAAATAAAAGAAATTAATAGTGACCGACTATAAATCACCTCCAGCATGGTTTTAATGAATACACTCGCGTTTACACTTCAGCTACATGAATCATTTCTTATTATGTGACATCTATTCGCACTAAGTATTCAAAAACTTTTGTTGGAATTCCGTTGCAAAATCAACCAGATTTTTTCCCACATGAGCATGAGCATGAGCATAGATGACCGCACAATTCGTAGTTGCTACTCCGTGATTGACCAGAGCAATCGAAATTGCACAAGGAACCAATGAATAGGGCTTGGGACTAGCTTACTATTCTCAATGTACACAGTTCGAGAGCTCTTAACTTTAATAAGGTCAATAACGGCG
This sequence comes from Aedes albopictus, assembly GCF_035046485.1. Lineage (NCBI taxonomy): Eukaryota > Metazoa > Arthropoda > Insecta > Diptera > Culicidae > Aedes > Aedes albopictus. The sequence goes on along the minus strand of NC_085137.1, from coordinate 196,439,065 downwards.
CCGGCCACGTCCTTACGGTCATCGAGGATGGGAGGAAATATTAGTAAGACAAACGTTGTTATAAAGACCGCGAATCGCTGCATCTCCACGTTTGTCTCAGGAAGGAATTTTTTGCTAATAGGGTAAGGTTCATTGTCAGTCCGGGAGTCACCTATGGTTGGTGATATGATTTGACAATGGATCAATATACACAAACCGCCGTTAACAACCGACCACTTTTCGACGCAGAAACTAGCCAAAAAGAAAATTCTATCGCGCGTCTCCACTCCACTAGGGAGCAGAAACCTTTAGTCTATTCCACACAGAAATACACTGAACGCGACTCACTTGTCGGCGCCCGGATTTTTTCTCGACCTGCGAGCCCGAACTAACATTTTTCACTCTTTTGTGTAAATGCAAAAAATGAAAGAAAATATTTATTATCAACTAAGAGTGTATTGGGAACTAGCGCCGAGGGGAGGCGAAAAATTCGGAACCGACTCGAGCCAAGACGCGTCCACCGCACACTGAATTCCGAAAAAGCGGCCTGTACACTTTGCCTCCAAAAACTCACTAAATCGCCCCGTACGAAGATGAGCAGTCAAATAGACGACGACGACGACGACGACGACGCGCACCTACCAGATTTTTTCCCACATGATACTTGAATTCCACAAAGAAGCTCTTAACCATATTTTGCAGTAATGCTGCTAGAAAACTCAAAGATTCTTAAAGATACCCATCAAAGAATTCCTGGAAATTATCATTTAGATTTAATTTCTCAGCGATTTAAAAAAGAAGATGTACAAAGCATTGCTATTTATATAATTCTGGTTGTATTATATTTCCAAACAAAACTTATTAATTACATAGACCATTTTGAACAATGATCATGTAAAGAGTGACAAGTTGAGATGCAGTTACCAATAAATATTATGCCAAATAAATGTCTGTTATAGATCTATGTTTGTACCACGGCAGTGGTTTTCAGATTTTTTTCTAATTTCCATATATAATGTCAAATTTCTGGGGGGGGGGGGGGGGGCTGGCCCCCTAGGCCCCCCTCTAGTTACGCCAATAGTGCCATTGCTTATCATGCACATCAAACATATATGTTTTGCATGTGTGATAACAGCCCACATCACCATATTTCCAAATATGTAAGATGCAAAAATGCTGCACAATTTTTTAACTGACTGAACCAGTGCTACTTTTTTTGTGCATGTATGCATAATGAACACGTGTGACCCACCGAAACCAGTTGATGTTGAGGCATGCAATGTCTGTTATTGTGGGTTATTCCATTCCATCCATCTGGCCAGTCCGATGATGCGACCGACGGTGATCTGAATAATGTACTCTCCCGCGACCAGTATATGATCACATTTTTCCGCTCTGCATATTCTGCAAAGCACCCCAGGCCCAGATGATTCACTTGAGCGCATCGGATGGCTCTGCTGCTCCCGGGTTACAGGTAGGGGAGAACGTTTCAGAACACATCAAAGAATAATGAACTCTTATCGCCTGGAAGTTTTGTTAAATGCTTTGAACTAATTGGGTTCTTTAGGGGTATCAGGATTATTTCATAATCGGATTCTCCGCCCAAAAATTAGTCGAAATCCAAAATTTCATAATTTTTGGAGTCCGGGAACTATTTTTAAAATTCATTTAAAGTTTGTATGGGGAAATTTTTTTGTTCGGGTCGAACTGTCACTTTATCGATTGAACTGTCATTCTATCCACGAAAATTAAAACTGTTTTGTTGATTTAACCATCAAAACAAAGGTATTGGAATCCAATAAAAACACGTTATACTCAGAAAAATGAGCTCTTTCGATTAGGCTATAGAAAATAGCAATATTTTATTCACTAAACAACCCAATTGCAAAACGTATTCCATATAATTATCGAGCAAACGTAGTCTTTTTTGTTTATTTTTTAATTCCGCACAGTTTTGAACTACCTCATCACGGAAGGAACTCATTCTTTACCCGAAATTAGACCGTTACAAATATTTATTTCATTTATTGTCCCACTGCTCTGCTCGTGATCTCAAATCTCATAAAACTAAACCAGCGAACTGCATTTTCATATTTTGAGCATACAACAAGTGAGAAGAAACGAAATAAAAATTACACTATTGTAGTTGTTTAAATCTTGAGATTTGTGCATAGATATTCTAAGACACTTGTCCGTAAAATTTATTAGGCATCAGTCATGTACGTATTGGACGAGCAACCATGCGCTTCCGTCATTGACATATTTTTTTTCAGATTAACCCGCAAAGCTTCATAATATCTTGCAGGTCACGTATGTAAATAGAACGATTTAACCCTCGTCCTGCATTAGGGTCATTATGACTCCAAAACGTCAGCGAGGTAAGCGTCGGCTAATGCACGACTAAGGTTAAAAAGGATGTCATTGAATTATCTCATCAATCCAATAGAGGAAACGAAAACTAGGAAAGATTTGTCATTTAAGGCATGTTGGCCATCGATCCATTATGAATATCCTCCCCTATTCGGCTATGACGCACCCAGCCAAAGAGAGTGAATGGAATACAGCCCCTCCAGGCAAATGGAGAATGCAAGACGTGATTCACTTTCAAGATCATACAGCCGCCCAAGACGCAATGCAGCCCCTGAATGGTGTAATCTTTGTGGTTGGGTTTTCAGAGGGAAGTTGTGTAGGTACATGGCAATCCATTAAATTGTTCTAAGGAACTATTTTTCGGATTATTAGCCAGCTAATGTGGCCAAGGATGAGTCAAACTGTGTGTATAATCAATCAAAATAAGATCATTTGTCCGTGAACCCGCAAAGATTATGCGGCATTTTTTGTGGTTCCAAATATTTAAGCTTAACAAGCTATTCGACAGGTTTGCTCCGCGATACAAAAGCATCGAAAAGTTGATCACCTTCGTTCGTCTATAGATCCCATGTTATGGGACGCGCCAGGCAACAACCAACAACGGCGTGAAGATTGATTGCTGCATCGATGATGTTTTCGTTCGGAAATAGATTTGTTTCATTCTTGCCATAGGGTTTCGCGAAACTAAAAAATAAGTAGGGAGCCGAGTCAATTGGGCAGTGGCTTCTGTTTTTGGGTTCTTTCCGTTATAACTCAGACAACTTTGATCCGATTGACACAATTTTTGGAATGCGGTAGGATTAGTATCTAGCCGTGTATAAAATTTCAAGTCAATTGGCTTGCAGTTGATTGACAGGGTATCTACTCATAAGACAAAATAAAATTTCCTGAGTTTTCAAGTTTTTTCCACCGTCCCCCCTGGTGGTTGTTTTAAATGTTGATACCGTCAAGTCGCCATTCACCGTGGGCCTTCGAATATTTTTTCATTATTTCCATATTACAATGGAATCGTATGACAATTTCACATTGATTTCACCAATACAACACTAATGAATTGTTACCATGTCAAAACGCGGGTTAGAAACTTTTTACAGTACCATTTTGACACTAAAGTCTGTTTACATGAGGGCTGCAAAACGGTGAGTCGATAAGGAGAGCGTTCAACATAGCTCTGGTCCTACCTCATGCTTCCACAGGTCAAGCGATGACAAAGACCGCCAGCTAAGAGTTGTGTGCTTAGCTGGTAGTGCAGCCTGGGCACTGTTGTCCTTCTGACTTCAGCTAGATTGAGGAGGTACGATTCGAGCGTTTGTTCACCAAGGAGGTGCGGCTCAAACAGCGACTGTTCTGGCACCCAGCGGCTGAGTAAGAAACGCTGCACCACGCCCAGCTAGATCCAAGGTGGTAGCCCCAACAGCGTGGTCGTCCTAGTGTTGGTTGGGACGTTAAACAGAACTGGCACGATGGCCCTTCGGCGAGACAGGAGTGTTGGCGTAGGCCCAATAAGCCACCCGTAAAAATCCCCATTGCGAATAAAATTAGGAGAAAATACGACTCGATACAATTGGCAAAGACCCACGCGACGAAATAAGGACTACATTTGGAAACTTGGAACATGGAATTGCAAGTCTCTTGGTTTTGCAGGATGTGACAGGATAATCTACGACGAACTACATCCCCGCAACTTCGACATCGTGGCGTTGCAGGAACTTTGTTGGACTGGACAGAAAGTGTGGAAAAGCGGGCATCGAGCGACTACCTTTTACCAATGAACTGGGAACAGGATTTATAGTGTTGGGCAAGATGCGACAACGTGTGATCGGGTGGCAGCCGATCAAGCCGATCAAGGATGTGCATGTTGAGAGTTAAGGGCCGTTTCTTCAACTACAGCATCATTAACGTCCACTGCCCACACGAAGGGAGACCCGATGACGAGAAAGAAGCGTTCTACGCGCAGCTAGAGCAACCATACGATGGTTGCTCGCCGCGTGACGTGAAAATCGTTGTCGGCGACATGAACGCGCAAGTAGGAAGGGAAGAAATGTACCAACCGATAATCAGGCGAAACAGCCTGCACGCCGTATCAAAATAACGGCCAGCGATGCGTAAACTTTGCAGCCTCCCGTGGTATGGTAGTCCGAAGCACCTTCTTCCCCCGCAAAGATATCGACAAAGCCACCTGGAGATCACCCGATCATCAAACAGAAAACCAAATCGACCACGTTCTAATCGACGGTAAATTCTTCTCGGTTATAACCAATGTCCGAACATACCGCAGTGCGAATATAGATTCGGATCACTACTTAGTCGCTGTATGCATGCGCTCAAAACTTTCGACAGTTATCATCACGCGTCGAAGTCGAACGCCGCGACTCAACATCAAGCAGCTGCGTAACGTAGAAGTGGCTCAAGACTACGCGCAGCAGCTAGCAGTGGCCCTACCAACGGCAGAGCAACTTGGCGCAGCTACACTTGAAGATGGCTGGAGGGACATCCGATCCGCCATAGGTAGTACTTCGGCTACAGCACTAGGCTTCGCGACTCCGAATAACAGAAACGACAGGTACGACGGCGAATGTGAATAGTTGAAAAACGAGAAAAATGCAGCATGAGCGAGAATCCTGCAACACCGTACGAGAGCGAATGAGGCACGTTACAGACAGGCGCGGGACAGACAGAACTCAGTCTTCCGGATGAAGAAGCGCCAGCAGGAAGAACGAGATCGCGAAGCAATGGAAGAGCTGTACCGCGCTAAGGACACACGAAAGTTCTACGAGAAGCTGAACCGCTCGCGCAGAGGCTTTGTGCCACAAGCCGACATGTGTCGAGATAATCACGGGAATGTTCTCACGAGCGAGCTGTTCTTACGATTGCTCACCTCAATGGCGACGTTACAAGTACCGAAGGTGGCGTGGTAACAGATCTAGGAGTATGTGCACAGGACGAAAGGCTTCCGGCCCCTGACCTCCAAGAGATTGAGGAGAAAGTTGGCCGGTTGAAAAACATCATAGCCGCTGGAGCAGATCAACTACCAAGCGTGCTTCTAAAATATGGTAGAGAAGCACTGGTGAGAGCACTACACTGGGTCATTACCAAGATTTGGGAGGAGGAAGTATTACCGGAGGAATGGATGGAAGGTATCGTGTGCCCCATCTACAAAAAGGGCGACTAGTTGGATTGCGGGAACTACCGCGCGATCACACTACTGAGCGCTGCCTGCTAAGATACTCTCTCAAATGTTATGCCGCCGTCTATCACAGATTGCAAGAGACTTCGTGGGGCAATATCAGGCTGGATTTATGGGTGAACGCGCTACAACGGACCAGATGTTCGCCATCCGCCAGATGTTGCAGAAATGCCGCGAATACAACGTGCCCACACATCACTTGTTCATCGATTTCAAATCGGCGTATGATACAATCGATCGAGAACAGCTATGGCAGATTATGCACGAATACGGATTCCCGGATAAACTGATACGATTGATCAAGGCGACGATGGATCGAGTGATGTGCCGTGTTCGAGTATCAGGGACACTCTCGAGTCCCTTCGAATCTCGCAGAGGGTTACGGCAAGGCGATGGTCTTTCGTGCTTGCTGCTTGATGTTGATTGTCATTGCCTGCAGGTGTTACTAAATACCTTCGAATCGAAACTGTTTGACGTTGAGTGTAGAGAAGTGCCACGTTACATAAGTGACCCGATTTTGTCAGCCCCTTTCCGGAACACATTTTTTGCTCTCTTCAAAAACTTCAACAGTTTTCCAAACTTTTTATGCCTCTATGTTCGGCATCTCAGCTGTAGTTTGATGATAAATAATAATAAATTGCTGAAATGAGACCGTAAGATAATGAGAGCAAAAAGTTTGTCGCAAAATGGGGCTGACAAAATCGGGTCCTTACTGATTGTTCAGTAGGAAGCGACATCCAAATCGTTTCCCATATACACTGTGCGGAGCCACACTAGAACGAATGCAATGTGTCCGTGATCTGGGTGTTCTGTTAGACGAAGAGCCGACATTCAACTTGCATTATAACGACATCGTCTCGAGAGCAAACAAGCATCTTGGTTTTGTTCTTAAGATGAGCCAAGGATTCAGAGACCCACTGTGCTTGAAGTCATTGTACTGTGCTCTGGTACGTTCCATTCTGGAATTTGCTGCTGTGGTATGGTGTCCATTTCACATAAGCTGGATAACTCGAATTGAATCCGTGCAGAAGAAATTCGTGCGATATGCCCTGAGAAATCTTCCCTGGCGTGATCCGGAAAACCTGCCTCCATATGCGGAACGCTGTCGTTTATTGGGGATCGATACTCTGGAGGACCGGCGTTATGCGTCGCAAGCCACTTTTGTTGCAAAATTGCACGAAGGTGAAATCGATTTGCATAACATTTTGGCAAACATCGATATCTACGCCCCTGAGCGACCCCTGCGTAACAGGAGTTTCGTTAGTCTCGGTAGCTCAAATACTTTATACGGGCAACATGATCCGACTAGACACATGACAATGAAATTCAGCCAAGTTTTTCCTATCTTCGACTTCAATATACAAACTTCGACGCTGCGTAACCGTTTTATAGAATATTTTAGACGTAATTAACTTTGTGCTGTGTATGTTTTTAAGTTTATATTCATTAAGACAATTTTTATGTCAGATGGATCAAATCAAATATAAATAAATAAATAAATAAACATTGCTTTAGAGGGTGTAATTAAGAGAGCGGGGATAAACTCGAGTGGGACGATTTTTACGAAGTCCGTTCAGCTGCTTGGTTTCGCTGATGATACTGATATCACTAGTTTACAGCATTTTTGAACTCGGTAAGCTGATGATCGTTTTTGGTGTAGAATCATGCCCTGAGTTCGAAAACGCGAAGGAAAAAAAAATACAGTAGAGTGGAAATTTTTTCGACTTTCCATACAAGATTGATGATTTGAAATCGATTTTTGTTCTATTTTTAAGCAAAGTCGCTCACTTCACACATCTCATTCTCCGTAATCAATACTCCGATTGAGCTGATTTTTTTTACTGTAACTCGCCTACATATGATGTGTCAAATATACATTGAGAAAGAATTTTTAAATTGTTTTTTTCTTATTGAAAAAATATATTTCTTCATATATTTTTGGAAAATTTGCTAAAATTTAAGGAGATCGTCCCTAAAACTCGCCAATATCTTGAATCTCATCAATCTGACACAAAACCTGCATTCAGATGATCGAATGGTATTATATTTAGCTTTAAATTTATGGAAAAAGATTTAAAATTGGTTGAACAAAACGCAAGATATTTGAATTTTAGTTAATTTAATATTTTAAAAAGTTGTAAACCTCAATATTGAGCTAAAACTCAAAAACTGTTCTACTTTAAATTTTTGAAGCACGGTTTCGAAATCAGCGCTCAATTATGCTTCAAAAATTTTGGTCGTTGACCGAAGTTCACGACTTCCGTTTTATTTTGTAAACTAGTGTATTATAGCTCGCAAATTTGAGACGATGGCGGAAACGTACATCCGACTAAAGAGTGAAGCCAAGCGGATTGGATTAGTCATCAATGTGTCGAAGACAAAGTACATGATGGCAAAGGGCTCCAGGGAGGAATCACCGCGCCCGCCACCCCGAATTTATATCGACGGTGATGAAATCGAGGCGGTTGAAGAATTCGTGTACTTGGGCTCACTGGTGACCGCCGACAAAGACACCAGCAGAGAAATTCAGAGGCGCATTGTGGCAGGAAATCGTTCTTACTTTGGACTCCGCAGAACTCTACGATCGAATAAAGTTCGCCGTAACACGAAGTTAACCATCTACAAAACGCTGATTAGACCGGTTGTCCTCTATGGGTACGAAACATGGACCCTACGTGCAGAGGACCAACGCGCCCTTGGAGTTTTCGAACGGAAGGTGTTGCGTACCATCTACGGCGGAGTGCAGATGGAAGACGGGACTTGGAGAAGGCGAATGAACCACGAGCTGCATCAGCTGCTGAGAGAACCAACCATCGTCCATACCGCGAAAATCGGGAGGCTACGGTGGGCGAGTCCCGTCATCAGGATGTCGGATAGCAACCCGACTAAAATGGTTCTCGAGAGTCATCCGACCGGTACAAGAAGACGTGGAGCGCAGCGAGCTAGGTGGGTCGACCAAGTGGAGGACGATCTGCGGACCCTATGCAGAGTGCGGAACTGGAAACAAACAGCCATGGACCGAGATGAATGAAGATGGCTACTATGTACTGCAGAGGCCACCCTGACCTTAGCGTGATCGGTAAGTAAGGTATACCACACGGCTTCTCTTACCATGTTCATACTCCTAACATTTCCTAACTATTGATGTTAACCCAAAATGAAAATGTGATTTTCAAAAATATCCTGAAAACGGTACAACATATGTACCGATATTAAGGAGTCAAATAATGCCACGTACCTCTTCAGCTCATTGTTTAGACTCTAAACAATGAGCTGATAGAACAATTGTTCATCATATTTTCTAATAACGAAATTCTTTACAACGTTACTGAAGACATAAACACGTTATCGTCACTGATGAGATTAAAAAAAATGAATTTCACTCACACTTCTGAGAGAATTACTCTGAAATGAGGTTGCCCGTGTTTGCAAACAATAAATTTTATGAAAATATAATTATTATTCAGTTCTCTGTACTAAAAAAAAGACAATTCAAGTGATTTTTGGGGGTGGAAACACACGATGTCAAAATTTCGATTATTATCGAACATTTTTTTTTTCCTCCCCTGTTGGGGAATTTAAGCCACTGCGTCCAATAAGCTGAACTTTTGTGGCATTATCGAACATTCATGTACCTCGGATTTTTCTTCGAAAATGATTAGTATTTGGGCTATATATTCATAATCGGAAAACTAGAAAATATTTCGTCGGCGAAAATTTTCTCATACATTTTGTATGGGACGTTTTTTGGGCTAAAAAAGTAATTGTCGATTTTTAGTATGGAAAATAGCCAAAAACTCAGCTAACTCAAATTTTCCCCGATAGAATATTTTCAAATTCTGCATTCATACATTATAGCCGAAATTATAACATTCTATGAAGAAAAATCCGAGGTACATGAAAGTTCGATAATAATCGAAATTTTGACACCGTGAAACATACGTTGCTCTTAGCGAGGTTATAGGAAATCATTTCTGACCTTTACGTGGATTAATATGGCTATAACACATTCCACCGTGACGTTACAACGTTTTGAGGCTTTTTTGGTCAGATTTTTCACAATAACTCATAAATAGATAGGGGAAATTGTGAATTTTCGACAGTTTTGTTCTCTTCGTCATGGGGGGTTTTTGAAAGTTGTTGAACTCAGAGTTGGCCTCAAATCCATCCCAACCAAGCTGAGTTATACGACTAAGTTTCAAGAAATTTGGCCTACAAAAACCCCCCATGACGAAGAGAACAAACCTGCCGATAATACCCATCGTCACCCTACTGTGTACCTCAAATATTTTTGCATATTCGGATTCCTTGTAAAATTTGGAGTAAATTGGATCTGTTGAACATTCAGTTTTCACTGGAAAATCTTGTTCAAAATGAGAATTAGTAGCGTGACGTTACAACGTTGTGTGGACCATTTTGGACCGTTGAATGGTCCATTTTGAACATACTTTTGCAATAAAAACTAAATATTTAACAGATCCAATTAACTCTAAATTTTACAAGGATTCCGAATATGCAAAAATATTTAAGGTATACAGTATCTATTTATGAATTATAGTGAAAAATCTAACCAAAAAGGCGTCAAAACGTTGTAACGTCACTGTTGAATGTGTCCTATTTATAATCCAAAATGCATCCTCAATATCAAAATTCACAATTGTATCGCTTGTACCTACATAACAAACCATAAAAAAGTGTTAAAACTTTTTGGCCATGAAATGGACCCTGTTACTCCAGTGTGCGGTGTCCAAGTAATTTTTTTTAGTCAAATATGCTAGAAGAGCTCCAGTCATTGAATTTGCTGATTTTTTTCATGGCTGAAAGCGTATGTATTTGTCTGACCCCGCAAGGATGTCATCATCTCATCAAAATAATCAACTGCGTTTCTTACATTAACACCACATTTCACTGTACTCTTGTTTATTTCACTTCAAGGTTTACTACCGCGAAAGCAGCACTCTTTTCTTCTACACAAATAATGACTGTCCGATCCGATTAGTTTTTTTTCTCGTTTTACGTTTAGTATGAAAAGTTCCAAATTTTCCAAAGGAAACCGAAACAAACACGTTGATAATTGCTTTTAGTCGACTTTTCTTCTTTTTTGCACTCGGTATACCAGTAAACCACAACGCAGTTGTTGTTGTTGTTAGATGGAAGTCAAGTGTTGACGCCCGGTTATTCTTTTGCTTTTACGGTTCACGCAACAACGTTATACAAAGAGTAGTTGAACATACACCGTCTACCAGAGTGTGATTGTGATTTTGTGTTAAATGTTTAATATTCTGTATTTTTTTGTTGCTATGTTGCTTAGTAATTACAACGCTATTAAGTTGCATAAAGAAACGCATGTACGAACGCCTATTGAATAAACTAAAGAATACAAAACCCCATTACCGAAATGATAGATGAATGATGCAGGGAAACTAGCGTGAAAAATGGGGAAATTAGTGTTGGGTGAGTCAGGGAAAACTGAAAATTGTGGGGTTTTCTACGACTTAACTACGGAAGGGACGATGCAGTGGGAGAAGAGAAAGGGGATGCAGAAATAGGGAAATGAGAACGAACTAGAGGATCGGGCATTCGTACTTTGTCTGTGGTGAGGTGAAAAATGCTTGATGTGGGTATTATCTAGAAAATCGATATTCAATTAAGACTAACAATAACAATATTTGGACTGAGTCACTCACTATACAACACACCGAGTTATCTTGTATACGAAACAGGAAAAACAAATTACTGAAATCAATCCGAGTACCCACTTCTCTTGCCATACAATACTTAGGAGAATACCAAATCATAAGAAAGGAAAACTTGCTTGCCCACGGAAAAGGTGAATGGTATTAGTTGATGTAGTGGAACGAAAGGGAAAACTAAAGGTAGCTGATGTTTGATCTGTAGTTAACTAAACTTAAAAAGAAACGATGCTTTTTACTAATTTTACGAACCGTTTGAGAAAACTGCACTAGAAGCCCCTTATTTCCAGGCAGGGGATGAAAAGTCCAACAGCCCATTGGTCTCGGAAAACGCATTATTCCTTCAATATATTACTATGTAATCGTTATACTGTGAGAAAAAAAAACAGCTTACATTGAAAACCTCCAATGACGCAAAACATAACCAATATTAAACCTTCTCCACCACATTTATAGAAAAAAAATCTGATAAAAGTCTGGACCGGGCTGTGAAACTCCAGCAAAGGGAAATTTCACCTGTCGCTGGCGAACCACCGACAAGGGACTTCTCACTCAACAAACTTGATGTGACACAAATGAATCCCCGGGGAAAGCTTTGAAGCACTTTGATTATTTGTTTGTTTCCAAAAAAGATGTCAAATCTACATGACAGCGCTTCAACGCTTCCCCCATACGTCACTGTGTCGCCTGCGGGATGGGCATTTGTTAGCTGGTTTGCAATTTCCAAACTCTGGAAACGTCCGTCAACAAACATCCATCCGCGTGCAAGGGATAAGCGAATATCCAACATCAAGTTTGTGATAACGGACACCCGTCTCGAACTATCACCTGCCTGGGTTGGTTGTACACGTGTAATAAGTTTAGTGTCAATGGTCGCATGTTCTGAGTCCGAAGATACTTTGAACATAGTTTCACCGAACAGTACAAATTCTGCACAGTACGTTGTTGTAACTTCTATACGATCCAACGCGATCCCATACAAGTATCCTCAACTTTTGTGCAACATTTGAGTGCTGTCCAGGTAAGTTTCGCGAACTATCGACAGTATTAATAAATAAAAATGAAGAGAGAAATTAAAAGTAAGAATAATGTGAGGTACTTATCGGTTTCGGTTCGAGCACGTGTCCGACACGCACACACACTTTTGCGCTTCGCGTAATCAAGAGAGTCAGGTTTCAAAAGGGGTCTTAAGTACGCGAACTCTGTGTCTCTCTCTCTCTATCTCTCTGTCTTTCACAGAACATCTTGAAGAGGAAGAAATAAAGTAAAAGAAGAAGTAGTTGAAGTGAGATTTGTTCGATTTTTTTAAATGTTTGCTTTCTGATTTCAAAAGGGTTTGGACTAATTTTTACAGAGGTTGAGGATTAAGTATTGCGAATTCACATATCACTACGGATAGAAGCAAATTGCGGGAGGAGGTTGACATTGATATCATGATGTTCAAAATTGTCGAAATTCTACCAGTAATTGTTCTAGGACTTACGTCAGAAACCCTTCTCTTAAATCAGTCAGAGCTTGCATAGAAAAAATCTTTTCCGAAATTCCGAACAAAACACTCAGAATCCAAAAAAAAATCGGTAGGGTTCTTCTATGGATTTCAACCACAGTCTCTTTCTATAAATTTTTTGTAGTTTTTGACAGAATTTTTCATACGATTTCTCTCAGATTTCTTCCCTGAATCTATCAAAGCCTTTTTTTCTTGGAATTTTATTTTATGGACTTTCTTCCAAGATTTTCCATGTAGAGATTTTTCCACATTCACTTCCAGAGTTTTCTTCAGAGTTTTTTCGGGTATTTTACGGGATTTCTTAGCGTCATTCCTGGGATTTCTACTAGAGTTCCTCCTAGGATTACTGCATTAGTTTTTCATGGGGGTTTCGTTTGAGTACTTCCTTGAATTTCTTCCTGAGATTTTCCCGATATGCTTCCAGAGTTTCTCACTGGAGATCTGTCCAAAAATAATCCAAGTTTCATTCAGGAACTTCGCTTGGTAGATTTCGGAGATGGCATGACAGAAGTATTCCCGGGAATTAGATGTTTTCCGGAGTTTCCCAAATATTTCATCCCGGGATCACCCTCAGGGTTTTCAAGATGGCTTAGTACTTCTCAGGATTTCTTCCGAAGTCACTCTTGAGATTTTTCCAATAGGTCTTCCCGAAGATTCTCGTAATATTGCATCTGGATACACCTTACGATACTTCTATGGGAGTTTCTTCCACATAATTTAAAAAGTTAGATCAGAAAAAAATTTCGAGAAAAACTCCTGGTAAAAATCCTGCAAGATCTCTGGGAGCAACTACACTAGTTTACAGCATTTTTGAACTCGGTAAGCTGATGGTCGTTTTTGGTGTAGAATCATGCCCTGAGTTCGAAAACGCGAAGTAAAAAAATTACAGTAGAGCGGAAATTTTTTCAACTTTCCATACCAGGTTGATGATTTGAAATCAATTTTTGTTCCATTTTTAAGCAAAGCCGCTAATTTCACACATCTCATTCTCCGTAATCAATGCTCCGATTGATCTGAATTTTTTACTGTAACTCGTCTACATATGATATGTCAAATAAACGTTGAGAAAGAATTTTAAAATTGATTTTTTCTCATAAAAAAAAATACATTTCTTCATATATTTTTGGAAAATTTGCTAAAATTTAAGGAGATCGTCCCCAAAACTAGCCAATATCTTGAATTTCATCAGTCTGACGCAAAACTTGCATTCAGATGATCGAATGGTATTATATTCAGCTTTTAATTTATGGAAAAAGATTTAAAATTGGTTGAACAAAACGCAAAATATTTTAATTTTATTAAATTTCATATTTTAAAAAGTTGTAAAACTCGATATTGAGCTAAAACTCAAAAACTGTTCTACTTTAATTTTTTTGAAGCACGGTTTCAAAATCAGCGCTAAATTATGCTTCAAAAATTTTGGTCGTTGACAGAAGTTCACAACTTTCGTTTTATTTTGTAAACTAGTGCTATTAGAGAAGTATTAAAAAGAACATCCAGGATCGCAACAGTTTCCGGTTGGAATTAAGGGAAGAGCTCTGAAAACATCTCCAAAAAAATATCCGTGGTGTTCACTGCAAGAAATCTTGAAATCACTATGAAGACAAGCTTGAAAAAAATTCTCCGAATGAAATCGCTGGAACAGCTCCATGAGAAATATCATCAAAACATCCTGCAGAGCTCCCAAAAAGGAAATTCGGAAGAAACTTGTGGACAGTTCCCGGAAAATATTCAGGATAAATGCAGAAACATCTCTGAGAAATCCCGCTAAAACATTCAAGAAATATCCTAGGGAAACTCCTGTAAAAATCTCGGCGATTCTGTATAAGAAGGTTCTCGGAAATGAAGAATTTCAAGAATAACTCCTGAAGATACACTGGAAGAAATCCACGGCAGAACTTTTGCGGAAATAAAAAAGAATCCCAACATCATTAGAGAGACTCCTGTAGAGATCCATGGATAAATTCTGGGAGAAATCATCCAAAAATGTCTTTAAGTAAAAGGAACTCCCACGAGGCATTCAGACAGCAATATCATGAGCTGGAAAAAAAATCTTCAGGATTCCCATAAGAACTCCAGAAGAAATCGGTCGGAGTTCAGAAAGATTCGCGCATGAATTGATCGAATCGTGGAAAAAATGCCAGAAGGACTCCAAAAGAACGTCCGAGAGGAATTCTTAATTCCCGAGCAGGAACGAATAACTGACACATAACTGCAGCATACCAAAGTCAGGTATCATTACCAAGACAAGGTATTGGTCGGTTACCCAGATATTGAAAATAACTTATTTTGGTGTTTTGTAGGTATTGATAGAACACCTCAACGAGTTATTGATTTGGTGTTGAGGACTGCTTGAGGTATTATTCAATTATGGAAAAATCGCAATTTGTATGGAAAAATAGCCGATTATTATTGAGGTAATGCCATACCTGATGTCATTATTCACGTGTTATGCACAGAATACACACCAGTTATTATTTTGGGTGTTTTACCTCTTATGCAGGGCTTCTTAATAGGCTTCTCAGGTTGTAGGTATTCGATTTTCCAAACCTGAATTCGATATTCTTCAGCTACTTTCTGCTGCTCGGGTTACACGGTTCCACCATTCTCAGGTCACTCTGACAGTTCTGCATGCCCTTTTTTCGCTCAAGCGTTATCTGTCAAAGTGATCT
This sequence comes from Aedes albopictus, assembly GCF_035046485.1. Lineage (NCBI taxonomy): Eukaryota > Metazoa > Arthropoda > Insecta > Diptera > Culicidae > Aedes > Aedes albopictus. The sequence continues at coordinate 196,423,657 of NC_085137.1, read as the reverse complement.
GAGATCTACCAAACATTTTCTTCTTGCAATGAAGAATTCAAGAATGAACACTAGGGAAATGTCATGCAAAATACGGTAGGAATCTTATGAGAAATCCAGGACATTCCAATAGACATCTCCTCAAAAATCTGAGAAGAAACTCTGACGGAATTTGGAAAAAAAAACCCTTGTGGAAAAATTTCTGGATGGGTTCTAACTTCAACATGGAATTTACAGCATCTCATCGTGATTGTCGGCTTCCCGAAATTGTTTGACATTTGGGAATACCTTCTGAATATGTAAATACCTTGGTGCCACCCAACCCGGGAGCAACTTGACAGCTGCCGAACAACGTCAGCGTACCTAAAAATTTTGGTCCGGGTGGTACTGTCAGATTCAAAGCGGCAAGCGCTACTTTTGAAAAGGACGAAATCTAATAATAACAAACCGCACAAAACATATTAATACATTAAACAGGAACCTTAATGTAGGGCCCATATAGCCGAGGCGGTAAACGCACGGGTATTCAGCATGACCATGCTGAGGGTGACGGGTTCGATTCCCGGTCGGTCCAGGATCTTTTCGTAAAGGAAATTTCCTTGACTTCCTTGGGCATAGAGTATCTTCGTGCCTGCCACACGATATACGCATGCAAAATGGTCATTGGCAGAGGAAGCTCTCAGTTAATAACTGTGGAAGTGCTCATAGAACACTAAGCTGAGAAGCAGGCTTTGTCCCAATGAGGACGTTACGCCAAGAAGAAGAAGAGGAACCTTAATGTGTTGTTTCCGTTTTTCTGCCGTAGGAAAATGCAAATAAAGTGCGGCATGATGAATTTGTTTACTAGAAGCGAAAATTATATCAATAAAAACGGGTCAAGTCAAATTAGTCGACTTTCATAAAATTAATCAGAAACTCATGTTTTCTTCTGGTGCGGTTAATATGGACCTGCAAGTAATAAATTTGCTACTTATGCCAACATTTTACAGCTGCATATCTGGTGGCAAAGCGAAAAAAGAAGTTAAAAATAATCATTTGCAATTTTTTTTCGAGTTTTATCCTCGGTTTGATTTTGTATGTACAGTAACAAATTAATATGCACGACCGTTTAAACATGTGCTTTTATTTCATTTATTACAGCAACCAAAAGAAAATTCAAAATGATTTGAATTTAATGAACATTAGTTTTTGCGCTTCTGTAGAATACGTCCTTTTGATATGAAACGGTAGCCTCTCTTTGGCTTCCACTCACCACGCAACAAAAAGATGTTTTCGCGAGGACAAAAATTGTTGCGTCAGGGAAGGATGGACCCGTTGTTTACGTACAGTAGCGACATCTGCGATTTGCAAGTAGGTACGCGATACTGAGCTCATCTGTCAAGTTACGGGTGGGGGGGGGGGGGGTTGGGGGGGGGGGGTGCCACCATTAGTTTCAAATCAAGTTACGCGAAACAGCCTACTGCGCCTGCTGCAATCAGTTTCGAACGAATTTCACCATAGGCCTTTTCATTTGACAGGTTCGTGTATGCTATTGTTTACAACTGCAAACACCGGACTGTCATTTTGATAGAACTGTCAAAGGCCCCAAAAATCCACTGATTTTAAACGTCTTGCGATTAGCCCTATGGAGTAATCCACGGTCTTCTTTTTTCCCCGAGTTGATTCTTCTATTTCTCTGCAAATGCGGGCACTGTTTACAAAAACTAACACATTCATGAACATCCAGCGACCGAAAGTTCACTGGATGTTCACCGGATCTCGCCGAATGCAAGTGGACAAGTTCATTGGCTTTGACGGCAGCAAAAATGAACTCATTCCAATAGGCCTTTTTAGTTAGAGGTTCATGTATGCCACTGTTTAGAACTGCCGAACAAAGGCGCAAACGCTGAATTGTCATTTTTCATAGGAGAACTGTCAAAGGTCCCCAAAACTAGCTGATTTTGAATGTTCTCTGATCCCATTTGAATCCGTCGACGTATGCGTGAAGAAGTATAAAAAACGTGTTTTGACACGTTTTTGCTTATGTTTACCAAAAAAAAGCTATAATCTAATCACTGTGCTAACAACAATTTACCGGATGGTGTAGTGCTACCAACCGTTTCACTTTCAGAACTGCTATCAGTAGCATCTGAACACACACGACAGGAAAATCATACTGGGTGGCGTAGCGCTACCAGCAATTTCACGATTCGGCTGGGCAAATACGAGCAACACGAACCCGAGTAAAATATGACAGACGTTTCGGGATTTTACTTGTTTTTCACATATTCATCTGGGAAAATCTTCAACTTATACAAGGAACCACATGGAACATTCAGAATTCAGTATTAGGGGCAGGGACGCCAGATATTTAAAAAAAAAATCAGTATCCCATACAACAACAAAATAGCTCCTCCAGCTCAAAAATCTGTATTTCATATTTCGTTTTACATAAGCACGGATGCGCAAAAATCTGTTTGTTACAGATAAATCTGTATATATGGCATCCCTGATTATGGGAAAGATATTTGTGTTAATAGTTGTGTACTAGAGACACGAAGTTTTGTACTGATTTGTCTTTCACACACTGTTTTGAAGTTCCGTCAATAATGTAGGGATGTCACCAGAAACCGTACGTTGAGAGAAATCCGCTAAAATTCGCATAACGAATCATCTGAACCATGTTGAAAATCTGGCGAATCAACGACAGATGTCAGTAACTATGATTTCCTGCCAAGTAGACCTTATAATACACTGTTAAATCGCTGATATCAATGTCCAACCACTCTGAACCCGATAACATTCGCTTTTTATTACGATTATTTGCATTCCATAATAATTTAGTGATTACTTGCCTGTAGTGATGTTCGGAAGGTTTATGACAGAAGATTGGAAAATAATAAAAGTAAATAATATATGTGTGTGGGGAAAAAAATAAAAGTAGATGTGTACTTACGCGTTCGGAGAGAGTGATAGGTTAGTAAAATTTGAAAAATAATAATAAACAGACAGGATAGTGATGTTTCTAACCTACGCTTTCAATGGTGTCAACTCTATGTGTTCAATGGAAAGGAAATTAAAAATGATGAAAGCAACCGTCTACTTGCAAATGAAAACGGATCCCACAACCTGCTAGTTGGACCATAACCCTAACATATCATTTTATCGAGACTAAACACACTACATCTTTAAGGAAAAAGCCACTTTCTCTATCGATATATGCAATTTTGCCTGTGTAGGAAAGATTCACATTCTTCCAACAATGTCTATAATGTTCGAACACAGCATAGCATATGAAATTGAAAAATAAAACTAAACGAATAAAACAAAAATTCGTTACAAATCATGGTGTAATACGAACAACTAATGAGAAATACGTTCCTTACGGATGGTGTATGATCCAAGAGAAAAAGTATAATTTTCAAAAAACACACACACGCACAATGAAAGCGCCTTAACCAACCAACAGAAAATGAAAAAAAAACAGCTCTGTATTACACTTGAGGATCTCAACTAGATCTTTTTCAACGGGCAAAATTAGAAGAAATTGAAGCGAAAGCAACGTGTCGTGCAAACCGGCAACTCTTATTATTCCCAGAAATTCATAAACTTTTTCCAAGCTTTTGCAATTGGCACCACTGCTCAATTGACAGCAGTGCTGCCATATCTCCCGAACGATTCCCGTCAGAGTTGCCAGCCTCTCCGACGAGGGGTGCCATCGCAGACAGACGCAAAAAGTTTCACGTCGTGTAGATGTGTGTCCCTCCCAGTCCACGTACCGAACCACTTGTAAACCTGAGTGGTATTATTTGAAATGGGGCGCCTTAACTTATGACAAAGGTGTGTAGACCCTGGGTAATCTCTGATTAGGCGTAATATAGTATAGATTGATAAAATGGTGAACCCCTTACCTTGCGCGCGCCGAGTGAGTCTTTTACAGTCGTGTGTGTACCTACTTTTTTTTTCGTTTTCGAATATCTGTTTCACTCTCACGTTGCCGCAAAGCAGAGGGGGGTCTCTTTCGCGCTACTCGGAAATTCTAAGAGGATAACGCAAATTCTGTTCGAACGAAACATACAGAGTAAATATGTTGGTTATTTGTTTGGGTATTTGGAAAGACGCAGAATTCTATTTTGAGAAACGAAAAGTGACTTATGTCTATGCAAAACTGGTTAGTATTGATTTTTTAACTGGGAAAAATCCTATGATCTGTTGTGAAAATTGATCGTTTTTCTAATGCATGCTTCCCTGAACAATGCACAAGGACTGTTATCTATTGTATTTGAACGATTACTAGATACTGGATTTTGATAGAAAACAAGTTAAAAGTATGAAGATCAAATATCAAATGTGTGTTTCTAATTCTGTTCCGTTGAGCAAAGTTTTACCTATTTTTGTTTTGTTTCTGAAAGCTAACATATTTGTCATGAAAATTCCTGTTTCAAAACTGTGACTGTGCTTAAAATTTGATCCTTAATGCTCCCGCACACAACCTAGTAATCTTGACATCGATTCCTTCCTTATATATCCCATATAGTTTTATGGTATTATTTCTTGATGTTGATTAAGTTTGGTATATACTAAGTGTATAGAAACAAATAATAAAAATGACATACCCCTTTTTTGTGACTTACGCAGAGGAAGGCCATCATGTTTTAGCAGTGTTTCTTATTAACCATGTAGGCGCTAGTTGGAAAATAGTAGTCGAAAGCATTGCTTATCTGTTCGCGGGCTCAGTTTTGTTGGGTTTAGATATCTCAGCGATATGCGCGTGGGAGTGAACCTGTCGAATATACACACATACGTACACTACTATTAAGGATTATTGCGACTTGGGGCGTGCTATTTATATCATTGGTATAACAGTGCTACTGGGTGTTGTTGTTTGTCAGAAAGGAAAAAAAAAGATGAGTTTTGCTTGATGAGCTTTCACTGGACAAGAGTACTATGTTGTCGCATGATCTGATCTGATGTAAAATTTGTTGACCGTGAACAATATTTTGTTTCTAAAGTTAACGCTAGTCAGAATCAGTACAATGCTCTTTACATACTAGAATCGATATATTGGTGACTTTTTGGGGTACATTTTGACATAAATTCAAAGAAAATGTCGAGTCAAATTACGATACTCTGAAAACGACCTTACAGTGTGGGTCAAGATACTTATCTGTCAAAGGATGCAAATTTTTAGTGAAACTAAAAGGAACAGTACTTTCGTTTACATTTGCAAATGTGTACTGATTATAACAAGCTAAGCTTTAAGCTTTAGAAGCTTTAGAATCCTGTCAGATCCGCAATACTCTTCCAGATGAAGCCAAAATGCTCAACTAGGGTATTGAATTAGTTTATGAGTTCATATTAATGATACCCTTTCTGACATCGATTACAGCGATTGGTAGCGCGAATGGCACTTCCAACAATCTATCAGCTTCAAGCTGTATTGATTATACGTAAGGAGTATCCTATAACGTCTAAATTACTATAATCCACTAATATCTTGATATCGTAATACACGGTTACACGATAATCTCTACCTGAACTGCAGAAAGGAAAGAGCAAAAGGAGAATCTTCCGAAACTCGTAACAACCCACGCTTTGAATAAAAGAACTGTGTAAGGCCTTACTATCTTAGTCACTACCCACTAGAGGTGATTAGGATTATACAAAACATTATATAGAAGAAAAATTGCCACTTGCTTGCTATGGAGAAGATCGCTGAAGATCCTGCCGAAGCCGGCGTCCATCCGTTTAGGGGAGTGGTTTGTTGCTACCACCACACACAGCCCTTGCTTGGTTCCCTTGCTCCTCCGGTCTCCTGACTCTTCAAGGGAACACAATCGGCAGGCCAAGGTTCAGCAGAGGCCCGGCGGCAGTCTGCAGCACCACTGGTGCCTGAACTGATCACCGGAAACGGGGCGGCAGCATCGGCAACATCGGCGGCCCCGGAAACACCATGCCCATGCCTGGCACTCCTGGAATCTGCGTGATGAGGCCACCTGTTTTTGTTTAGTTTTTTTTTGGTATGTGGGATAACGTACCCGAGACGCACGCGTAACGTAGACAGAAAGACAGAGAGAAGGGAAGAGAAAGCAATTCGAAACGGGGATTAGTAACGCTCGGAAGTGATCGGACGAATCCGTGGGCGACAAAGCATACAAATGGTGTATATTCTTTTTTTTAATCTGTTCTCAATCAAATCAATACTAAGTATATCATTTCACAATATCAAAAAGAAAAAGGAAAATGAATTGCTTGGCAATTTACCCTGGGATATACTTCAATATATACGAGTTACAGCAAGTACAGTAAGAATACTTAGAGCTAGGAGGCTTATCGAACTAATGATGCAAAAATGTTGACACACAAACGATTTAGAGAGGGTGGAAAAAGGAAGAACTAATACGCTAGAATAAAGTGTTAGTGGAGAACAGGAATCAACTTGAAAGTTAGTAAAACGGTGAACAGGTGACAAAGTTAAACAACACTAGTGTAGATTTTTGGAATTATAAAATACACACGCACGCACACGCATTAGTAGAGAGAAAGTCAAACTCGGACTTAAACGGAACACAGTGAGTGAAAAAAACAAGTTATCAGAGTAGTTGGTGCTAACCTTAATTTGAACCCATGCCTAACGGAAAAGGAACCATGGTTTAGGTCATTTCTCACAGATTCGACGTATTACGATGACTTATGTTCTAGCAATTTGCAGAATCAATGAAAATATATTTCCAAAAAGTGATGAAACAGGAAAAATAACGGAATCAGTTAGCTCGCCTACACTTAGCCAAATAAACTTTAGATATTCATAAGGTATAGCTTATGAAACGGCCTTTAAATAAGCAATGTTCAACTGCAGCCAAATCAGCCTCGAGGTATACGTCGAGGTATACGTCGGCCCATATAGCCGAGGCGGTAAACGCACGGGTATTCAGCATGACCATGCTGAGGGTGACGGGTTCGATTCCCGGTCGGTCCAGGATCTTTTCGTAAAGGAAATTTCCTTGACTTCCTGGGGCATAGAGTATCTTCGTGCCTGCCACACGATATACGCATGCAAAATGGTCATTGGCAGAGGAAGCTCTCAGTTAATAACTGTGGAAGTGCTCATAGAACACTAAGCTGAGATGCAGGCTTTGTCCCAATGAGGACGTTACGCCAAGAAGAGAGAAGAGAGAGAGTATACGTAAACGAACGATGAACTCGATTCATGCTAAGGTGAATGCCATGAAAATCAGGCATTTCAAAAGTTCTCAAAACAGGATGTTGGATCGAAAAAGCAAATACGCAGATCTAAAGAGAATTCGACTAGTCATTGGAGAGCTTTTATTACGTTATAGAAGACAATGATCTGCGTCACGGGCATGGACCGAAATGTTATGCGAAGGTTATCAATGGTGCGCGGCACAAAACTGCGCCAGTACACGCCATATGCAGTGTCCTTCAAACGTTTATTGTAACGTAACTTCAAAGGTGTATCAATGAATAGGATTAGCATAGCTAATGATAGCTGAAATAGAGTAAGAGATCCCAATAAAAGACACGGAAACGTGCCCAGTGAGCTATTCACTCTTTGAAGAAAGTAGGACACCAGACAACGGACTAGCATGCAACGCCCAGTGTCAACGCTGTTCAACAAGATATATTCTAGATTGCTGTAACACGGTGACACTTATTTTGCACCCACTGCTATTTCTCAGTTGTCTGTCAATCAATTAAACTAATTTTCAACATGAAGCTTAGTTCTGTGATGGAACTCCTAGATGAATTTCTGTAGAAATTTCTGAAGAATTTCTAGAAGAAATGTCTGGAGCCTGAGAGTATCACTGTAGAAATGCCTAGAGAAATCCTTGAAGGAGTTCCGGCAGTAATCTCTGACGGTATTCCTGGAAAAAATCCTTATAGGAGTTTCTGGAGAAATCCCTGATGAAGTTCCTAAAGGAATCTTTGACGGCGTTTTTGAAGAAATTTTTGCAGCTCCTGAAATTAGAAATCTCAGGAAAAAATCCTGGAGGGTTCCCCGAACAATATCTGAGACAATTCCTGGAGAAAGCTCTGAAGAAGTTTATGCATAAATTCAGAATGAGTTCCTGAAGAAACCTCTGAAATAGTTTCTGGAAAAATCTTCCCAGTTTCCTAAACAATTCCAGGAAAAAAATCCCAAAAGGATTTCCAGAAGAAATTCTTGGAAGAAATCGCTGGATGAGCTCCTGGAAGAATCCTTTTGAGAAATTCCAGAAAAAAAACCCTCAAGGAACTCCACATTAAATCCCTCATAGAATTCCAAGAGAAATTCCTAAAGGAACTCCTGTAAGGACATCTCCAACGTGTTATTGAAGGAATCCCAGAGGAAGTTTCTAAGGAATCCCTGAAGGTGTTTTTTGCAGAAATCCCTAAAGCAATTTGATTACAAATCTATGAAGGAGTTCCTGGAGGAATCCTTGAAGGAGTTCATGAAGGTATTCCTGAATGAGTTCCTCAAGAAACCTCCAGCAATTCCAGGAAAAAAATTGAGGAGTTCTAGAGGAAATTCCTAGAGAAGTCCTTGAATAATCCATGAAAGAATTACTGAAGGAGTTCTGGAAGGAATTCTTGAAGGAATTACTGCAGAAATTCATGCAAAAGTTTCTGCAGAAATCCCTGAAAAAAAATAGCTAAGCACTTCCTGAATACTTCGAAGAAACTCCTAGAAAAAATACTGATTTGAAAAAATACCCGAAAGGAACTCCATGTGAAATCCCTCAAAGAAAGCCAAGAGATATTCCAGAAGGAATTCCTTTAACTTCTTTCAAGGTATTATTGGAGGAATCCTAGAAGCAGTTGCTGAAGGAATCGCTGAAACAGTTCCTATAGAAATCCATGATGAAGTTCTTGGGAAATCTCTGAAGAAGTTCATGAAGAAAGTTCTGAAGGAATTGGAGAACAAATCTCTGGAGGAATTCCTGGAGAAATCCTAAAAGGAGTTTCCGGGGAAATCTCTCCTACAATTCCTAGAGGATTTCAAGAACAAGTTCCTATTCCTATAGAAATCCCCGATCAAAATTTGGGAGGAGAAATCCTTGAAGAAGTTCTTGCCGAAATCTCTGAAGGACTTCCTAAAGGAATTCCTTTACGAGTTCCTGAATTACAGGAGAATTTCTCCAGTAATTCCAGGAGAAATCTCTTTAAGAATTTCAGGAAAAATCCTTGAATGATTTCAACAAGAAATTCCTGGAGAAATCCCAGAAGAAATTTTTGAAGCATTTTCTGGATGGACTCCCAAAAAGAGTTTCTGAAAAAAAAAAAACTTTTCAAGAATTTTCTAAACAAAATCCCTCAAGTAACTCCAGGTTAAATCCCCGATAGAATTCCAAGAGAAATTCCTGGAGGAATTCCTGTAAAAAACCCCTCAAGGTGTTACTGGAGGAATCCCAGAAGAAGTTCCTGAAGGAGTTTCTGGAGAAATCCCTGAAGTAATTTGAAAACAGATTTTGCTAGAGAAATGCCCGAATATTACATGAAAAAAATCCTGGAGAAATCACTAAAGGAGATCTTGAAGGAATCCTTGAAGGAGTTTTTACAGAAGTCCATGAAATGTTTCCGCAGAAATCGATGAAAAAAATACTGAAGCGGACGAATCCGTAAAAAAATCTTGATTACTGAAAGAGTCCTTTCAAGAAATTTCAGAAAAAAAATCCCTTTGGAGATGGCATTTTCACCTTTCTGGATGCAACCTCGCTAGTCTAGAACACGTTTGTGATGGTTGATTTTCTCGGCTGGGCACATACGACCCGTCCGTCCCCAAAGGGTTAAAGAACTCCAGGTGAAGTTTCTAAATTATACATGAAGAAGTTTCTGCAGTAATCTCTGATTAAATTTTGAAACGTCTCTAAAGAAGTTCCTGGGGAATCCCCAGCGATTTCAGGAAAATCATTGAAGAAATTCCTAGAAAAAATCTACAGGAAATTTCTGGAGAAATCCTTGAATAACCCTGGAAAGAATTCCTGGAGAAATCACAGAAGGAGTTCGTGAAGGAATCCTTGCAGGAGTTCCTGCAGAAAAAACAATGAAAAAGTTTCTGAAAAATTACTGAATCACTTCTTGGATGAATCTTTGAAAAGCCTCTTGATGAAATCCATGAAAGAGTTCCTGGAAGAATCCGTTCAAGAAATTTATGTAGAAATCCCCGAATAATCCTTGAAAGAATTCCTGGAGAAATCACTGAAGGAGTTCGTAAAGGAATCCAATCCTTGAAGGAGTTACTGCAGAAATCTCTGAAAAAAATACTAATGCACTTCCTGGATGAATCCTTGAAGAAACTTCTGCGAAAACCCCTGATAGAGTTCCTGGAAGATCCCAGCAAGAAATTTCAGAAAAAAATCCCCCAAGGAACTACCTCAAACAATTCCATGAGGAATTCCTATAAAAATCCTTCGGGGTGTTATTGATGGAATCGTAAAAAGTTCCTTAAGATATTTCGGAAGCAGTTACTGCAGAAATTCATGAAGGAGTTCCTGGAGAAGTTCATGGAGAAATTCCTGAAGTAATTTGAGAACAAATCTCTGAAGATTTTCCCAGAAAAATCCCCAAATAATCTATGAAATGTGTCTGAAGAAATCACTGAAGGAGTTCTAGAAGGAATCCTTGAAGAAGTTCTTACAGAAATCCATGAAAGATATCTTTGGAAAAAATACTGTAGCGCTTTCTGCATGAATCCGTAAAAAATCTTGGAGAGTTACTGGAAGATCCTTTCAAGAAATTTCAGAAAAATCCTTCAAAGAACTCCAGGTGAAATCCCTCAAAAAATTCAAAAAGAATTTCTCGTAAAACCCTTCAAGGTGTTATTGGAGAAATCTCAGAGGTTTCTGAAGAAATCTCGGAAGCAGTTCCTACGGAAATCAATGAAGGAGTGCGTGGAGAAGTTCATGGTGAAATTCCTGGAGGAATTTGAGAAGTAATCCCTGGAGAAGTTCCTGGAGGAATCCTCGAAGGAGTTCCCGGGGAAATATCTCCAGCACTTCCAGGAAAATCCCTGAAGAAATTTCTTGAGAAATCCCCTAAGAATCATTGAAAGAATTCCTGGAGGAATCACTGTAGAACATTTTGGCTGAAGGAATCCATCTAGGAATTTATGAAGAAACTAGCTGTCCCGGCAAACTTTGTCTTGCCAATCTTGTGGTGGTTTGACAGATTTTAAGCTCATTTAAGCACCGCACTCTAGATTGGTTTTATTTCGATCATGTTGATTTTCTTCCCAGCTCATAAACACCAGTACTTTATCAATTTTCCAACTTTTTGAGTTCATTTTCCTAACTTTTTTTACATATAAACACAGCCACCATGAATACGAATCTAACCATACGCGATTCATTCTGATCGGTTCAGCCGTTCGTGACTTTTGTTGCCTCAAAGCGAACTCAAACTCCTTTTTATATATATAGATTCCTCAAGGAATTGCAGAAAAATCTCACACAGTATTCAAGGAGACATACTTGAAGGAATTCCTGGAGGAATGCCTGAAGAGTACCCTGCACAGTGTTCGAAATCAATGATTTTACGATCAAAATTAAATAACTTTTTTTAGGTTGGTTCTAGAGGTTTGGCGTGTTCTAAAAAGTTTTTCTGCATGTTAAAAGGCGTCTTTTGATAAAATGTAATAAATGATTAATCCCCCTAGAAGTGAGATAAAAAATTTATTTTTTTGAAATATTTTTTAGAGGTTTGACGTCTTCGGCAAAGTTGTAGCCCATAATAAGAGAACAAAAATCGTAGAACATGTCAAAGCTCCATCTCTTACGGTTTTCAAGATATGGAACGTTTTGTGCGAAGTACCCCTAAAACTAGTTTTTTCAGTGTAGCTTCAACAGATAAAATCCTACAGTTTTGTGACCTTATACAAACTTGTTCAGGACGTCAAATTACACAATTCTTCCGAAGATGTCAAGTCATTATATCTTAAAACAAAAAAGTTATAGGTAAATTTATCATATTTTAAGGAGTACTTTCACCTTAAGTAACTATTTCCGGCGCAAAATGGCGCAGATGGCTCAGTCGGTAGTTGAAAGATTAGACTTTTTACTATCACTTGGGGGTGGAAACCCTCGTGGGCAATAGTGGGAAAAATGGTTTAAATACATGACAAAAACTAATTATTTTGCCTGTAATACAAGAAAAATTAATAAAAATTAATCATTTAGGAGCCCACAGTAATTTTTACTGCATTGCGTTATTTCCAGCAATATTTTACAACACTTTTGAGCATGATTTATTTATTTATTTACTTAAATTAGCGACACTTTACACCAAAGTTGCATTCGTGTCGTTTTTGAGCATTGTTTTTACCAAACAGAATATTTTATTCATGATTTTGAATTCATATTGTTTACTATCAGATGGTCAGACAATTTCTGATGAAGTTACTTTAAAATTACCTGTTTGAAGTTTTTTTGGCAATACAAGTTAAGTAGCGCTAGAAATAGGAAGAAGGAAATATTAAACAGTTCAAGATGTGCATCAAAACACATAGCAGATTATGTTGTTATTTTTTCATGTATTTATATTTATATTTGTTGTTTGACTTTTCAACTACGGAATCAGTATCGGAAAACATCAGGAGAATTTTTGATTCGTCCGATAGCAGATTAACAGCTTTTTCGGTAATCCACGAGTTTGACTTACAACTGGGAAGCAATAGAAATATATCAGATGTAAATCAATAAAATACAGGGGGTGCCGAGAAATAACGCGATAGTTTTTTTTTTAATTTCAAACATTATTTTTAATCTCTTGACGTTAACCAATTACATGTTACGTCCCATCGTCTGCATCATGAGTTAATTGAAGTACTTTTCATATTTTTAACAGTACTTTTCACAAAAATCGGGTTGAAAATAAAATTTTATATCAAATTGATCATTTGATATAAAAGATTAACTTTATTTTCACCAGGAAATCTTCAAAATATGTATTGAAGAATGTAAAATTACAACTACCTTTATAAGAACTGCGAAGGTATTTATCAAAACGCATTTGATATTCTAACCACCGTAGCCATTCAGTTTTATGACTATCGAGTAGGTTGTCATTCATTTGGGCACAGATATGTTGTCATTATTTTGAAGAAATTCAATACTTTTATTTTGAACTAGCATTAGTTATAACTCTCGGGAACAATATTTTGTTCTGATGTTTTAATTTTGAGTGATAAAAACTCACTGGTTTTTGCAAAAACGTTGTAAAATATTGCCGGAAGAAACAGTGCACAGTGCAGTAAAAATTACTGTGGGCTTCTTAATTATTTTTTTTTTTATTTATTTTGCTTGTATTACAGGCAAAATAATTAGTTTTTGTCATGTATTTAAACCACCTTTCCCACTATTGCCCACGAGGGTTTCCACCCCCAAGTGATAGTAAAAAGTCTAATCTTTCAACTACCGACTGAGCCATCTGCGCCATTTTGCGCCGGAAATAGTTACTTAAGGTGAAAGTACACCTTAAAATATGATAAATTTACCTATAACTTTTTTGTTTTAAGATATAATGACTTGGCATCTTCGGAAGAAATGTGTAATTCGACGTCCTGAACAAGTTTGTAGAAGGTCACAAAACTGTAGGATTTTATCTGTTGAAGCTACACTGAAAAAACTAGTTTTAGGGGTACTTCGCACAAAACGCTCCATATCTTGAAAACCGTAAGAGATGGAGCTTTGACATGTTCTACGATTTTTGTTCTCTTATTATGGGCTACAACTTTGCCGAAGGCGTCAAACCTCTAAAAAAATATTTCGAAACAATATTTTTTTTATCTCACTTCTAGGGGGATTAATCATTTATTACATTTTATCAAAAGACGCCTTTTAACATGCAGAAAAACTTTGTAGAACACGCCAAACCTCTAGAACCAACCTAAAAAAAGTTATTTAATTTTGATCGTAAAATCATCGATTTCGAACACTGTGCCCTGAGGAAATATTTGGATAAATTCCTGAAGAAAAAAACCAGAAGGAGTTCCTGGATAATTCCTTGGTGGAACACCTGGAGAAATTCTTCAAGGAATTTGAGAAGATATTCCTGATTTTTTTATTATCTTTATTAAAGAGACTTTCCGATTCCTGAAGAAGTACCAAGAGGAATCCTTAAAGGATTTTCTGAAGGGTTTTTTGAAGAAATTCCTAGATTAATCTAATGCTTGAAAGGATTCATGGACGAATTCAAAACGAAGGTGATGGCTACAATTTTGTGGGGTTGCCAAATATATCCAAATAAATATCCAATATCCAAATAAATCCATTGTTCACCAGAAATTAGGTTGTCATTTCCAAACCTATATGGCAACGATTGGTGGGGTTCTAACGTTGTAATGGTAGTTGCCAATTTGGGTTTATTCACGCATTGGGGGATATCGTCTGTGATAATCACATTTGGAACATATATTTTCATTGATCATCGACAGTTTACATAAGTCATAAATCGATATAACCCTGAACCAACACTTAGCTTTGTATGAAATGATAATTACAATCAAAAAAGTGAACAGATAAAACTAACTAAATACGTGGAAACTGAAAACTAAACTAGAAATAATCAAATACGGCACCGACAGAATGATACAAGAAGAAAGAACTAAAACCCCGGAACACAAAAGATAGAATACTAGAGCGTAGTATAATAGTAGTGTAATAATAAAGTGTAAAAGCAACTTACGTTGGACATCGCAAAAATAAGAATAGAAATGATAACTCGAACTAACCTTGATCTGGGCAAATGTGATTCGTGTTGGGGTTTCTGGCATTTTGGCTTTTTTTTTGTTTTGTTGGTTTCAATCAACTTTATCTTAATGAACTTGCAATCGAACTCCAATCGGTAAATGGTTGTTTGTGTGAGAGATAGAAGTGAATTCCGGATGGCACGGAGGGTTATTAGGGAATGTCTTGGATAGGTACACGATCAGGATGGGTGGTGGTCTAACTTCAGGGTCGGCGTAGGTCATGGAGGATCATGAGACAATAAAAGTGAAATCTATATTTAGCTGGTTTTATTGCTTACAGTAAGTACAATGATATCTGAGTTGCAACCAATTGGATAAAGTTAATGCTTTACAGCAGATAATGGGAGGCGT
The DNA here is from genome assembly GCF_035046485.1 of Aedes albopictus. Lineage (NCBI taxonomy): Eukaryota > Metazoa > Arthropoda > Insecta > Diptera > Culicidae > Aedes > Aedes albopictus. The sequence continues at coordinate 196,408,602 of NC_085137.1, read as the reverse complement.
AAGGTTAACTAGCTTCGCTGAAATTATTAATGATTATGATGAAAAACTGCTGCACGGTTCTTACAATAGTGATTAAACAACAACGTTTTTACTTTTTTGTTAAACGGTTAGTAGATCAAGCAGTAGCGATGAGTTCAAACAAAGTGCATATAGTCGTCCAGAAATACGTGGCCTCGAGAGAAGTGGTATGATCAGATCCGTGATCCGTATGATTTTCTTTAGAATCGTACACATTTGAAGACTACGACTACGGAAGTGAAGTAGGCCTAAAAGTCAAAAACTTGAACCACGTAGTACAAGGACGACGGCTACATTATTTACTGCACGATAAAAAAGTTCTCGTGAAATAGTATGCAAACATACAATGTACATAAAAAACACTCACATTTGAACACAAAAAGCGATCATCAAACAAGCTCTACTATAACAGCCCTACTGCTGATTACCCTATTAACATCTCATTAACACTAACGGTTATAAAATGGTAAAACTGTTACAAAAGTAACCTTGTTTATATCACAGTTCTCTTTCAATCAGTCATCGCAATACATGTGATCAAGTAGCAAACACTACAGCACAGCATCGCACGGGGGACAAAGAAAGATAGGAATTAGGTATCAGATGAAAATGCGAACACTAACAAGAACGTTGTTAGACCACTGACCGCCCGCGCCCGACGCTTCGCTGGTTGGATCATTGGATTTGAACGTTCATCGGTTGGTACACGTGAGCCAATTGTTTTTCTGACCTAATGTTTGCGTAGGTACTTCCGTTCGGGTTGTTCGGCGAGAGAGAAAGAGAAAGACATATTGCACAACGGAAATGTTGAACGTAATAAAGCGGAAAAAAAAACAAAATTACAGGGTTTAGAACATGTGCCAAGCAATGATAAAATTCTTTTTTTTATGATACATACAATCAGTAGGTGCAGTCTTATATGCATTAGTAACAAAGCCTACGTGTGTTAGTGGTTGAAATCTAGAGATAAAGCAAGTGAGAACACTGAACATTGACCGTTAAAATAATGTCCAATTACCCGCTGGGTTGCAATGATTAATTTGTTATCCGTATAGTATTGAAAGTGTACTCACCGGATACAACTAAATAAACAATAGTGATAAAAACAATATAAAACGTAAATACATCGTAATGTTTACACTTAAATGAACATCTAGAGATTTTCTTGTAAGTTTATGTCCCCTAGGGCTTAAATCGCCTCTCATTGTGTCAATTTTCAGTTCTATGCCATCAGGCGACGGATGGCTTGGAGGAATAGAAGCGTCCATCTTTCGAATTGGGATTCGTGGGTTCGATACCCAGCGGAGGATGTAGATTTTTTTTCGCTATTTTACTATTTTAATTTGAATTCGTTCGTCGTCCATATGTTTCAGTTCTGTACAAAGATATCAAAGTGGTTGAACATCATAATTGTCACTTGGCTTGGTTAGCCTGAGTAAAAATCAAGAATTTGACATTTGTTGGGTGGTACGAAATTGTGGAAAGATGCAAACCACGTGCTATCGTGGAATCGAGTTCAGTTCTAAGACACCAGGCGAAGGAAATTATCAAGAAGCTCCGTATCTTGGAGAGAAAGAAGCGCCCATCTTGCCATTGGGAGTCATGGGTTTGATTCCCACCAGAGCTGATTTAGCCGAGAACAGCTTATTTTTGTTTACTATTTTCCACTAGTAACTCAGTAGTTCTCTTGAAATGCGACCATAGTGGTTTCGCAGCGCGGTGTCACGAACACTAATGCAAATCTACTGGTTGAAAATATGCCCATTTAATTTTGCTGGGAACAGCTGATCTTTGTTTACTATTTTCAACCAGTAACTCAAGTGGTGTTCGTGTAATGCAGTGTGTACGTACACGCAACACTACTAAAAGCAGAAACCACTATACGTACACGCAAGCAGAATCCACTATAAATCAGTGCACGGACAGAAATGTTGTCTGGTTGATATAACTTTTCCCATAGTTCTACCAAGCTTTAAAGATATTCTTGGTTTAATAGTTTTGAATAGTTGCTTCACAATAATTTGATGTTTGCACAAGGTATATGTATATTAGCGTGGGTCATCGGAATTGTTTTCTCAGATCAAAGCTTTTTTGGTTCCGTTTCGGGTCCTGAGTATCTGTGCAAAATTTGAGCACAATCGGTTGCGTCTACACTTTGCGCATTGCAATTGAAATTTGTATGGGATTTTGTATGGGAAAACATACTTTTTTGCTTTTTTGTCATAAGTTGAAAAAGTTTGTCTGAAACTTTTTAACCGATAATGTAAAATGATAGCCTAGGATGTTCTGAAAAACTTTGTTGAAGACCGCAAAGCGATCCGATGCTTGTGAAAATGGTTATAACCAATGAACCGCATGCATGTGTTTATGTTTTAACATGTAAAGGAATAACAATAGCAACAAAATCATGCTGTTTCGCCAAGCAATGCCGACGCTATAACTTTTTTCATAAGCATCAGATCACTTCGCGATCTTCGACAAAGTTTTTCAGGACACCTTAGGCGATGTTTTCCTTTTATCGGTTACATGTTTTTAGAAAAATTCTAGCTTGTCATGAGAGAAATGCAAAAAAGTGTGTTTTCCCATGTAAAACTCCATACAAACTTCAAACGCGATGCGCAAAACGTAGACATAACCGAACCTGCCCAAATTTTGCACACTTATTTGGGCCCTGAAATGGGATCAAAAAAGCTTTGATCTGATGGGATACCATTGAATTTTTCATTTTTCCATATAAACGATGACCCACTCTAATGTATATTTAGTTTGAATCAACCTCTCTAAAGATCAACCGTCAAGTGCTTAACCAAGAATATATGTATGTCATTACTTGAACACTCTTGGCTGCTGTCTACTCAGTCACAAAGAAGCTCATAAATTTGTTCATCATGGCGGCGGCAGTTGTAAGATGTGACTACAAGGCCAATACGATACAAGTCCAATTCTATCGAATTCTTTCGAAATTTGTGGATATGATTTTATATGTTATACTTCTATGAGCATATTTCAATGAATTTCGTTTTCAGCCAATCGGAATGATAATTCATGACTACAAATTTAGCGTGAAGAACTGCCTTGTCTGCATCACGTCTAGTATACAAAGGCATTGCCATGAATAACGAATTGCCTCGGACTTTGATGAGTATCACATGCAAATAAAGATCTAATATCCGTAATAGGTACTATATAAACGATGTTATCCTCGTTTGAATCTTAAATATAAGGCTTTTAATGATTTAAAAAAAAACAGAATTTGAACGATGCTCAGTGTATGATTAAACCAACCCAAAGGGCCAGACACGTATAATTCTTGACTTAGTACATTATAGTATACTGAAATAAATTAGTGCATCATAGCAAACTCAGCGGCCGATTTTTTCGATAAACAATGTTTGTTTTTTAGTTCATCTGTCAAAGCCTTGATTTCAGCCAGTACGATTACTTTGATGGTAATACATTAATATACAATAATATACATTAATATATTAATATACCGCAAATATACTAATATACTTCGAATACACTCAATATGCTAATACGTGTCTAGCCCCTTGAACCAACCATCCGATATAGTTAGTTCAACCCTCAAGTTAAGGGTCAGTATAACCATAAACATGCTTGAATTCTCCATGAGAATAATTGAGCTGTCAAACCATCAATCATAATTATTGTTGATGTAAGCATAATATGGTTGAATGAATCATATTTCTTGCTCTCATCAATGCTTCAATTCTGGTTAGTTCAAGCTTCCATTATTGTTCGACCTATTATATTATGCGTGATACAATCTCAAAATAGGATTATATAAAAGTCAATGCACAAATATGCTTGTTTGGGACTGTAATGTCAATCATGGCTTTATATTTTTTTTTCCGTGTGCTTGTATTTCGCGTTATATTTTGCAATATTCTTCACATGACTTTTGAAAAGGCCATATGATGAACAACTTTCTTCTTTTAAAATTATAACTCAAAAACGGTTTGTTGGTTTGAAATAATGCCTTCGAAGATATTTCAGGATATTCTAAGGAGTTATTGAAAAAAAAACACTGGAAGATTTATTCATCATGCATTTATGTTAAATGTCATAAAAATCCAATTTTTCAAAAATCTTACGCTTAGTTATTTTTCTATAGAAAATTGGCTTTCAGCCTGAAAATTTGGGCTAGCTTAGAATAGTCAAATGCTGCTAAACATTTATCTTGAATTTTTAGTTTTAAATAATATATTTTAAACAATATATACACATTCATGATGTCTGTGATACCAATTTCATATCAATTCCACGTGATATGTTCTTTGAAAAATTTCTTGATAATTACCAAAAAAAAAAGAATCAGGTACACTGTGGTGCATAATTGACCGGACAAACGCCGATGTTCATACAAAATGGCCAAGTTTAAGATGCTGTAACTATGGTTTGCTTTGGTGGATTGAGCTCAATTTTTGACACGGAACTACAAATCTGGAGCTCGATTTAAATAGGTCGTATGTACTTTCATCGATATAAAATTCGATCATTTGGATTCGCTTCTTATAGCGGAAACTGTTGAAGTTTAACAAAATTAATACATTTAAGCGATTCCTTACAAAACCGGCTTTCGGTTTTCTCATTTAAAGCCATCGAAATATCATCCATATTGGTAACTATTGCTAAAATAAACTGATCGAATTTTATATCGACGAAAGCACATACGACCTATTCAAATCGTTCTCCAGAAATATGCTGAATTTTGTGTATACAAAGTATAAAATGTTTTCGTTAACAGGTCTGGGCGTGGCAAGGCGTTGAAAATATTGCAAAAGTGATCGGACAGCGGTACCCCTTTGATTTACACGCGTGCCGCTGTCCGATCACTTTTGCAATTTTTTCAACGCCTTGCCACGCCCAGACCTGTGAACGAAAACATTTTATACTTTGTATATATAAAATTCAGCATATTTGTAGTTCCGTGTCAAAAATTGAGCTCAATCCATCAAAGCAAACCATAGTTACAGCATCACAAACTTGGCCATTTTGTATGAAAATCGACGTTTGTCCGATCAATTATGCACCACAGTGTAGATAATTACCTAACAACTGAGTTACTTGAAGCAGTTAACCATTCATCGCTCGGAATATCGTAAAGAAAGCAACAAATATTTTAAAGTTTTTTTTTTTAAGTGGAGCGGACTTGGTATGATGGTTAAGCACGTGACTATCACACCGAAGACCTGGGATCGAATCCGACCCCCGAAAAACTTTTCCTTCGAAAGGGAAGTAAAGCGTGTGTCCCGAGTTCAGCCCAGGGCTGAAAATCTCGTTAATACAGATAAAAAAGTTTTTTTAAAGGATTCTTTTCAGAGCTATTTACAATTTTTCTTTAAAAAGATTCATCTGGAATACTACCATGCATTATTTCAAGAACACTTTCAGAGTATTCTCAAAAAAGAAAACAAAATAGAAATGTTGACAGAAATCTACAGAATTTGTTTAAGGAACTCCCCGGCTAGCTCCCCGGAGATCCAATAATTGAAGAAAAATTTTAGTGAATCTCTTTGAGCTGTTTTAAGGCTTTGTAAGGCATCATCAGCATCGGCAGCCATATTTGATATGTGGCTCGAGATTTCAAAGTGGAGTGTTTGCTATGATACTTTTTCAGCTGCTTTGGTTCAGAATATTAAACTTTTTATCACTTCAAAAACGCGAGACAAATATTCATTGAGAATCAAAAAGCCAATTATTCCTTTGAAAGCTCAGTGATGCATCAGGTCACTTTAGGGACAACTAAGAATTTTTGAGAACTCCCTGAGAGTTCCAGGATTTTTTCCAGGTCGATTGAAATTCCATGTTAATTCCAAGTTTTCCAGGTTTTATTACCCTGTGAGAGAAGTCCCGGGAGAAATAACGTGAAAAGTCACTTCGAAACAAATCCCGCAAGGCTTTTGAAAATATCCCAGTCGAAACTCCAGTGGAAATCCAGGGAGAAACACTGGAGAGGAATTCCACGGAGTCATGTCAGTCGATCCTGAGCGACCATTTCAAAAATATCTGAAACTTTGCACAGTTTTTCAATTTCATATAAATCGCCATTTTTTGATATTAAACCTTCATATTCACTCACGACTAACTTTTCAAAAGGGTGTATGCGAAAATAGTTCTAAAATATTCTAAAAGCTGTACAGCAAAAAGGGATTGTTCGATTGTTATAAATTTTTCAGCAAAGTTAGATAACTAAATGATGATTCCTTAGAAAATATGCACTGTAAAAAATTTCTTTTTCTACTTTGAAAAAATATGATATTTGTCACAAAAACTCAAATATCTCAAAACCCTATCTTTTTACCAACTTCAATTTTTTAGGGGAAATAGCCCATTATATCAGCTATCTACCATAAAATTTTGGTGATGGTAAACTGATAAACAAAAAAGTTATGACATTTCAAACATTTCACAATTTTTACATTTAGTAACAAAAAAAAATTTTTTTCTGTGTAAATTATTTCGAGAATTATATTTTGATGCTGATTTTATTGTAAAGGCTACCGCCTGAATTAAACAAGTTGTTTTCATGATACTTTAGTTTGATTATTCGTAATTACTATAGTATCTATTTGAAACTTAGACGCGATCCAGTGTTGTGATCAAAAATATTGAGATTGTCATACTTTTTATTGTACGTGACTGGTGAAAAAATCCCTTGATAGTGTTGAAAAGCTGTTGATTATAAGAAAAATGGAATTGAATTTATTTTTAAGACAAAAGCTGTATAATAAAAGTTTTTTTATACGCGTATACGTCTAGTTTATCCGCAAAAAAAATCCCTCTTACACACTTATCTCTGAATTGCCTGTTCGGTACTTTTTTGACGAGATTATAACAGCAGTACGATCTCGGTAGTTTCGGTAATCGATTTTACTGAGGCTCAGTAAAACAACTGTCAAAATCGTATGGAAAAGGTAAACAATGCATTTTTGCTGAACGAGTTCGGTGCTCAGCAGTTTTAATCTCGTCAAAAAAATTACCGAACTCGGTACACGGCGTGTGTATGGGAAAGGTTTATAACAAAAAATTGGGCATCGCCAAATTTTTCGCTATTCAAAAATAGAGACTTCCAGCTTTCATTTGCACGGTCCCTCAAAAAAATCCACCGAGGGATCTCGAACAACTTTTTCAGAATACTGTTTTTCCCCATACAAAATGAACGGTTCCAAATTAATCCCTATTTCTACTTAACAAACATACCCAATTTTTGTATGAAAAAGTTCCCCCGATGGAATATTTCGATGTTGGGCTTGAATGAAAGCTAGTAGCGTCAACTTTCACGTAACGTAAAAATTAGCGATGCCTATTTTTTTGTAATAAATTTCTTATACCAGACACATTGTGCGGTAATCAAAATTAAGTGTGTAGAGAACAGACTTTATGATCGGAAGAATGCGAGTAACTTCAACAACAACAACAAATGCATAAGAGGTACATACCACAGACAAACAGACGAAACGCCTAGAACAATTTTAGTGAAAATTCATCGCCCAGTTCACACTATCACCACCTGGTGGAAATGTTTCACGAAACACTGCGTTGTGCAATATCGTCATCAGAAGGCGCTAGTGTGAAACGTCAAACGCAAAGAAAAACGATGGGCGCTCTTCTTGTTATGAAAGCCACAACCAAGATTCAAAATGATCGTTGAAGGCGTGGTCAATGAAAATTTCGCCAGTGTTACGTTTGTTTGTCTGTATACATACCTGACAATGCTCACGAAAAAAACAAAAAAATACTACCGCTATGAATATTAAAAATTGTATAGTATTTTTTTTCTTCAGCCACCAACACCAAACAAGTAAGTTAAAATTAATAAGTGATTTTGTTTATTATAATCTAACGAACAAGATGAACAGTCGCTTTCTCAAAGGTCTTCAACTCAACGCTCTCTTGTAGACCGTTTGATGAAAAAAAAATGTTCAAAAGAGTTACGAAATCTCACCGAAAGCACCATAGATAAACTGAAAGAGACTGGTTATGCCCAAATGTCCACATTGTGTACAAAATTACGCATTTGCACGTCCTGCCGTCTAGAATTTGACAAACGAGCCATCTGTATATCATCGGTAAAGCAGGGCGCAGGAAGTTCGAAAACGACAACAACTGAGAAATTGCCATCAGCGACATCTGTTTAAACAATTTAATTACGCCCCTTTTCAAAAATGCCCTGTAATATTCTTCAACATCTATACCCATTTCAATATTTTTAACGTTGCAAAACACGCTTTCAACATTCATCTTGAAGAAGAGGGAAAACACTTGTCCTCAAATGTAACAGCAAATTAATGAATAAACGACTAATGCGCGGAGGGCGTGATAAAATCGGAACATTACGGTACATAGTATATTATATTATATGTATATATAATATATAATAAAAACAACTTGTTTTACTCACGCAAGGCCATTAACAATAAAATCAGCATCAAACTTCAATTTCCGGCCGAAATAATTTACACTAAAAAAAATTATTACTAAATGTGAAAATTGTGAAATGTTTGAATTGTCATAACTTTTTTGTTTATTTTCATGGTAGATTGCTAATACAATGGACCGTTTTCTCTAAAAAATTACGTTGGTAAAAAGATAGGGTTTTGAGATATTTGAGTTTTTGTGACAAAAATGATATTTTTTAATGTTAAAAAAGATTTTTTTCACAGTGTATATTTTCTTAGGAATCGCCATTTAGTTATCTAACTTTGCTGAACAATAAAATCAGCATCAAATCACGATTCCCGGCCGAAATAATTTACACAGAAAAATTGTTTTTACTAAATGTAAAAATTGTGAAATTTTTGAAATGTTATAACTTTTTTGTTTATTAGTTTACCATCACCAAATTTTTATGGTAGATTGCTAATACAATGGACCGTTTTCCCTAAAAAATTCAAGTTGGTAAGAAGATAGGGTTTTGAGATATTTGAGTTTTTGTGACAAAAATGATGTTTTTCAATGATAAAATAGATTTTTTTTCACAGTGTATATTTTCTTAGAAATCACCATTTAGCTATCTAACTTTGCTGAAAAATTCATAACAATCGAACAATCCGTTTTTGCTGTGCATATTTTTGAATATTTTTGAACCATTTTCACATACACCCTTTTGAAAAGTTAGTCGTGGCTCTAAATAAAAATTTGATATCGAAAAATGGCGATTTAGATGGAACTGAAAAACTGTGCAAAGTTTCAGTTCAATAGAAAATCATGAATTAAAATTTTTCCTTAATTTTGATGCTGTTGCTTGGAATCGCTCTGGAAGAAAACTCACGGAAATTTCTTGAAAAAAAAAATACAGGAGAAACATTGGAAGAAATCCCAAGAGGAACTCCTGCAGAAAATTCGTGAAAAACTTCTTAAGAAATCTTTGGAAGAGCAGCTCTACTAGAAATCTTAGGATTAGGGATCTTGTAATAACTCTTCTGCGGGAGCCCCAAGCACACCGGAAGGAATTTCGGAAACTCTTCAAAAGTAATCTCGAGAGAAACTCCAGCAGAAACTCCGCGAAAACATTCGCGATATATGCTTAGAGAAACTTTTGTTTGTTTGTTTTGGAGGAACTCTGGGAGCGATACCGGTAAAACATCTAGAATAAATTCTGGAAAGAAATTACGTAGGATCCCCTTGAATCCTTGAAGAAATTTTCGAAGGAATAGGGTTTCACTAATTCCCGGCACCTCACAGCAAAACAAATCAGTATATCACTTGCCGCATATAATTTTCTTAGGTAATCACTTCCTTAGGTAATCATCTCATGCAACATTTCCGCAACGGGATGCACAGCTACAAGTTCACTCAGAAGCCGCTCAAGTGCTCAAAACAACGAGTGCACTTCGTCAGCACAAAGATGGGTGCCGAAGTGATTTCCCATTTGATTTTGCTGGAAGTTCGGCACTAGTGCCGGGAATTGGGTTCTTTAGGGGTATCCAGATTATTGCATAATCGGAATCTCCGTCCAAAAATTAGTCGAAATCCAAAATTTCATCATTTTTGGTGCCCGGGAACTATTTTTAAAATGCTTTTAAGGTTTATATGGGGAAATTTTTTTGTTCGGGTCGAACTGTCACTTTATCGATTGAACTGTCATTCTATCCACGGAAATTAAAATTGCTTTGTTTATTTAACTATCAAAACAAAGGAATTGAAACGCAATAAAATCACATCATACCCAGAAAAATGAGATCTATCGATTAAGCTCAAGAAAATGGCACTTTTCTTAATTCACTAAACAACCCAATTGGCGCTGGACTAGGTGCAGTAAACTCGTTCAAAATAAACTTTCCGGCAGAAAATCTTCACAACAATCACTGAATGTTAACAACAAGTTCACGCAATAAGGTATCTGATTCAGATGGAAGAAGTGAACGAAAACAATCATTTAGTTGTGAATTTAGATAATGCACAATTTTGATTACCTGTAGTGAAGGGAATGGGGTCAGAAACCCTACCCTGATGGAATTCCCAAAGGAGTGCTTGAAGAATCTTCATAAAGACTTCCTGGAGTTCGTCCAAAAAGAATTTTTCTGGATGAGTTACAAAAAATAATCATGCATGGTAAGTCCTGGAAACAATCTCGACATAATTTCCGGAGAAAAGCCTGGATTTCTGAAAGAACTCCTGCAGGAGTCCTGATTGAATCACTGAATCACTGAATTCTAGAAATAGTCATTGGAGGAATTTGGCAAGCAATCAATGAAAGCAAATCGCTGGTATCGCTGAAAGATTTAGCGATGGAATCACTGGATGAATTTCCGGAGAAATCCTTAGAAGAATCCCAACATTCGCAAAGCAATCGCTGTAGCATAAAATTCAGAAGAAATACTTAGAGCCCGGAGGAATTCTCTGCAGGAATACAGCAATGTTCTGTATTACGAAACGACGCGTTTCCAAATATTTCATAGGGGCAGCTTTATAGAAAAAATGAAACTGAAAAAAACTAACGGTCAGAAAACCGGTTTTTCTAGCACCACCCTAAGCTAATTCAGAAAAATATCTCTAGATCGACCAATTTTAAGGCTACATAAAAACTATCTTCAGCAAACTTGTTCGAAATTAATAGATTCGAACTTCTCTTGGAGCATCTAAGAATTATAAATAATGGCCTTGTTACAATATGGATCACCCTAATTTTTATGTACTGCACTGCCCATAACTGCATAATTGTAACATTTGCATTTTTTGCCAATATTGAGTTAATACCGGGGAACATCTCCCAATGATCAGTACTTTCATCCACCCAAATGAACTTTATAAGTTTGTTCTGCAAAATGTGAAACAAATACCAAGTCGTTTTGTCTCATTAGCTAAAATTAATTAATGTAACCGCATAACAATCACACTGGAAATACACACTGGTGTCAAAGCTTAATATCAATCATATTTTGGTCTGATTATTTTTTTAACTATTCGTCCAGCATACAAGAAGAGCTGTAGAAAATTTCATTGCAAAAGGATGAATTTTATATTATTGACAAATTTTTGAAATTTCGTATCGTATCCATACTAGCGCATGTTGCAAACTTTAAACTCCATTTTCTCCAATGCCTACTTTTGTCGAATGTGACTGTTATGCAGTTATGGGCAGTGCAATCCTGGGGCAAATTGATCATTTCAAAATAAATTTTGCAGATAATATTAGTAGCACCTCAAAAACTGTCGAACGAAGTTTTGCAAAATCGATACTGGGCGGATCTCCATAAAACCACACTGCAGACTGTTGTTCGACTAATTTAAACTTTAGGTTAAATAACTCCAAAAATCAAAAAAATGTCTATGTTTCTTTGGGGTGAAATTGATCATCATACAAATGAACATCAGTAAGAACAGAAAGTTGCCTTCTGCATGTCGAGCTTTTGAAGACGAATAACGCATCAAAACTTCAACAAGTTTGAATTGAAACCTAAACGCCTGAGGTAGGCGAGTTCGACAATGGTCGATAAGTGACCATTTTATTGAACAAATTGAACATCCTAAACAGATTAATATTGAGAATAGCTTCAATACTTCACAATTAACGTTCCACAAAAAAGTACGCACAGAAAACTTATAGGAACTCCAGTGCCAATCGATTGTTTAGTACCAACGATTTCAGCTAAGTAAGAAGCACATTGAAATATGTGCTGGAAATGTTGTTGAATGATACAAAAATCGCAGTGGAATGTATCATAGGCGCTTTTATATGAATTCCAAATATTTAGAATGGGAGAAAAAGCAGCCCGGAGCAGGCCAGAGTTGAATAGAACCAACCCATAAGGGTGAATAAGTACTGAAACATTTAACACATTGGAGATTTAATCATACAAATGATGAATGCTAAAATTACTGGAAATCTATACAACAATATACTACATGCTTCTGTAGATAGTTATTTTTCAAACTTACGTGCATAAGTTCTTACTCAACATCATTAGTAAAAAAAAACAAGCAAGGAACACATCAAAATCCAATTCGACAAATGAAATCTTGATAACAACAAAAAAGCATGAAAATGAATCACATAAAATATCACAAATAGTATTTTCTAAGTCGATTGCAGCGCCTGCAACGAGTAATGCTTACGGATGACGAAAAATAATCATACCTCGGATTTATAATATGAGCAACCTGAGTCAACCAACACGCTCGATTCTTTTGTGTTTCTGTCTTGTAGCGATAAAGTTCTTTTCATAATCTTCATTTACAGTAGGAATATACTTAAGTACGAAACGCCAATGAACGGGAGACAAATGCGGCGAACACCCTTTCAATACATGCAACGAATGCTACGAGAAAATGCATAAAATCGGTACCTTGATTTCACCGAACGTGAGAATATGCCACAGTGATGAAAGGATCTGGCTTTGGTTCGATTTGGCCAGAGGTTACATACTTAACTTACAAAAGTCGCATGTTTCTGTGCTGAACCGGCGACGACGTGTTCTTATCAATTTCCAATGAGTTTAACGCGAATCCATCAAATCGCAGTATGTATCAATTCAAGTGCCCGTATACTTGTACGTGTAGTATCCGTGTTGAGTGAAACTTCTAAAACACTGAAATTCTGACCATCAAACTAATACAACTACGATTTAAAACTAGGCACAATGTTTGACGGTAGGTTCTTTTCCAAAAAAATAACATACGTGTAAAGTAAATAGTTAAAACACTAAGTGATCAAAAAACACACACGCGCACAAACTTAGAAACGATCCAAAAAACGGGTGTTAGGAAAGTGAATTCGATTCAAGCCAAATGTAAAGTTAACAATGGGAAAGGAAAACTTCACTCACATGGCGGTTGTGGCGGCAAATGGAGTGACGAATTGTGAATTTCACGTATACTTTTCTCGGTTGGTTCGGTTGCACGTGTACATAGTTTGCGGTAGAAGTGGGATGATCTCTTGCATTTGTTTTTTGATGTTTTGTATCAAGTTTAGTAATTACTTTTTTTTTCAGTGTGTGCGTTACGGATATGGAAGTGGTGACAATCTTTATCATCGGTTATAGAGGTGTGGAAAATGGGGAACATTTACTCAAATAATTCCTAAAGAATGAAGGCAGTAGGCAAGAAACAAAGAGAAGACAATCATCAGACAAATTGGAAATTCACAATTACATTTGTAATAGAGTAACATCATGACGTAGGAATTTCGATGAGTATAAATATTTAAGCCGAACGCTTTTCATATGTAGGTTTCAAAATCCGATGCATTTTTGTATGTGACGTATGTACATTTTATTTTATGTGACACGTTTCTCAATACAATAATTGACTGCTTTTCGCAACTATTCATTATGCAACTGTGTCGTGAGAACTGAGAAGTTACATAGCCCACTAAACAGGGAATCCTTAATTGATGGTGTGATGCGGCTATATGCTTGCCGTGTCTAGCCACTGCTTCCAATAAGTTGAAATTTTGTGGCAATTAATGATTAGGTGGTCTAATAAAATCCTAACCGCTAAACGAGTGTGCTGCAGCTCAAACATTAACTTGAGAGGTTCCAGTTTGATGGAATACTTAAGAAGTACAGATCTGGGATCACTTAACGCCCAGCCTTCATGATATCAGCCAGAGAGGAAGTATTAGACATAAAGCTTTGCTCTAGCAGAATTAGTCACGAGATGATCAATTGGCTTGTGTCAGATGAGGAAGCTTTATCTGACCATCGCTACGTCTGCTTTTTATCACCTGAATGTTATTCATTAATCTTTACGTTTCAGGAATTCCCGGTCAACCAACTAGGATCTCTTTAGCCTTTACTGATTTGGTTGCGGACGAATTTCATGAATATTTATCTTCTATTGACACTCCAAGTGATTAAGATGATGCCGTTGATACTTCAACGGCATTCATGATGGAAGCTTTTGAAGAAGCTTGCCCTCTGCGGCCGATTCAGACCATAAAAGGAATTTTGTGAACCGCTCAGGATACAATGTAGAAAGAGTTGGTACAGATAACGCTCGGCTGGATCGGAACCTTTCAGGTCGATTCGCAAGGCTTACCAGAAAGCTCTTTGGTCTGCTGAACGATCCGGCTGAAAAAAAAAACTTTGTTCGAATGTTTCCAGTTTGAGTCAATCGATTGAACAAAATAAATGGGAAATTTAGGGTGTTCCGAGTGAACGAACTTCGTTTGCCAAATGGCGCAATCAGTTCCTCTGATGAGGATGTGCTGAAACGTTTATTCGGTACACACTTCCTTGGATATGTAAATACTACATCTTCGGATGAATCTGATGCTTTTTCTTGTAGTTACGATTCTCTGGCTTCGGATTGGAGTATGACAACTTTAGATTGAATTGAGTGGACACTAAATACCTTTGCTCCTTTCAGGCTATATCCTATTTTGTCTGGGAAGGAATTTGATTATTTCAAACATGTTTTGAAAAAAAAAAAAACTACTTGTTTGCAGCTTTGCTACAGGGTGTATTCCAAATCTTAGCGGGATATTATTGTAAAGTTTATTCCGAAAGTGGGTCGTGCGTCGCAATGCGTTTCAGGCCAATCAGTTTAACTTCTTATCTTCCGAAATGCTTAGAATCAGTGATGTTCATTTAGCTAACGTGCCTCTTCATGTGAACCAACCAATCTGGTAAGAACACTGTAACTCTTTTACATAAAGTTGTTTACGAAATCGATAAAGCATTCGCTTGCAATCTTGTTTGTGTGTTACCATAGATATCGAGGATGTGTTTGATAACGTTGCATATTGGAAGCTGCATGGTGTTATGGTATATTTCCAATGATTTCCAATTGGAATCATCAAATGTTCAAAAACCGATATCTTTTTCGACATTGCGTCATGCAGCGATTGGGAAATTAAATGTTTGTGGGTGCTCCCAAGGGGGCGTCTTGTCACCACTTTTGTGGAATCTTGTAGCAAAAACGCCTATGTCCTAACGCCTAATATGGCCTTTCAGTAAATCTGAGTAAACATCTATTGTTCATTTCCCAAAAAGGAGAAATCGCAATGGGGGTCGATATGACAGAACAGGTAAAGTAGGTACGTTGACGTCATTATCGATTACATGCTTTCCTGGATACCTCACATTGAGTTCAGAATCAAGAAAGCTTGTATGGTCTTCAATATGATTTACACAACTGTTGTTCGACCAATATTGGTCTATACATAGGTAGGCATGGAGACCTCGAAATATAGATTTTTTTTGAGTCGTTTTAATATCGAACGTCCATACTAATGTCAGGTTGAGTTCATTGAAACGTAATCGAAACTATCTCTACCAGAATAAAGCGAATGGAGTAAACATGTCTAACTGTCTGATAGAACCTTCGATTGATATAGAAATAGAATGTGATAGATAATCAGCTCCCGTGAGCGCAGGATACAGACGGCCGGATTTCTGGATGCGGGTCATTCGAATGTGTACAAAAGGAAAGAAAAGTCAGCAGATTTGTTCGCTTCAGAGCTATAAACCACCATTCTGTATTCGGTTTATTTTGAGTGATACATTTTTTCAGTTGTTTTTTTTATCATGAATATTAATCGGTACAGATAGAGGCTCGGGATGCTACTTGTTATGCGGGGATTATACTTATATGAGCGTAAAACTATGGTAGAAACGGAAACATCGAAAGGAATCAAGCTAAAAACAAACAAACGCGCTAGGGTGAACTGTTCAAGCAGAGAATCAGAGCGACACTTTTGTTACAAAACAGCTGTCCTAACATCACTATGGCATAATGCAGTTTACACATTGAGTCGGAAGGAGATTTTATCCTTTAGGAAAGAGAGAAATCAAGCGTATCTGTATATGAGGGTTATACTTGGCAGAAATACTGAACTTTGTATGCTAAATGGTGAAAAATTCGAATATGTGCAAGAACGAGTATGATAGGTTGCGTATGAGAGATATTCGTGTGAGAAATCTAGCGGCAATGCGTGTTGTGGAAAATGCGTTTTCTGGGTCAGCTAGCAAACAAACACGGGAGTAAACTCTATCACAAGCGCACGAACAGCTGTTTGTGCTTATTTTCAAACGTAACAAAAAAGAAAACTGAGTGAATTGTTTTAATAGTGCCTACTGATTGAACTTGCTTGTCTGGCGCGTTTATTGGTCTATATTACAAATCCTACTTGTATATGATTATCTTTTCATATCATATGTTTTGTAACGTTACACTTTCGGAGGAAAAAATGCAAAAATAAAAAATAGATGTAAAATTTTTGAAACGGTCTTATACAATCTAAAGAATGTGTAGATTTTCTGTAGATTTAAGGTCGAGCTCCATTCGCGCGTGGGTTTTCTTGTTTCAATGCATATGTATTATCTTTTTTTTTTTGTTTTGTTTTGTTGACGTTTAGGCGGGAAAGTGAGACTTTATCTTCGATAATATTGGTTGTACCTACCTGGACCAAGCCCCATCTGCGGAGGGCCAGGGCGGAGCATATTTCCGCCAATCAAGGCCGCCCCAGGATGACCTATTGCCAGCCCCTGTCGCATCATTGGATTCACCAGCTGCATGGGACCGTTCAACGACATCGGTACCTGGAAAAGAAAATAATTTTATGCATAAGGGTACGAATAAATTCTGATTACTTGTTAGACTAAACTTAAATTTTACATAGTTACAATTCACTTCCGATAGGAAACTCCTTTACTCCCGATTAGTTGCAATTTACTTCAAACCACAGTTAACTACAATCCCACTCGAACATGCACAAACATACAAACACGCACACACCGCAAACACACAAACATATAGGCTAAACTGACCATTCCGATTGGCATTCCGGGTCGAGCTGCGGCAGCCGAAGCGGCCGCTGCATTCGCTGCCTGTAACCGTTGGATCATGGCGGCTCGATTTAGGTCGTCAATATGCTTTTGATGGTTGGCCGCTGCAGCCTGGGCGTGCGCTATCACGGCTGCTTGCTGTTCAAAACAAGGAGAAAGAAAAGTTCCAATTTTGGATAGGTTCTGATACTATTGCTTGGTGGTTGTTGGTTTGGAATAAGTACTGTGTTTATTGTTTGTGAGAAATGATGAAAAAAAACTGAAGTGTAATGTAGTGGTTTAACTGAGGAGAAATTGCATGAAATACAAAGAAAAATCTGTTTGGATAACGAATATATTTTAATGCAACAATTTCGAATACCATTAATGCAAACGGTACCTATAAATAAAACAACTGTTTGGAAAAAGTAAAAAAAAAACATCGAGTTAAATTCCATTTAATGACGGTTTTTCGACGTATTTCGTTCTCAACTGTGAGGTCGCCGGTGCCGTGGCGTAGTGGCTACACGTTTTCTTTATAAGTGGATTGACATGGGTTCGATCCCAGCCCCGGCACTTGCAGTTTTTCGTCAGTTGCATAGAAATGTGCTGGTAGATGGCCGACACTTCTCAGACGTCGTTGATGTTAGAACTTTTAGGGGTCCGCACATCGACTCAGTTCACTACCACGTACTAGTAAGATTCGAGCTCGGTTATCAACCGTGTCGGACTCTAGGAACCGGTGATCGATGCGTTTCAACATCCAGCGGCTTTCAGCAGACGGTAGCTACGGTAGCTGACTATGGCCAGAAGCTGGACGAGTGGGTAAGTGAGATCAACAAGAGCGCTAATTAAGGGTATGCGGTATACCGAAAAATTTCGCCAAACGCACCTCGAAACGAAATTCCGCGGAATTCCATGGAATTCACCCAGGCGAAATTTATGATTTTGAATTTCGTTTCGTTTCGCCAAATTCTAAAAATTTCGTCTCCAAAGAATATATTTTGACGAAATCAAACGAAATTCCGCGGAATGTCAAATAAATTTCGAAAACAAATAAATAGTGTAAATGTCCACATCATCTATCAAACATCTCGAATAGCGAGTGACAAACCACTCCCAGGTTCTATAAAGACAAACAAATTTCGAACCTACTTCTTATTTTGGACCTACCATCAAGATCTTGCACAATAGTTTATTTTTTATTTTTTTATTTCTGTGTATTTTAACTTATGCTAATTCTACACTTTGCTTAGCCTGGTACACGGTTTATATGGGAAAATACAAAAAAAAAATGGAGAAACTCAAGCTCCTGTATACTTTTTGAGTTCCACTTTGGTCCCATATCAACAGTGCAAAATTTCAGATCGATCGGAAAAACTATATTTTAGCGCTCGCCTTTCTTAGTTTTTCATAAGATTTACTATGGGGAAACTTTAATCCTGCAAAGAAAAATCGCTAGGAGTCACCTCTAGAGCCCTAAAAATAAGTCGATGAATGATTTCTGTAGAAAACTTCACTAGGAATCAGACCTCCGAAGACAGCAAACCGATGCGACGTTCGTGAAAAAAAGTTATTAGGCCTCATCCGACCGATAAAATAACGAGATTTTATTATTTATTGTTATTTTTTTACATGTTAAACAGCGTTTGCATGCCATTCGGTTTCCAGTCAATAACTTTTTTCACATGCCTTAGATCGCTTTGCGGCCTTCGGAGGATTGGTTCCACGTAAAATTTCCAACAGAAATCATTCATCGATTTTTTAGGGGTTAAAGGGCAACCTGTGGCGATTTTTCTTTGAAAAGGTGATTTTCCTCATACTAAATCGTATGAAAACCTAAAATGGCTGGCGCTAAAATATAGTTTCTCCAATCGAGCTGAAATTTTGTACAGTTGATATGGGGCCAAAATGGAACTCAAAAATCGGTTTAGATTTCCAACAGGAATTTTTAGCAAAGTAGGGAGAATATTAGGATAGGATGACAGGCCCGTGCACAGAAATAGCATCAAGGGAGGGGCTTTCCTGATTTCAAAAAAAGGCAGAGGGGTGTCTAGTGTATGGAACATCGCTGAAGGGGGGAAGGTTTAACACTCAAAACCCACCTCTTGTGCACGGGCTTGAAGGATGATTTGTGTTGCGACGGAAACTGGCAACTGTTCTATCTAATAGGAATGGGTACTGGAATTGTAAGGAGGTTTAGTGTTAAGTTGTGCGTTGAGTCGAAGAGTTCGTTAGAGATTAAAAAAAATATCATGTAAGTAATTTTAAGTTAAAAACATTGTAAAACTATTAAAATGAATTTCTTTTAATATATCATTGAAGCTGCCGTGAAATACGCTGCTTTCAGTATGTGTTTCCCTAATCCCGAAGAAACTCGCGCCAACAATTTATATAGGGTGTGAGATACACTAGCAAAAGTTCCAAGAAAATGGAAGCTTCTATTTTCGTCTGTTTTCCGCTATAACTCAGTCAAATTTGAACCAATTAACACAATTTTTGGAATGCGGTGAGATAGGTATAGTATCTACCCGTGTACAACATTTCAAGTCAATTGGTACAAAATTGACTGACTTATAGTGGAAAACAGACGAATATAGAAGCCACCGCCCAAGTGGCGCGATACCCTTTGTCTCTAGAAAAAATAGTTAAAATCCCGGCGAAATCGATTACGACAAATTTGGTAGAAAGTTTGGTACATGGAAAAGCGTCTGAAAACCCCTTTTTCCAGGAAATTTCCAGTGGAACTCTTGAAAGAGTTCTACATCAAATCTATATGACAAAGCGTTATACACGGATAAACTCTTATTTCTTTTGCTTATAAGAAATTCCTTAAAATTTCATGTTCGTCTATTTGTTTTTCATTGAACTCTACTAAAATACAAAGTTGGCGATATTTGGATGAATTTAAGAAAATGCTGTAAAACAATATTATGGGAATCCCCAATCATGTTTTTTTCTTAATTGTTAAATTTCTAAAATATGTTCAGATGAAGACATCGATGTAGGAGTGTAGCGGAATTCTTGAAGTATTTCAAGTGGCAAGTATGTGATCGTAGGGATTCATACCGATATTTTTGACGAATTTCTTCAAATACTTTCAGGAGTGAATTGAAAATGTCAAAAGGTTAAATGAGCACGACAAACTCTAACAACGCTCTATGCGCAGCCAACTTTTATACTAAAGTTCGGTAAAAAGGCGTTTGATTTATGTTTCGGGTGACTTTCTCAGTCTTTAAGTCGAGAATAAATTGTTTTCTACTCTCCCAACGATTCGGCCGAAGGGTTTTGGCCTTTCTCAAGGATCATAATGTCTATCATTTCCCGTGAGAAAGATTAAAATCCTTCGGCCAAAACGTCAGAAGAGCAGAAAACAATTCGTTCTCGCCTTAAAGACTGAGAAAGCCACCCGAAGCATCGATAATAGGTGAGATGATGTTTCAGGTTTCTGATAAACAATCGGCATTAGAGCATTTTATAGCATAGTCGCAATGATGTAACGCATTATTGGTGTATTCTTATTAAGTCATTGGAGCAATCTTATTAGATTATTGATGTAATTAAATATTCAAATTTTCAACAGAGGTCGCGAAAAATTTAAACATATATAAATGGAACTGTAGAAAATAAAGCGTCTTTATGAAAGTCTTTATGGAAATGCAATTCACGCCACCTCAAACACGCAGTTTAAATTCGCACAAAATTGATGTAGGGGTGATCGGGGCAATATGGGCCACCTAAGGAAATCGTTCTGAAATGCACAGAAAAACTCAATAAATAATTATTTTAATGTAATTAAACCATTCTTAGGAGTGTTTCCCTTCATATTGCGTCGATAAATTATGAAAAAAAAACTTTTTGTTAATTGTTGGGAAATACTTTTGAAAACCATCTATTTTCATGTGTTTGCCAGCTATACGGGGCAATATGAACCAGGCGGGGCAATATGAGCCATCATTTAAACCTATTTTGTTTTTTGGACAATGTTTCGTAAGGAATGAGAAATAGATAAATATGATTGTTTCACAACAATTCAGTGTATTTTATACAAATTCGATTGTTTTCGTTTCAAAATAATAAAAAAAACAAGTCGTTTTTTCGCATTTTACTATTAAACGCAATTCAACATAGGCACATGTTTCCATCACAGCCATGAACTCAAGAATGGCAACGATGGCATTGGTTCCATCTCTCACCCTCTGAAGATGAACGGGCGAAGGGCGAAGGGAGGCACAGCAAGGGAGCACTTACAAATTACGTAGCATTTTTGGTCAATTTTCTATACTCCCTTTTACCATTTTTTCGTTCCGGTCGTCGCTTGTAACCTCACACCAGTATTGAACCATGGTTCTGCAGATAATGTTCATGTTTTGACAGCAAAATTTTGAGGTTAGGTTACAAAATAAAACCGATCATATTGGTTCGAGCAGGTATGGCCATATTGCCCCGTAGAGACTAGTTTCGGAAAATTCTTGTTTTATTGTAATTTCAGTTTCGAAAAAATGCAGACGTGTTCACAAACTGCTCAGTAATAGTAGGAGTATCAACTGTAATGGAATATTTACCTGGCAGTAGGGAGTTATCTGTTTAAAGCTTATTTTGGAGTTTTAAATCTTATAACATTTTGGCGTTCGAAGCAAAAATTTGCAATTTCCATAATATTTGCATTTCAGAATCGATTTTAGGTACGGTTTTTGCAGTGAGACATGATTGAAGCATCCTATAAAAGATCCTAGGGCTTTGAACAGAACAAAACTTGATAATAAGGCCAAATTCAGGGTGGCTCATATTGCCCCGTATGGTCATATTGCCCCTACTACCCCTACCTAACTGCAAAATTCCGCGGAACTTTTTCAAAAAATTCGTTTCATTTCGAAAAATACCGAGTGAATTCGGATTTCGTATCGATCTCACGAAACATTTTAGAATTTCGTTTCGTTTCGTACCGCATAGTATCAGAAATTTTATATTTCGTTTCGTTTCGTTTCGCCTTGAAAAAATCCCATACCGCATACCCTTAGCGCTAATATCAACACTCTGTGGGAGTCTATCCTCGGAGCGATGAGTGCGACAGGGACGGGAGACGATAGGCAATGCTCAAATACGACTTAGGTGCGGGTGGTTTGACGAGGAGTGTCAGAGAGGAACGGACGAGAAGAATGTTGCCAGAAGCCGGATACTGGTGTCTGGGACCCGGCAGCCGATAAACGAACCCACCGCAGAAAGTAAAAAGACCACGAGGAAAATGTGATTGCTCAGACGCAAGAAAATATGGAGCAGAATGATATGCGGAGGATTTACGAAACTGTCAATGGCGGGCGAAAAAAAAAAACAGCGCCTTCTTCCGTCATGTGCAACGACCGTATGGAAACTTGCTGACAGATAAAACAATGGTGGCTGCCAGATGCAGAGAGCACTTCGTGGGATTGTTGAACGGTGGGAATGTAATGTAACGTTCGCTTGTATTATGTTGAGTTGCACCTTAAGCTTCAGCACCATTCACACCCCACCGCATATTTGTACACACGCCCTTTGCTGAAACGAGTGACGTTTGTCACGACCAGTAGAACCAACTTAAGCAGCGCACCGTTTTCCGCTCTGGAGGTCGAACAAAAAGTGAACCATCGGCAGAAAAAGTTCAATCGTTCGCGGGTGCTGTCGCGTCTTCAGGCCAGGCCAGGTCTCGCGATTGAGGAATCGGCCACGAGTGATCGGAGTGGACAGCGAATCGTCGGTTGCGCGGCCGTTCAAGAGCTAGGCTCGTGAAATCGGATCCCGTCCGCCAAAGGCAATCTCTTCCGAGAAGGAGCGCCGGCATATGCTCCGAGGCCACACGGAACGTGGCTGACTGGAGGATCAATAAATCCAGAAATAAGGAAACGGGGCAGCACGGACGTAGAGGCTGGAGCTGGCCAAAGAAAACCAAAATCCATGTGGAACCAAAAAACGAATTAAGGTAAATAGTGCCGAAAATCAATATTCACATCGAGATTTGACACGTTTCGTTCCTCAGACAACTGAACGACAGTGTCCGCCCAGAGGTGGGGCGTAATTTGGGGATCACACCGAGAAAGAGCGTTCCCAAACCAGGGTGAGTTACAGTAGCTCGGAATTTGTGGGCGTGACACTAATTTGAGCCTTCAGGGCGCTTTTTCTTTTATGCCTTTTGTTTTGCGTATCACTGACCACTGGAACCGGAGTGCCTGCCAGGTCCGAGGAGCCCGCAAGCGAAGCGACAGCATCCAGCACGCCATTCAGCCGATCATTGGCTCGGCGCAGAGGAACTGGCAATCACAGCCGTGCCAGGGAAGGAAGACCGGAAGAGCCCGGGGCCACCGGGACGAAGAAGCATTCCAACCTCGTGCGACGACTGGAGGACCGTTGGCATCCACGCGAGTCTCCACCGTCCATCCCTTCGAGGGCACGAGAAAGGCTCGAAGTCAGGCGTGGCAAGAAACTTTCCGTCATCACGAGGAAAAGCAGCGCGGTCGGTCCGTGCACCGATTCAGCAACAGCACCAGACGGCGGCGAGCCCCAACAAAGGCGGGATCGCGGGGCAAGACGCTCCTCGTGGTAAAACCCAGCGACTGGTGCACGCCAGTCGGCGACAACGGTTCCGGCAGCGAAGATCCCTGTGAGTACGTTCTGAGCATGCGCATGCAATAAAGAGAAGATCGTGATCGTGAGGTAATAGTCAGGAGAAGTTAGAAGGGTTTGGCCAACCAATTAGGTAGATAGGAAGAAAAGTAGAGGAGCCCCAGGGGCGTGTGATGTGGAAGGGGGAAGAAATACAAAATGCTTTCTAGTTGAATTTTGGCTCTTTTCTTTATTTGGTTTGAGGAAACCCAATAGTAAGAGCGACAGACATATTCGAAACGACGACGACGGTATGTGCAGACAGTGGAACCTCCAACGCTAAACGAAGTGAGAACAGCTATTCTGCCCCCATTCGCATAACAGTCCCATGTGAATAAGAAACCCAGCAAACATGGGACTGTTATGCGAATAGGGGCAGTATTAGAGGACTGAAGAACAACAAGACTGCTGGGAAGGACATACTTCCGGCCGAGCTTCTCAAGCACCGGTGTGAGCAGCTATATCAACTTCAACACCGTAGTGTATTGCATATATGAGAAGATAAAGAGCTGCCGGCTAGTTGGTTGGATGGTCTCATTTGCCCTCTATTCAGAAAAGCGCATCGACTGGAGTGCGCGAACAACAAAGGAATAACACTTTTCAATGCAGCGTACACAATTTTGTCCAGAATTTTGTTCTACAGGCTGTTGCCGATTGAAGACTTCTTCGTCGGAGAATGCCAGGCGGGTGTTCGTGAGGGCCGATCAACGACGGATCAGATGTTTTCTTTGCAGCAGATTCTCGATAAATTTCGGTCGTACAACATGCAGACCCTTCATCTCCTGGGCTGAAAGTCTCAACGATCAACGATCAATTCTGACTATACATTAGGTTGTCCCAAAATTGCACATGGTCGAAAAGCTTGGAGGCTCACCCTGCAAATGATAGCTAAGGGTGTTAGAAACAAACTTTTGTATGACGGCAACTTTCAGAAATGACGTTTAGAGGTCGCCCCAGCGAGATTTTTGAAAAATGACCATTTTTCTTAATAAATTTTGTACAAATATTTTTTATTGTACAAAAAATGGCAATACCCACTATTTTTATATTTTTTACAGCTTGATATGAACCCAAACTACTTGGAAAAAATAATTAACGACATGTTTTGCAGGTAACTTTTTGATACTGAATTTTTGAATATACTAAAATTTGTCACTTTTTGATAAACTTTGCATTTTACCCATAATAAAAAGTATTTGAACTTAATGCTAATTTGAAACAATCTCCATAAAAAGATCGGAAATTTTATGAGGAAAAACTTTGCCGAAGACAGCATTGCGTTTTTTCTATCCGTTTTAGAGTTATTCACGATTTACTATTTGGTGAAATTAGGTATTTTAAAAAAAATCACAAAAGAACTGCCCAAAAACACATACAAAGTAAAAAATCACGTATGCTCAACAAGTTTTTGTATTGATTGTGTTTAGGAATTATGGTGGCATCATCCATTGAATTTTTGTTTCCGTTGACGAATCCATTTTCTTTGATACAGAAAGGTACCTACTAGCGAGATACTTTATCATTAGGTACCATTTTGAGATGCCTTAGTAGGCCATAGCATTTTTAACGGTAATGTACTGACAATGGTTTATACGAACGTAATACACAATCAAACGCACGGCACATTTTCCATACCATTTAGAAGGTGATACATTCTAAAATATGCTGATTTTATTGTTCAATGATGTTGTTCTAATCGTTCAAAGACATGAATAAAGCGTTCTAGTAGTCCCTATCATTTTGATCAACATATAGGAAGATAAAAATGACGTCACTTGTTTATGTCCAAAACTGTTGTTTACCAATAATAGCCTACCTTGTCTTATTGTATGCCGTGTATGTGTTATGGTAATCAGATTGTTCTAACCTTGGATAACATTACGTTAACTCACTGGTTCATCTCATCCCACCCGTTTCAATTTGCCTCGGTGTATCTTATTTTCGGTGTTGATAAGATAAGTAGTTCAAATCAGTAGATGTAAAAAAAGACATGCCCTGCTTTTCAGAATGTATAGAATTGGAACTTAGGGGTAGGCGGGGCATAATGAGCAGCTTAAGCATTTTGCCACCAAATGCAGTAAATTAAGTGCAACCAATGTGTAATTTTAACGTTCAATCCTCATTTGAACCTTAACTGACAAAAGCTAATCGTTGAAATTCCGAATAAAGTTATAAATGTTGTAGAATTTTATGTTTAAAAAAACGTATAAAATCGCGAGTTGCGTTTTGGGGGTGGGGCATAATGAGCACCCTAGGTGGGGCAGGATGATCAATATCAGTTTTGTACACAATCAAATGCTAATTGACTATTCTTGTCAATGATAAAGCATACCGGCAACAATCAATGAGAACTTGAAGGGATTACGGGGTTTAATTTGTAGAGAACTGTGGGGTTCCAATGAGTCTTCTATTGAGGAATTTCTAAACGGTGACAATATACAGATACCGAGATTTTAAGGCTTATAAATTGAAAGTTACAGACAAAACCTTACTATATGCATCAAAACAGAGAAAACCAAAATTAAAATTTGTTATGTTGAAGATGTTTACCATTTTCATTATTTTTTCACTAGTTGCTCATTCTGCCCCACCCTACTACCAACTCTTTGAAGCACATTTTTTCAACAAAATAATTATACAAATAGTTAAAAAAATGTTACAAATACATTTCATTGGCCTAGGGAATATCAAGAAAATCGATAGATGCCCACCAAGTTGTGATTTCGATACCCAAAACCTTATTTTAGGTCACCTGATTCTTATAATATTTTCCCAGTACATGACCACTTTACGCATTTTGATTAATTTTTCAAGGTAAACGGATTTTTTGACTAACGTTTTGTCATCAACTCATTGGATTTTAGATAATAAGGCTACAATCAAGCAATTTGTTTTGTTAATTTGAAGATTTACAGTGAAAATACAAGGTGCTCATTATGCCCCACCTGCTCATTATGCCCCGCCTACCCCTAGTGTCTAAAAATTGGTATTCTTCCGTAAGATGTTCGTAATCGCGATTTGAATTTAACATGGATTAATGTATTCGCCTTTATGCACTTTGCCACTGTTTCCTGGGCTGTTTCACTGGTCCAGGACTCATACGTCTTCATGTAGAAAAATAATTGAGAATATCGACAGGAAAGTAAGATAAACGCGAAAATGTGGCTCAACATTTTTTTTTTTTTTTTTTTTTTTTTTGAAAGGTTCCTCGCGGCACGCCGACGGACGTAGAAACCTCTCCCATCACTGTGCACACAAGCGTCTCGCGTTTGCGCGGACAACGACAGTTCACTAGGCCTTTGGATAGGATAGAGAACGTAATCCTTCAGAAGCAGTTCACCAGCCGTGCACGGAACATGTCGTCCAGTAAGACACTGTTGCGTACTGACTCCGAAGGTTACGGTAGAAGGTGTGAAAGTTTCGGTTTTGTCATATCGTCGATTTTGTATTTGTTTTTTTTTTTATCATGTCAAGGTTCAAAGAATGATATTGTTCATATTTATGCTATGCCCTATTATTCAGTAATCTTTGGTGTGCCTATGATCTGTTAGATAGTCGATGTGTTTGTTATGTCCATTTTCGTTGATCCTCATTCTAGTATTGTTTTTATTATCTTTGAAAGTTGCCTTTGGTCCACATCCCTAGCACTATCAGCATCGGTCCAAATAAGTCCATATTAAAGAAAACCTTTCATACACTCAGTCGAAAAATGTAAAACATATCTAATTTGTCATAAATAGTCTACGTTAGTCAAAGTCGAAGTAGTCAGTTTTTGTCGATTTCGTCTTGATCACACGTTAGCTTCGAATCTATAAGCAAGCACCGTTAAATGCTGCACTTCCCACTATTAGTTTCTTAGTTATTTTAAATTGATATTGAAAATTATAGAGAAAATTAAATCACGAAAGCACATCAAATGATGAGAACTATGTATTAGTAAATTGAATACGCGAGATACTACTAATTATTTCATATTTGAATTAAATTTGTATTTGTATAGTGTATTTGTTAAAATTAACCGAATAGTGGGAAGCCCAGGAAACAGTTCAAAGCCTGCTGACTCAAAGAAGATTCCGAGACTCGTCACAAAACACAAAAGTTTGCATTATGATTCACAACGACTCTCGAAACCTTCCCAGACTCAATCGACCGGAACTGTTTTCTGGGTATAGAAACTACTAGGCCCCAGCAGGTCCCTCCTGTTTATCGAGCATTTCTGATAAATCAGCCATACTCCATCTGTAGCAGCCGGTTCGCAATGAACCGTTGGAGGCGCATTAAAGTGTTAAAGGTGATATTTTCATTACAAGAATTACAATTAACATCCTTCACTTTAATACCGTCGAACCCTGTGATCTTGGCCAGGGAAAATGTGGCTCAACATTTTATGGAGAATATCTTTAAAAAATCAATAGGCTGTACGAAGCTTGTCAAGAGAGCTAGCTTTTTAAGAAATCTTTGCTGGTTAATTTCTATATGAAGGGATTGAATAACAAAAAATATAAATTAAATAATGATGTCACCATAATTCCATAACACAATCAGGACAAAAACTTGTTGAGCATACGTGATTTTTTACTTTGTATGTGTTTTTGTTAAGTTCTTATGTGACATTTTTAGAAAAATACCTAAAAATTCAAATTTCACCAAATAGCAAATCGTGAATAACTCTAAAACGGATAGAAAAAACGCCATGCTGTCTTCGGCAAAGTTTTTCCTCATAAAATGTCCAATCTTTTTATGGAGATTGTTTCAAATTAGCATAAGGTTCAGATACGTTTTATGATGGGTAAAAGGCACAGTATATCAAAAAATGACAAATTTGAGAAAATTCAAAAATTCAGTATCAAAAAGTTACCTGCAAAACATATCGTTAATTATTTTTCCCAAGTATTTTGGGTCCATATCAAGCTGCAAAAAATATAAAAATAGTGGGTATTGCCAATTTTTGTACGGTAAAAAATATTTGTATGAAATTTATTATGAAAAATGGCCATTTTTCAAAAATCTCGCCGGGGCGACCTCTAAACGTCATTTCTGAAAGTTGCCGTCATACAAAAGTTTGTTTCTAACACCCTTAGCTATCATTTGCAGGGTGAGCCCCCAAGCTTTTTGACCATGTGCAATTTTTGGGACAACCTACTATACATGTCAATGGTTGCTCCTCCGTGATTGATCTGAACTGGTACCAGTTGCACTGTGATCCAACTGAATAAGGGGCTGGGACATTCCACTTATTCTCAAAGTGCAATTTTAGCAGCTCATGCATATTTGATCAATAACGGCGCCGCCCGGATAAAAACTAACCATAGGGTATTTGGTGAAAACCATTCCTGTACCATACAGTGTACCAGCTACAATATAGTGTATTGTAATGGAATGGTTCGCTAAAAGCTTTGCACATTGGTAGCTATTATACATTTACATCCGATCTTTATGTAACAATATATTATACTGTTTTTCTTACGTTTGAACCATTCACTATTCCGAAACAATCTTTTTCCGTGCATTTTTAATTTTTTATTCAGTTTATGATTTTTTCCCTGCTTTATTTTGTTGATGACCGTGACATTTTTGTTGCAAAGGAAATGAAAGAGAAACAAGTGAATAAGTTGAAACATCTATTTAAAGTCAATAAAATGCTTAAATGAAGTGGTAAACCAGGTGTCCTAAGGACTGTATATCCAAGAGATATGGTGGGCTAGGTATGTAGAGTGCGATGAGAGGAATACGAATGTAGGTCAACCCGGAAAGACGCAGGCCAGATTACCGTAAATCAGTGGATGAGTTCAACACTATTCTTTCTCTTCTTCTCTCATGTGAAATTGCCTTGTACAACATCCGAATTAAATGCGATTTATCTTTGACATTTTTAACATAAGGACTGGACTGGACACTGAAACGACTTCTGAAATAAGTTCGTCTTCGCTTTTTAACCTTATAGTTGAATCGAACTTGACAGTTTTCTCATGAGTTGTTATGTACACATTTCATAGTTCAGTCAAATTGGAGCCTTAATATTGCAATAATGGTTAAGCACGCTGTAATGATACTTATGTACCTCGTCACCCACTTCATGCAACTACATTAGTGGTCTAATAACACTTAGCGCGCTAGGCATAGTTCCATCATGTCGCTCAAAGTGTTGCCACAAATAATGCTTAGTTTGCAAAACCCGGTTATCTGGCTGGTGGGACATGGGAGCTTAAGCTGCAACTGTTAATGCAATCAGAGGCTATTCAGACTTAGACGAGTTTAGGTTAGTTTGGCTAGAACTGCCATTATCGAAGGAACATGACGAGATATTATAACATTATATGGTTTATCTAATGTAAAACAATACAACATAACAAAAGAGAACCATTCCAAAACCATGATTAAATTTATAACCAGTAGTGAAATTACAATTAAAAACAATATATTTACGGTACATTTTATTGTTTGAAACCATACGTGTACCATACAATGTACGGTATATTAAAGCCCACGTATCAGTATTTCGAACAATTCATTTACAATAAAATGTATGGTTTTGTAAAAAAATATATACGGAGAAAAATATTTTTTTATATTGTTACGATACTTAACAACCCGTATAGTATATTGTAAAAATCTCATTTACAATTCACTGTATGGTGTCTAACATTACATCTTATTGTTTTTGTATTTTTTATTTTTACAGTGGTGCTTATTGTAACAATATGGTTCTAAATAGTACTGTTACAATACAACATTCGGTTTTTCTACTGTATTTTTTATTCGGGCGGCCAAGTCCTTATAGTCAGCTGGGAAGGGGAAGGAATGTTAGAGTGTACTGGTTGTTGCTACTAGAGACCGAGAGCACTCTGCGTCCCACAACCCGCACGGACTGGGGTATTTGTTAGACGGAAAGGATGGGAGATCTGGGAGTCACCGTTGGGTCGGTGATGCGATCCATGGATAGGGTTATTTATAGAGTTCGTGATAGATTGTGTGGTGAATAAAGTGAAAAATGGTCAAGCGGCACAGCACGCACTGAAAGCAGCCTTGTCGTGGAAATTACTACAACAGGGGTTACAATTAACAGACTCGCACCAACGTTTTTCAACCGAAGTGACTTTGTGTTTATCATGAGAAGACAT
This sequence comes from Aedes albopictus, assembly GCF_035046485.1. Classification (NCBI taxonomy): domain Eukaryota; kingdom Metazoa; phylum Arthropoda; class Insecta; order Diptera; family Culicidae; genus Aedes; species Aedes albopictus. The sequence goes on along the minus strand of NC_085137.1, from coordinate 196,377,593 downwards.
ATAGTATTTATTACTATTATTCTGAATTGCTGCTAAGGTTGTTGTCTTCACTATTGAGTAAACTATTCGTCAGTTAAATATACAACACAAGGTTGTTACTTTGACTGTTTCCGATTTACTGCACTGTGGTAGTGGTTTTGTAGTATTTCAGCGTAGTTTTAAATCACAATGTTATTTCTTTGAAGCTATTTAATTTTATTACACTAGATTAAAACATTCAAAAATATAATCTTATCGCCACCATGATTGACCGATACCGGCATCTGCTTGAAACCTGAGGGAAGTTTGGAGCAGTCCAGTTTGCAGCTCGGTTTGCAGCAGTCTCCGTTTACTTTCTCCAGGTTGTAAGCAATGGAATCCCCCCGTATGTATCCACCGAGAATTTCTAGGAACTATTTAGTTTCACCATTTAACAAGCCTGAAAATAACACGACCCCTAATGAGAAACTGGAGCCAACTTGTTTTATAGATTAATATAAACTTACCGTAAGAAATTTTTAATCTTCTAAATCAGATCGGACGATCATCAAACGGAAAAATGACTTTTGGCACCGTCGTAGTTCTGGATCTTTCCACATCTGCATCGAAAATGCACAGCAGCAAGCGAGTATAACATAATAATGATATTTATCTGAAATTTTGGCTTACCTTTAATAACCTTTTGATTTCACTTGAACATGTTGATCATTTAATCGACTCCACTGCAATTAATCTCGGTTTTAACATACTGAACAACTAATTGAAAAAAATAGATCCGAAAAATGTTTTGTATTCTTTTTGCAGAGCTCACTGCGTAAACAAAGCAACAATTTGCATGTAAACGTAAATTTGACTACACGATCAGTATAATCAACTATAAAATAACTTCTGTTACAATACATTTAACTCTACTGTAAACATGGTAGAATTGAAAGTGTTGCTTCACTATTTTTGTTACTTTTACGACCAAGATAGTAATATTTACAATCAAATGTGCTCGTGCTAAGTGAGGATTTTAAAAACACTGAGTTGTTAATTTTGCTGTCAAATCACTATGGAAAACGCGATCAACCCAACTATTTTTTAGTGAATTTCACGGATTTCTTGGTATATTTAACAAAACGTTATGCTTTTAAATTCAACAACGCGTTTGTCGTTCAGAATACTATGAAATTGATTTCAGTGCGCTTTGGTTGCATAACTTATAGGCGTTATATATACACTGTGCTGTGAGTGGAAGTTGGAAGGGAGGGAAACGACTTTTTACCCTTCTTACACCCATAAGAAGGGTATAAATACCGCTCGAAAAACCGACTTTCGATCCGAGGCCCGGAGGGCCGAGTCTCATATACCAATGAACTCAGCTCGACGAACTGAGCAAATGTCTGTATGTGTGTGTGTGTGTGTGTGTGTGTGTGTGTGTGTGTGTATGTGCGTTACAAAAAAAAGTCACGCACGTTTCTCAGCCGTCTGTCAACCGATTTGAGTTCTCTTGGAAGCAAATGAAAGCTACTACATCCTAGTAGAACGAATTTTTTTCGATTGGACGTTTGGTTACCGAGATATCTCTCGAAGAGTACTTATGAGTCATACTTCTAAACTTTTTAAGATTTTTGACCAAGTGTATCATAATAAATATTTCGGCTGTTTGTCAATCGATTTAAGTTCTCTTGGCACCAAATGAAAGCTACAGCATCCTAGTAGATTGCCCAAAAATTTTATTTTGATTGGACATTTGGTAACAGAGATATCTTTCGAAGAGTACTTAGGATTTATACAACTAAACTTTTTGAGATTTTTGACCAATTGTATAATAATAAATATCTTAGCCGTCTGTCAACCGATTTCGGTTACCCTGGCACCCAATGAAAGCTACAACATTCTAGTAGAACCCTATACAATTTCATTAGGATTGAACATTTGATTACCGAGATATCTTTCAAAGAGTACTTGGGAGTAATACAGGTTAACTTTTTGAAAGATTTTGGACCAAGGGTACCATAATAAATATCTCAGCCATCTGTCAACCGATTTGGGTTCTCTAAGCACCAAATGAAAGCTACAATAGCCTTGTATAAGGCCCTGAAATTTTATTTCGATTCGACATTTGATTACTGAGATATCTTACGAAGAGTATTTCAATAAATTCTTTCAATAAATTCTTTTTTTTTATTATATTCACTTGTTATCTTGCATTAGTTTTTCACCAGTCTATGGGAAATTATTTTTCAATAAATAATGCTGATCTCATACAAAGTGTATTCTAGCAGGTTATTGTTTTCAACAAAATTATAATTAACAAATTACAAATACACAGGAATTTTATGAAAACTAACAATATGTTTGTGGAGCGGACCTGGTGTGGTGGTTAGAACACTTGACTATCACGCCGAGGACCTGGGATCGAATCCCACTCCCGACATACTCACAAAAAGTGGGTTCTTCCTTCGGAAGGGAAGTAAAACGTGGGTCCCGAGAAGAACTAGCCTAGGATTAAAAATCTCGTTAATACAGACAAAAAAAAAACAATATGTTTAATGAAAGCTTTGAATTTATATATTGTGGGAAAAATGCAAGAACCGGACAGCCAAAATAACTAGTTAATGCCAAAACTGATTAACTTAGTAGATATGTCATTTTTGTCCTTTTTACACTATAACCATGAATACCAAGTACTTCGAAGCTAATTTATTCGACTGATTCAAGAGATATTAGACAAAGTGCATCTCGCTGATTTTCTTATCCATTTGTTAATCAATTCAAGATTATTTGGCAGTTAACAAAAGATACAATATTCCAGAATATGAAAGCTATTTTTTTTAACATTCCATATAAGATTCTAGGAGGTGTCTGGCATTTCTGGTAAGTCCATGGTCTGATGCTATTTTGGGAACCAATTCACTAGATGTCAAATCCACAATATTTTCTAGAACTTTTGGTCAATCACACAAAATAAATGTGCTTAAAACGCATAATAGGGTATGTGTGCCATCATTAATCTCACGTTCCCATATTCATCCTATTTGAAAACAAGCGATTACGGCACCGATTGATTCCGTTCTTTTTGTTTTCATGGGTGCTCACTTCTAACAAAAAATACAAAAATAAGAAACAAAACAAACAATGCTTCAATCCTTTGTTTTTCGTAGGATAAAAATGGGAGCCACACGCTTAATAAGGGAACCAATACCCTACAACAATATTTTTAATAAGTGTAAGAAGGGTTCTGTTCACCATAGGTGGATTAAATCGGGTTTTTCAATTCGTTTCTGGTTCTAGCGATGGCTATGAACATATGAATATACATGAGTTGTATATGTAAACAAGAGAGAGCGAGAGAAAGTGGATAGAAAGATACAAAGTAGGATGAAAAGGACGGGCCAGGGATTGAACCCATGACCTTCTGCATACGAATCAGAAGCGGAAGCCACTAGACCACCAAGCCCGTCTATCATCTCCTGGGCTGAAAGTCTCTTCAATAAAGACAAATCAATCAACCCTTAATCTGTTTCAGGGTTCCAGATTTCCACTTTTTATCTTCTTCCCCATTCGAAGACAGTCAGCAGCGAACGGTTGTCGCTTTAGTTTGTGTGTTTGCTTCTCAGCGACGACAGCAAACTCCAGCGAATGGTGGGAAGCCAGATTTGGAAAATACTCATTCATCCACATTCGCATCGCAAGCGATCGAGCGGTTATGCGATTCGTGAGTGATACGAGCGATAAATATTGTGCATGTACGATTTTTTGATGTTTTCAAAAAATATTTAATATTTTGTTTGCTAATCTAGCATTTTAACAGCAATGCACTAAAAATGTATGCATTACATGCATAATACCCGCTTCGATCGCTCACCAGCATTCTTCACCATTCGCTTGCGTGTTTGATCACGACAATCCGTTTGCTGCATCTTTCTCGATTTGCTTCAGCAAAGAGGAGTGAATATAGAGGTGATCGGGGCAATATGGGCCACCTAAGGAAATCGTTCCGAAATGCACAGAAAAACTCAATAAATAATTATTTTAATGTAATTGAACCATGCTTTGGAGTGTTTCCCTTCATATTGCGTCGATAAGTTATGAAAACAACTTTTTGTTAATTGTTGGGAAATACTTTTGAAAACCATTGATTTTGATGTGTTTTCCAGCTATGGGGCTGTCCATAAACCACGTGGTCATGAGGGAGGGGGGGAGGCTTGAAAAGTCCCTAATAAATGACCACGTGGTTTATGGACAGCCCCTATACGGGGCAATATGAGCCATCAGACGGGGCAATATGAGCCACCATTTAAAACTTGTTTGTTTTTTTGGACAATGTTTCGTAAGGAGTGAGAAATAGAAAAATATGATTACAGGTATTCTTCGATATAACGTACCCTCGATATAGCGTACCCTCGATATAGCGAATTCGATATAACGTACATTATGCTTCGATATAACGTACAACATTGAAAATTTTAATTTTTCCCAGGAATAACCCTCAGGTAAGCTACGAAACCACTCAAATCAATGTTTTCTTGCAGTATTAACCTTGTTACCTAGAACTAGCGCAAATTTGGGAAAAATTTAGTGTACCTTATATCGAAGCAAAATGTACGTTATATCGAAGCACAAAAAAACGAAATTACTTTTTCGAGAAAACTCATGTTTTTCATTATTGATTTTGTGAATTTCACCGAAATCATTATTTGGGGTTAATTTCACGTCGAATTCATCAATATCAGCATAAAAAATATTAAATTTTTCTCTGCTTCGATATAACGTACAAAGAGAAAACTTTTTTGTACGTTATATCGAAAGTACCTGTATTTAATAACAATTCAGTGTATTTTATACAAATTCGATTGTTTTCGTTCAAAAAAAACCATAGGCAGATTTCATCGCATTTTACTATTAAACGCAATATTTCATTCAACATAGGCACATGTTTCCATCACAGCCATGAATCCAAGAATGGCAACGATGGTATTCATAGGCGCCAACTTAGGGGGGGGGCAAGCATGGTTTTGACCCCCCCCCCCCCAATATTTGAAGATTTTTCGATTTTCCCATACAAAAAATCAGAAAAACCAGGCTTTGTCCCCCCCCCCCAATAATTTGATCAAGTTGGCGCGTCTGATGGTATTGGTTCCATCTCTCACACTCTGAGGATTAACGGACGAGGGGAGACACAGTAAGGGAGCACTTACAAATTACGTAGCATTTTTGGCCAATTTTCTATACTCCCTCCCTTGCTCCCTCCCCATCCGTAATTTGTTTTCCCATACCTAATACATGGCTCGTAGTAATATCAAGAACTCCCCCCTTCTCCTCCAATGCTACGTCATTTATGTACGATTCCTAAAACAACCTTCCTTGGCCGTTGCCAAAGAGGATATCGTTCCAAGCGAAGACCGCAAATATCCGCTTTCATAGAACTTTTCAGATTGGGATGTAGGCGCCTGTGTCTTGGCGGTGTTTAGGCTGCTATGTGATCATTTTTTTCGTTCCGATCGCCGCTTGTAACCTCACACCAGTAATGAACCATGTTTTTTTTTTGCTAGGTTTCTAGCTGCACTCTGAATAGAGTTGAAACCTCTACACTAGACCCGAAGATAGAAAAGAATACGTAATCTTTCAGAAGCAGTTTGCCAGCCGTACGCGGAAAATGATATCCATTAAAACACTGTTGCCTACTGACTCAGAAAGTTACGGTAGAAGGTTGGAAATTTTTCAATTGCTCAGTCAGTCAGGATTTGCCTATGTAGTGTTATGTTCACTCGGTTTGTGTTTGCCTTCTTGTTTGGTTTTGTGGTATGGCTCCGTTCAATATGTATTACTCCTCGTTAAGTCAGTTGTCGTATGTTTGTTTTTTTTTTATCGAATCAATCAAACGTATGTTAAAATATAGTCAATCCTGGGTCAAATTGTTTTCTTGATTTCGCTAATCGTTTTCTCTGTGTTCATCTCTTGTGTCCTTAAATTATCATCGGTCCAAAACCCACAGAAACATGTAACTGAACTTCTGATATTTTTCTGTTTGTGTCATAATACCATTTAAGAGATAAACAAAAATACGCCAAGTTGGTCAGTTGATTGCAATAAAATTTTGAAATAATAAAGATTGCTTGTCTATTATGTATGCATCTCACTACAAATATTCAGTTTGCGATCAGTCTTCGTATCGGTTGGACGTTTTTTCAATTGCGTGGAGCTTCTCCGTCAGTGTGGTGTGATGGCTCTCAATTCGCGAGAGAGCACGTTCAAAGTCGATCTAACGAATTTTTCACGAAGGCCAAGTTATGAACAAATCCACGGATTTGTTAATCAAACACTTGGTCTACAACCCAATCAAGTGAAGCGGTTGCAGATCAACCATGCTTCGAAATGCGTGCATGTAAAATGTGTGAACCAAGCGATTGCTGATAGAGTAGTGGTAGATCACAACGGGCGACACGAGTTGGAAGTGGAAGGCCGTAAACTTCGTATACGGTTGGCGATCGACAGTGGCTGTACTGAGGTCAAGGTTCATGACCTCTCTGAAAGTGTGAGCAATGATGATATAGCTGCTTTCCTCCGTCATTTCGGTGATGTACATGAAGTGAAGGAATTGAGTTGGGGTCCCTCATTCCCTTACCAGCATATTTCATCTGGGGTACGCGTCGCAGTTATGACACTTACTAGTCACATCCGTTCGTTTGTCACGGTACAAGGTCAAGAAACATTGATCACCTACCGTAATCAACCAGTCACATGTCGACATTGTACTCAGCTACTACACCCCGGTAGTACATGTGTGCAGAACAAACAAGCAATCAAAGTCAAGCCATCCAACCAGACAGCATCCAACGAACCAGCTGATGATAATAATCCGATACCCTATCAAGTGACTGAGTTGAACGAGCCAAACATTCGTTACTCCGATGCAGTGGATAAGGCGCCAAAGAACAAATCATCGATCGACGACCAAGCAACCGGCGGCGGGAAAAAGAAGAGAAAGCAGAAGGAGCAGCAGCATCAGCAGTACGTACAGCAGCCAGCATGTGTGCAAATGAACAAACCAGCAACAGAGTCGCCACCGAGAAAGAAGAAAGATCGCAACGACAATTTTTTTCGCAGAGTAGAACAATTGCAGGGAGAGCGCACGCCGCCAGATTTGGAAATGAGCAGCAGTGAATTGAATGATGACGACTCCGAGCCCGAGCCCGATCGCAATGACACAGATGCATGGCTTGCCTGGATACAAAGAAGTATCGAAAAAGGAAAACGTAAACGAAACTGAGCGATTCCAAGCAACAGCATCAAAATTAAGGAAATTTTTTAATTCATGATTTTCTATTGAACTGAAACTTTGCACAGTTTTTCAGTTCCATCTAAATCGCCATTTTTCGATATCAAATTTTTATTTTGAATCACGACTAACTTTTCGAAAGGGTGTATGTGAAAATGGTTCAATAATATTCAAAAATCTGTACAGCCAAAATGGTTCGTTCGATTGCTATGAATTTTTCAGCAAAGTTAGATAACTAAATGGTGATTCCTATGAAAATATACACTGTGAAAAAAACATCTTTTTTAACATTAAAAATATCATTTTTGTCACAAAAACTCAAATATCTCAAAACCCTATCTTTTAACCAACGCAATTTTTTTAGGGAAGACGGTCCATTGTATTAGCAATCTACCATACAAATTTGGTGATGGTAAACTAATAAACAAAAAAGTTATAACATTTCAAACATTTCACAATTTTCACATTTGGTAAATATTTTTTTCTGTGTAAATTATTTCGGTCAGAAATCGCAGTTTGATGCTGATTTTATTGTTCAGCAAAGTTAGATAACTAAATGGTGATTCCTAAGAAAATATACACTGTGAAAAAAATCTTTTTTAACATTAAAAAATATCATTTTTGTCACAAAAACTCAAATATTTCAAAACCCTATCTTTTTACCAACGCAATTTTTTTAGGGAAAACGGTCCATTGTATTAGCAATCTACCATAAAAATTTGGTGATGATAAACTAATAAACAAAAAAGTTATGACAATTCAAACATTTCACAATTTTCACATTTAGTAATAATTTTTTTTTAGTGTAAATTAGGCTAATACAAATTTCGATTTTCTCTTATGTCACCGCCCCCTCGGAAAATTTTGGTCGGAATTCAACATTTTGAGGGGGGCACAAATAAAATGTTCAAGAAAATCAACAAATTTAAGGTGTAATTCGAGTTCCACAGAAACTTTCTTAATAAATCCGATGAGTTTATCTATGTTGCCTAATTGTTTGGATATTTTTCCATCGAATACATTTATTATTTATCATCCTCCCCCTTAACGAGTCAACGAGCGCTGTGACAAAAGAAGAAAATGAGATTTGTTCCTGCCTTTATTTCGGCCGGAAATCGCAGCTTGATGCTGATTTTATTGTTAATGGCCTTGCGTGAGTAAAACAAGCTGTTTTTATTATGTATTATGTATATTATATGTACAGTAATGTTCCGATTTTATCACGCCCTCCGCGCATTAGTCGTTTATTCATTATTTGCTGTTACATTTGAGGACAAGTGTTTTCCCTCTTCTTCAAAATGAATGTTGAAAGCGTGTTTTGCAACGTTAAAAATATTGAAATGGGTATAGATGTTGAAGTATATATCAAAGCATTTTTGAAAAGGGGCGTGATTAATTGTTTAAACTGATGTCGCTGATGGTACGGTGACATGACTCTCTGCACTTAGCACTTCTGGCAATTTCTCAGTTGTTGTCGTTTTCGAACTTCCTACGCCCTGCTTTACCGATGATATACAGATGGCTCGTTTGTCAAAGTCTAGACGGCAGGACGTGCAAATGCGTAAATTTGGATTCAATTTGGGCATAACCAGTCTCTTTCAGATTATCTATGGTGCTTTCGGTGAGATTTCGTAACTCCTTTGATCATTTTTTTTTCATCAAACGGTCTACAAGAGAGAGTTGAGTTGAAGACCTTTGAGAAAGCGACTGTTCATGTTGTTCGTTAGATTATAATAAACAAAATCACTTATTAGTTTTAACTGACTAGTTTGGTGTTGTTTGCTTGGCTGAAGAAAAAATTTACTATTTAATATCCATAGCGGTAGTATTTTTTTTTTGCTTTTTCGTGAGCATTGTCATGGTATGTATACAGACAAACAAACGTAACACTGACGAAATTTTCATTGACCACGCCTTTAACGATCATTTTGAATTTTGGTTGTGGCTTTCATAACCAGAAGAGTGCCCATCATTTTTCTTTGCGTTTGACGTTTCACACTAGCGCCTTCTGATGACGATATTGCACATCGCAGTATTTCGTGAAACATTTCCACCAGGTGGGGGTAGTGTGAACTGGGCGATGGATTTTCACGTGGTAGGTAACTCTCATGCATTTGTTGTTGTTGAAGTTACTCGCATTCTTCCGATCATAAAGTCTGTTCTCTAAGAGGTATTTTTTTTTGAAGATAAACTAGACGTATACGCGTATATAAAACTTTTATTATACAGCTTTTGTCTTAAAAATAAGTTTAATTCCATTTTTCTTATAATCAACAGCTTTTCAACACTATCAAGGGATTTTTTCACCAGTCACGTACAATAAAAAGTATGACACTCTCAATATTTTTGATCAAAACACTGGATCGCGTCTAAGTTTCAAATAGATACTATAGAAATTATGAATAATCAAACAAAAGTATCATGAAAACAACTTGTTTAATTCAGGCGGTAGCCTTTACAATAAAATCAGCATCAAAAAATAATTCTCAAAATAATTTACACAGAAAAAAAATTTTTTTTGTTACTAAATGTAAAAATTGTGAAATGTTTGAAATGTCATAACTTTTTTGTTTATCAGTTTACCATCACCAAAATTTTATGGTAGATAGCTGATATAAAGGGCCATTTCCCCTAAAAAATTAACGTTGGTAAAAAGATAGGGTTTTGAGATATTTGAGTTTTTGTGACAAAAATCATATTTTTTTTAAGTAAAAAAATAAATTTTTTACAGTGTATATTTTCTAAGGAATCATCATTTAGTTATCTAACTTTGCTGAAAAATTCATAACAATCGAAAAATCCGTTTTTGCTGTACAGCTTTTAGAATATTTTTGAGCTGTTTTAGCATACACCCTTCTGAAAAGTTAGTCGTGAGTGAATATGAAGGTTTGATATCGAAAAATGACGATTTAGATGAAATTGAAAAACTGTGCAAAGTTTCAGATATTTTTGAAATGGTCGCTCAGGATCGACTGACATGACTCCGTGGAATTCCTCAACTCCGATATTGATTAAAAAATGTGAATTGTATTAGAATAAGTTTTCATGTATTGAATTCGAAACCCGACCCGAATGATCACAACTGATTAAAGGGTCGTTAATAAAACAAACAACAACAACAACTACAAATACTATGAAAAATATTCAAATTCGTTCAATTGTCCTATAGGTCCTGCTAGATAAACCATGTCATTTTCTCAAGTGTAGCCTAGAAATGTCAACCTAGTCCAGTGGTCCTCAGGTGTACTGTCTACGCGGGCCACAATTGAATTTCACAAGAAGACTGCGGGCCGCAAGGCAATTAAAAATTTATTTTGATCAAATTTTAATAGAGGATTTAACTTTGACGTACAAGTCATCCTTTGTATTCAACAGAATAATGTTTTAGAGTCGAAATATTTACCTTTTTGTATTTTTGGGCATAATTGGCTTCTTCAACGGTGTTGAGATAATTCGATATTCTGAATCTGCATGTCAAACTGAGCCGAAATCCAAATTTTCATAAATTTTGGAGCCCGGGAACCTATTTAATAATCATTTTGAACTTTGTATGAGAGCGATTTGTCGGATCACCCCTCGTCGCAGTTTGTACTGGGCGGAGCTGTCAAACGGTTGCCCAGCTGTCAAAAGGTGATTTCAAAAAATTTCTTTGAAATTGATTTTAGGTACCAAAATAAGGTTCTAAAAATCTGAAAAAAATCATAGTGGCTCAGAAAAAGGTGCTCTTTCGTATAAAATAAAAAAAAAAAAAACAATTATTTTGCAGATAAAAATGATTTTTAAAGTCAACTATACTGATTTAAAATAGCTTTTTGTATATTTTTATCTTTTGCTTGGGAATTAATTCTTTACTTCTTAGAAGGGCTTTGATAAAAGTGTCTGCTTTTAGTTTTTGAAATCTTTCTAACATATTCGAAAATCAGATCGTGGGCCGCACTAAACCTTCTCGAGGGCCGCATGCGGCCCGCGGGCCGCAGTTTGGTGACCACTGACCTAGTCATACACAAGTAACGTTGTTCAGTTAATAAAAGCAGTCAGTTTTTGTCCAAAATGTCACGTCGAACGCATTGACGTCAACAATGCGTTCAAGTGTTCGCACGTTAGCTTCGAATCTATCAGCACAATTAAGTGCTGCAAATCTCCTTCTCACTATTAGTTCTTCGGTCAATTTCAATTGCTTTATTTAAAGAAAATATGATCAACTAACATTGTAAAAATTCGAAAAAGCAACTATGACATCAATAAATTACTAATCAAAATCAACCGAGAAACGTGGGAAATAGAGCCCAAACAACATTTTGAAGTCAGCTGGCTGTAAAAGGTTCCAAACCCTATCACAAATCCTATAATACTTTTATTAGGATTTGTAACGATCATCAAAATCTTCTCAAATCCAACTGACTTGGAACTATTGCTTGGGAATAGACTCTAATGAGCCCTGGCGGATCCTCCATGTTTATCGAGCATGTCTGATGCATATGATCAGCCATACTCCATCTGCAGCAGCCGGTTCGTGATGAACCGTTGGAAGCGCATTAAAGTGTTAAAAAGGTGATATGTTTCACTAAAGAACACTACATTACAATATTCAAAATGAAACTCCTTCACTTTAATACCGTCAACCCCTGCGAACTTGGCCAGGGAGTAATGAACCATGTTTTTGCAGATAATATTCATGTTTTGACAGCAAAATTTTGAGGTTAGGTTACAAAATAAAACCGATCATGTTGGTCCGAGCAGGTATGACCATATTGCCCCGTAGAGACTAGTTTCGGGAAATTCTTGTTTTGTTGTAATTTCAGTTTCGAAAAAATGCAGACTTGTCCACAAACTGCTCAGGAATAGTAGCAGTATCAACTGTAATGGAATATTTACCTGGGCAGTAGGGAGTTATCTGTTAAAAGCTTATTTTGGAGTTTTAAATCTTATAACATTTTTGCGTTCGTAGCAAAAAAATAAATTTTCATTAATATTTGCATTTCAGAATCGAATTTTGGTACGGTTTTTACAGTGAGATATGATTGAAGCATTCTATAAAAGATCCTTAGGCTTTGAACAGAACGAAACTTGATAATAAGGCCAAATTCAAGGTGGCTCATATTGCCCCGTATGGTCATATTGCCCCTACTACCCCTAAATGGTGTGAAGCGAATACATATACCGATCCTTGATCTATTTATTGTTTTCAAGGCGGCGTACGAATCAGTGAAGAGAAACGAGCTATGGCATAAAATTATTTCGTTGTAATCAAGTTTGTCAAGTTCTATTTCAGTAAATCTATTAAAAAAGATAACACTTTTATTTTTGTGTTACAATATGAAAACACATTCAATAACTTTTACAAATTTATGATCGAACTTGGTCAGTTTCCCTATATAAATCACAAAACAAACACATGGGAAAAAATACACCAGAATGCTAGAAGAGTATTACAATCGAAAAGCATTAAAACAAACCTTATTACGCGTCCCAAACCCATGCACAAACGTAGTGGGTAATACGATGTCTAACTTTTAAACGTTTACAGAGAGATGCCCAAATCTACCGTTATTAGAAAGTGTGTTCAACAAAAATTCTGCGCTGACTAGAAGGAGTACTTTGAAATCGGAAGATGTGGTTAACAACTGTTGGCGAATACTTGAATGTTTGGATTAAAATTTGTTTCGTTCGATCAACATGAGTGCGACATATTTCGATTTTTAATTGAAATTATAGAATTTGAATCAAGAAAAGAACAAACTTCTTGTCATACGAAAGTTCAAAAATAAGCCGCACTCTAATGAACACTTGCTCGTTCTCGACGAAGACAATCAAACAGATATTGAAGAACAAAAAACGGAAGAATGTTACAAAAACAATAATGCAAACTACTGAATAATTGATGATTGAACAAAAAAATGTAATGAAAATGTCAAGTAAACAAAAAAGCAAAAAATGTGAGGAAAATGTACGTACGGTTGACGAGTGTCTTGTGTTGTGTAGCAAATGCAGAGAAAACACTTACCTCATGGGGCGACAGAAGCCGGCTGTCTTTGCCAGGGTGACTCGTCACGATGGTGTTGGTCCCACTGGCCGCGGCCGCCGAAGAGAGCGCTTTGAGATGGGCTTGGACCTGCTGTTGCTGCTGCTGGGCGGCTGCTGTGGCCGCCGCTACGGCCGCTGCCGCATGTTTCTCCTGCTGTTTCTGCTGCAGAAGCTGCTGCGTGGCCATACTTATCTTTTTGTGGTACTGGGGCTTTCGGGCGCGAATCTCCTCCAGGCTGAGGTCCTCGGGCGGGTGCACTATTTTGGAAGTCGTTCCGGTGGCGGGTATCACAGTCGAAGATTTGGCCGCATCGCCCGTAGCTGCTGCGCTTGCCGCGTTGGCCGAATTGGTCGTAGGCGGGGCACTGATCGTCGCACTACTGCAAAGAACCGGTGCTTTGGATGAGAGATCTTATTACCTAGAGCGACATTTGAAATAGGAGGAAGCCTTTTTCAAAAGTCGTTCCTGAAATTGAAGACAGACAGATTGCCTACAGACCTGTAGGCAGGGAATGTTGCCTTGTTGAGAGCGGGATTGGCGGAGATTGTAGTGGATGAGGCGGCTGCCGGGAACAGTGGCCTCGGGTGGCCACCCATCATCGGTGGCATCATCTGCATTCCCGGGGGCACCATGTAGGGCATGTGACCCATCGTTGCCATCATCGGATTCATTCCGTACGGCTGTAGATGCGGTGCCATCATATTTGGCATGACCATACCCTGCGAAACCGGTGCTGCAGAAGAAAAATAAAACAATGATGGTAAGTAAATATACATTAATCCATTACTGGCCATTTTTTTATTTTAAAGAAACATTTTCAAAATAAATAAGGATAATGCGTATGATTTATTCTGTTGCTGATTTCCGTTACAATGGGTTTTTACGGCTGGCTCGTAGGGCCTGACACCAACCCCCTACTTTCCGGAGGACCATAGTGCACAGTTGAGCTTAGAGTCCTTCCCTGGCACTCGGACGTAGATCAGCCGCCCCTAACATGGGGATCAGACGCTGTTGTGAGCCGCTCCTCCTGGAGAACAGACGCTCAGGTTTGCCGAAGCAAACCCCCCCTTCCCTGTCAGCCTACGACCAAAGGTCCCACCGGGGTTGGTTACCCGATCTTCCCTAAGGTGGCTCATAGTTTCCGGCCGGTACCGCGTGGAGGTAGGGATAGGAGTTGCTGGGCAGAGGCTAGTGGATCACAATGGGATCTGAATTGCGCAGCATACCCAGCCTTCACCGTGCAGAGAGCACGATGGGCGGACCAGGTGGAGCGTGACTTGGCGAGCATTGGGCGTGACCGAGGATGGAGAGCGGCAGCCACAAACCGAGTATTGTGGCGTACTATTGTTGATTATGTCTTGTCTTAATGATGTGGAACAAATAAATGTATGTATGATGCGTATGATTTATTATTCAAGAATTTTCAACAAATCGCTGATTTTTTTCAAGAACTTTTTTGTAAAACTCCTTCGAAACTAAAACAAAAGACGGTTAATAAATATTCATATATGTTTCCCAGAGTTCTTTCAGATCGACTGCAAGAGGTTGTGTTCTGGCACCACTGCTGCAGCCGAGATAGCCCTCGATCAGGGCTGGTAGCGATCAGGTGGCAAAATAATAGTGACTTTAGTGACCAAAATTAGCCAAAAAGTGACCAAATAGTGACTGAATAGTGACCTTAAAGTTATTAGAAAATTGAGTTTCTATGTTGAACTTTCGATCAATTAACGAATTCCCAAGAAAAGCAATGCCTAACTTTAAACTTCCAGAGTTTATGCTCATGAATACTTTATTGTTTAATCTTTTTTTGTTTTGGAAAGTGTTCATTTAGGGAAGCCTTAACTATATTTTTGCTATTTTCGAAAGTTTTGATAACTGATTGTTGGTGACAATAAAAATATCAACTTATCGTACTTCATCACGCAAGAAAATATGGTTTTAATTTGTTTGCACATTTGCAGACATTGGGAACTCTTTAAGTTCAATACTGTTTCTTGTTTTGATGGTGTATACTACTATTATTATTATTATTACTATATATTTAAAACACTTTACCACTTAAGTGGCATTCGTGTCTGATGTATACTACTGATTAATATAATATGCAAAGATGTTTTCGATCATCTGGCAATCATTTAACTCATTTGTCTATATCTCAGTTCAGAAGCCTAATATTGAAATGAGGTGTTCGGTAAACTTGTAGATAAGTGATTTTCCTTCAATTATCACCAAGGATATCCTTACTCTTATATTTACGGTGTAAAAGTTTTAGTATGAGTAGGTGTTACTAGCGCTCTCACGCCGTGTATATGAGAGTTAGGCCTTGGTGATAATTGTAGGAAAAACACTTATCTACAAGTTTGCCGAACACCTCATTTCAATATTAGGCTTCTGATAAATGAGTCAAATGATTGCCAGGTGATCGAAAATATCCTTGGATGAATACTAGCCGAGCGACCGAAACTTCGAAACCCCTGTTATTTTCAAGGAATTTTATTTTACATCGAAATATCATGAAATTGGCATAATTTAAAGCGCACACCTGGGTGAATCTGTTGTTAATTGTATTTTACTGTGGACGAATTCTAACGCACACGCTCTTACAATAAATATTGTGCCATTGCCTACCAGTACGAAAATTTCATTTTCTTCGAAGAACAAATACAAAAAATATAGATTCCCGAGACAAATATACGACCAAAACTTTGACCAAATCAAATGAAACTTTCATACAATATTCCTACATACATAGATAATACAGGTATTCTTCGATATAACGTACCCTCGATATAGCGTACCCTCGATATAGCGAATTCAATATAACGTACATTTTGCTTCGATATAACGTACACCATTGGAAAATTTCAAATTTTCCAGTAATAACCACCAGATAACCTACGATATCACTCAAATCAATGCTGTGTTGCAGCATTAG
Organism: Aedes albopictus; assembly: GCF_035046485.1. Classification (NCBI taxonomy): domain Eukaryota; kingdom Metazoa; phylum Arthropoda; class Insecta; order Diptera; family Culicidae; genus Aedes; species Aedes albopictus. The sequence continues at coordinate 196,361,387 of NC_085137.1, read as the reverse complement.
CCTTGTTACCCAAAATTAGCGCAATTTCGGGAAAAAAATTGTGTACGTTATATCGAAGCACAAAAAACGAAATGAGTTTTTCGAGAAAACTCATGTTTTTCATTATTGTTTTTGCGAATTTCACCGAAATCATTATTTGGGGTTAATTTCACGTCGAATACATCAATACTAGCATAAAAAATATAAAAAATGTCTGCTTCGATATAACGTACAAAAGGAAAATTTTATTGTACGTTATATCGAAGAGTACTTGTATTACAAAAATGTTTCATTGCAATCTGTTTAGTATTTCTGTTTTTAAGAAATATATGTTTTCATAATTCTTTGTTTGTACAAGATTCCCAAAATCTAATTCTTTCCACATCTGGAAAACTTTCCCAGAAACTGGATTTCTGAAAAAAAAAAAACTGTTTAATCGATTTCTCGAAGACGCAATTGAAAAACTGATCTATATTTTATGAAAATAATTACAGAAGTTGAGCAAATTTTGCGAAAGAAACTTTGGCAGATTTCTTGTTGAATCTCACCATCGCATATTAGATGACATTTTGATGAAATTAGATTTCAAGAAAAGCTCCAGAGATGAATGAAAAATTCATGAAAAAAATATTTGAAGAATTATGAATATTTTCATCAGAAGTAAATAAACTTCATTATAAACTTTTCCGGATTTCAGTAAAACAAATGATGATCAAATGATGTCACTACTACCTCCAATAGTTTCATCAGAAATTTATCTCGCATTTGTAAATATAAATAGTTTTGCAATCTACTGAAAAAAGGATCTTTTCTTTAACCACTATAAAAGTTCTTGAGCTGTAAATTTCCGATTTATCCAAGATTAACTGATACAGGGGAATAAAATGCACTGCCCAATCAACACACGATCGCATATGATGTTGAATAGGATAATTGAATAGGAAAGCTGGGTATGAGTTATCGTATTCCGATCCACTGAACTCCAAACATCTAATTCGTGACAGTTTGAAATAATGCGAAGATATAGGGTGATACACTCAGTAGCAAAAAAAGCCGAGCTGATATTTTCTCCTAAAACCCGTCATGTTCAATCTGCTGCAACTTTGGCAATTATCAATATTTTTGGCTGAAAATTTTACCACTTCATAATCAATGTATTGACAATGTACGGTCAAAATTTCAATTGATAGAAATGATAAATTTTGAGTTATAACAACTTATATGAAAACATCCATTTTTGGACATACATTTTTGAAAAATCCGTATTTCAGTGAAAAATTTAAGTAGCCTCATAAAAATTTCACTGCAGCGTCAGTAAATATAGGAAATATTGTGGTCAAAATTTGAAATGTTTTCATCCAGCGGTTTGGGCCACAGAAATCGTCAAAGTTGAAGTACCAGTGTGGGTGCCTACAGTTTTCACTCCATATTGACCATGTTGAAACAGCGGTGCAGAAAAGAGCCGAGGTCAATTCGTTCCATTAATGTTTAGATCTATGTTTTATAATAAACAATCCATATTGTATGCGTATTCTTTTATAATTTTTTGTGTGTTATGCTAGTTATTTATGACATTCTACACGTAACACATAGTGCGTTACGTGTTATACGTAATGCGTTACAAACATACATATGTTAGTGAATATAAAGTAGTTTGTATAATTTACAAATTTTAGCTAAGGTAAACTGAAATTTTAAATGAAAATACATAAGGAATATTGCAATGTTATTATTGAAAAAGTATAATATTTCAGAAATTCATCTATGATCATAGCCACACATTCATTTTTACATCTTCGGAATACGAGAAAACTGTAGCAATAGTTCGCATTAACCCTCCTTTAGGTATTTTTTGATCCAAACCGTATACTACATCAGCGAGCTGCTTCCAACGTGAAGAAGGTTAGTAAAGACAAGAACAATAATAGTGTTATAAGCGGCGCAGCCGAAAATTTTTTTAAGGATAAGGTTTCTGAGGAAAATTTGTTCATTAATTTTGACAATAAATGTTTTTCAATGTAGTCAGATTAACGAAAATAGTGACTTTAGTGACCAATTTACTGAAAAAAGTGACTTTAGTGACTTTTTCATGCAAATAGTGACTTTTTAGTGACCGACTCAAAAATAGTGACCAAATCACTAAAAAGTGACTCGCTACCAGGCCTGCCCTCGATGACAAACCTTCTTTGACATGCGAAAAACGTCAACCATTACACGTCAGCGAGAAGCGAGAAGACAAAAATAATGCGAAAGCGTGAAACGTGTTTGATGCTATATTTCGATCAATTTATTTTCCCTCAAACTAATTTGGATTATTAGAGTAGTTACCCTTAGGGTTTGAATTCGATAAAATCTGATACTAAAGTTCATTAATTCCGCGGGTATCACTGTTATGGTATTCGCCAACATTGCTGGATTACCCAAATCAGAGGAATAAGGAGCCCCCCAAATCACTTTAGGCTAACTATAAGTGTTTAGCAGCGGAATTTCAGCAGCATCATAGGTTTGTTACCATCGTGAATTATAGATATTGTTTCGGATACAAGCATAAAAGGGAAGACTGAATCTTTGAGCTGCACTCCAAAAGATAAAGCTGCTCCAAGGAACTTCTACGTGTCCGAACAAATCTCAAAGATTCACCCAAGATGTCGCTGGAGCGTGAAGGATACGACTGCAAGAAGTGCGATCAACCGAACACAGTTGACGATATGGTGATGTGCGACGCATTCCTGGATTGGTACCATCTGGGTTGCGCAGGCGTCTCGCCTGGTGTGGAGAAAAGACCGTGGCGCTGTGAATCATGCCTTCCACCGCCTTCTACATCTGCACCAAATATCCAGAAAGTGGAGAAGAGTAAGAAGGGGAATCCTGTGGCTGGTATCACAGTTCCAATAATTTCGGAAACGTCGTCTATTGCCAACTCCAAGAAGGGTGGAAAAGCTCGGAAAACGAAAGCATCGGCACCAAACGACGATGCGGCGAAAGCTGTCTTACCAACTAGTATGCCGTCCGCCAACGATAAGACTCCGAAGAAGCACCCGGAAATTCCTAAAAGAGCCGACACAGTTAAAGGGTCCGCGCGATCCAGTACACATAGCTCCCGTGCCTTAGCGCAGCTGTCGCTGCAGCGATTAGAGGAGAAGCAGAAACTACAAGAGGAAAAGCTGGAAATCCAGCGACGAGAGCTACAGAGAGAAAGAGAACGTTTGCGAAAGGAAAAGGAACTAGAGGAGCAGGAAAATGCGATAACCAGGAAGCAGTTACAAATTCGCGAACAGTACTTAGCGGAGAAACATGATCTACAAGAACAATTGGTGGAGGATGAAGCGTTTTCCCAGTGCACGTCGCGCAGTACAAAATCCAGGACACGAAAATGGCTTGAAGACCAACTGATACGCAATGAGGACGAGTTGAAAAGACCGCCTGCAGCAAATGCACCATCGGTATCGAATGAAGCTTCTGCTGAAGAATCCAATGACGAAGAAGAGGAAGAAGTGGCATGTGCTGCCGCGTTTAAAGTGATGAAAAGCAAACTAGATGTTCCGACGAGAAAGGTTACGAGCGGGATAGAGAAACTGCCTGCAGAAGGCGGATTTGCTTCCGGAGCGGGATCGAAAGTGGACGATCAATCATCGCGATCAACAGAGCCGTCTGCTAACCAGATCGCTGCTAGACAACTTTGGCCGAAACATCTGCCGGCGTTCTCGGGTGATCCCGAGGAGTGGCCGATATTCTACAGCAGCTACCTCGACTCGAATGCTGCTTGCGGATACTCGTCGGTCGAGTACATTATTCGATTGAGAGAGTGCCTAAAGGGACCAGCACGTGAAGCGGTTCTGAAGAAACTGATGTTCCCACACGCGGTGCCATCAATAATGGAGACTCTTCGAAGATTGTACGGACGGCCAGAGCTGCTTGTGAAGAACTTGCTGGGAAAAGTACGTCGCTTGGATGCTCCGAAGCCTGAGCGTCTCGATAGCCTGATAAACTTCGGCATGGCAGTTCAGCAGCTTTGCGACCATCTCGAGGCCGCAAATCTACGAAACCACATGACGAACCCAACGTTGTTGGAAGAACTCGTGGAGAAATTGCCGGCGACTATTAAACTAGATTGGGTTAGGCACAAGCGAGCCTTCGCTGATCCTTCGCTGAAGGAATTTGGCGAATTTATGGATAGACTAGTAGTAGATGCTAGCGAGGTTACTACTGTGATTCAAATAAAAAACGGTGGTGGCAATGCTGACAGAATGAAGCAGGGTCAGAGAGCTCATATTCATACCCACAATGAGCGCACCGATACTACACAAACTGAATCCCAGAGAAAACCATGTCCGATTTGTTCGAAGCTTGATCACCGTGTACGGAACTGCGATGAGTTCAGGCAAATGTGTCTTGAGGCGCGTTTGGAAGCGGTACACAGGAACAGACTTTGTGAGGCGTGTCTTTTCAACCATGGCAACTGGGCGTGTAAATCAAGATATAACTGTAACGTTGGGAATTGCCGTGCGCGGCATCATCCTCTGCTACATCGTGAGGAAACAGCGGCGGTAGTACAAGCTGACTGCAAAGCACACCGTGTCACTCCATCTGCCGTGCTATTTCGCGTGGTGGCAGTTACTCTATTCAATGGCAAGCAAAGTATCGACACATTCGCCTTTTTAGACGAAGGATCCTCGCATTCCTTGGTAGATGCTAGTATCTCGCGCAGTCTTGGAATTACTGGAACCCCAGAGCCATTAGAGTTAACGTGGACCTCGAGTGTGGTCCGTAAAGAAAGCTCGTCGGAGCGCGTCGATCTGACAATTTCAGCTAGAGGAGGAAAACAGCGATTCAAACTACCATCGGTGCATACAGTAAAAGCTTTGAATCTACCGAAACAAGACTTGCCGCTAGAGGAGATGACCGAGCAATTCAAGCACCTCAAAGACATTCCAATATCTTCGTTCCAAAACGCGGAACCAAAAATACTCCTAGGGTTGCAGCATCTGGAGCTGTTCACCCCCATCGAGAGTCGTGTGGGTGAACCAGGCGAGCCTATTGCGGTTAGGTGTGCGCTTGGTTGGACAATTTACGGACCATACCGGAACAAGCATAGTTCGCATCCATTTCTGGGACTTCACCGGCACAGGGTCGATCAGGAGTTGAATGAGATGATCCGGCAACAATTCGTGTTAGAAGATACTGGAATCAATCCAGTCCATCTTCTGGAATCGAAAGAAGATGCACGCGCCCGTAAGCTGTTGGAGACAACGACGGTTCGCGAGAATGGAAGGTTTACTACCGGTCTTCTGTGGAAAAGTGACGAGATTTCTTTTCCGGATAGTCTACCCATGGCGACAAAAAGGCTGAAAGCCCTAGAAACGAAATTGGCAAGAGATCCAGAACTGCGCCGTAGCGTGAACCAGCAAATTCTTGATTACATCGAGAATAACTATGCTCACAAAGCGACGCCAGAAGAATTAAGAATGGCAAATTCCAGCAGAGTGTGGTACTTACCACTCAACGTAGTCGTCCACCCAAGGAAACCAAGCAAAATGCGACTTGTTTGGGACGCAGCTGCAACCGTGAATGGAGTCTCTCTGAACTCGCAACTTTTAAAAGGTCCGGATCTGTTGGTGTTACTCCCCGGCGTAATCTGCAAGTTCCGCGAAAGGCGTATCTCTTTTGGAGGGGACATAGAGAAAATGTTTCATCAAATTCGAATTAGACCAGAGGACACTCATTCTCAACGATTTCTATTTCGATTTGACGTTAACCAGCCACCAGATGTCTACATAATGGACGTCGCCACCTTCGGTGCCACTTGTTCGCCATGCTCGGCGCAGCATATCATGCATCGAAATGCAGACGAAAGTGCGAAAGAATATCCGGAAGCATCAGTTGCAATAAAGCAGAAAACATACATTGACGATTACTTCGATAGCGCCGATACACCAGAGGAGGCATCCGAACGTGCGCTACAAGTGAAACTGATCCACTCAAGAGGCGGTTTCAATATGCGCAATTGGGTGAGCAATAACATCGACGTACTGCGACGTTTAGGAGAAGCCTCCGAACAAAGGCTGCTATCCATCGATTGCAGCCAGGAAGAAAAGCGACAACGAGTGCTCGGAATAGCGTGGGATTCGGAAAAGGACATATTTGTATTCTCCACAAGCTGGCACAGTGATCTCGTTCCGTACGTGTTGGGCGAATTGCGACCTTCCAAGCGAATTGTGTTGCGAATCATCATGAGTCTCTTTGACCCACTGGGGTTGCTGGCACCGTTCTTGATTCATGGCCGTATGTTGATTCAAGATCTTTGGCGTCTTGGCCAAGACTGGGATACCAAGATCAGCGATAAGGAGTACGATAAGTGGCGGCGATGGATAGCTTTGCTTCCTGGAATTAGCAGTCTGGAAATACCACGATGTTACTTTGGAGACGCCCACCCCAGTACGTACACATCATTGCAGTTGCATATCTTCACAGATGCCAGTGAGCTGGGTTACGGATGCGCAGCGTACTTTAGAATTGTGTCCAACGGGGAAGTGAGGTGTTCGTTGGTAATGGCGCGCAGCAAAGTGGCCCCGCTCAAGTATCAGTCCATCCCGCGAATGGAACTGCAGGCTGCCGTATTGGGGGCAAGAATGTTGCACACCGTGAGTGAGAACCATATGCTGCCAATCAAGGAAAAGTATATCCATACTGACGCAGAAGTTGTCCTAGCTTGGATTCGCTCGCAACATAGAAACTACAAGCAGTTTGTGGCGCATAGAGTTGGGGAAATTTTGACGCTTACGCATCCTGAGGACTGGAGATACGTACCGTCTAAGGAAAACTTGGCTGATTACTTGACAAAGTGGGGCAAGGATACGGAACCCGACTCGAATGGAAGATGGTTTGATGGAAGGAATTCATTTCTTTATTCCGAAATGAAATGGTGGCCGAAGCAGAAGCAGATAGCGGAAACCAGCGAGGAACTGAGGGCTCATCTTTTGTTGCACCACATTACAGTCCCCGAAGGTCTGATAGACGTTGGACGATTCTCGAAATGGAGTGTATTGCTTCGCACTGTGGCACTAGTGAAGCGTTTTATTTCCAACTGTCGAAGGAAGCTACAAGGGTTGCCCATCGAGGTCTGTAAAGCCACTACAGCTCAAGAAAAGATACTCCTGCGATCAAATTTGGCGGTTACAACTCCTTTGCGGCAGGACGAGTTCTCTAAAGCAGAACAATATCTTTGGCAAGTGGCACAAAACGCTTGCTACCCTGATGAAACTAGAATCCTGAAGAACAACCGAGATGAACCGCTTCCAGAAAAATGGGTAAGCCTTGAAAAATCAAGCCAGTTGTATAGATTGTCTCCTTTTGCTGACCAATTTGGAGTCCTCAGAGTTGAAGGTAGGACGGCCAATGCCAGCTGTGCAACGTTCGATGCTCGTTTTCCAGTTATATTACCGAAAGACCATCAAATTACCACTTTGTTGTTAAATAGCTACCACTGTCGGTATGGACACGCTAACCGTGAGACGATAGTGAACGAGGTTCGACAACGTTTTCACATATTCAACTTACGATCAACGGTGAACAGAGTGATGAAAAGTTGTCAGCACTGCAAGGTAACGAAGTGCCGACCACTAAATCCTCGGATGGCACCGCTTCCCGAAGAACGATTAACACCGTTCATTAAACCGTTCAGTTACGTGGGCGTAGACTATCTTGGCCCCCTGGAAACCTCTGTCGGACGTAGGAAAGAGAAGCGTTATGTGGCCGTTTTTACGTGTCTCGTTACCCGAGCGGTTCATCTGGAAATGACCTACAACCTTTCTACTGACTCTTGCATCATGGCCGTGAGAAGATTCGTACGTAGACGAGGACCACCGGTGGAGATTTTTTCAGACAACGGCACCAACTTTGTTGGTGCTAGCAACCTGCTGAAAGAACAAATTAGAGGTATCAACATCGACTGCGCTGATACCTTTACAGATGCGCGCACCAAGTGGACATTCAATCCGCCCTCTGCACCACATATGGGTGGTGTATGGGAACGGATGGTAAGGAGTGTAAAGGAAGCAATTCGTGCGCTTGATGATGGACGTAAGCTCAACGACGAGATATTGACAACAGTATTGGCAGAGGCGGAGAGCTTCATCAATTCCAGACCTCTAACCTATATGCCTCAAGGATCGGCGGACTTCGAGGCGATCACACCCAATCATTTTCTGCTGGGGAATTCATCTGGAGCCCAGGACCCACTCAGGATGCCGGTGGACATAGCCGCTGCACTGAGAAGCAGTTACCAGCGATCGCAGTTTTTGTCAGACGCAGTATGGAATCGCTGGCTGAAGGAATATTTTCCAACATTGAATAAGCGGTCCAAATGGTTTGCAGAGAGCAAGCCGGTGCAGGTGGGTGACTTGGTCTATGTGGCAGAAGGGGCTCGGCGAACATGGATACGAGGCATCGTTCAACAGGTGATCATTGGAAGAGACGGCAGAATACGTCAAGCAGTAGTTCGAACATCTGGAGGACAGGAACTCAAACGACCAATTGTGAAGCTGGCAGTCATGGAAGTAGCTGGTGGTGAATCCTGCAAGAACCCAGTCGGTTCTCACCATGATCCACGGGGCGGGGGATGTTCTGGCACCACTGCTGCAGCCGAGATAGCCCTCGATGACAAACCTTCTTTGACATGCGAAAAACGTCAACCATTACACGTCAGCGAGAAGCGAGAAGACAAAAATAATGCGAAAGCGTGAAACGTGTTTGATGCTATATTTCGATCAATTTATTTTCCCTCAAACTAATTTGGATTATTAGAGTAGTTACCCTTAGGGTTTGAATTCGATAAAATCTGATACTAAAGTTCATTAATTCCGCGGGTATCACTGTTATGGTATTCGCCAACATTGCTGGATTACCCAAATCAGAGGAATAAGGAGCCCCCCAAATCACTTTAGGCTAACTATAAGTGTTTAGCAGGGGAATTTCAGCAGCATCATAGGTTTGTTACCATCGTGAATTATAGATATTGTTTCGGATACAAGCATAAAAGGGAAGACTGAATCTTTGAGCTGCACTCCAAAAGATAAAGCTGCTCCAAGGAACTTCTACGTGTCCGAACAGGTTGCTTAAGGACAAACGTCTTAAAATACCGCTTCAACAGTGCATCAGAATCTCAAGAAGCAAGCTTCGAACAACAGTGCATTTTATTATTCCGTTCTTGCTCACTTGTAATAGGCCTAAAATAAGAAGAACAGGTGCGCTGGTTTTGTTTACGAAGAGATTTGTGCGTTCGAAACCGTGAGTGCCAAAGACGGCCATTGTGGCGGCCATTTTGGGATTCTAACAAGTCTGTCCTTAAACATATCCACTGATTTTTGTAATGACATCCAAACATTCTACAAAAATCAGGGAAAAAAACATTTAAAAGTCAAAACAGTAATTCCATAGATGCATGGTCATATGCAGTGAATTCATTACACAGCTGTGATACTAAACTTGGATGTCTGTGCTCTGATCTGGAGGTGTGATAATGTTGAGATTTCAAAATTATATTCATGATTCTTTCTTGAAGTTCTTCCGGGATTCCTCCTTAGATTTCTATTTCTACCGAAATTTCTCCTTTACATGTTTTCTTAGTTCCTCTCAGAATTCTTTTCGCGAGTTTTTGCTTTATTAATCTATCAGTTTTTTTTTCGAAGGTTTACCGGATGTTAGCCCTGGCAACACGGCCGATCATTCGACGATGTGTGCGGAACCCAGTGACGACCGAGATCATCCGTAGATCGTAGATGCGTGTGTAGGTAGGTTAAGGCTCAAATAACCATCATTCAGTCATCAACAATCATTAATTTTTTAAAAGCAGTTTTCTTCATCAAAGTCACAAAACCGTCATTGAAAATTATTTTACTGTTATCCAGATGGTGGTCAGAGTGCAGTGATAAATTTTTATTAACATTGGTTGAGATTTCAACGAGAAAACTGCTTTTGAGTTTTTGCAAAACGATGATTATTTTGGCCGATCGGTTTGTGTGCGCGTCGTCGTTTCCCGTAGGTATGAATTCTGAGCCGTTTGTGTGATTCGCGGTAGCCACGCGAGCCACGAAGTCGATGGCTGGATCCAACCAGTTCGCGTCGTCTTTTCCCCGAGGGAGTCGTTGATTGCTTGTGAGGGGATCAAGAGTAACTTTATCGCGCAAATTCGTACGATGTGTGTTACGTCCGACGACGGGAGACTTAGCTGATGTGAACTAGTATTTTGTTCGTGATGAGTAAACAATGAACTAAGCAAAGTTTTCGAATTGGCTGTTACGGAACTCTCATTTGCAAGACACTTTGAGGAGCTGATGTGATAGCGGTGGTTGCAGCACGTATGGATTCCGCAACGCATGAAAATCAAGGCTCGCATCAAGGTAGGAATTGTATCGTCCGGAACATTTCAACAACACTTGCTGAGGCCGAACAGGATCATTAGAAGTGCAGCTTCAAGCAAAAAGGATTCGCTATTATTGGATTGCGGAAAATAAGCAGAGCCAAAAAGAAACTGGTGAGATTGTTTCGATTACATTATTCAATGTTTGAATCCTATCAATGATTCCATCAGTTTACATCCATCTATATACATCTCATGTGATATCAGATTTGCTGTATTATCAATTAATAATAACCATTTTGCTTTACAGGATTAATTCAGGTAATTTTTCATTATTAATATTGATGTACTCAAATATTTCTCAACTCTATAAACCTACACAAATCGGAGCGTTTGGTACGGTATGTCCACGCATCCTTCCACCCCTGTAGATACTAGATTTGTTTCGATTTTAAAGATTGTTTACTAAAATCTAGACAGATCTAGCATCATCTTTGCGGTAAACACAACGTAGTAGGCCTGGCCGCTTTGATACTTGTATCATATTTTTGATATGCTGCAAGCATCAATACTGACAAGAAAAATATTTGGGCGTAATCTAACCCAAATATTTTCCAGGATGCTTTCTCGTACTGGCTACGTTTGTGTTAGATTAGATTAGATTAGATTAGATTTGAGTTTTTGCAAAACGATGATGGTTTGTTTCCTCTTAACGGAAAATCATTGAAGTAAACGTTAGATGTGGTTCGATAATTTCGAGGAAATAATTTCTAATTATTGTGTAATTTGATTCCTAATGTAAGTACGAAGAAAATTGAATTATTTCGTAATAATTTCTAAGCCATAATTTGTTCCTATAGCTAACTAAGAGTACAGAAAAGGAAAGTTATAGTACGGAGGAAATAACGTTTTTACTCTCCTCTGGATTATCATATAGTGAATTCGAAGTGGTAATCATAAGTGGAAGTCGAGAAGGGACAAACACATAAATCGTCAACGAAACTGTAAGTCGAATTGTACCCGAAATTTGTTGATCTATTGATAACTTACAATAATTTCTAGCTTAAAAGCAACATCGATAGGAATAAAACTGCTCGCTGAAGGGATCTTGACTAGTTTTCCTTTCCGGCGGCCACACCGGAGTTTTTTTTCGGCTTTTTTAGTTCTATCAAGTTTCCAGCCAGATGTTTTGTACGTATATGCCCCCTAATTTTTTTTTTTTTTTGCTAGGTTTCTAGCTGCACTCTGAATAGAGTTGAAACCTCTACACTAGACCCGAAGATAGACAAGAGTACGTAATCTTTCAGAAGCAGTTTTCCAGCCGTACGCGGAAAATGATATCCATTAAGACACTGTTGCAACTGACTCAGAAAGATACGGTAGAAGATTGGAAAGTTTTCGATTGGTCAGTCAGTCAGGATTTGCCTATGTAGTGTTATGGTCACACGGTTTGTGTTTGTCTCCTTGTTAGATTTTGTGGTATTGGTTTTTCTGCTCGTTAAGTCAGTTGTCGCATGTTTGTTTTTTTTTCATCGAATCAATCGAACCCTGTATATTAAAATATAGTCGATCCTGTGTCAAATTGTTTTCTTGATTTCGCTAATCGTTTTCTACTTGTGTTCATCTCTTGTGTCCTTAAATTGTCATAAGTCCAAAATCCACAGAAACATGTAACTGAACTTCTGAACATCTAAGAGATAATCAAAAATACGCCAAGTTGGTCAGTTGATAGCAATAAAATTTTAAAATAATAAAGATTTCATGTCAAATTTCATCCCGCTACAAATACTATTAAAAATATTCAAATTCGTTCAATTGTCCTATCGGTCCTACCTAGATGAACCATGTCATTTTATCAAGCGTAGCCTAGAAATGTCAACCTAGTCATACGCAAGTAACGTTGTTCAGTTAATATAAAGCAGTCAGTTTTTGTCCAAAATGTCACGTCGAACGCATTGACGTCAACAATGCGTTTAAGTGTTCGCACGTTAGCTTTGAATCTATCAGCACAATTAAGTGCTACAAATCTCCTTCCCACTATTGATTCTTCGGTCGATTTTAATTGCTTTATTTAAAGAAAATATGACCAACTAACATATTAAAAATTCGAAAAAGCGTCTATGACATTAATAAATTACTATGTAATAAAAAACAACCGAGAAACGTGGGAAATAGAGCCCAAACAACATTTTGAAGTCAGATGGCTGGTTCCAAAACCTGTCACAAATCCTATAATACTTTTATTAGGATTTGTAACGATCATAAAAACCTTCTCAAATCCAACCAACTTGGAACTATTGCTTGGGAATAGACTCTACTGAGCCCCGGCGGTTCCTCCTGTTTATCGAGCATGTCTGATGCATAAGATCAGCCATACTCCATCTGCAGCAGCCGGTTCGTGATGAACCGTTGGAGGCGCATTAAAGTGTTAAAAAGGTGATATTTTCACTAAAGAACACTACATTACAATAATCAAAATGAAACTCCTTCACTTTAATACCGTCAACCCCTGCGAACTTGGCCAGGGAACAATTATGGTGTAAGTAAATATACATTAATCCATTACTAGCTCAATTTTTATTATTTTAAAGAAACATTTTCAAAACAAAAAAATAAGGTTAATGCGTATGACTTATTATTCAAGAATTTTCAACTAATCGTTGAATTCTTTCAAGAACTTTTTTGCAAAACTCCTTCGAAACTAAAACAAAAAACGGTTAACAAATATTCATATATGTTTCCCAGAGTTCAGAGTTTCACATCTACTGCAAGAGGTTGCTTAAACACTGTTTTTTTTAATGACATCCAAACATTCTAAAAAATCAGGAAAACACATTCAAGAGTCAAATCAGTAATTCTATAGATAATTTGGCCCTTGAGTTCCTAACACAGCTATGCTACTGAACTTGGCTCTAAGCTGGAGGTGTAGTAATGTTGAGATTTCGAAATTATATCCATGATTCTTCCTTCTATTTTTACCGCAATCTCTCCTTTATACATTTTTCTCAGTTCCTCACAGAATTCTTTGCGCAAGTTCTTCCTTTAATCTATCAACTTTTTTTCCCGAAGGTTTACCGGAGTTTTTTTCTGGCTTTCTTCAGTTCTCTCAAGTATCCAACCAGATGTTGTTTACGTGTATGCTCCCATAAATAGTACCTTGCGAGATTTTTTCGGGATTTCTGAGAGTTCCTAGGATTTCCACCAGATCCCCTCCCAGAATTTCTGCAGGAGTTTTTTCCACGGGGTCTTTGCTGAAGTACCTCCCGAAATTTCTTCTAAAGGTTTCCCGATGTGGAGCCTTGATACGATTGTTGCTTCACGGTGAAAACCAAACAACGACATTGTTTTTAAGAATGGTGAAAATGATTCCCATTTGATTAATCCGCAATTTGTTCACCGTCAATTTTCACTGTGTCGCCGCGATCTGTTTTCACCTTGTAGAGACACGCATAAAAAGAGCCATGATGCCAGAGTTTCTCGCTGGATTCTTCTCGGAGATCCTTCCAGATTTTATTATACATTCCTTCAGGAATTTCCGTGGTTTTCTGGAATCGCTTTCTGAAAGTTTCTCTCGGAATTTTTGCGAAATTTTTGCAGAAGTTCTTTCAGGAATTTCTTCCAGAATTGACCGATATTTCTCTTGAATTTTCTCACGATATTTCGCTCGTTAGGGGCTGTTCATAAACCACGTAGATTAAAGTTTGGCCATCTCCGAACCCCTCTTTTGTCCATACAAAAATTTTGAAATTTGTATGGAACGTAGACTTTAGCCAGACCCCTTTGGCCAGAACGGCCCCTTATCCTTCTTGGGAATTCCCTTACGGGGTTTCTAGATATCCTCCTTGAATTTCCAATTTCCTCCCTTTTCTTCGCAGGATTCCATCTGGATTCCTTCTGATATTTCTCTCAGATGTGTTTGAACACGTTCTGTTCATGTTCCACTGTGCTCATGTCAACCTCATGTTCATACTTTTCAAGTGCCTGATCACAGTGCTCTTCGTAGCTAGTTTAGCACCCTTTTCGACCTGATGCAAAACGCTCTTCAGGTAGTTGAGGGTTGGTGTCACCAATATAGCCTTTCGGTAAATCCGAGTAAAACATCTATTGTTATTTTCACGGAAAAGCGAAACCGTAATGGTGTTCGACCTATGCGTCTCTTTGATTCTGAAATCGATGTGACTGAACAGGTAAAGTACATTAGAGTCATTTTTGATTCCAAGCTTTCCTGGACACCTCATGTTGAGTTCAGAATCAAGAAGGCATGTATGGCCTTCGGGCAATGCCGGCGAACCTTTGGTACAACTTGGGGTCTAAAACCCAAGTATATCAAATGGATTTACACAACTGTGGTTCGGCCAATATTGGCCTATGGATGTCTTGTGTGGTGAAATGAGAACGGTCTAATCAAGTTAGGCCATCGCCAAAGGATGTGCCTAATGGCGATGTCTGAAGCGTTCTCTTTAACTCCTACAGCAGCGCTCGAAGCTCTCTTTGACGTTTCTCCACTACACATTCATCTCAAACAAGAAGCACTTTCTTGCACTTACCGTCTACGGATACTCGGTCTACTGGAGGAAACTCCTGTGAACCGTACATCAACACACACCTCGTTGTTTCCACTTTTGGTGAATTGGGACAAACTTGTCCTTGCTCCACGTGATCTTACAATTGCTTGTAATTTTCCATATAGGATAAATATTTTCCACGAAATTCCCTTCCCGGGATGAGTGGACATCTGGCTATCTGGAAAGAAGTATTTCAGACGGCAGCGTATGTTACACTGATGGCTCCCTTCTCGAAAGTCGAGCAGGTACTGGTGTTTATTCTCGTGAGCTAAGGCTGCATCAGTCTTAATCACTTGGTAGATACTGCACCGTTGTTCAGGCCGAAATCTTTGTTCTTATGTGCGGAGTGCAATCAGCACTTCAGCAGCACGTAATGGGCAAAGTAATATACTTCTGTTCAGATAGCCAGGCTGGTATTAAAGCACTTGCTTCGGCCAACTCCAGGTCGAAGATAGTTATCGCTTGTCGAACTCAAATCGAGGATCTGAATTCATCAAACGCTGTTCATCTTGTATGGGTACCTGGCCATTCTTCCATCGCTGGAAATGAGTTGGCTGATGAGTTAGCTCGCATTGGAGCATCACATGACTTCATTGGCCCTGAGCCAGCTATTCCGATATCGAAGTGTTGGGTAAAGCTTCAGATTCACACCTGGGCTGCCACTCAATACAGACAATACTGGAATAGTGTGGAGTCATGTCGTCAAACCAAATTGTATTGTACTGAGCCATCTCCAAGGGTGGCGAAGTATCTTACAAATCTGTCAAAGCAGAATTGCAGCATTTTGGTCAAAGCATTGACTGGCCACTGCCGACTCAGCTCTCACATGGCGAATATTCAGCAAGCTGATTCATTTGCATGTGATAGCTGTGAAACCGATTATGTAACTGTCCAGTTTTTGCGCAACTGCGTTTCCAAGTATTCGGTAAACACTTATTAAGTAAAACTGACTTCAGAGACCTGAATATTCAGGATATTCTGTTGTTCTTAACCCGCTGGCTGTGGTAAAGAGCTATAGGCTCTCTTTCGCTTTATGCGTTATTACAGTGCCCTTTTTCAGGGCGGTGTTTGAACCCATTGTGGTACGCTTATGAGTTAGTATCCTCATCCAGGGTACTTTTCCTATTTCTCTACCTGTCCTGATCCTCATCCTTATCCTTATTTCCTTCCTTTCCCTCAGGTAGATGATGAAATAAGGCTATTATTTTGGCGTAGGCACAAATGTCCCAAATGGAGGATAACGTGCCTCTGTAGCCGGCCTTCTGATACCTGACTGCTTCATGAAAGGAAATGAACAAAAGAGCTCTTCGCACTACACCCGGCCAGCCCGAATATCTATTTCTGTTCATGGTATAGTTGGAATGGAATCGATGAGCTCACTCCGGGTTGGTGTAAAGAGAATGACATACCTAACCTAAGGGCTCAGAATGATCTTGTTATCTCGTCGATAGAAAACTCCTACTTTCAAATTCAAACGCATCTGAACTGTTAAAGTTGAACACCGCTCCGTATTTGGTTTAGTAATTGTGTTCAAAATTTTGGACATGCTCTTGAGAGCTTTAAGGGAAAAAAATTGGTAGCTCACAGATCATGGGCCTTAAAAAGGCGCCTATATTTCTTTGGGAGTTTGTTACAAGGAATTTCGTAAGTTATCAAAGGAGACATTCCGAGAAAAACACCTTGTAAAATCTCTGCAAGAACTCTGAAAGCAACTAACAATAAAATCCTAAAAAAAAACATTCAGAATCTTTGGGACAATTTCTGGTAAGGGTTCCGGGAAAAGCCTGCAAATAATCGAGACCGAAAAAATCTGTAAAAAATCAGGAGGATCTCTTCTCTACAAGAAATCCGGTTAACACCTACGAGGAAAAGCCTGGAAAATGCTCTGAAAGAAATCACTGGAAGAACTCCATGAGAAACATCAGCAATAGCTCTTGCAGAAGTTCCAATCTTAGAAAGCCGAGGGTAATTTCAGAAAAAAAATCTGATAGACATCCCACGACCAAAACCGGAAGGAATCTTCGGAGAGAGATCTTCGATAAAATATCTCAACTGAAACACTTGTAGAAAACCAGGGAGAAACTCTAGAAGAAATCTCACAGAAATTTCATGAAGAAATTACAGGACAACTTCGGCGAAAAAAATCCGGGACGAATTCCTACAGGAAATTCGCGAAATTTATGGGGGAGCTCAGGGAGAAATCCCGAGAAGATCTCCCGGGGAAGACCCTAGAGGAACACCAGAAGGATTCGCAGAAAATCTTCTAGAGGAATCCCGATACAACATCTGTGATATATCCTGAGAGAAACTCTTGTGGAGTCTCGGGAGGGATAAATGCTGATAGAAATCCCACGACTCTAGAAGTCCAAGAATTCTGGAATTCATAGGTACCAAGAAAACATTTGAAGAAGTTCTGAAGAGGAGCTTTGTAGGATCCCCGAGAGAAACTCCATAAGAACTCGACCAGATTTCAAGGATTCTGGAAGATTCTCGTGGAAGAAACCCGGAAGGAAATGAAATCGAATCTAGGAAAATATGCTGGTAGGAATCCGGTAGAATCTCCGGGAAAAGAGAAATACCAAAATGGATGACGTTAAAAATTACAGAAGGAATTTTGTTGGAAATCCTGAAAGGCTTTCCAAGAGATATTTCAAAAGAAGTTCCAAGATGGATTTTAATTTCCAGATTCATCCGCGTCCACATCCATATCCAGATCTAGGAACTTTTCTCTTGCTTCTCTATACTTCTAGATTTAATTTGCTTTTCAAATAATCATCCGAAGGAATTGTCAATGTCAACCACAAGCTTCCAGTAAGACAACTTTAAGCATTACAGGGAAACATTTGTTTAGACAGTTCTTTTCTTACTACGAACATGTGCCTAGTAGAATCTCATGTTCAAACACTGCATACCTATGTTCGTTTTTTTTTATCAATAGGTACCAACAATGTAGTAAACTCTTGGGAGTATACCAGGTGTTTGCAGGTAGTAGACATCCTTTAAATCAAATTCAAAGAAAATCAACGTAATAGAAAAATATATTCTATATAAGTGAGTTAAATTCGCTAAACAAAGAGATAAATACGACATTACTATAAATTGGAACTAATTGAGGAAGTTAGAAGCAAAGGCGTGTAAGTGACTAAAACACACTTTCGAGTAAATGAGGTTTAAAGTTTTTCACCAATTTTTCATCCCATACAAATGTGTGGAGTTTCAAAATCGACCCAATTTTCTACAATTTATTGTATTTTTTCTAATCATCTTAAAAATAATTTTGAAAAAGTTCCTGAAAGCTTGAAATCTGAAGATATTTCTGATATGCTCAGCTCAAAATCGTAACTTACACCCCTTTGCATCTGGGCCCCTCAATTAACATAGGTGCTTTAGTGAAACAGGCGTGAGCTCAAAGTTTTCTCCTTAAAGTACCTCGCCATCAGTCCTGCAAGCTAAACATTTCGAGTGATGTTGCCCTCCTTTGCTTACCTTCCGGTTTCGGTTTCTTGTGTGCCGGTTCGTCCTCCTCCGAGTCGGACCGATTGCCGCCGCCACCGCCTCCGTTCTTCTGCTTCTCGTGCTCCCGAATGTCCTCCGGCGGGATACCCTCCATTCCGTAGATTTCTATCTCGATGTTGGACCGATTCGGCAACGAGTTTGGCACTTTGTCGATCGATTCCTTGTGCACCTGCATACAGTGGATGGACAGTCCCGGCCCGGTGTAAAGCTTCTTGTGGCAGATGTGACACTTGAAATGTTTCGCCTTCTGATGCTGCACCAGAATCTTTTCATCGTCGAACTCACGATTGCAGTACCTGTGTGGGAAGGGAAGAGCGAAAAGTCGCGCGCACGAGGGCGGAACGCTAAGCTAAGTTCTGCTTTTGTTTTGTCGTTTATTTGGCACAGTTTCACCCAGCAATAGTTATGTAACCCAAACACCCATCGAACTCGTATCAAAAACACTGTGCACTGATAAATAATTGATTTTTAGCTAAAAAAGGTTACCAGCACCACGGCTTCGACGCCTTCTTCTTTTTGCGACCCATTATTGGATTTTTCTACTCCGCTGAGCTGCTTGCTGCTAGGTGCTAATGAACGAGGCCCCAACAAGGCCGAATATTCTTTTGCTTTTTTCACGTCCTAACACCACCGGATTTTTCCTTTTAACTAGCAAATTTTGTTTATCACAGCACTAACTTCACTTCGACACTACGATCCGATGAAAATACGGCAATTTATGCGCGACAAAATCGAGAAATTACAGCGCAAATTTTTCACCTTCCGAACCGAGCACGAAGAAAAATGGAGACGGAGACGAAATTTTGACGAGTCGCGAACGGGGTGAAGTTGGCTGCGGGTCGGGTTGCCATTTGGATTGTTTCGTCCGGATTTGACGTTTATCGCTGTCATCCTGGCGGTCGAGCGAGGGGTAATGCAGCGAGAGAGAATGTTTCGCCTCTGGTGGTGAATAGCAAAAGCGAAAGAGAATGCATACATTTCGGCGTTTTTTAACAGAAACCAAATTACTCACATTCTGGGGTTTGTGAGGAAAGCGAACAGGTGGGGTAAAATGGACAGGGCGCAATTTCATGGCTTTTATTGGTTTTCAACATGTTTTCAGTAACAAATTTTGAAAACGACGTATAATCAATGGTGTAGCATTGATTATACGATTAGAATAACTAGCCACAGAAGTCCAATGTCGCGGCTGTTCGTGTGACTAACATCTAGTTTGCCACGCCCTTACAGCGTCGTTAGCGGTCTCAGGTTAGCGGTACTAGAAGTGTCAAATAAAGTTTGTTTACCAAAACAAAAGATCCTTTACAAGATGAATACTTAAAAACAATGATTTATTACAATTAGAGCTATTTATTTATTTAAATAGGAAAAATGACAACAGCGCCATTGGAGTTCTAGTGTATTTCTATTATTATACGTCGTTTTCAAAATTTGTTACTGTTTTAAACCACAACGACATTAATATTTTCATTAACATATTTCCTTAAACTGATTGAGAATATTTTCTGTATTTCTAAGACTATAACCCAGATGACCAAGAGTTTCTGAGAATCTTAACGGATTTTAAGAAATCATTTATATATGTTTCGTGAAGTTTCTGATTCCTAAAAATGATAGAGAATATTTTCGATATTTCCAAGAATATAACCCAGATGGCAGGGTTTTTCTGAAAATCTTAACGGAATTTCAGAAATAATTTATAGTTATTTATGCAACGAGTTGCAAAAAGTTGATTTTTTTAGCACGAGTCGTACATTTATCCAACGAGGCTTGCCGAGTTGGATAAATATGAAGAGTGCTGAAAAAATCGAGTTTTGCGACGAGTTCCATACAAAATTTTATGCAATGATTTTTTCATAATGCAACCCATTTGAGTTGCATAATGTTCATAATGCAACTCAAATGAGTAGCATTATGAACATTATACAACTATTTTTCATTATGCAACTCATTTCAGTTGCATAATGAACCAGTTCGGAAAAATTGGCCATTATGATACCAAAATGAGTTATATAAAATATAAATTATGATACTGAATTGCATAAAATAGTTTTCGTCAAGCTTCTGATTTTTCAAACTGATAAAGAAGATTTTATATATTTCTAAGACTTTAAACCAGATGGCTGGGAATTTCTAAGAATCTTAACGAAATTTCAGAAATAATTCTGATATTTTTTGTGAAGCTTCTGATTTCTAAAACTTATGAATAATTTCTTCAAGAAGTCCTTCAACAATTATGCATTAACCTCTCGAGTTCCGAGTTCCACGAAAATTCCTCCAGAAGCTCATCGAGAAATGCTTCAGGAGTTATTGTAAAAATCCTCCAGGAGTATCTAAGGAATTCCTTCAGGTCTTTTTCGGAAATTCCTTGAAGAGTTTCTCAAGAATTCCTACAGGAGATTCCTAAGGAATTTCTCCAAGAGATTTTCGGAAATTTTCCCAAGAATTCGTTGAGAATTCCCCCAGAAGTTCGTCAGGAATTGTTCCAGGAGTTTTTCGGAAATTCCTCCAGAATTTTCTCGGGGATTTCTTATGGATTTCTTCGGGAATTCCTCGGCAACTCTTCTAAAATTTCTCGATAATCTTTACAGGAGTTCCTCGGAAATTCCTCCAGGAATTCTTCAAGAATATCTCATGGAGTTTTGAAGGAGTTCGCTTTGGAGTTTTTCGGGAATCCTACTGAAGTTCCTCGGGAATTCCTCCAGGAATGGAATTTCTTGAGTAGTGCTCCAGGAGTTCCTGAAAAAAATCATCCAGGAGAATCTAAGGAATTCCTCCAGGACTTTTTCAGAAGTTCAATTCCTTCAAGAGATTTTCGGAAATTCTTCCAGGAGTTCGCGGAGAATTCTCCCACAAGTTCGTCGGGAGTTCCTCCAGGAATTTTTCGTAAATTGCTTCAGGAATTCCTCCAGGAGTTCTTCAGGAATTCCTCTTGAACTCTTCGAGGAGTTTGTCGGACATTCTTCTAGGAGTTCCTCGGAAAATCCTCCGGAAGTTCCTTGGGAATTCCTCCAGGAGGTTCTCCTAGAGTTCCTCGAGAATTCCTCCAGTAGTTGCTCGAATTTCAGAAGTTCCTCTAAAATTCCTCCAGAATTTTCTAAGAAAACCCTCCAGGAGTTTTTCAGAAATTTCTCCGGGAGTTCTTCAGAAATACCTCTATGATTATTGTGACACTCTACTGGCCATGATCTTCGGGAACTTCCGCGTCTTCCGGATAACCCGCAACCAACTTCCGACTCGTTTATCCGTCTTACTCGTTCTCCTGTTGTACCGCTATTTACCACACCTAGTCTGACAGGTTAAACACTCTGAAGTCTAAATTACCCATTTGGAGTAAATATTAACCTAATCTCCAAGGTGTATAGATGTGTTCATTACAGGTCACCACAATTATAATTCTGGGAAAAAGGGAGTTCATCGGGAATTCCTCAAAGAGTTCCTCAAAAACTCCTTCAGGAATATTCTCAGAAATTACAAAAGGATTCCATCAGAAGGTCCTCGACACTCCTTATGGAATTCCTCGGGCATTCCTCTAGGAGTTCCATAGCAATTTCTCCAGGAGTTTATTGGGAATATCTTCAGAAATTGCACGGTTATTTTGTCGGAAGTTCCTCAGTACTCCTCGAGGAGTTCCTCGGATATTTTCTCCAGGAGGTGCTCGGAAATTCCATCACGAGTTCCTGAGGAATTCATACATACTTTCCTCGTGAATATCTCCAAGAGCTCCTCGGAAATTCCCCCAGTAGTTGTTCGGACACTCAACCAGGAGCTCCAAAGCAATTAATTCACATGTTCCCCGAGAATATGTCCAGGATTTCCTCGGAAATTTCTAAAATAATTCAGTGGAAGTTTCTCCAGAGTGCATGGGGAATTCTTCTAGGAATTCTCCGGAAATTCCTCCAGGGTTTCCTCAAGAATACCTTCAGGAGTTTTTCGGGAATTCCTCCAGGAGCCCCTCAGGAATATTCCACAGCAATTATAAGGAATTTATCCAAACGATCACAGCAAATATCTCAATGAGTTTCTCAGACATTCCTTCAGGAGTTCCTCGGGGATTTCTCCAGGAGTTCCTCGGGAATTCCTATAGGATTTTGCGGAAATTCCTCCAGGAGTTCATCGACAATTTCTTAAAAAGTTCCTTAGGAACTGTTTTAGGAGTTTATCGAAAATTTCTCCAGTGGTTCCTCGGAAAATTCTGTTCCTTGGGAATCCCTCCAGGAGTTCTTCGGGAGATCCTCCACAAGTTCTTCCAGAAGTATCACGAGAATTCCTCCAGGAGTTCCTCGGGAAATCCTGCTGGACTTCCTCGGGATTTTTCTAGGAATGCATGGATATTCCTCCAGTAGTTCCCGTCAAATTCGTCCAGGAGTTCCACGGGAATATTTACAGGAGTTCCTCGGGAATTCCTTAAGGAGCTTCTCAAAAATACCCACAATATTTCCTCGGAAATTACTTCAGCAGTTTCTCGGAAATTCCTTCAGGAATTTCACGCAAAACCCTTGACAAGGACACAAATATTGCCTTGACAAGGACACAAATATTGCCTTTTTCTTTAGCCTAATCGAAAGAGCTCTTTTTTCTGAGTATAAGGTGATTTTATTGCGTTCCGATTTGCTTGTTTTGATGGTTAAATAAACTTCGTGGCTTCGTGGTCGTGCGGCTAAGGTCACCAAGCCTTTAGTCGCATCGTGCTAAGGAGCGCGGGTTCGATTCCCGCCGCAGCTGTCAGGAAAAGTTTTCGGCTGTGCCACTGGGCGTTGCA
Organism: Aedes albopictus; assembly: GCF_035046485.1. NCBI lineage: Eukaryota > Metazoa > Arthropoda > Insecta > Diptera > Culicidae > Aedes > Aedes albopictus. The sequence goes on along the minus strand of NC_085137.1, from coordinate 196,338,208 downwards.
TGCTAGTCCGTTGTCTAGTGTCGTGCTTCCTTCAAAGAGCAAATAGCTCACTGGAAGCATTAAACGTGTCTGTGTCTTTTAACAGTTTAAATTTCCGTGGATAGAATAACAGTTCAATCGATAAAGTGACAGTTCACCCCGAACAAAAAATTTTCCCATACAAACTTTAAATGGAATTTAAAAATAGTTCCTGGGCACCAAAAATGATAAAATTTTGGATTTCGACTAATTTTTTGACGGAGATTCCGATTATGCAATAATTTGGATACCCCTAAAGAACCCAAATTATTTTGGAGCAAATCAATGAATTCCAAGAGTCTCTCTACCTGGTGTTCATTGATTACGGAAAAGCTTTCGACCGTCTCAATCACGGAATCATATGGGGAACCCTCCGGCGCAAGGGTCTCCCTGAGAAAATCATCGGTCTCATTGAAGCATAGTACAGGGCATTTTCGTGCAGGGTACTGCACAACGGTGTTTTGTCCGATCCCATCCGGGTCGTTGCTGGAGTGAGGCAAGGATGTATACTATCACCGCTACTGTTCCTCATCGTAATCGACGAGATCCTGGTTGGTGCGATTGATCGTGAACCAAATCGTGGATTGCTGTGGCAATCCATTACCATGGAGCACCTAAATGACTTCGAACGGGCTGATGACGTTGTTCTCCTAGCTCAACGGCGCTCTGATATGCAGAGCAAGTTCGATGGTCTTGCCGATCGCTACTTGGCGGCAGGTCATACCATCAACGACAACAAGTTCAAATTATTGGGTTTAAACACGGTGAACCCTTCCAGCTTTATGGTGGCTGGTCAAGCAGTGAAGAATCAAGGAGAATACATTTTACTAAGGTGGCGCAGATAAACATTGCAAACCACTGGTTGTCTCTTCCACTCTTCTGGTGTTCTTATGCAACTAAAATAGTGACGTCACTATTTCAGTTCCATAAGAACACCAGAAGAATGGAAGAGACAACCAGTGGTTTGCAATGTTTATCTGCGCCACCTTAGTAAAATGTATTCTCCTTGGTGAAGAATGTTGGAAGCTTCCAATATCTTGGTAGCCAAATGGCGGCCGATGGCGGCACCAAGATCGACATAGGTGCACGTATCAAGAAGGCGAAGGATGCTCTTGCAGATTAGTCAACGCACACAGATCAGAATTTTTAACCCAAACGTGAAATCTGTGCTGCTGTACGCCAGTGAAACGTGGTGTGTATCAGTGGAGAACACTCAACGGCTGCAGTTCTTCATCAATAGATGCCTGCTGTATATAATTTGTCTATGTGATCAAAAGCCGATAGCGACAGAAATTCGGGAGTGAAAGTAGAGGGTAGTTAGACACGCACTACGCTGAGACGGTAACGAAATCTACAAGCAAGTGTAAGATTGAAAACCAGTAGGACATCGCAGCAGAGGCAGGTCCAGGGGATCATGACAGCGCAGCTTCAACAAGGAAGTAAAGGAAGCCGATAGAAATTTGACCTGGTCACAGGTCAAGGCGATATGGCAGGAAATCGCCCAGGATGAAAATCTTTTAATTCGGCCCTCTGCACCACAATGGATGCTTCATGACTCAAAGTAAGTAAGTTCTACACTACAAACACGCCAACTAACAATCACTCATTTAACAGGCACCATTATGACGAATTTATTCAGCATAATGTTGAATAACATTTGAATTATTTTCACGTACAACCTATGTTCGGGTTTTGTTCACCCAAATTTGGAGAAGTTATAAAGCATCATGTTGTGCACCAATTTAATTTTTTGTTGTTCAAAGCGTTTTACAAAGCGTTATTGACAAGAAAGTTGTTATTAAGCTTTGGCAAAAATGACTAAAAATAAATAAAAAGCAAAAATGTTGAACTCTCACGAGAGTAATTATTTGCTCTATCATTGTTGAGAACACCTATTATGAAATAAGAATTACATATAAGGCCAAAGAAGTTATCCAGTACCACACCAGCCAGTAAATCAAAATTGTACTAAAACGTTTTAGTACCGGAAGATATCCAGTACCTTACCAGCCAGTGAGTATATATGATATGAGAAATCAACTTTCAATGTACTCCGAGCGTGAAAAATGGATCTTCCGAGTGATTTCACAATTTCTAATTGATATGAAGTAACAAAAGTAAGCAAAAAAGGCGTTTTTAAAGGAAAATACTATTTTTTCAGTATTTAGCGCACTTTATCTTACTGGCTGGGAGTTTCATCCATTCCAGTGAGCCAGAAATTTCTCAGACGCTTTTCCAAACATAATGTAACAATTTTCCGGGAAAAATTTCCACGGCTAATTGATTTTTCATTATCATTTGATGGAATATGCAGTTTCTTAGAAAAAATTCAGAGTTCCCAGTAATAAGCGCACTTTATCTTACTGGCTGGGAGTTTCATCCATTCCAGTGAGCCAGAATTTTGATAATTATCACAAAATTTACCGCAGTTATCGCCTAAAAGTATGCAATTTATTGTTAAATCGTCTTACTTTCGTGGAAAACATGATTTTTCTAACGAAAACAGTATGTTACCATCAAGTTTTACTTATAGTTAAATTCAATATGCTTAAGACCTGCCTTAGGAAAGAAAAATCTACTTCATGCGTGCCCCAAAATCTTTTACAAGCGCATAGAAATTAGCATTAGCATTAACATTAGCATTAAGCGAGTCGCACAAATTCGTAGGTGGTACAGTCCTAGACCGCTGTTATGAGGGTTGCCTCCTTCCCGTCCGAACCAAAGCACAAATATTTGGGACTAATCTCTGACTCTTAGACAAGACTGACGCAATCCTCCAATGGTCGATCACTGTCCTGGCCACGTCCTTGCGACTGCTGAGGGATGGGAAAGAATGGTTAGTTTTGGACACCTATGAAAAATGTAGACAACTCTACGATTTCTCAGGCCTAGGTGTCACGGGAATTTGGGTGTTGTTAGTGGAAGGGTAAACTCTAAAGGATACGCTTGGTCCACGTTCAGGCACACCATTGTTAGTCTTCTTCGAATCATTTGTCTGCCCGATTCATCCTGGTTTGTCGTCGTCTTGATGGCATTTGGTTGTATTACTAGATTCTTCGGTTGATAATCTGAAATATAAAATAATATTAACATCGTACGTCAAATAAGCTACATATTAGTGATACGCTCGCCACAGTTGCATATTTTTACAATATTATTTATATCATACGATAAATTTACCGCAAACCTGCTGAAATAAAATGTGCATTGAAACAATTAATTAACTACAAATACTACAGTTAATACAAATACTACTGTTAATTAACTACAAAACACAAAAAAAGCATCAAACTTTGATCTTGGAATATTTATAAATACGGTAAATATCAAGATCAAAATTTGATTTGGTAGATCTTACACCGCAACGCACCATTCTACCCACGTTACGGGTTACGCTTTTACAAGCGCATAGAAATTAGACTCAAAATTGAAAATATTTGGAGGCCTGGAAAAAGTTCTTCACCACCTATACACTTCTTAACCCCCAGGCCTGACGTAATATACAATAATACATAGAACTAACAACTTTTCAGATGAATTTATTTGAATTCCAAGTAATGGGGCCTTGCTAGAAGGAAGGTTATGCAATTTTTACCACTCCTGACCCAGACGTCCACCGGAATAAAACTGCCCTCGTGGCTTCAATTTTTGTGGCTCCCAACATAACTGAAACTACAACTAATAGTGAAGTGAACCTCAAAATTTCATTAAAAAATATTGATGTTTGCGTCTTTGGCAGCGATTTGAAATTTTGTTGTAAGCCCCGTAGCCTACGGGTTAATATTTTGATTCTTTAATAACTTGGTTGTCTAAACAGATTTAGCCATGCTTTATCCCATTATCCGAACAAAGTTCCGAGTCAAACTATGACGGGCTGAAGGCGTTTATTTGATAAGTGTTGAGGAGTAGTCATCTATGGTGCGATAAACCAAAAATTGATAGCAGCTTTTATCTTAGCAGCTTCAATGCTGAAATCAATTTATTATTTTATATAAGCTTTACATTCTTACAACTATATTTACATACGTTTTGGTATTTCACTTCGCACTTTCCACAGAACTACGTCCTCAACTAACAATGCTCTATTCACTTCTAATTTATTTATTCTATCAAGGCAGTGTTGCCAGTTTCACGCAAAATCACCACAACAATAAGTGAAAAGCACATTGTTCAGGAGCATATGCTTATCGATACATCAGCTTGATAAGATACAGACAAATGTTTTGTTCAATAGGAGGCAATCAGTGAAGTACTAGATTAAAAGTAGTGAGCTGGATTTTTGTATGGTGAGATGATCGATTCTCCATTTCTGCAATGAAATGGTGCAAACAGCGTGGGTTATATGATTTCTTGCCTAATTTGATGCTGTTTGTGCAAAAGTTTGGGTAACTGTGTTGTTGAAGTTGCAAGAAATAAATAATACAACAACACAGTTACCCAAACTTTTGCTCAACCAGCATCAAATTAGTCAAGAAATCACATAACCCACGCTGTTTGCACCTTTTCATTGCAGAAATGGAGAATCGATCATCTCACCATACAAAAATCCAGCTCACTACTTTCAATCTAGTACTTCACTGATTGCCTCCTATTCTTTTGTTAAGGAATCAATGCTTGTCGAATAAATTTCTTGTTGAACTTTTGAAAAGTGTTTTAATTTATCATTGTTAATACCGATGAGGAAAGTCGAACATTGACTATATTCTCAATTGAAAAATCATTTAAACAGTTATGTGTAGAGGATAATTTTAGTTCAGCTATCATTACCATTATTAAGCAACAATTCAGCAAGCTGCAATGCCTATCACCGTTAGTCGGAAGCTAAACGAATGCCAAGTAAAGATGTATTGAAGATTTCCATAAACATCGTACTGCATTGTACGGAAAGTTTGTCCCCTAACTTGTTCGGTGTCAATCAACAAGCCTTCTCACCAAAAGCGATGGAGCCGCCTGGTGAATAACGACTATGAACCATTAATCATCCACGATAGCCCGATATCCCTAGTGAAAAGCATGACTCGTGAAATTGATTAACCATCATGAAGCCTCACCACACATGTTCATGTGTATACAATGTTAAGTTTAGTACAGCCTGTTGAATACAGTGGAGTGTTGCAATCCTTCCTGCTGGGCTACATAAGATTGTTTTCCTGTTTGATCTGCTAGCGGGAGATCCGTTCTGGTTGGTTGGTCGGTAGGTACCCACCGCACCGGATGACTTACATCGTTTACGACAACTACGACGGTGACGGCGGCGACGGCAATGACTGTTTCTGTTTTTCCGCCGAGAACATCGAACATCGATTGTGCATTTCGGAATATTTTTTTTCTTCGGATTGTGATTTGGAGTTGTTGACTCTTTTTTGGGGTGAATGTCTACATTTAGCGCAGTAATTACGGCCTCAGGAAAAGAGGCTTCTGCTATGCACCGTTTGGATGGCGAAGGCCTACATAAATAAGCCGGTCCTGTTGAATTAGACGCAATCATTACTGGCGCGATTTGGCATTGACTCACTTCCTAGTTCGGAGCAGGATTTGTAATTAAATAAGTAGGACGCAATGTCTCTATCAGCCCATTTAGAGAAATAGGTTACACTTACTGTAACTTCGTTCCTTACATCCAAATATATTAGAACTCAAGCAACAATCTGAAAACTGATTTGATTCAAAGAGATTTTCAAAGCCAAAGCATTGAAGAATTAACCCAAAGATTAGATAACAGCGATTAAATAATTGATGATTTGGATATGAAATTTTTTGATTATTGATAAATTGGTTGAATTCGTTTCCATAACCTTGATTATTATTTTAACTTGTTTTATTGTTTTCTATTTGGTATTTTGGATGGCGAAGAGAAATTATATTGGGTTTGGGTTTGACAATTGAGAATTTGATAGGAACAAAATTTCTACAAATTGGTTCGAGCAGAAAAAAAAATCAACTTGTATTATTAGTATTTGTCTATTAGAAGTTCTACAGTGTATCAAACAATTGTCCGTACAGTAATTTTTTGGTCAAAATAATTTTTCATTTAAATGTTTATAACTTTTTTATACGTCGATCAAATACGCTGAAATTTTGACCAATTATAACCCATATATTAAAGCTCCATTGGTAAAATTTTTAGCGAGATCGAATAAGTTTTCTGAAAATTACAGAACTTTCAGTAAAACTTTTAATATTTTTGAACACATTTTCAAAACATTATATCTCAATATGTACTTGATGAAACTTTTTCATTTTTTTTTTTGTGTTACAGCTTACATCTAAGGCTTCCATATGCAGCTTCGTTTGAGGTTTTATATTCACTACAAAAAATATGAAAAATCTGTATATGATCTGAGTGTCATTTGGAAATTTATCATATTTTGATCAATAAAAGTGCCAAGTGTTTTCAACTTTTTTAAACTCTCTTAATGTAATATTTTTATACAGGACCTCCTAAACTACATATGAAGAGAAGGTCCTATGGATTTTTCGTTCAGTCAATGCACTTTTATTGGTGGAAAACGTTTGGCAGATTATATGAGCAAAATAAGGTAAATTTTTAAACTTCGTCAACTACATAAGCACATTTTTCATATTTTTTGTAGTGAATATAAAACCTCAAAAGAAGCTGCATATGAAAATCGTATGTATCAGCTATAACACACAAAAAATTGAAAAAGTTTCATCGAGTACATACTGAGATATAATGTTTTAAAAATGTGTTCAAAAATCTTATATGTTTTACTAAAAGTTCTATAACTTTCAGAAAACTTATTCGATCTCGCTCAAAATTTTACCAATGAAGCATTGATATTTGGTTCATGATTGGTCAAAATTTCAGCGTTTTTGATGGACGCATAAAAAAGTTATAAACATTTGAATGAAAAATTATTTTGGCAAAAAATTTGCTGTACGGACAATTGTTTGATACACTGTATGTGTCTTTCTCTGCGAAACCAAAAACGTTGCACTACACGTTTGTGCCGCTTCCAGGACATGTGACAGCATTTTAATCCCGTCGTCGACACTATGTATGTACTCTGTAATCATGTTCTCCGTTGAATGCGAGGATGTTCAAAAAAGTCATAAGTTTATCGTAAACGTCATGATCGTTTTGTTTCATTCCACGCACACATGCTGCTCCCGGTGTCCCCCTCGTTCGGCTTCAAAGAATATCAAATCCAATCAGCTTCCTTGTACAATCTCCGATTTCACAGGATGGGCGTTTTAAGTCATCAAATGAAAAGCTACAACTGCCTAGCAATATAGCAGCAATGGTCGTTGATATCGATGGGGATTACATTTGCTGATGGTGGAAATTTTCGATGCCTGAATGACTCATCATGTTCAATGCGGGCTTTATTATCTGATTATTTACGATGTTACTAAGTGACAAAGATTATCTACCGTTTCGGTCTTTAATCGCTTCCCGCACAAACAAGACGGAAATCAATCAAACAAAAATGAAGCACAAGTATAAAATCGGTTGACTTTTCTCTTTATGCATCCCACATGTTTTGGTGTGAAATTTTGAAAAGACACATACGGTGGTGGTAATGAAGAAATAACGAAAGTTGCCTAAAGAAATCGAATAGCTAATAAATTATTCAAAAGTTACTATTGGTTGAATAACAAACAAGAAAGCTTCAAAAACATTAATAAAATAGATTTCTTTAAATGCAGTTGGTTCCTTTATGCGTTACTGGGGAAACGCTTCAAGTGGAACAGAGCCTGCATCTGAACAGGAAAAATTCAAAAAAGAATTCCTACATGACTCCTGTAGGAAACCTAGGATTTTTGCAGAAATAATTTCTGGAATACCTATGTAATTACAGCCACTAGCATCTACTTACTTATTTTAACTCATTTTCCATTATAAACATGAGAAAGAGAGTAATGGAAGAGAGGGTAAGTGCACCCTCTCCCATGCTTCTTTTTCTTGTGTTTGTTCAGAAGAATGAGTAAAAAAAGCTGTCTTCGCTAGAGGTTACTGCTGGGATCCCTCAAAAAAAAAAAAAAAAATCCTGCTGTGATCCTTTTGGGGATTGTTTCGAGGATTATTTTAGAAATTTTCTTAAAAAATTTCCCGCTGGGAGGCAACTTGAGAGCTCTAGGAATAATGCTGAGAAGCATTCATTCCTTCTGATAGAATCCAATCTTTCTCGGACAATTTCTTTTGGGAATCCTCCAGGAATTCTAGGAGGACTCACAAGACAAATTCCTAGAGAAAGCAGAACATGCTTGAAAAATTCCATCAAGAATTCCTGGAGAAATCCTAGTATGAATCTCTGCTGGTACTCTAAGGAAAATTTCTAAAGGAATCCTTCCTCTGAATGAATCGCAAGAGGAGTTTCTAAGTAATATATTGGAGAAATTTCATTAGACATCTTTGAAGGTATCACAGAAGGAATATGTAAAAGGAATTCCTTGGAGAAACCTCTCAATCAATTCAAAAAGAATCTCTTCAAATATTGGTGGAGGACTTCCCATTGGCGCAGCTTTTCTTTTTTTCTCACTCATTCTCTTGATAAACACGAGAAAGATCTGAATGAAACAGGGGGCCCGTATCCCCTCTTTCATCCTTCTCTTTCTCGTGTTCGTTTAAGAGAGTGTGTAAGAAAAAGGATAAAATTAGCTACACCAGTGGGTATTCCAAGAGGGTTTCGCCAAGGATTTCTAATGAATGCCTCCAGGAATACCTGACGGGCTTCTCTAGAGGAGTTTCTGCAGGGAATGCTGAAGGGGTTCCTTCAGGAATTTCTCCTGGGATTCCTCCAGGGAATGCACTACAGGCATTTCTTCAAGAATTCTTCTAGGGACTTTTCCAAACATTTCAAAAATAATTTCTCAGATTTTGCACTCAAAAATCCTCCAAGAATGCCTGCTGGTATTCCTCCATAAATGTCAGCAAGGATTCCCGCAAGAATTTTTCTGGCATAACCAACGGGCATTTCTTGCTGGGATTCCTCAGTAATTCCTGCTGTAATTTATTCGTGGATTTTTCTAGAAATTAGGAATTCCTAAAGGGAATCTTTATGAAATTATTTTAGGAATTACTGTTGGAATTGCTCCAGGACTGCTCCTTGGATTTCTCTTGAGTCTAGACATTTAAGATACGAATCCTCCAGGACGTATTTCTGGGTTTCTCATGCAATACCAGCAGGGAATCCTCCAAGAATTCCTGGAAGACTATCAAGAGCAAAAATTAGAGATATTACTGCTGCAAATGCTGAGAGCTAGAATTTCCGAACAATTTCTAGAAGGAGTTTTTGAAGGAATCTCTGCTGTAATCACTGGGTGGATCTCAACAGGAATTCCTAGAGCAGCGGTTTTCAGATCGTGCACCGCGGTGCACTTGATGCACCGTGAAGATTTGCTAAGTGCACCGTGTGTCTTCCAAAGATGTTGCCTTCACAACAATGATTAGATTAATTAAACCACTCAAAATATATCTTTTAGTTACACAGAATATAGGAGGCCTGATTTAACCATTATAAAATTAAAACAAAATGATCATAGTATTAAGTATCTCACAAAAGCTTTTAACTTGAAATTTTTGCTTGATCACTGGACCTTCAATGTATGATACTAAATATTTTTTTTATATTAGAAATTTGAAATCTTCAAATAATTTCAGAACAAAACGATCTTACGGTGGAATTGTGGGAAAGTTTCTGATAAGACCATAGAAAAAATCTCTGTTATAGAGATCTTTGGATATCTAAAAAAACCCTAATTAATCCACCTAGCGGTGATGGCGCCTTTCTCGTGCCTTCGAAACCCCATTTCAATAAAACTCAAGCGAAATGTTTATGTATATCGCACTTTCATACAATTAACAGAAATCCATTTCATGATACCAGAAATCATATCGTTAATCTGGCTTCAATATTTGAGCCTCAAACTCTTAAGAAAAAGACGCTATCTTGAATTTGATGCCGCCATTTAGGATTAAAGATTTCCATCTTGGATGTTCTGGTCGCCATTTTTGGAATCCAGACATCATCCCCATACCAAATATACCAATAATGCATTGTTTCAGGCCCTAAAACTCCATTAAACAGCCGTGATATTGAATTCGGAGCCGCCATCTTAAATTTTAGATCGCCATTTTGGATATCCTGATCGCCATTTTGGACTTTGGAAGTCTTCCCCATACCAAATATACCAATATTGCACGGTTTTAGACCCGAAAACTTCATTAAACAGTTTTCGTTTTGATACTGCTGTCCTGCTAACCGTTCATCAGGTTATCAAAAATGCCGCTGTTTGATGTGTCGCATGCATGGGTTTGGTACTCTTTTATATTTCGCTACATCCAGCGGAACATCCGGAACCGGTTCCGGAACACTACCGCTTCAGATATGGTCTGATACTGTTTTCCTGCTTACCGTTCATCAGGTTATCGGAAATGCCGCTGTTTGATGTGTCGCATGCATGGGTTTGGTACTCTTTTATATTTGGTCACTTCCGGTGGGACATCCGGAACCGGTTTCGGAACACTACCGGTTCAGATGTGGTCTGATACTGTTTTCCTGCTAACCGTTCATCGGATTATCGAAAAAGCCGCTGTTTTATGTGTCACATGCATGAGTTATGTTCAATTTGATATTTGGCCACTTCCGGCGGGACACCCAGAACCGGTTCCGGAACACTACCGGTTCAGATATGGTCTGAGACTATTTTCCTGCTTACCGTTCATCAAATAGACGTAAATGCCGTGGTTTGATGGGTCGCATGCATGGGTTTGGTGCATTTTCATGTCTGGCCCCTTCCAAGGGTACCGGTTCCGGAACACCCAAACGGCCATAACTCCGGAACGGCTGGACCGATCCGAACCATTTTCAATAGGAAACAATGGGACCAGATGCCGCGTCGAATGAGCCATCGATCGTTAAAATCGGTTGATATTTACTATCTAAAAGTGAGGTGACCTTTTTTTGTACACATACACACACACATACATACACACACACACACATACACACACACAGACATCATCTCAACTCGTCGAGCTGAGTCGATTGGTATATGAAACTTGCCCCTCTGGGGGCTCTATCGAAATTTCATTTTTGGAGTGAACATATAGCCTTTCGGTACACCTTGGTGTACGAGAAAGGCAAAAACCACGAGGAAAATCTACAATGGGTCACGTAGGAAATCAACCATAGTTCGAAAAGTCAGTACTAGATAGTTTTTAGGTTGAAGTAAGGAATCTTCCTTCAAAATCGCGAGATGGGATCTCTGTATCAATTCACATCAATTTACCAAGTCAATCTTAGAGAACATGCTTATTATTTTCGAAGAAAATTATATCAAATTTCATATAAGTTTGGCATGAATACTGAGGGAGATTTTCCAAAAATCTTACCAGTTCTTATAAATATCTCCAGGAATTATGAATAATAGTATTAGGAGCTATGTTACAAATCTGTTATGTACAAAAGCAGAACTTTACCGTGTCTTTCACCAGAAGTCCTCCAAAAATGTTATTTTTTTTAAAAGAATTTCACCAGGGAAATGCTGAGGATTTCGCTAAGAATTCTCAAAGACCTGGACTGGAATTTCGAAAAAAAAACATCAGCTGAAAAGTAAATGTCGACAAGTAATAAAGAAATACAATCAAGTTATAGTCATGATCTGTAAAAGAAAATCTTATCAACGACATGTCTAGTGTATGTACCAGGAAGTGGCATCGAAAAATACAGTAGACAAATAAAATCATTTAGAAATTTTGAAAGAGTGCATCGTGCTACGATTTATTTCTAAAAATTGCACGTCGAAGCAAAAGGTTTGAAAACCCCTGTCCTAGAGAAATCCATGGAAAAATCTCTGAAAGAGTCACAGCAGAAATTCCTGGAAAAACTTCATGATTCAACTTTGAAGAATTTCAGAAAGAAATCCTGGAGGAGCTCTAAAGAGGAATTTTCGGAGAAACCCCAGCAGGCATCTTTTGAGGAATTGTTGGAAAAATCTTTTAAGAAATCCTTTTAGAATTTCTCCAGGAATGCCTGCTGAGCTTCTGCTAGAAATTTCTACTGGGATTTTTCTTTGATTTAGCTAAGGATTCCTCCAGAAATTATCCCGATGATTCTTTAAGGAATTTCTTCTCGAAATACATCCAGGAATTCTTGCTGGAATGACCAGGATCTCAGCGTTCTGGCTGGGGTTTTAAAAGCATTTTCAGGCAATATTTTTGCAGTTATTGCTCATAGAAATCCTCTAGGAATGGCTGGAGATTTTCCAGCAGGAATTGCTTGAGGAAATTCAGCTGGATTCCCTCTACGAACTCCTGAAGAAATCCCATCAGCATTGCAGGAGCAATTTCAAAATAAATTCTCAAAGGAATCTGAAGCGGATTTCTAATAACGAAGAGGAATTTCTGGAAAAAAAATCCTTAGAGGCATGCTTGGAAGGATCCCTAGCGACATTCTGAAGGAATTCCTGAAAAAAAAAGATCTGGGTGAATTTCTGGAGGAACCCATTGTAACCGTTTGGTTACAAATTGTTGATTTTTGTTTTGTATTATATGTTGAATGTCGGACCCTTCACGTTTCTTGTGTAAGAACAGTAGAAGTACCACAGAAGCGTTAGGGTCCTGTGCCGCTGTAACTGTGTAAGTTCGCTACCAAAAATCAAACATGGAAGGAGTCATAAACAATTGGAGCGAAATATTGCATACTATGATGGTAGAAAACGTAGAATGACGGAATGAGGGAATAATTCAACAGAACGGCCATTGCCCAAATTAGGCCACTGTTAATCAGGCGTCCGTGTGCTAAAGGACAAGTTTTGTGCAGTAGCGAGTGAACGAAACCAAACCCCCCCCCCCTTTCCCTTAGCAAGAGCTGAGTGGGAATTTGGGATTATTACACGTTCAGGTAATTAAAACTCTCTGCACATATAGGCGGTAAATTAATACTATTTGGTTCCAATAGGACCTCTTTTGTTTGGACCTTTAAGTCCCACCGTCCAGCACACGGGTCGGCCCACGAAGCCATCAGGCTTCCGCGCCTAACTCGTCAAGGAGTTTTACCGTCCTTTTCCGGACGGGTCCTCAGGCAGATCGCCTTAACCGTCAAGGAGGATTTCCCCTCTCGACTTCCCAAGGTGGCCATGCCACGGTCGGTCGATTGCGTCCACGAGGGAAGACGCCTGTGATCCCCCCCCCCCCAGCAACGCCCGCTGGTCCGTCGGCCGAGTACCGGCCCACAACACCGCTCGCCCCGCCATCCGGCGAGTTTTCCGGCCGCACAGCTCGACAGGAGTCGCTGTGTCGGCCATCGAATCCACCATCAACTCAGCAGCGGTATGTACCGGTACCACCAAACATAGAATAGGTTACACATAACAAATTTACACTAAATTATTACACAGAACAACACGCACACGCCACAATTAGGAACTTTAATAAATTATATTAAGAAACGTGAAAGTTCCCGTGTTGTTAGTTTTTGTATTCCGCGAAAAGCCCTTGATTACCCAGTAGCTAGCCGACCCTGGGATTACCGGAGAGTCTCTTGTGTCTTGAGTCGGCCCGGCACTGATAAGTTGTCGATTAGTTTCACTTGGCACCCAGCCAAAAGTCCGCGAAAGGTAATCAAGGGACCGAAGTAGCATACAAAAATCTAACGATTTTTGCCGACGGGAGGTGGCAGGGATACGTGCTTGCACGTATGTCTCGCCCCTTACGCACTATCTTAGCTCAAGTGATAAAACTGTGATATTACGAAGCTTTTGCTTCAAAAGAGGTCCTGAACACACATAGGACACATTTGCTTTTGATTGTCGTTTTTCCCGTTCAAAAATTCGTCGATGTTGGCAAATGTTGTTTTTTTCGCGTTTCGATTTTATGTTTCATGTCCATGTATCATAATTGAACTTTACTTTACCTACTTGTCCAATCAATCATGACAACAATAGCGCACTATTTATTTTAACATGTTTGTTTTGATCCGTCCCATTGTTTTATGATTTTATTTTTACCCATCCACAACACATCTCCGATTCTCATACAATGACACGCAAGCGGCGAGCAAAGGCTAAGGCCAATTATAAATTAATTGATTGGCAGCCGACGACGTACGATGCGGACGAGTCGGACTTGGAGGACTCTTTCGAGATGCCTCGTCCACTGTGCTCGACGCATCCTAACTACCCGCTAGAGGAGTTAGAGCTGGACCTCGAAGAGACTTTGTCGACCATTCGGGAGCAAAGAACTTCGGGGGTAATGATGCCAGCAGACGTCATAAAAATTAAAAGAATAATCTATCTTTTCATGCGTGACATGAACATCGTCACATGCGATGTAAATTCTCGTTATTTGCCCCCCAGCGCGACTTGCGAATACAGGGCGCCGGAATCAGAACCAGAGGAAGAGATCGAGTTGATCATCCCTAGTTCCGATTCCGATGATTTCGAAATGCCCTTCAGCGAGCCCGAATCTGATTCGGAAGACCTGCTTCAGTTAAAAATGGGAACGAAAAGGAGCCCAGTGTCACGCTACTCTTCCGGTTATTTCACTCCCGATTTTGACACCAGTAAGTCGGTGCTTCAATCTTCTAAAATTCCTCGAGACTTACCTGGTGAAGCTTTCCATTCTTCAAATTCACAAACTTCGAACCCCGAATCCCTCCGAAAGCAGACCCGATCGTTCAAGATCCGGAAAAAGGCCAACCTAAATCTTCGAGCGGAACCTACGGCCAAAGAACTGTGCAGCGAACCTACTTCGATTTTGGAAACCTACTCTTCTCTGAACAATCCCAGTTCCGGACGCACACCTGGAACCTTGCCTGGAACCCACCAGAAAAGAATTTCATTCAATAGAAAAAAGATAAAACAACTCAGAATTAAAGTTTTATAAATCATTTATTTATCTTTTCTTTTTAAATTCCACTTTTCGGCAGTTTGCCGGTGATCCAACGATGCGCGGGAATAACGAGTTGTGTCCCCGATCGTCTGATGGTGAACACCGCTGAAAGTGGATCTGGAAAGAAAGAGAAACCAAGAATGTTAACAATTTAATTACACCGAAGGACTATGGAATTGTTAGTCGATTGTGTTAGTTGTTATGAGAATCGATAGCTGTTAGTCCTAGATTAGTCGGACCGACGGATGAAAGATTCCGATCGGTCGTAAAAAAGGCTAGCATGCAAGTAAAAATAGATCCAACTTACCTTGATTTATCATCGGGGATCCATACCGGGGTTGGCAGGACCGGTGGAAAATGCGAGGTATTGAGCATTTCACCTCATTTTCCCCACCTGCAGAACTGCCGGGAGGGGATCGCCCACTTTGCTTCAATTGGCCAAAGTCTAAAATAAACATTAATCACCTGAGATTGGTTGATTATATAACAGTGTGCACTTAACTTACCTGATATCATCTTGCGGAGTCAAGATGAGGATCACGGAGTCCCGGGACTATTATGGGTGTTGCTATCGAGCAATCTTTCACGAAAAGATTGCCACCGATTAGCCCAACAACCCCGAATGAACGATTTCATTCACCTGAAAAGACACCAACACATATGAAGATTACTCTTCGATATGTTATACAAACGTACGTATTACTTACCGATACATATCGTCCAATTTAGCCACTTTGAAAACTTTACCACTTTTCGATAAGATTTCCTCAACTGCACAGCATAAACACAGAAAACAATAGGTATGCTGTGTCAGTCCAATTTGACAGATTCGTGACGTTTCGCAAACTGTCACTGTCACTATTGTGTCAAACAGTTTGCCCGCCGGCGAATCAATCCCGCCAGGGGATTCGGCCGTGCAGATCGAATGTGATCTAATGTGTTGTAAATAGTTTATAAATAGGGTTGTAAAATTGTTTTTCGATGCGCATCAATGTAAATACTAATTAAAAGTTGTCTACCCATAATTCGGGATATTTTATAAGATTTTTAAAATGTTGTGTACATATTTATTTTGCATGTTTTAATTTATTTCGTTTTCCGATTTTAAAATGTTTATTGTGAACGTACGGAAGTATTATTTAAGCATGTTTTATTATTTATATTTTGAATTTGTTGTAAAGTTCTATTATGATATCGCGCGATAGAAGTTAGTAGTTTTTAATTTGTTGTTGCAATGTTTTTGTAAATATTATTTTGTTGTTTGTTGTACATCCACGAACCGATGGCGGCCGAAGATGACTCGAGAGAGTGAATTGAAAAAAAAAAATGCAAAATCTCTTCGTGCTTTCGCATTTTTTCATCGGGGTGGTGGATAGTGTAACCGTTTGGTTACAAATTGTTGATTTTTGTTTTGTATTATATGTTGAATGTCGGACCCTTCACGTTTCTTGTGTAAGAACAGTAGAAGTACCACAGAAGCGTTAGGGTCCTGTGCCGCTGTAACTGTGTAAGTTCGCTACCAAAAATCAAACATGGAAGGAGTCATAAACAATTGGAGCGAAATATTGCATACTATGATGGTAGAAAACGTAGAATGACGGAATGAGGGAATAATTCAACAGAACGGCCATTGCCCAAATTAGGCCACTGTTAATCAGGCGTCCGTGTGCTAAAGGACAAGTTTTGTGCAGTAGCGAGTGAACGAAACCAAACCCCCCCCCCCTTTCCCTTAGCAAGAGCTGAGTGGGAATTTGGGATTATTACACGTTCAGGTAATTAAAACTCTCTGCACATATAGGCGGTAAATTAATACTATTTGGTTCCAATAGGACCTCTTTTGTTTGGACCTTTAAGTCCCACCGTCCAGCACACGGGTCGGCCCACGAAGCCATCAGGCTTCCGCGCCTAACTCGTCAAGGAGTTTTACCGTCCTTTTCCGGACGGGTCCTCAGGCAGATCGCCTTAACCGTCAAGGAGGATTTCCCCTCTCGACTTCCCAAGGTGGCCATGCCACGGTCGGTCGATTGCGTCCACGAGGGAAGACGCCTGTGATCCCCCCCCCCCAGCAACGCCCGCTGGTCCGTCGGCCGAGTACCGGCCCACAACACCGCTCGCCCCGCCATCCGGCGAGTTTTCCGGCCGCACAGCTCGACAGGAGTCGCTGTGTCGGCCATCGAATCCACCATCAACTCAGCAGCGGTATGTACCGGTACCACCAAACATAGAATAGGTTACACATAACAAATTTACACTAAATTATTACACAGAACAACACGCACACGCCACAATTAGGAACTTTAATAAATTATATTAAGAAACGTGAAAGTTCCCGTGTTGTTAGTTTTTGTATTCCGCGAAAAGCCCTTGATTACCCAGTAGCTAGCCGACCCTGGGATTACCGGAGAGTCTCTTGTGTCTTGAGTCGGCCCGGCACTGATAAGTTGTCGATTAGTTTCACCATACAGAAGTTACAGCAGTGGTTACTGGACGAATAATTCGAGAAATCCCAGCAAGAATGTCTAGAGGTAATTACAAGAGGTATTACTGAAGTAATAAAAGGAGGAATTACTGACGAAACCCCAGGAGTCATTTTTGGGGAAATTTGAAGTAGAATTTGTGGAGGAATCTTTTGTAAAATACCTGTACAAATCAGAGAGGGAACTTTTGCAGGAATCCCAGCAGGCATTCCTAAGTGTTTCGTAAAGAAATTCATGAAGAAGATCTTGGAGAACTCAAGGAGGAACCCAAGCGATTTTTTTAGAAAAATCCTCTTGGAATTCCTTCACAAATTCCTAATGGGATTTTTCATGAAATTCTTGCTGAGATTGTCCCAGAGATTTCTCCAAGAATTTCTATACAAATTCTTACTGTAATTCCTCCAACGATGCCTATGGAAATTACCTTTGTGTTTTAACAAGATATTCTTCGGGGATTCCTTTACGAATTTCTCTTGGAAAATTATCTGAAGTTCTTGGTAGGATTCCTTCAGATATTCCTACTAGGATTTCTTCATGAATTTTTACTGGAATTTCCCCAACAATATCATATGAGATTTTTTCAGTAATTGCTCTTATGAGTCCACCACGAATTCTGGAGGATAACCAGTAGAAATTGCCTGAAGAAATCCAACCAGACTTCCCGGTGGATTCGATCAGAAACTCCTGAATGAATCCCAGAAGCATTCCTTGAGTAATCTCAGCGAAATTCCTAAAGAATCTCGAATACTGAGAAAAGTTTCTGGAGGAATCCTCGTTGAAATCCCAAAAGGTATCACAGCAGGAAAATTTAAAGAAAAATTTAGAAGAATCACAGTATAAATATTTATGTGTAGGATCGTCACCTGTAATTGT
Organism: Aedes albopictus; assembly: GCF_035046485.1. NCBI lineage: Eukaryota > Metazoa > Arthropoda > Insecta > Diptera > Culicidae > Aedes > Aedes albopictus. The sequence goes on along the minus strand of NC_085137.1, from coordinate 196,319,983 downwards.
ATAAGGAACTTTTTGGAATTTCTCCAGTTGAGATGCAGGCTATGTTCCACGTGAAATGTTACCCCAGTAAAAAGAAAAAAAGCAGAAGGAGGTATATTTCATTACAGAGAACAACTTTGTTGAACACAAGAGCAATCCCAAAGATCCATACAAAAAGTATGGGGATGGACAAAATGTTTGGGATAGGCAACATTTTTTTTCTCTCATCAAAAAGTTCAACAAGCTGTAGCTTTTCATAAAGTGCATAAAAAAAATCTCAAATTTTGACTGTTCTTCGACCTGTTATATGTGCATCAATGGTGGTGCAAATTTAAGCCGGAAAATCAAGTAATACAAATAAATGCCATTGAGATGACGAGGAAACTAAGACGTATTGGGCAGATAACTATTTCGGAGCAGTCTAATAATGGTGTACCTGAACGTTGACCAACCGCATCCTTTGGAGTACCCTTCCACTAACAACATCTAGAACAACACCCATATCCCCTTGACACCTAGGCCCGAGAGCAGTCGCAAGAACGAGGCCAGGACAACTCGAGACTGTTGGAGGATCGCGTCAGTATTGTTGAGAAGCCAGAGAGAAGTCTCCAATCTCTGTGTTTTGGTATCCGACGGGAAGGAGGCAATCCTCACAACTGTGGTCTATGGCTGCACTACCCACGAAATTTGTGCGACTTGATTAATGCTTATTTTTACTTTTTCAGTGGTAACCAGGTAAATGATTAAACCATGACAATTTCATTTCATTTCATTTATTTAGTTCACATCAAATTCATGATAATACTGAATCAACAATTTGCCGCCATAATACTCGATTTGCAGCTGCAGCTCTCCATCCTCGGTCACGCCCAACACTCGCCAGATCACGCTCCACCTGGTCCGCCCATCGTGCTCTCTGCGCTCCACGCCTTCTTGTGCCAACCGGATCAGTTGCAAACACCAGCTTTGCAGGGTTGTTGTCCGGCATTCTTGCAACATGCCCTGCCCACCGTATCCTTCCGGCTTTGGCCACCTTCTGGATGCTGGGTTCGCCGTAAAGTGCAGCGAGCTCGTGGTTCATTCTTCTCCGCCACACACCGTTCTCCTGAACACCGCCGAAGATCGTCCTTAGCACCCGTCGCTCGAAAACTCCGAGTGCTTGCAGGTCCTCCTCGAGCATGGTCCATGTCTCGTGTCCGTAGAGAACCACCGGTCTTATTAACGTCTTGTACATGGTACATTTGGTGCGGGGGTGAATCTTTTTTGACCGCAGTTTCTTCTGGAGCCCATAGTAGGCACGACTTCCACTGATGATGCGCCTTCGTATTTCACGGCTCACGTTATTGTCAGCCGTTAGCAAGGAACCGAGGTAGACGAATTCTTCTACCACCTCGAAAGTATCCCCGTCTATCGTAACATTGCTGCCAAGGCTTGTCCTGTTTCGCTCAGTCCCACCTACCAGCATGTACTTTGTCTTAGCCGCATTCACCACCAGTCCGACCTTTGCTGCTTCACGTTTCAGGCGGGTGTACTGTTCTGCCGCCGTTCCAAATGTCCTAGCAATAATATCCATGTCATCCGCAAAACATACAAATTGGCTGGATTTCGTGAAGATCGTACCCCGGCTGTTGAGCCCGGCTCGTCGCATAACACCTTCCAGGGCGATGTTGAATAGTAGGCAGGAAAGTCCATCACCTTGTCGTAGTCCCCGTCGAGATTCAAATGAACTGGATAGCTCACCCGAAATCCGTACGCTGTTCTGCACACCGTCCATCGTTGCTCTTATCAGTCTAGTCAGCTTCCCGGGAAAGCTGTTCTCGTCCATAATTTTCCATAGCTCTGTGCGGTCGATACTGTCGTATGCCGCTTTGAAGTCGATGAACAGGTGGTGCGTTGGGACCTGGTATTCACGGCATTTCTGGAGGATTTGCCGTACGGTGAAGATCTGGTCCGTTGTCGACCGGCCGTCGATGAAACCGGCTTGGTTTGACAATTTCTCGTACGCTTTTTCGCCAAGGAAAGCACCCCATTAAACCCTATCCAATTTCCAACTCCAGATATCTATGAAGTGGGCCAAGTTCTTGGACATATTCTGAGTAGATATCTAATCAACATTTCCTCCCCATCCCCGCTGATCGTAAGGACCTGGCCAGGTGTCGAGAGTTCGTTAAATGAAAGGTTTGTCAAGTCCCAGGCAACTTTTCTGGCGCATTAAACTTCTCTATCGACAGCCACCCCAGGATGTGTACGGTCGGCTATGCTATGCTATGCTATGCTATGCTATGCTATCAATGGTGGTGCAAATTTAAGCTCGATTGGTTAATCTTACGCGAAGTTAGAACCGTTCTGGTAAAACACTATTTTTTGAATTGTCATATCTCGGAAACCAGTGAACCGAATTGAATGAAATTTTGAATGAATGAACATTTGGAGGAATTCTTAATGGAATTCTTGTAGGAGAAATTCCCGAGTCATTGGAAGTATTTCTGATAGAATCCTTGAAGGAGTTTCTTAAAAAACCATTGGCAATTATTTCGGAATGAATCTTTTGAGGAATTATCGACAAAAACTTCTGCAAAAACCTGTAACGAATTTTACAAAAAAAAAATGGAGCAATGCCAGAAAAAATAGAAAATTACCTGAAGTAATCCTTGGATAATTTTCTGTTGAATAACTTAAATAAAAGAAATCTTCGGAGGAGTTTTTTTTCTGTATTAAGAGCCTTTCCATCACAACGCACGAATCGCGTAGACGTGACCTTTTTCAATTCAAATGTAATTTTGCTTATGTATGAGCTTTTATCTGAAAATGTTCTGCATACTGTTTGTTTTGCAAACTAACCTGACTTTTGAAAAAGGAGATTTAAAAAAAACTCTTCTTCATAAAATTATACATAGCTTAAAATCGGTTCGTTGGATTGAACTCATGTCTACACTGAGAGAGGTGAATGAACCCGTTGGTTTAAAGCCTCTATAATAAAAAAAAAATGTCTACACTGAGGGTAATATTTATTGCGGATCTATGTTAAATGTCATATAAGTTCAATTTCACAAAAACTTTACCCTTCGACTTTTATTTTGTGATTTTTTCTGTAGGAAGCTGACATCCAGCTTCAAAATTTGCCAAGGAGCCCAGGATAATCAAATGCTTCTGACTATTTTTTCTCGATTTATTTTTCATCGATTTTCAAAACAGGCAAAAGCAAGCAAATTTTGAGATTTTTATCATCAAAAATACATTTTTCGTTCACGTTCAATGAAAACATCTGAGCATATTTTTTTCCTACATCCAACCATAGGGTATCGGGATGCTTCGTTGGCATAGCCCCCTCGTTCGGCCTATCTCAATGTAATCCAAAAACTCAGACAAACACGCATAACTGGATATCGGAAAAGCTATGCGCCAAACAACTGTAACATTTCGTTTCAATTTTAACACTTTGGAGCATTAAAATTGAATGAAAATGTCACTTTGTTTAACTTTTGTAGACGCCATGATTCTTCAGCTTAGTGGGTAGTCTATATACATGATCATAAATGGCATGATTCTGGAACATTTCGAATTGACTTTTCAATATCTGAACATTTGATGCGGCGGTTAAAGACGCTATTTTGAACTTGTGTATTTGTTTTCAACGAACAATAACTATTTTACAAATTGAATGTGGGCCGAATATTGAGGACATTTTTTGCACTATGTACCCAAATCTTGGCCCATCAGTAAAGTGACGTCAAAAACAACGATAAAAAGGCGTCAACTATATTTCTTGCGTATGAACCAGAAAGAACAAACAGGAAGAAAGATTTTGTGTACGATGACTGTAAAAATATAACACAATAATAGGGTTGCGTTGTTTTCGTTATTAGATTAAGAAAGAACTTTAGTTAAAGTGATTTATTTATAGTTTTTTTGAAAATTTGGCTCCGACAATGTAATTTAAAAGTAAGATTGGTGAACAAACAGAGATAATACTTCAGCAGAAATATTGAAAAAATAAGATAATAAGTGGTTCTAGTGCATGGAAAGCAATAGGCCAACGTTGTATCCACTAATAGGCCAATTTTTGTACCATAGACCAATGTTGCATACCATCGCATCGAATCTTTTCAGCTTAATTCAGTTAATTCTTGAATATTTACGTAAGTTTACTTCCAATTGGAGAAAAATGCATTGCCTAGAGTGTGTAATAGGGTCAACATATTATTTCTAGTGTTATTAATTCATGAGTTATGGTCAAAATTGTCAAGGCGGCTTGCAAATTAGGCCAAGGAATGGTACACATACCCTACTTAAGTTACATCGATTTCAGAATAACAAAAAATAAGAAGAAAATCGCGTTAAGTACTGTTCCTTTGAATTCCACTAAGAATTTGCATCCTTTGACAGATACGTATTTCGACCTCAATTGTAAGGTCGTCTTCAGTGTCTTTTACTTGACAAGACTTGTACAAGACACTGAAGACGACCTTACAGTTGAGGATGAAATACGTATCTGTCAAAGGATGCAAATTCTTAGTGGAATTCAAAGGAACAGTACTAAAACGCGATTATCTTTTTATTTACAGATATTCCCCTAACAAGCCCAGGTTAATCATCATCAAAAAATAAGACATTGTTGCCCAAGTAACACACTTGTCACAGAAGAGTCACGGCGGCGCAGGTTTTTGTTGCGCATAAGTCACTATGACTTTCTTCTATCAAGTAAGTGTTTATTTGTAAGAAGTATGTAAGTCACAGTGACGTCTGCGCTACAAAAACCTGCGCCACCGTGACTCTTCTGTGACAAGTGTGTTACTTGGGTGTTTAAGACACTCTGAATTCACATAACTGAGTAATATTTGATCCTTTCTTGATAAAAACAGTAAAACCACGTGAAACAGTACAAAAAATCTCGAATAACATTATACAAGGTTCTCTTTTTTTTTTTTTTTTCAAATTCGGTGTACTGTCGTGCGGGGCTTCTTTTTACACTTTTTCATGGATTTTCAACTTTCCCACAGTATTTGTTTTAAAAATCGATGAAAAATGAAAATTTGAGAAAAAAATAGCTAGAAGCATCCATCCTGGGCGTCTTGGCAAATGTGAAGTCATCTTTTTACAGAAAAATATTAAAAAAAATCGAAGGGTAAGGTTTTTGGAAAATCCAATTTATATGACGTCTAACATAGATCCGCGATTATTATTACTCACCGAGTATTTTTTTTTAAACTCCTTCAAATATCCTCAAACATTATCGAAGATATCAATTCAATCCAACAAAGTTCTAATTTTAGAATGGAAAAATAGGTTTTTATCATACGCCCTTTTCAAAAGTAAGGGGACAAAAAATGGTTAAGTGTTGATGCAAAAGTAAATAATTCATGATATCCAGCGCATGAGCACAATATCATTCAAAATAAAAAAAAAATATCGGGTCAAAAATGGCAATTTTTCATGTGTCTTGAGCTGGAAATGCTCTTAACGAGATTTTTAACCCTACCCAAGTAACCAAAAGTTCAGATAAAAGGATACTTTATAAGCTAAGCAGCTTGTTCGAGGTTGCTCATTAGTCTTCTAAGCAGCTTCATTTTTAAGTAATTTTGGAACTTGAAAGTTCACATAAGCACGCTGGATAGCCTTCTAAGCAGCTTCTGGCAGAACTTTGACAAAATTCATGCAGAAACAAAATTGTGTTATTCAGAATCACAACCCCACCCTGTTGTTGTTGATGGGTTTGTGATTCAAGTCTGAGAAATTACTTCTGATAATTATATTTTCACACATGTCGCTACTAGGGAATCGCGCCACTTGGGCGGTGGCTTCTATTTTCGTCTGTTTTACACTATAACTCAGTCAAATTTGAACCAATTGACACAATTTTTGGAATGCAGTGAGATAGGTATAGTATCTACCCGTGTACAACATTTCAAGTCAATTGGTTCAAAATTGACTGAGATATAGTGGAAAACAGACGAATATAGAAGCCACCGCCCAAGTAGCGCGATACCCTATGTAGATTTGAACTGGATCCTCCTGCGTGATAGCCTGCCGACTTACCGCTACGCTGTTGAAGACATTTGACAAAGTCAAGCTAACTTCACTACTGTACAAATGTGCAAAACTAGCTGCCGACAGAAAATCGGTTCAAGTCAAACTTTACCTGCTGTTCACTCAATAGCAGCTGTAGTACTGTGGAAGAGCGTAGGGTACTCACGCAGCGACTATCGGTTCGATTCCGATGGGTGGCAATTTTTTTTTTGCTCAAGCTCTAGTATTCATTAATTTGATAAATTCATATTTGTCTCTTATTCGTGTATGCTTGAACAGTTTTTTTTTTTATCTGTATTAACGAGATTTTTAGCCCTAGGCTAGTTCATCTCGGGACCCACGCTTTACTTCCCTTCCGAAGGAAGAACCCACATTGTGAGTTTGTCGGGAGTGGGATTCGATCCCAGGTCCTCGGCGTGATAGCTTGAACAGTTGTTTTCTGTAAAAAAAAAATAAATTTAATCTTCATTGAAACACAATGCTACGGAGCTGAACTTCTATGAACTTGAAAGTTCCGACAAAGTTCCGAGTAGCATCTTAAGCAGCTTCAAGTTCCGCGAAGTTCAGATAAAGTTCCGAATGGAACTTCTTGGCTGCTTAAGAGGCTAACAATGAGCTTTGCCGGAACTTGTGACCGAAGTTCCAGCAAGGCTCATCGTTAGCCTCTTAAGCAGCCAGGAAGTTCCTTTTGGAACTTTATCTGAACTTCGCGGAACTTGAAAGTGCATTTTGTCATAGGAAGCGGAACTTTTTTGGTTACTTGGGTAGGCTTTTTCATTTCGGGACCCATGCTTTACTTCCCTTCTCCTGTTTTGTGAGTTTGGCGGGAGTGGGATTTGATTCCAGGTCCTCGGCGTGATAGTCAGGAGATTTAACCAACGCACCTGTACCCCTCCTCTGCTCGAATGACTTACTGAAGCAGTCTTTGGAGGAGTTCTTACGGACAGACTTGCTAGGATCCCAAAATGGCCGACTTTGGCACCTACTCACGATTTCGAGCGCACAAATCTAAACAAAACCAGCGCACCTGATCTTATTTTAAACTTATTACAAGTGAGCAAGAACAGAATAATAAACTGTTATTTGAAGCTCGCTTCTTGAGATTTGTGTGTCTGAAGTTCTGTTGCACTGTGAAGCGGGATTTCAAGACGTTTGCCCTCAAAATAATCTTTGGAGAAAGTCCTTAAAATATTTAGGAATAATTTCTAGAGCAATCCTAAAAAGAATGTTTGTAATAAATCTTTGGAGGAGTTTTCTAAAAAAAAATGCTAGAAGGAATTCAAAAATAAAAACTTGTAAAAATTAGTAAAGAAATTCTTTGAGGAATTCGAGAGTCCTTGGAGGAACTTTCGAAAAAAATCTTGGAAGAAATTTTGAAAGATCTTTGAGAAAATGACTAATGTCTAATATATTAAGGAAGAATTCCTAGAATATTAGACATTAAAGGCATTTATGCAAGATCCTTTAAAAGTCTAAGGAGCAATTTCTGAAAAAATCTTATAGGAATTCCTGGGAGTATACTTGGAGGAATTCATGAAGGAACGTTTGGAGAAATACCTTAAAATAACCACTTTACGGATTCCTTGAAGAAATTTCTTAAAGAATAATAGAAGGAATTCCAGAATCAGTCAGAGGTGTAACTTTCGATGGAATTCGAGCAGGAGTTCCTGAAGGAACCTTTGGCAGAATTGCACAAGGAATCTTTCAAGAAATTTCGGAAGGAACCCTTGCCTTGGATGAATTTCTCAATGATTTCTTGGAGGAATGCCTGAAGCAATTCTCAGAGGAATTTCAAGAAACTCTTGAATGAATTCCTGCAGAATTACCCGAAGCAATTGTTGAAAGAAGTTTTGGAGGACTTTCTGAAGGAAAGCTGAAGGAATTACTACTGAACTCCTGCTGAAGGAATATTCAAAGAAATACCGGGATATTTTTTTTTAAATCCATGAGTATATTCTTGAAAGAATCTCTGAAGGAATTCTTAAAGGAATACATGGAGTAATGTCTGTGGAAATTCATGGAACAATTTATAATGGAATCTTTGTATGAATTCTTAAAGTTATGCTTGGTGGTTTTTTTAAAGGATTTCATGACTAAATACTTGATGGACGTTTATCAAGAGTTATTTTATTTATTTTGAATCAACATGAAAAATCCGATTGTATTGAAACTTTAGAGATTGTTTTTCTTATTCAAAAATCTATCCTGCAGGAAGTCCGTGCCATTATTGACGTTTTTGGTCTAATAGTCATGTTATAATATTCTGAGAAATAGCTTTGCAATTATTTATGAAAAGCGAGCCGTTCAGAACCGTAAGATTTAAAAAAACGAACATTTTAGAAAAAGTTTGAAAATCGGACAACTACTTTTTGCCTTTCTCGTACACTAAGTGTACTGGAAAGGCTATATGTTCATTCAAAAAACGATTTTTCGAAAAAAGGCTCGGAAGATCAAGTCGCATATACCGATCGAATCTGTTCTACGATTTGAGATGATGTCTGTATGTGTGTATGTATGTATGTATGTCTGTGCGCAAAATGAGTTCACTCACTTTTGAGACACTTCCCATTGGTCGATTTTTCGGATTATAGTTCGAATCGAACTGGAATTTTACCACATTGTTTGCTATTGAAAATGGTCCGGTCCGGTCAAAGCGTTCCGGAGTTATGGCCGGACTAACACCAGTGAATTTGTCAGTTCACAGTTTTATAACTGGACCAAACCCTATCGTGAGGTACATCAAATTGTGCCGAATTTTGTAAACTTAAGCATGGTTGACGAATTATGTGCAGAAATCAACCCTGGAGACCAGAAATTCCACGATGTCGGCCCAAAATTGAAGATGGCGGCTCAAAATTCAAGATGTCGACTGTTTAATTGAGTTTTAGGCTCTAAAACAATTCAATATGAGTACATTTGGTATAGAGAAGATTTCCGGAATTAAAAAAAACGGCGACCAAAATATCAAAGATGGCGATTACAATCCAGGATGGCGCCTCCATATTCAAGTTGGTGGCTGTTTATTGGAATTTTAGGCTCTAAAACCTCTAAAACCATGAGTGTATTTCGTGTGAGGAAGATCTCTAAAATATGAGAGTATTCAGTGAGAGGAAGATTTCTGGAGTCCAAAATTGACGATCAGCAATCCAAGATGGCGCTGTAAAATCCAATATGGCGGCTTTTTAATGGAATTTTAGCCAATAAAACCATACATTACGGGTTTATTTGATATGGAAAAGATGTCCGGAGTTCAAAAATGGTACACTCAAACCTCCATTTAGGTAGGATCCATTTAGGTAAAATCTATTTAGGTCCCTCCATTTAGGTAACGTTACCTAAATGGAATTTGATTGTGTTCAAATCAGTTGGAGTACTTAAGATTAGGTATAAGACTGGTTTATGGGAAAGAAGTAGTGAGTGGTGTTGGTGGGTAAGGGGTGAGGGGGTGCAATGTTGCCCCCTAAACAACCCCCCCCCCCCCCGCAAAGGTGATAAGTGCTAGTATCAAGCGTCATTTCCAGCTGAAATTGAGATAATCAACCATCCTTCCATCATTCCATTGATATCAGCTCCAGCATTGATGACGTCAAACCCGACATCAACCTATCATTCACCTGTTTTTGTTTTGGCCACCAAACCCAATATAGACTCAACAGTTGTTCGATGTTGGTCCAACAATGGCCCAACATACGATAAAAATTGACCCGACTTTGACCCGACATTCAATATTTTTTCAGTCTGGCGGAATTTTGCAGGGTTTTTCGCAAGGTTTTTCGTGCTTCGTGCCCAGCTAGTCATTTGAATGACAGTTCTGATCGAAGACCCTCCAAAACCCCCGAAAACGCCCCTGAAGCCCCTCCCCTCCTGAAACCCACCCCCTCCTGAAACTCATTGAAAGCCATCTGAAACTCCGCATGATCTCCTTTAAATTTTCTAGTAACTCTCCCTTGTTGAACTTCTTTGCAACCTTGTAATCCATTTAGGTAATAAACTGAATCCATTTAGGTAATGAATCCATTTAGGTAAAAATTCTATTTAGGCAGTCCCGACTCATTACCTAAATGGAGGTTTTAGTGTAATCAAAATATCCAAGATGACGATTCAAAATTCAAGATGGCAGCCTTGATGGCGGCTGTTTAATGGAGTTGTAGGCTCTAAAACCATGAACTATGGGTACTTGGTATGAGGAAGATGGCCGGAGTCCAAAAATGGCAACCAGAATATCCAATATGGCGATCTAAAATCTAAGATGGCGTCTCAAAATTTAAGATGGTGGCAGTTGAATGAAGTTAAAGATATTTGGTATATTAGGTATATGAGGATTTCCGGAGTCTAAAAATAGCAACCAAAATAACCAAGATGGTGGTCTAATATCCAAGATGAGGGCTATTTAATGGAGTTGTAGGCTCTAAAAATATGGATATATTTGGTATGGAGAAGATGTCTGGAGTCCAAAAATGGCGACCAGAATTTCCAAGATGGCGGACTTAAATCTAAAATGGCGTCTCAAAATTCAAGACAGCGCTTTTTTAAGAATTTATGGCTTACCCAACAAACATTCATCTGTTGTACAGATGAATAAGCCGCTCTTAAAATCAATTTTGAAAATTTTGGCTGAATAAACTGTTATTCAGCTGTCATTGTTACTTGAGTAAACATCAAAAGCCAGATAAACGATATGATTTCTGGCATCATAAAATGGATTTTTGTCAAACGCATGAAAGTGCGATATTCACCAACATGTCACTTGAGTTTTGTTGAAATGGGTTTTCGAAGGCACGAGAAAGGCGCCATCTCCGCTAGGTGGATTAACTAGTGTTTTTGATAACGTGATCACGGTAACGATACATTTTAAACACACGCCAAAAAACGAGTTAATCGCGTTTGAAGTTTCGCGGTAAGCCGTATCCCTATGGAAGTTCCTCGCTGTGCTATAACTTTCGTTCTAGGGCTCTATTGTCTAGAAAAAGAATTCAATTCTTTGTTCACCCTCAATGTATGTAACGCCATAAAAGAAACTCTACATGTTTTGTTATGTGCCTAAAAATCTGAACGAATTACAGTCGAGACTCTTATAAGATCACTGGTCGGGGGGCGCAATAGGAATCCGCTTAATAGGAGACTAAGAGCTTATGGGATTTCGGCATTTTGGGGGTGTGGCCTATTATCTCGGGTGTGTTAAGAGTTAACGCAATACTTTCTTCGGCAAAGTTTTAGGGCTTGATAAGATCTACCATGTAGAACTTTGGTTCATATGATTAGTTGGCAATTTGGCCGCTAGAGGGACCATCAACAATTTGATGCTAAATTGCACTACAGGAACCATATCATGTTGTCAAGCAAACGTTACGATATGCGACAGCTCAAGACCCTGATAATTTGGAAGGATAGTGTCTTCGGGAAAGTTGTTGGATACGCCAATAACTTACTGACGATGAGTTGCGAAGTTCGAAATTCCTCCACTGGGCGGCGCTAGTGAGCAAGTAAATTCTCAAAACCTCATATCTCAGAATCCCGATAACTTAGGAAGTTGGTGTCTTCGGCAAAGTTGATCAGTATGACATAAACTTACATAAAAATAAACACTTGTTTCACAATTCTGCCACTAGGCGGCGCTAGTCAACATGCAATATTTAGAAATCTCATAGTTCAGAATCCAGATTACTTAGAAAGTTGGTGTCTTCGGCAAAGTTGATCAGTATGACATAAACTTACATAAAAATAAACACTTGTTTCGCAATTCTGCCACTAGGCGGCGCTTGTGAACATGCAAATTTTAGAAATCTCATAGCCCAGAATCCTGATAACTTAGAAAGTTGGTGTCTTCGGCAAAGTTGATCAGTACGACATAAACTTACATAAAAATAAACACTTGTTTCGCAATTCTGCCACTAGGCGGCGCTAGTGAACATGCAAATTTTAGAAATCTCATAGCTCAGAATCCTGATAACTTAGGAAGTTGGTGTCTTCGGCAAAGTTGATTAGTATAAGTTGGTGTCTTCGGCAAAGTTGATCAGTATGACATAAACTTACATAAAAATAAACACTTGTTTCACAATTCTGCCACTAGGCGGCGCTAGTCAACATGCAATATTTAGAAATCTCATAGTTCAGAATCCAGATTACTTAGAAAGTTGGTGTCTTCGGCAAAGTTGATCAGTATGACATAAACTTACATAAAAATAAACACTTGTTTCGCAATTCTGCCACTAGGCGGCGCTTGTGAACATGCAAATTTTAGAAATCTCATAGCCCAGAATCCTGATAACTTAGAAAGTTGGTGTCTTCGGCAAAGTTGATCAGTACGACATAAACTTACATAAAAATAAACACTTGTTTCGCAATTCTGCCACTAGGCGGCGCTAGTGAACATGCAAATTTTAGAAATCTCATAGCTCAGAATCCTGATAACTTAGGAAGTTGGTGTCTTCGGCAAAGTTGATTAGTATGACATAAACTTTCATAAAAATAAACACTTGGTTCAAAATTCTGCCACCAGGAGGCGCTAGTGAACATGAAAATTTTAGAAATCTCATAGCTCAGAATCCTGATAACTTAGAAAGTTGGTGTCTTCGGCAAAGTTGGTCAGTATGACATAAACTTACATAAAAATAAACACTTGTTTCAAAATTCTGCCACTAGGCGGCGTTTACTGCTTTTTTTTTTCGTATTTTTTCGACTTTTTTGGGGGTTTTCGGCTCGGAAAAACTAGTGTCGCTCCCCCCGATAACTTAGAAAGATGGTGTCTTTGGCAAAGTTGATCAAAAATAAACAATTGTTGGGCAATTCTTTAATTTTTAATTCTTTTAATTCGTCTAGTAGATTCAGCTGGCATACTCTTAAAAATTCCACGGAGGATTCCTTTCGAGTCCGACTGACATCAAGTTATACAACTGATAAAATATGCATGCTGCACAGGGGCAGAATTCAATCCAAGTATCTATAAGCCATGAGATTTTCAAAATTTGCGTGATTACTGGTGCCACCTAGAGGCAGAATTCTGACACAAGTGTCCCATTCTGTGCAAGTCTATGTCATACTGATCAACTTTGCCGAAGACACCAACTTTCTAAGTTATTAGGATTCTGAGCTATGAGATTTCTAAAATTTGCATGTTCACTAGCGCCGCCTAGTGGCATAATTGCGAAACAAGTGTTTATTTTTATGTAAGTTTATGTCACTCTGATCATCTTTCCAAAGACACCAACTTTCTAAGTTATCGGGGGGAGCGACACTAGTTTTGCCAAGCCGAAAAACCGCCAAAAAAGCCGAAAAAACACGAAAAAAACCCGGTAAACGCCTCCTAGTGGCAGAATTGCGAAACAAGTGTTTATTTTTATGTAATTTTATGTCATACTGTTCAACTTTGCCGAAGACACCATCTTTCTAAGTAATCTGGATTCTGAGCTATGAGATTTCTAAATATTGCATGTTCACTAGCGCCGCCTAGTGGCAGAATTGTGAAACAAGTGTTTATTTTTATGTAGGTTTATGTCATACTGATCAACTTTGCCGAAGACACCAACTTTCTAAGTTATCAGGATTCTGAGCTATGAGATTTCTAAAATTTGCATGTTCACTAGCGCCGCCTAGTGGCAGAATTGCGAAACAAGTGTTTATTTTTATGTAAGTTTATGTCACTCCGATCAACTTTTCCAAAGACACCAACTTTCTAAGTAATCGGGGGGAGCGACACTAGTTTTGCCAAGCCGAAAAACCACCAAAAAAGTCGAAAAAACACGAAAAAACCCGGTAAACGCCGCCTAGTGGCAGAATTGCGAAACAAGTGTTTATTTTTATGAAAGTTTATGTCATACTGATCAACTTTGCCGAAAACACCAACTTTCTAAGTAATCTGGATTCTGAGCTACACGGGGAAACGAAAGAACTCAAAATTAGGTCTTTTTCACTCATCTTGACACCTAAGTAAAACCAGTCAAATTTGAGTTATTTGTGAAAAACCCAATTTTGAGTTATTTCACTCAAACTAAAGTTTGCGTTAATTTAACTGTTTCGCAAACAGTAAGCATTGCATTAAAACTACTCAATATCGAGTCTTTTTCTGGAGCGGTTTTTTTACCGAATTTTGCAAAATTTTCGTTGTTTTCATAGAAAAATGGTAAAATACATAGTGAAACTAAATATTGTGCTTTTATTAGTTCCCACAAACAAAATATCGAGCAAAATAATACAATACATCTCACATATTTCAACACATTTTGTTCACTTTTCACTGTAGCCCGGATCTCGAACGGTGTTCCCGCGGGTGCAGCTCCAGCCTTGGCTCCTGCAGCATGGCACTCGTAATTCATGTCATCATGGAAGTTGCTATAATGAAGGAGATTTGTGTCACATTTACCAATAAGTAATTTAATTTCGTACATTGTATATTCAGTTTCACTTACCGTTCCAATTTCGCCGTTTCAATGTTTCACCACCGAATACTCCGATCCAGAGGTTGATCCGTAAGGTTTCATTTCGCTCGGAAGTTAATGGGTGTCCTGGAAACTATTGAACATCAATTAACACAAATTAAATCATAAACGGGAAACAAATAACTTACCTTCTATGCCTTGCTTGATGATAATGACTCGCTCCAGAAGTAAAAATGGCGCACGAACAAAATTTTCATCCAAAATTCAGTACTCAATTAAGTCTCGCTTTTGGATACTCTCTTTGGATGGGAAGCAAAACAAAAAAAAATGTAAACTATAAAATTACCCAAAAGTTAGAGTTTTGGGATGACCTACAGTTTGAGCAAAATTTATGTAAAAACAAGAAAAGAAAAGTATCCAATTTTGTAGTGTTTCAAGAGTACTTCTTTTTGCGTAATTTTTAACTAGATTTTGAGTTCTTTCGTTTCCCCGTGTATGAGATTTCTAATTATTGCATGTTGACTAGCGCCGCCTAGTGGCAGAATTGTGAAACAAGTGTTTATTTTTATGTAAGTTTAGGTCATACTGATCAACTTTACCGAAGACACCAACTTCCTAAGTTATCGGGATTCTGAGATATGAGGTTTTGAGAATTTACTTGCTCACTAGCGCTGCCCAGTGGAGGAATTTCGAACTTCGCAACTCATCGTCAGTAATGCCGTTTTTCTTTTTTAACCTGGGTTGGAACTGGATTGGCGGAAAATATGTAAACAAACAACGTCAAACAAACTTTAGTACAAGCGAAACCGAAGTCGGGTTGGGGTTGAAACTGTGATCTGATCCAGTTCCAACCCAGGTTGGAACTGGATAATAAAGAAAAACGGCATAAGTTATTGGCGTACCCAACAACTTTCCCGAAGACACTATCCTTCCAAATTATCAGGGTCTTGAGCTGTCGCATATCGTAACGTTTGCTTGACAACCTGATATGGTTCCTGTAGTGCAATTTAGCATCAAATTGTTGATGGTCCCTCTAGCGGCCAAATTGCCAACTAATCATATGAACCAAAGTTCTACATGGTAGATCTTATCAAGCCCTAAAACTTTGCCGAAGAAAGTATTGCGTTAACTCTTAACACACCCGAGATAATAGGCCACACCCCCAAAATGCCGAAATCCCATAAGCTCTTAGTCTCCTATAACGCTCACCCCTGTCTAGTAGGAGTTCGTTTAATAGGAGTCCGTTTAATAGGAATTCGTTTAATTCGTTTTTTTTTTAATGCAATAGATATTTTTTATAAAATTGTGTAGTGCAAAGGAAACATACATTAAAAACAGTTTTTTCTTTGCGCCTCTTCCACGAGCGAAAGCATGACGCGGTAGGCAAAGAACACCACCGTCACTGTAGTCGTCGTCACCCAACAAACTGCTGCAGTGCTGCTGCTTCTGGCTGCTACCGATGGCTTTTCACATTTCCTTGCGCCGGGTGGGTAACGGCTTTTTTCCCGGCACACTCTATAAAAGAGCACGAAAGCCCTGCGAGACAGTTTAGACTGCTTTCATCGACGTGCTGAAGCGAGCGTTCTGAGATTGACCGTTTGATTGGGTGACACCACCTCTGTCTGGAGGAGAAAGGTGGTTCCGTTCTGGTGTGAAGCCTGGTGAAAGTTCTGGGCAAAGATAGTTTTATCGGACCGGTGGTGATCTATCTATTTATGAGCAATAGCTGGGCGGTGGCTTGCAGTAGTGATGAATGAAATAGTGCATAATTTAAATTGATAAACGCCAGTGCGGTCATTGCTCAGTTTGTGAGTTGGTGTGTGAAGACGAAGGGGAATTTGCGCGCTAATCCCCAGGAATCGGAATCTATGATCTATTTGGCATACGATTGAACCTGGGTGGTGGATTAATCATGCAACGTGTAATTCTTCAAACAACTCTATGGATTATGGTGCTATTGGATAGTAACTCGGTGTTTGGAAAAGCAATCAATGGCAAGTCGAATTCAAATTCGGTGAGCAGTAAACCAGTGGAGACACCCAAGTTTTTGGAAGTGCAATACGATGATTACCCGGTGAGGACTCATATAAATCACTATATTAGAAAATTTGTGTAACCAACAATATTGTATGTTGATGCAACATTTCAGGTATTTAACAGTACTCAACAGCTCAAACACACTTAATGCTCTTTTAAAGTCCTCTTTGGCTGAATTGAAACAAAGCTCTAAACTGAAAATAATAAGAAAATCAAATAATTCTATATTTTAACACTTACAGGGGGTGGCGAAAATGTTTGGGATATACATTTTTTTCTCTCACAAAAAAGTTCAACAAGATGCAACTTTTGATAGAGTTTATCATCCTATTATGTATGCATCATTGGTACGATTGATTAATCTTCCACGAAACTGGAACCGTTTTTGTAAAACACTATTTTCTAGACAACCAATTTTCGAACTGTTATATCTCCGAAACTAGTAAATAGAATTTAATGAAACTTTGAGCATTCATTGACAATATATTGATTTTTAATACGACGATATAAACTAATATATTTTCTAACGACGAATAAAATTATACTTGTTTGATGTTTTCATCCATTCAGTGGAAAAAAGTCAACTTTACAACACCATACAAAAAATACTAAATGTGTTCGCCCTCTAATCTAAATAGGCTCTAATATATCTTATTAAAGATATGTTGAGAACAGAAGAAGACAATCTTTGGATATCACAACTAAAATGTAATGACTTTGATGTAAAAACTTATTTTTTTATCGAAAAAAAATCAAAAATTGTAAGTCTTTCAACATTTTTTGCAAAGTTCATAAAGTGTTTATTTTTAGATACTTTTGAAGCATTAACATATTGTTGATAAACTTTCAAAATTTCATTTGATTTGGTTCACTGTATTCTGAGATATGACACTTCAAAAATGGGTTGTCTAGGACGATTCCAGCTTCGCGGAAGATTTATCAATCGAGCTCATCTTTCTACCAATAATGCACATAGGTTGACAAACTTTCAAAATTTGAGAATTTTTGATGCACTCTATGGAAAGTTACAGCTTGTTGAACTTTTTTGTGAGAAAAAAAAGTTGCCTATCTCAAGCATTTTGGCCACCCCCTGTATCTTAAATACTGAAAAATGTTAAAAAAATGTAAACTGTATTCTTGCATATTGTAATAAATTTTGTAATAAGCTGGATATTCCTTTGACGTTAAATTTTTGACCTTTTTTTTTCAAAAAATTAAAACATAGTGAGGCTTACTTGTATCTTCGATTGCTTTGTTCTCTTCGTATTTTTTTCTTTAACCTTTTGAACTCAAAGTTGGCATCAAATCTTTTCCAACCAAGCCAATTTCAGACAAATTGTTCGACAAAAACCCCTCATGATGAAAAGAACAAACTTTCTGAGTCTATCTCCACTATCTCCAAACTATCTCCAAAACATGAAAAGAATACATTGCTCTATTTTTGATTTGTTACGTCTTATATTCGAAAATTTCTGATGAAAATAAAAAATGAACTTGCTCCTTTCACAGGTAGAAATGAAATACTGACGATTAAATCATGGTAAAAGTTTGATAGAGATATAAAAAGATCTGGGAATAATTTCTAAAAAATGTTCCTGGAATTCTTAATATTAGCAAATTTTGATATATGAAAATAAAATAAAAAGTTCACTGCTAATGATTAGACTTTACAAGAGCTAAATATTATATGATGTTGATATACCGAGAATAAATTACACAGCGCAACATTTTTTTGTCCCAAGAGCATGTGTCTGTGACAGGTGTTGGACCGCTTCAATTCAGGCTCAGATTTGCTGCAGCATGTCGCAATTTTGAGCTATACAAGGGTGGCCAAAATTTTTGGGATAGGCAACTTTTTTTTTCTCTCACAAGAAAGTTCAACATGCTATAACTTTCATAGAGTGCATAAAAAATCTCAAATTTTGACTGTTTGTCAACTTATTATATGTGCATCATTGGTACAAATTTGGGCTCGATTGATCAATGTTTCGCGAAGTTAGAACCGTTCGGGTAAAACACTATTTTTAGACAACTCATTCTTGAGCTGTCATATCTCGGAAACCTGTGAACCGATTTTAATAAAATTTTGAACGTACACTAGCAATATGTATATGCTTCGCAAAATATAGGTATTTTTTTAACGTTAAAAAAAGTTATCATGGATTGACACTTTTTGGATTTTTCTCGAAAAAATATATTTTTTCTACATCAATGTCAATAAATTTTAGTGTTGATATCCAAAGATTTTCCACTTATGTTCTCAAGTTATCTTTAATCAGATATATTAGAGCCTATTAAGATTGAAGGAAGAACACATTTAGTAATTTTTGTGTGGTATTGTCAATTTGACTTATTTTCCTCTATATGGGTAAACATTTCAACCCGGTATAACTGAATTCGCCGTGAGAAAATATCACATTTTATAACTTCGTATCAAATATCAATATATTGTTGATAAACGGTAAAAAATTCATTCAATTTGGTTCACCGGTTTCCGAGATATGACAGTTCAAAAATTAGTTGTCTAAATAATAGTGTTTTACCCGAACGGTTTTTACTTCGAGAAAAATTTATCAATCGAACCCAAATTTGTACCAATGATGCACATATAATAGGTTGACACAGTCAAAATTTGAGATTTTTCGATGCACTCTATGAAAAGTTATAGCATGATGAACTTTTTTGTGAGAGAAAATAAAAAGTTGCTTATTCCAAACATTTTGGCCATCCCCTGTACCTCAATTTGTAGGGCAACATGTGCGATTTTCGTTTTTTTTTATTGCAAGCCATTACGTATGGGAATATATTTTTTAAGCAATCAATGGGTAAATTGGTAAATTATAGACTTAAGCATTTAAGCATTTTATGTTAGTAAGTAAATTTGCATGCAACTTTTGTAGGGTGACTTGTATGAGAAATATAGTACCTGATGCAGCATCGATTCAAACGTATCAAATGTGCCAAGGAATGTGGAGACAAAAAACATGGTCCCTAATGGCCCTGAACAGTCACGCTATCCAAAGCTTGTGCATGGGCAGGGACGAGAAGCCCTCCCTGCTCCTACATACTCCGATATTGCTAACCGGGTAAGGCTAGGAATCATGCCCAGGAAGTATCCCGTGATCGACAACTAATCAACAGGAAGTGGTTCAAGAAGCCCTCTTATTGAAAGTGAAGTGCTGATCGCATTCTTCCCATGGAGTGCCAATTACGGAAATGACATGATTATGTCTCTTATAGAGAGTCAGAATGACGATTTATTTGCCGATACATCACGCATTCTCCAGCGTCGCGTAAAGGGAGAGCACGTTGAGTTCACCTTTACAGTTGACGATTGCTCTCTGCAGAAGTTTAAGGATCGGAAATTTGTTCTAAATTTCAGATATGTGCAGATTTAAATAACAAAGAAACGCCCTTTTCAATCAACTAAAAAGGGACAAGTTCCCACTATGCCGACTGCTGTCCCTGACAAATTGGCTATGGATTGTAAAGTAGTCCATGAAGACCAAATCGTTCCAGGGACAAGTGCAGGTGGGAACCGGTTATTTATCGACTCAAGAAATATCACGCGAAGTACTGAAAAGGAGGAAGGACTCGCTGGAGCTAATAATGATTTAGAAGACCAAGGGCAACACAATGCCTATGGTAATTATAAATCAGGTGCTGATTGTAGAATATAGAAGTATATATAAAATAGTTTTATTAAAACATACAGCAGCAGATTTGCTTCAGTGTATGGATAGGAATAAACTTGAATGAGGAATGATGGATTCTGCAAGCAGGTGCTTGACTCGAGAGAGGCATAAAGGAGAAACTTTGACAGAAACGTGGAAAGAGAGCGAGAGAGGAAAATGGCACAAGCTAGATGTGCTAGGTGAGTGAGCGCTGTAGTGTTGGAGGGCAGTTATGAAATGGATTTTGAGAAGGAAAGATCGATGCATGGATCGATGAGTGGGACGTGTAGTTGGAAGTAAGAAAAATTGAAGTAGAAAAGAAAAGGAAAAACGAGTGAAAATAAAAAATGAATTGTTTTAAAAAAAGTGATTGTGTTTAATTGATTTCCTTCCAAATCGTGTTCCGAATCCTACACTGATGATTCAGGCAGCCAGGGGCAGCATGGTTTAAAAAAATCTAAAGCTAGTAAGCCTTGTGGATCCAATCAAATATCTTCCATTCAAAATCGTCTCCAGCGCAGGGAATGAAGTGCCCCGGGATATGTATAACTATGTTTAATAAATGAATTCCAAATAAAACTGTATCAATGAGTGCGTTTGAAATTATTAAAATAAATCTTTATTACGCAAAGGGAGCTTCGTCTGTGCTCAGTAAAAGATTTACTAAAGAAGATCTAGACGTGGGTCTAATTCAGGAGCCCTGGGTAAATAACGGTAGGGTGCTCTTCACCGAACCGTAAACTCTTGTATAATGAAAATCAGAGTAAACCTAGAACTGCAATCTTAGTAAATAGGAGAATGAAATTTGTCCCAATTACTGAGTTTATTTCAAGAGATTTTGTAGCTATCAAGTTAGAGGTCCCGACAACCCGAGGAAAAACTGAGGTATACATTGCTTCAGCATATTTCCCAGGAGACGTTGATGATGTGCCTCCATCTAGAGTTATGAGTTTCATTAATTATTGTAAGAGAATAAACGCTCAATTTGTGATTGGATGCGATGCAAATGCCCATCATACCATGTGGAGCAGTACCGATATTAATAAGAGGGGTGAGGATCTTTTGAACTACATTTCGTCTAATAACATGGACATATGCAATAAGGGAGATTCCCCTACTTTTATTAACGCTATTTGACAGGAGGTTCCAGATCTTACGATCTGCAGTGACCTGCTGACGGAAAAAAAATGTGAACTGGCATGTTTCTGAAGAGGAATCATTGTCAGATCACAAACATATCAGGTTCGATTATAAAGGCGGATCAAATTTAACTGAAAGCTATAGAAACCCAAAGAAAACTAACTGGGACCTCTACCGCGTTTATTTAATGAATGGAAATTCATATAAGGGTGAGCAGATCTTGTCTGTTTCACATTTGGAAAATTCCTCTGATGAGATTATTGATAAAATGAAGGCACTTCCTAGTTTTTTTTTGAGAGTGCATTTTTTGCGCACATTGATCCATAAAACAAAATTTAAAGCGATGACATATGGTTTTTTCGACTCTAAATCATGCGAACAGCTGGAGTGAACATGTTTGTGCAAAATTGGTGATTTTTCGGTACACTGATAATTTACCTTACTCAAAAAACTGCTAAAATACCCTATTTTTCACATAAAATAAGCAATAAATAAAAATTCAAAGCGATGACATATAGTTTTTTTGGCCTTAAATTGTTCGTAGGTTTGTACTCGACATTTTTGATGAACAATGAAAATGTTCTAATTACACTCTTATTTTGTTTTACCCGGAAAACTATGAAAATTCCATACTTTTTACACAAAGTAGTCAACAAAACTAAATTTAAAACGATAACATGTAGTTTTTTAGCCTTGAAATGTTCGTAGCAGTTTGGGGGACATACTTGAAGAATAATAGTGATGTTTTCATTACACTCAAATTTTGATTCACTCAAAAATCAACGAAAGTACCACATTTTTCACGCAAAGTGCTTAACAAAAATGTGATTCTTCTTCTTCTTCTTCTTGGCGTAACGTCCTCACTGGGACAAAGCCTGCTTCTCAGCTTAGTGTTCTATGAGCACTTCCACAGTTATTAACTGAGAGCTTCCTCTGCCAATGACCATTTTGCATGTGTATATCGTGTGGCAGGCACGAAGCCGTGCGGTTAGGGTCACCAAGCTTCTAATCGCACCATGCTATGGGGTGAGGGTTCGATTCCCGCTTCGGGCGATGAAACTTTTCGTGAGGAATAGTTTCTTCTCCGTATCCACTGGTGCATGCTCCGTGTGTCCCTTGTCTAGTGTTTAAGTTTCATTCAGTCTGTGCAGCCGCTGGCTGAAGCCGGTGTCCGCGTCTTTTTAAGATACTCTATGCCCAAGGAAGTCAAGGAAATTTCCTTTACGAAAAGATCCTGGACCGACCGGGAATCGAACCTGTCACCCTCAGCATGGTCATGCTGAATACCCGTGCGTTTACCGCCTCGGCTATATGGGCCCGAACAAAAATGTGATGTGAACATCCAAATTTTATCAAATACATGTCTAGTACATTCCAACGGAAAATTTTAAGACTAACAACTACATGTCATTACTTTAAATTTTGTTTTATTGGCTATTTTGTAAGAAAATTATGGTATTTTAAAAACTTGTTTGATAAAATGTATTAAGAGTGTCATGAAGGCGGTATTATTGTTCAACGTTCAACATTTCACGAAAAAATTCAAGCCAAAAAACCAGAATGCATTGACTCCAATTTTTATTTGTTGACTACTTTGTGTGAAAAATGTGGAATTTTCCTAGTATTCCGAGTGAAATAAAATATGAGTGTAATAAAAAAAATCACTAGGATTGTTCAAATAAATCCACTCAACTACTACGATAAATTCAAAGTTGAATAACTACATATCATTACTTTAAATTTTATTCGCTTTTTTGCGGTATTTTCGTCATTTTTTTATAAAACAAAATATTAGTGTAATGTAAACATCAACATTTTATCAAAAACAGGTCCAGTACATTGTAACGGAAAATTTAAGGCCATACATCTACATTAGAGTGGGTCAACGTTGTATGGAGAAACCTTCAATTTGATCGTATCAACCCGGAACAAAGCTTTTTCAAACTATATTAGCGTCCAAAACAACTGTGCAAAATTTGGGAGCGATTGGTTGCGTCCCCGTATTCCGCATTGCGATTGAAATTTGTATGGAAGTTAGTATGGAAAAACGTACTTTTTTGCATTTTACTCATAAGTTGAATTCTTTTGTCTAATACCATGTAACTAATGACGTTAAAGTATAGCCTAGGATATGCCGAGAAACTTTGCCGAAGACCGCAAAGTGATCCGACGTTTGTGAAAAAAGTTATTCGCCTGGTAACTTAGGCCAAAAATTGAGATTTTATTATTGATGTTATTCCTTTACATGTTAAATGTTAAGCACCACCGGACAATCTGTACGTCATAACTTTTTTCACAAGTGTCGGATCACTCTGCGGTCTTCGGCAATGTTTTTCGGTATATCCTAGGCTATACTTTACCGTCATTGGTTAGATTGAGTTAGACGAAAAATTTCAATTTATGAGAAAAATGCAAAAAAGCACGTTTTCCCATATTAAATTCCATACAAATTTCAATCGCAATGCGGAATACGGGGACGCAACCAATCGATCCCAAATTTTGCACAGTTACTTTGGACGCTAAAATGAATCGAAAAAGCTTTGTTCCAAAAAATCGACTTTGTTGACCCAGTCTAATCTACATGTTATGGCTTTAAATTTTGTTTTATTGACTGTTTTGTATGAAAATTATGGTATTTTTGTAGGTTTTCGAGTAAAACAAATTAAGTGTGTCATGAAAACATCACTATTACTCATCAAGAACGTCCAGTACGCTTTCACGAATAATTTAAAGGTAAAAAACTACTTTGCATTGTAAGCCATTATTTTTGTTAAGCACTTTGCGTGAAAAATGTGGTACTTTCGTTGATTTTTGAGTGAATCAAAATTTGAGTGTAAAGAAAACATCACTATTATTCTTCAAGTATGTCCCTCAAACTGCTACGAACATTTCATGGCTAAAAAACTACATGTTATCGTTTTAAATTTAGTTTTGTTGACTACTTTGTGTAAAAAGTATGGAATTTTCGTAGTTTTCCGGGTAAAACAAAATAAGAGTGTAATTAGAACATTTTCATTGTTCATCAAAAATGTCGAGTACAATCCTACGAACAATTTAAGACCAAAAAAACTATATGTCATCGCTTTGAATTTTTATTTATTGCTTATTTTATGTGAAAAATAGGGTATTTTAGCAGTTTTTTGAGTAAGGTAAATTATCAGTGTACTGAAAAATCACCAATTTTGCACAAACATGTTCACTCCAGCTGTACGCTTGATTTAGAGTCGAAAAAACCATATGTCATCGCTTTAAATTTTGTTTTATGAATCAATGTGCGCAAAAAATGCGCTCTCAAAAAAAAAAAACTAGGAAGTGGCTTTTGCTTAATAACTTTGGGTAGACGCATCTATTTCATATTTTTTTAAATGGACGATGATCTTGAAACCTGTCCGGTTGCCATTGCAAAAAAAAAGTTTTGAAATCGGTTGAAAAACGGCCGAGAAATGCCTTGTCAAAGTTGGACTTCCGACTTTTTTGGACCCTTAGTTCGCGGGAGTTTTTACCGCCTCGGTAGTTTAAGTGTTAAAAAGCCCTAACAGAGAATTGAGGCTAGCCAAACGAAAGGACTGGAGACGGGTATGTGAAGACATCAATAACGCTCCTGCAGCTGCACTGCAAGGCTTCATAAAGTCCTTTCGAAAGACCATTCAAATGGTCTTGGAAGTCTCAAAAAAGAAGATGGCAGTTTTACTATTGATTCTTCTGAAACTTTGGAAGTTATGATGAGAACTCACTTCCCAGGGTCGATTCCTTATTCGGATGAAGAACAGGACTCAGATAAGGCAAGACATGCATGGTCGACCAATGCCTGTCAAAAAGCTTGTGAAATCTTCACACCGTCGAGGGTCGAATGGGCATTGAGTTCTTTTCAACCTTTCAAATCTACCGGGAAATATGGAATTTTCCCAGCTTTACTTCAACAGGGAAAAAAGGCGATTTGTCCGCTCTTAACCGAACTATTCAGTGCCAGTATTACTTTAACTCACATACCTAAGGCGTGGCGTAAGGTTCGTGTTGTTTTTATCCCAAAAGCTGGCAAACGAGACAAAACAATTCCAAAAGCCTTCACACCCATTAGCCTTTCGTGTGTTCTGTTAAAAACCATGGAAAAAAATCATGGATTACTTTATCAAGTTTACAAGTTTAGTAGAAATGCCTCTTTGAAAATTTCAGTATGTTTATCAATTGGGTAAATCTACAATAACGGCACTACAGTTGTTGGTGAGCAAAGTTGAGAAATCGCTTCAAGCCAAGGAAGTAGCCGCGGTTGCTTTTCTCGACATTGAGGGAGCATTCGACGATGCATCCTACAGATCCATGCGTTCAGCGATGGAAGCAAGGGGCTTGGATAAATGCATTACACAGCGTAACAAAAATTAACTTTTGGTCTGTCTCAAGAGCAAACTTATGTGTCTCTGACAGATTTTGGGCCGCTGAATGCGAATCCTGGCTCAGATATGCTCCAGCACGTCACAATTTTGAGCTATACCTCAATTTATAGGGCAAAATGAGCGATTTTAGGCTTTTTTGACTGCAAGCCAATAAGCGTGGAAATATTTTTTTTAACCAATCAAAGGATAAATTGGTTAATTAACATCTAAATTAACGACTCATGAAAAAAATTTCGTTTTACTAAATCGAATTTTATAGTTTTAAGCGATTTATGTTAGGCTCAGTGTACCAGTTATGGCTATAGTACCTCAAATTCGTCATAGTTGGTTTTCAACCTTTGAAGATACAAATCAACAAAAAATCGTGAACAACAGATCACGACCACAAAAGATGATTGCAATCATTCAAACTTCACAATTTGCTCAAATTATGGTAGAAATAAATCATTTTCCTTAACTTTTCGGCCTCCTTGCACCCTATTTCGCCATAGTGTACCAGTTATGGCAAATCCCATAAGGAATGCATGTAAATAGTGCGAAGTGGAACCCAAATTAACAAATGTGTCCATAACTGGTACAGGGTTCCTATCATTGGCACACGCCGTAATAAATACTAAAAGTAGTTTTGGCTCCGGTTTTATATTTTTCCTGTAATGTATGAAAACTAATCTATCATTTGACTTATTGTTTACATTCGTCGGTCTTCTTCTTATTTTTGTAGAAATAATTTTTCTTAGGTAGTGCGATAACTGGTACAGGCACCCTAGGTACGATATTTCTCATACAAGTCACCCTCCAAAAGTTGCATGCAAGTTTACATACTGCCATAAAATGCTTAAATCTATCAAATTTGATGTGGTAAAACGAAATATTTTGCATGAGTCATTAATTTAGATGTTAATTGACCAATTTATCCTTTGATTGCTTAAAAAATATATTTCCATGCTTAATGACATGCAGTCAAAAAAGCCCAAAATCGCATATTTTTCCCTATAAATTGAGGTATAGCGCAAAATTGTGACGTGCTGAAGCAAATCTGAGCCCAGATTCGGATTCAGCGGCCCAAAATCTGTCAGAGACACATATAAGTTTGCCCTTGAGACAAAAAAATGTTGCGCTGTGTTATTGAATGGATAATATCTATGCTTGAAGATCGGGAGATTTCTACTGATCTCGGTGGTGCGCAACTATCTGTTAGATCTATGAAGGGCTGTCCTCAAGGAGGAGGACTATCGTCCTTACTGTGGTCTTTGGTAGTGGACAAACTCCTTAAAAAGCTAATGAATCAAGGTTTTGAGGTGATAGGATACGCAGATGATGTGGCTCTTTTGGTACGTGGGAAATATGATACTACGATCTCAAATCGGAAAGAGGGATTAAGCGTAAACCCTTCTAAAATTGTTATCGTTCCTTTTACCAGAAGGAAGAAAATACATCTTACTCAGCCTTACATGGATGGAGTTCAAATTCAGTTCTCGGAAGAAGTTAAACATCTCGGTGTAACTTTAGACAAAAGACTGAACTGGAATACTCATCGTAATTAACTAAGGGTACAAATGCCCTTTGGGTCTGCAATAAAGCCTTGAGGAAAACCTGGGGACTGCGACCAAATATGACAAACTGGATCTACGCAGCAATAGTCCGGCCAAAAATTTTATATGCTTCACTTGTATGGTGGCCTAAAACCACCGAGGTAACCGCTCAAAAGAAGCTTGGCAAGCTTCAAAGACTTGCATGTATATCAATTACAGGGGCAATGAAAAGCATACCATCTGTTGCATTAGATGCTCTTCTCAATGTGTTACCATTGCATCAGTTTGTTCAACTGCAAGCGGCAAAAAGTGCCCTGCAGTTTCTGCGTCACAATAAACTGCTAGAAGGTGGTCTAGTAGGACATTTGAAGATATTAACTCGGGAGCGGTCGCGTCGTGTACTGAGTAGGGTAAAAAATATAATTTGGACATGTATATAATTTGGACATGCACGGCGATGTTTGCCTTGTTCCGGAGAGCTAATAAAAGTAGATACTTCTGAATATCGATTATTGGATCAAATAGACCCTATTCTGATGACTTACGTTGAAAATACGCTTAACAATTAAGAATTTACTTCAAAATTATCAAAAATGTAAATTATTTCACTAAAACCCCTCAAATGCACAGGTATGCAAGACGACATACACTTCACAGTCACATACAATATTCACCTCAAAATCGTTGAAATAATAATTGTAAGAAATTTAAAAGCCTTATTGCATTGAAACATGATCAATAAAGAAGCATTAGGCAGCCAATCTCTTAACATTCATCTAGAACGCTTAAAAAAGGTGGTGTCCAAAATACATTACAGGTTTTCTACTGTAAATATATTTTGGTCATCTGACGAACTGCATGGGGATGCACTGCGATTGCATACTTGGAGGCGTATTCTGTGGGTCTGGCCATATTTCCTCGATTTTAACGAAAACTGTAAAAGTTATCAAAATAGATGCCTGTTAAGCGGAAAAATTGGATTATTTGTAAGAAAATATTTGTTAATTTATGCTACTTCCATGATTTAGCAGTATTCATGGCTAAACATTGAGATAATTGCCCTGTCCAAATTATATATACCTGAGGGTGTCCAAAACATACATTCGGTGTCCAAAATGCAATTCTTACAGGCGATCGGAAATTGCGATTTTCTCAGCTCAAAATGCTTTCGTTAAGGTTTTTGTCACCAGGAACGCAAAGCACAATCGTATTACTAGCGTATTAGTAACTTTGCAAAATAATCAATTGCTTTCTAAGAAAGCTAGGGGACGATTTTTTCAACGTTGTCCTCAGCCTGTCCAAAATACATGAATTACCCTACACGAACCATGAAAAATGCACGCTTGTAGTACACAGCGTGAGCGCGGCATCGCGGCAGGTAGTCAAAGATGCGGCTGCTCGAGGGTTAAAACAGTAGAGGATTGGACGATTACGAAGACCAACTATGATGTTCCCTTTAAAGTGGTTAAACCAAGCCGCTATATTTGGGATTCTGGCGGGCCAAGTTTACGTCCAGGTTCTATTGTGTTTTATACTGATGGGTCTAAGATGGGTGATAATACTGGTGCTGGAGTTTTTGGTCCCGGTATAAGTAAAGCTATATGGGATGCAGTCACACTGTGTTTCAAGCAGAAATTCAAGCCACATTAGAGTGTACTAATACATACTTGTCTGAGGAGAAATTACAGGTTTGTAAAAATCAGCATCTTCTCAGACAGTCAAGCTGCTCTTAATGCGCTAAAGGCATTCACATGCCAGTCCAAGCTAGTGTGGGAATGCATTCTTTCTCTGAAGGAGTTGGCCAGTAGGATCTAAGTAATATTATACTGGGTGCCCGGCCATTGTGGAATTCAAGAAAATGAAAACGCCGACTATTTAGCCAGACAGGGTGCAGCATTGAGCTTCATAGGCCTTGAACCATTCTGTGGTGCTCCTGAGTGTACTCTTAGGGTGAAACTAAAAACATGGAAAATGTCTATGGTAGAATCCAATTGGAATACCACGGATACATCCAGACAAACAAAAAGTAAATCATGGGTCCTGAGACAAATTAGCCCCGAGCTAGAAGTCTTGGTAAGAAAAAAAAAAGAAAATAATTTCTATCTAGGAAACCATATAAACTTGGTTTCGCTATTTTCAGTAAAATTAAAAATTAAAAGTTCACGTGCTACCTCTCATAGTGACAGCATTCTTATTAAAAATATAAAAACATTCTTGTACCGTAAACTGGGGTGTAGTTGATCAGTGAGATGCACCTGATCACTCAATTATCCGCGGATATAGACTTTTAAGGAAGCAACAATTTTTTTTTAACCATTCGCATGCCAATGACGTAACATTAAAATGGAATGGTAACTTCCTTGAAGTTCTTTGAGTGATCAGGTTTACCCCACTGATCAACTACATCCCACTTTACGGAACCAACTTTTTGAACCCTCTAAGCAGAATACCCTCTTCGAATGAGTGTAATCAGTTGAGTAACTTTTATTTCCGCCCTCTTTTGCTTATCCTTTGACAAATACACGTATTTCGATTACCGTAAAACGGGGTATCATTGATCAGCGGGGTAACATTGATCGGCTTGACCGGCCTCATGAAATGTTCAAACAAGCATTTTACATTGACTCAGTTTCTGCTTTCGAATGGTATATCGTAATCTGCTATCATTTAGCTATTAAATGGCATGCAATTCATGAAAATTGAATTTCATAAACATTAAAATAAATCGATTTTTCCATAACTGTGTTTCGTAACGCAATGAGATACATTGTCAAACATTCATACTTGGCGTGAATACTAGATACAATATGAGGTTCGAAATCACTGTATTACTTCAATATGATATCCTAGAGTTGGATTTAATAAACGAAACTTTTATGAAAATGATCTTTTTCAATGAAATATACGATTTATTAAAAGTAGGCTGTCAATTCCTTAAGCCATTGCCAACCTGTGGGCGTTATTCGTGGTTTGGAGGATTTTAATTCTGAAATAACTAAAAAATTACATAACTTGTAAAAATTTGGACAACATATTCGAAATCAGCGACCCCGGTTTTAGTAAGTAAGGGTATTTTCAACACAAACGAACATTGTTCACTTGGGTGATCAATGTTACCCCAAATCAACAAAATCAAAAATTAGATTAAAAAGCCTATTTAAACATGTTTTAAAGTTTTACAATACTTTTCCGAATAGCGTAACACATACTCAGAGGGCCAGTACTTGTTTTGAAAATATAAAACATGTAATGTTTCCTTTAACAAGAGAATTATTCAAAAAAGACCGAAAATTTTGATCAATGTTACCCCGGATTACGGTACCACTTGTAATCTTCCTCAGTGTCAGTTATCCACTTCAAAAACATCAAAAAATCCTTGAAATCATTTTTTTGTCATTTGTAGTATAGTCATCTATTCTTATCTTAAACTCCATGCTTCTGTAAATAAAGACTTTTGGGTATAGGATGATTACTAATCATTGATTAGGCTTTTATGACGAAGGTTCCAAATGCAACTTATTATGAATGATGTGTCAATTCGTCTATGAAACGTCACAGATTTTTATCAAATAAAGTGTTTTAGAATGAATGGTTTTCACCGTTGCTAAACGGGACGTATCTTTATTATTTGCTCTGCATGAACCGGGTATTTACTTATTTTACACTATGCAAATTACGTACCGTAATCCGGGGTAACATTGATCAAAATTTTCGATCTTTTTTGAATAATTCTCTTGTTAAAGGAAACATTACATGTTTTATATTTTCAAAACAAGTACTGGCCCTCTGAGTATGTGTAACGCTATTCGGAAAAGTATTGTAATAGTAGTTTACGCAACAAGGTGCAGAATGAAGATTTTTACAGCACGAGTCGTACACTTATCCAACGAGGCTTGCCGAGTTGGATAATTACGACGAGTGCTGTATAAATCGAGTTCTGCACCGAGTTGCGTACATGGTTTTTTGCAATTTCATAAATTACCACTTGAGCAGTTTTCAACAAAACTTTTTCATCAAACTGCACACTGATGTTCATAACCATGTTTAAGAAAGTCTAATCATAGCAGGTTATATTGTACAGTTGTCACAATTTTTCAAACCTGCCTCCAGAAAGCACCATGAAATTGATCAAAACTGAAAACAGTGCTGTAATGGTTCATTACGCAACGCAAATCAGTGCTGTAATGAACCATTACAGCACTGTTAATTTGGTGTGGGAACGTAGGCCTTTTCCTGTCAGATTTGCGTGAGGTAAAACAGCCTATTACGATGAGAAATTGCAAAAAACTTTAAAACATGTTTAAATAGGCTTTTTAATCTAATTTTTGATTTTGTTGATTTGGGGTAACATTGATCACCCAAGTGAACAATGTTCGTTTGTGTTGAAAATACCCTTACTTACTAAAACCGGGGTCGCTGATTTCGAATATGTTGTCCAAATTTTTACAAGTTATGTAATTTTTTAGTTATTTCAGAATTAAAATCCTCCAAACCACGAATAACGCCCACAGGTAGGCAATGGCTTAAGGAATTGACAGCCTACTTTTAATAAATCGTATATTTCATTGAAAAAGATCATTTTCATAAAAGTTTCGTTTATTAAATCCAACTCTAGGATATCATATTGAAGTAATACAGTGATTTCGAACCTCATATTGTATCTAGTATTCACGCCAAGTATGAATGTTTGACAATGTATCTCATTGCGTTACGAAACACAGTTATGGAAAAATCGATTTATTTTAATGTTTATGAAATTCAATTTTCATGAATTGCATGCCATTTAATAGCTAAATGATAGCAGATTACGATATACCATTCGAAAGCAGAAACTGAGTCAATGTAAAATGCTTGTTTGAACATTTCATGAGGCCGGTCAAGCCGATCAATGTTACCCCGCTGATCAATGATACCCCGTTTTACGGTAATTGAAATTAACTTTCCAACTACGCTCACACCGTCACAAACTATTTAAGAAGCTGAAAAATTCTTAGACACTGAAAGGATTAAACTATCATTTTCCTCCACAGATGGTGGTTCCGAAGCGGGCGGCGATGCTCCTGGATCGGCTGATGGTGGCGCTGCATCACGCTTTGGAGCGGGGCGAAGGCGAAGACGGCACTGGTCGGCCCATCAATAAGGTGTATCGAGATGCTAAGTATGGTGGGCGTCCGGTCACAAACGGAATGGTCAAGCAGCAGAACCACCACCCGCAACTGCAGCAGCAGCAGCCGCCCAGCAAGACGGAGCAACTGATGAAGTCGTATTACGCCGGTAAATTGAGCATGCTAATGTTTGTGTCATAAAAAGCGTCGTTTGAGCCAAAGTTTGATTGATTCCAGAGGCCGAGGCCGAGGACTCGGAGGAAGCCAACGTGATACCCGATGAGCTTGACGAGTTCGAGGGCCGTAAGGAGCTCCTGGACGAAATGGTAAAAAACTTAACAGAAAATCGAAATTTCTATTGGTGTGGACAAGCCGGTAAATGGTGCTCGCCTGGGTACGTGACTAATTGCGGCTCTTTTTACCCATTTTAGATGGACATCCAAACGAGGGGCACCGAGGACAAAACGAAAAAGGGCCGATACTGGAAATGTTACTTTAATGCTGTGAGCTGTTTTTGAACGGGAGGGCAAAGCGATGATGCAGGGCCGAGACAAAGTGCAGATGCGTTAGATCAAAACTAGTTTTAGATAGTAAGATGTACTAAAACCAAACAGAAATTATGAAAACAATCAATAGCAGCAGCTTCAATCTACCGAGGGCATCACCGGAAGAAACAGATCAGAATCCGCCACTCAAAGAACAGTGTGGAAAGAACTGAAACCGTAGACTTTAAGTTTGCAACAGTTGTATAATAAAATTATACACTATCATCATCCCATTATATAGTCTGTATTTATTGCACTGTTTCAAGTGAATATGTGACATAAAGTATTGTTTTTCTCGTTCAACTAACTATTGCGTTTTGTTAATAACGTGTACAAGTCGTATCAACTCATTGCCATTTATCAGAAATAAATTGATTCCTATTCGATATTGATAGATTTTCCCCATCGCCAAGCTTCCGATAAGATAGATTAAATGCTTAATGTTATACTTACTCGAAAAAGCACTCGTACGATTTTATCCATCGGCGAGAGGCAGACAAAAAAGTGTGGTGAAAGCTTGAAGTATTCAAAGCTTTCACTGACTGTGCGCAAAGTAGGTACCATGCGTCTCCATGAACAAACTACATTTTTGTGGGATGTGGTCCACAAATTGTTCCATAGAGTATTAACTGCCAAACTAAGCCAAAATCGAGCAACCGGTATGCTGAACGAGGGACTTGAGGTCATCCAATGCTAAATTCCGACCAAAATTTTTCGAGGGGGATATTGTTGGTTGCTGACATAAGAGAAATTCAAAATCTGTTCTTGCCTAATGGTGGTCCTCTGATAACTATGTCAATAAATATACCGTGTCAAGGACTAAAAGAAATCATATCTATATGACTTTAATGTAGGGAATCACTATTTTTTCTAATCACTACTATTTTTTGTCTACTATCGTGGTTGCCCTTCTTACCCTTCTTTTGAGTCGTCTTACGTCGTCGTTAAAAATTGAAGTGGTTTTTATTCTCATTTTCAAATTTCTCAAAGTTATTCCTCATGGGATTGCTTCTGGGATTCCTCCTGACGTTTCTTCAGGAATTTATCTATATATTTCAGGGATTCCCTCAAGAATTCCTCCAGGGATTCCCTCAGGATTTTCTCTAGGGGTTCACTCGGGTATTATTCTGGGATTCTTTCAGAAACAACTCCAGGGATTATTCTTAAAAATTACCTGGAATTTATTCATGGATGAAATCCTCCAGGAATTCCTACAAGAATGGTTCAAAAAACTCCCTTTGGTATACCTTTCGAGATAGCTTCCGGGATTCATCCTTCAGTTTCTTCAGGAATTACTTCAGGGATTCCTACAGGAACTGCTTCAGGAATTCCTCTAGGAGCTTCCCAACGAACTCTTCTTAGGATTCCTTTAGGATGTTCCCAAGAATTCCTTCTGCGATTTCTTCAATACTTCCTCCGGAGATTTCTTCAGTAAATCCTTCTTGGATTCCTTCAGACTTGCTTCAGTAATTCTTGCAGTAATTCCTTCAGAGCTTTGTTTAGAAATTCCTCTAAGTCTTCCTCCAGGAACTCCTCCAGGGATTTTTCCGGGAATTCCTTCAGGAAATGCTCCCGGAATTCTTCCAGGGACCCAGGCATTCCTCCAGGAATTGAGTTGTTTAGTTAATAAAATATTGCTATATTCTATAGCCTAATCGAAAGAGCTCATTTATCTGAGTATAACGTGATTTTATTGCGTTCCAGTTCCTTTGTTTTGATGGTTAAATAAACAAAACAGTTTTAATTTCCGTGGATAGACAGTTCAATCGATAAAATGACAGTTCGACCCGAACAAAAATTTTTCTCCATACAAACTTTGAATGCATTTTAAATTAGTTCCCGACCACTAACAATTATGAAATTTTGGATATCGACTAATTTTTGGACGGAGACGGAGATTTCGATTATGTATTATTCCAGATACCCCTAAAGAACCCAATTTCGCAAGAGATTTTGCTAGGACTTGTGTCGGGGATTGCTCCAAGGATTCTCTCAGGAATTTCTCCAGGTTTTTTTTCCTGTTCTGGTTCTTCCAGACGTTTCTCCAGGAATTTCATCAGGGATTTCTCCAGCAATTTCTTTAAGTATTTATCCAGGAATTCTTCTGGGTATTTCTCCAAGAATTCCCCTAGGAAATCCTCTAGGAATTCCTCAATTATTCTCCAGGGATTCTTACTGGAATTCCTCCGGGAATTCAATCTGAGATTCCTCCAGGAATTATTTCAAGGATTGCTCCAGGAATTCATCAAAATGTTTCTCCAGAGATCCCTCCAGGAATTCCTTCAGGAAAATACTGTTAATCCTCCAGATATTCCTCCAGATAATCCTCTAGGGATTCCTCTAGGAATCCCTCTAGAGCATCCTCCAGCCATTCCTCTAGGGAGTCCTCCAGAAATTCTTCTAGGGATTCCTCCAAAAATTTCTTTAGGGATACCTCCAGGAATTCCTTTAGGAATTCCTTCCTTTCTTCTTGGATTCCCAATGGTTCCTCCAGGAATTCCTACATGGATTTTGCCAGGAATCGCTCCAAGGATTTATCTTGATATTTCCCCAGAGTTTTCTCCAGCCATTGCTACAGGATTTCCTACAAAGATTTCTCCAGAAATTCCTTGAGAAATTGCTCCGGTAATTGCTCAAGGATTTTTTCCTGGTATTTCTGCAGGAACTTTTCCAGGGATTCCTCTAGAAATACATCCAAGGATTCCTCTAACGATCTCTCCAAAAATTACTCTAGTTATTAATCTAGTCATTCCTCTAGGAGTTCTTCCAGAAGAACCTCCAGGCATTCCTCCAGGGATTCCTTCAGGAATTTCACAAGAGAATCTTCCAGGGATCGCGGGGCCCGTGGCGTAGTGGGTACACGTTTACTTCATTAGTGGATGGTAATGGGTTTGATTCTTCTCGGTACTGTCAATCTCTTCCCCCCGAGAGCGGCTGACACCTGACCCTCTTCTGAGCTCTAGCCGACGGGAACTTGGATATCAGCTAACGGCAACTCATACTGAATCCCCAATCGTATTGGAAAAGTAGCAAGAGCCATACATCAACATCCTCGTGCTCATCATTCTACCATGGACAGACAGGGTATAAAAGTGACGGCAGCGCTAAGGAAACCAGTTCGATATAGTAGAATGAGAATAGAATACATTTAGGTGCCGTACAAATTGTAAGTGCAGCTGCCAATTGGAATCGCTCACGCAGTGCTCTAGTGGACAAAAGAGCTGTGTATTAGATTAAGTGGTTGAAATCTTCCAGGAATTGTGTCAGGAATTTCTCCAGGGATTCTCCCAGGAATTTTTCAAGTAACTTCTCCAGGGGTTTCTCCAGTTTTTCTTCCAGGAATTGCCCAAAGAATTCATCCAGGTATTTCTCCTGAAGTTCCTCCAGGAATTCCCTAAGAAATTCCTCCAGGCATTCCTTCAGGAATTCGTTCAGAAATTCCTCTATGTCTTCCTCCAAGAAACTTCTGCAGTGATTTTTCCGAGAAGTCCTCCAGGGATTTACCAGGAATTTCTCCAGGGCATGTTCCGGGAATTCTTCCAGGGATTGTTTCAGGAGTTCCTCTAGTGATTCCTTCAGAACTTACTCTCGGGATCACTTCAAAAATTTATTCTGGGATTCGTTTAGGAATTTCATAAATCTCTCCATCATCATCCAAGAATTTCTTCGGGGATGCCTCCAGGAATACCTGAAGACTTTTTGAATTACTTCAAAGATCTATAGAGAAATTTCTCCAGTGATAGGGGTAAGCGGGGCAATATGGACACCCTAAGGTTTTTGCCAACTTTTCCTGGCAAGATGTCAAAAAAGTTTAGTTTTTTGATACATGTATCCTTTTAAAGTCTATTTAGCATCTATTGCATGAGAATGCTCACGAAGAAAAATGATTTATCCACTTCAAAAAATGTTATGAAAAATGTTAGTTTTTCATGACCGTCTTCAAGCATACGGGGCAGAATGGACACCCCCATGGGGCAATATGAACACTATGAGACTTTTACGTATTTCGTACATTATTTACACCTATAAAGTCATTTCATTACAAAACAACTATTATGGATGAATAATACGCCGAAGTAGTTCATTTTTGTTCAGTTAATTTAAATTCAGGCTGTTTTGGATAAAGCTTCGTTTTTGTCGGCATGTACAGCTGTGCCTAGAACCACTATTTTCCACTGCTGTCGTTTTTTGGCCAATTTGTTTCACCCTATGTCTACTATAGTGAACATTTAACCGAAAATATACTGAAGTCGAAGAATTTGGTTGGTTTGTGATTTAGGTTATATTTTTCCCTTTCCGCTTCTTTCAAAAAGGTGAGTGTCCATTTTGCCCCGGCAAAATATTTTTATATTTTTGATATAATAAAGAAGAAAATATAAACATGTTAAGCATGTAGATACAGCAAAACTACTTGCATGTGTTCTAGAAATATCAGGTTTCAATCGACCTGCAATAAATTAATCACTAAATCTTATTTTAGATGGTGTGAAAATTATAATTTCCATGCACAAAAAACGGAGGACGCAACTTTTTCGTGTAAAATCAAGTATAATTTTAATTTTGAATGTTTCTTTCCTGAAACTTCGTTTTAGACAAATGGACTATATTCTCCATTCATCAAAAGTTCAAAAAAGTTCGCATATTTCAAAATATTGAGGGTGTCCATTCTGCCCCGGGTGTCCATAATGCCCCGCCTACCCCTATGTACTGGAATTATTTAAGTTAATTTGAGAGAAATGCATACAGGAGCTAGGAAATTCTCCAAGAAGTCATCCAAGAATTCTTTCACAATTTTCTCCTAGAAATCCTTTGAAAGGCCATCCACGGATTTGTTCAGGAATCCATTCACTAATTCCTTAAGGATTTTCTTGGAAATTCTTGAATTCAAGAATACCTCCTGCAAAAGAATTCATTCAATAATTCGTCCATTGATTCTTTCTGGAATAAATCTTGAGATTATTTTTTCTCCAATCCATGAATTTCTTCAGGAACACCTCCAGAGATTTCTCTAGGAGTTTTTTTGTTCAGGGATGTCTTGAGGGTGTGACTTTAGAAAGTCTTTCGGGGATTCTTCCCAAAAAAAATCCCCTGAAATGCCTCAAGAATTTCCTCCAATGATTGTTTTAGGACTTATCCTAGGGCTAGGTTTCCTTCCAGTATTTCACCAGGAATCACCTTCCAAAAATTGTGTAGGAATTTCTCTACAATTATCCCTTGAAATACCTTCAAGAAGTTACCGAAAATTTTCCAGGGATTCTTCCGGTAAACCCTCCAGCAGTTTTTGTTGGAGTTACCTCAGGGTTTCTATCAAAAATTCTTACAATAATTCATCCGGGAGTTTATCAGATATTTCCCCACCTAGCTAACGCCAAGTTGTATACGATGTTACATAGGCCACATGGAGGCCATATGCGAACATTCTTCCTCGCCTCCACTTTTGCATCCTACGCAACATCATATGCGATCGTCTATTTGCTGGGCATGAATTACCCCGGGAAGACTCTTACGGAATTCTCCCAGAGATTGCTCCTAGAATTTAGCTTCTCGAATGCAGCAGGAATTCCTCTAGGAATTGTTTGTTACATTCCTCTAGACATTCCAGCGATTTGTCCCGTAATTTCTTCAGGTGAGTTAAAGAATTTTACCAAGGATTCCATTATACGAGAGTTTTCCGGAGATTATTCAAGAATTTCACTAAGCATTCTCTTCAGAAATTCCTACAAGGATACATCAAGGGTTTCCTCCAAAGCTTTAATTGTTTTTTTTTTCGGTGATATGAATACTACTCAAAGTAAGAGGGAGTAAGAAAAATAATGAAAGAATACAGTGGATAGATTAGGGTGGCGCAAGCTTGTACGAAAAACCCACATGTCAAAAAGTTCGATTTTTTTTGTCTTGATCTTGATCTAATATTAAGAAAAATGTTTCGTGGTGAAAAATGTACCCCACAAGTAGAACGCAAACATTTCCTTAAAGTAAATTTAGTTCATTTTGCATATTGCTCTGGTCAATCACGGAGAAGCAACTACGAATTGTGCGCTCAACTATGCTCATGCTCATGCTCAATATGACACAAATCGACCAAACGTCCACATCCCACAACCCGGTGTTACATTGTAAACCGCATTATAAACACCAAGCTCCGCCAACCCATCTGTAGCAAATTGACAACAACTGTAGTCTTTTAGAGATGCTGGATTATATGCGTTCCTATATCCTAGGATCAAAATGTCTGCTTCTGTGCCAATCGATACAAAACTATCGCTCCCTGGCAAGGTGTAGTGCAGTAGCCACTTATTGACTTGTTGTTGTTATTATTCTCAAGTGCTCGTAAAAATTATAATGCTGTAATTGAATTTTATGCGATGGTATCCTCCTCTGCCTAACCCGAATGGTTTGCCTGCGTTAAGGTCTGTGGGTGGCGGCAACGCCCACTTAGCAGCAACCGGACGGCCGGGAGAGTAATCTGATGCTTCGGGCTCTGTTAGGACTCGGACTCGGTATTGTTACTGATGCACAGATATCGAAGGCAGGCTTTCAAATGCGTCATCAGTGATTCGTCCTCCAACGAAGCTAATTATAATTTGGTTGTTTTAGAGCTGTAACATTGTTGTGATACAGTTAATTTATTTAAATCAAAGCAAGATACAGAACACAACCATTAGGGGTTTCAGTGTCGATTCAATTTTCAACCAATATCTAAAATCCAATGCATGGCCTTGGTAAGATACTCCTACAAAGTTGAACATGAGCATTTCCAAATAATAATATAAAATAAAGATGTAGCCTATATTGAACTGGAACACAGTAACAGTAATCTTTTGGAATGTAAATGTTGATCCCAAGATTTGTTCAACTGTTTTTAACTTTAACTTTCTTACATAGAATAGGTTTTGTAGAAACAAGGTTTTCAAAAGCATGTCAATTTAAGTGTTCGAAGCCCATTTGTTTTTATTAAAAAAAAAACTTGACCTTAGGAAATGAAACACGAGTTGGTAACAATTAAAATATTTGCCTTGATATATGTTGAGTGTGTATCTACCGTAATCTGAAAGGAAGTTGATAATGTTTCAACAATTATTTTCAATAAAATCAGTTACGATCCGCTTGATACAAAACAAATATTTTTAACGCATGTACCGAAAGGACCTCCATCAAGGTCCGTTAACGAAATTCTTACAAGAATCTATAACATATTGCAATTTTTTTTTCGAAAGGTCAAATTTGAAAACTTTGATGATACTGAATCTGAGAATGGTTTCGAAATCCTTACATGTGGCGTATTTCGTATGTACATAATAAAATGAAGTTTCGCTTGTTACAAAATACCCGCATTAAACGCCTAAAGGTAGGCATTCTATTGTTGAGTGGCGTTTGATTTTGACGAAAAACAAAGAAAATAAATCTATTGAACATACATGCGTAGGTACCATGGTTGATTTGGTTTGTCCATACAAAATGGTCATTGGCCGAACCCCCCCTAATGACCACGTGGTTTATGGACAGCCCCTTACAGCATTTGGACTATTTATGCATATTTTAACGGTTGGGTTCTATGCAGCAATATAAATCATTGTAGCCTAAGGGAGTTAAATGAACTGATGACCGGACTTAAGTTCGTGGAGTAGCTTTTGTCATGAGATTGCAACTCCTGTAGACTACCGAAGGAATTCAGGGATTTTAACTCACCCTGCTACAACAAACCACCAGGTAGATCATTTCCTTTTGAAATGATTCTGCAGTCATAAGTAATCGAGGGGTGTTATTGTTACCAGTAACAACAAACTAAGGCCAATATAGTTTGGCAAATATGGTCTGGGATCATTTGGGCAGGAGCACCTATTTTGGGCACTTGCTGCTATAACTCATTCAATTCCAAACCGATTGACTTGAGATTTTGAATATGGCTAGATACTGTGCCTTTGAGATCGTGTCTCAGAAATCAAGTAGGGTAACTCGCCAATTGTTGAACACTACCCAAATGTTGAACATTTTTTGAAAATG
Organism: Aedes albopictus; assembly: GCF_035046485.1. Taxonomy (NCBI): domain Eukaryota; kingdom Metazoa; phylum Arthropoda; class Insecta; order Diptera; family Culicidae; genus Aedes; species Aedes albopictus. Next base: position 196,279,174 of record NC_085137.1, on the reverse strand, counting down.
TTATTATAAATTTAACTTAAGTAATTTTCCATTAACGTAAACGTATGATCTAGATGCGTATACATGTGTATTGCTCCAATAAAGTTACAAAATTATACATATTTTACGTCAAAAATATCGATTGAAAATTTTGTACCGCTGATGACACGAAAACTGCACAATTCTTAAGATTAATTTTAAGAAATTGCTGTTACGAAATAAGCTTTGCTGGCAAATCGATCACAAATATCAAAGTCACACCATAGTTACAATAACTGGAAGGATGTCCTTCACAGTTTAACATAGTTTAAAATCACATTTTCATTGTGATTTCATTTGAAAAAAAAAATTTCTTATCACACTATCATTATGCAGCTAAGATCCAATTGTTGAACACTAGCATAATCTACGATGTTAGCATGACTGCCAGATATTTTTTTTCACTTAACCTTTTTCAGGGGCGATCCACGGGTTTTCAAAGTATTTCAGGGTCGTTCCAGGGGTAGTCTAGGGCTGAAGGATACCGCGGGCCAAATTTACAATTCGGGATCGACCGTCGGGCCGCATAGAACAAAAACAACAATAATAACCATTTTACAAAACGTTTATTGAAAATCTAAACCGTTCAGAACTTGTGTAAGGGTCAAACTTGCTTCATGTAGTTTTTATTTTTTGTTAAGTGACAAAAATTGACTATAGACTGTTTCAGAAATTATAAATACACTTTGTTTATTAGATTAAATGAACTGTTCTAATGATTTTTACCAACTTCCTTCAGAGTATAGCATATTGTAATCCATATTTTTATATTTCCTTTCAATTGTCTTGATATTTTAAAAAACAGTTGAGTTCTCCAACAAATAACTTAATTTTTCAAATTTGCATTTGCACAAAGGTGTTTTTTAATGATTTCAACATTATTTTCACTAAACACCAAAAATTATCTAAATATTTATCACATTTGCTTTCTCAACAAGTTGTCTCAGGAATGCCTTGATTAAAATTTGGAAAAAATCGATAAAGACATTTCCACAACATGTTTTCGGAGATCAAGTTTCTTATTTTTTTGGGTTTCCTACGGAACATAAGAACTACCGCACAGTTTCTCAGCTTTTCTGAACGCATTTAATCTAAAGAAACTTATTTTTTCAGCTCTTTCGATCCTTCAGATGGCAAAGCTTGTCATACCATAAAAACGAATGCAGTGAGCAGTAATTAAGACATTCGTTTGCTTAACGTTTGTTGCTAGTGGTGTTGTTGGGAAATTTGAAACAAAAAAATTTTTATTCAGGAGGCCCGTAATGGTGGCTCTTGATCAAATATTCCAGTAAAAATTACTCTTACCAATCGAGAAATATCTTTTATTATCGATACAGCAGTTTTTATTGTGTTTGGAAATTAAATGTTTTATCCGTGAGATTTTTTTCTTTTCTACTATGCTACATTTTTTTACCACTTTGTGCAACTTCAATTTTTAATCATCTAGTGTACAGAGCCCTATTTTGGACCTTTTACCAGAAACATCAACAACATTGGTATTATTTGCTTCGTTAGCATGTTTACTATAAGAGCTAGAAGAAACTTTTTTGGATGTTGAGCTCAAATTGAAATGGCAGTTAATCGTTAATGTATTTATAATTTCTGAAACAGTCTATAATAACTGTGGTTTTACAATATATTTAGCAGAACTTAAAGTTTTTTTTGTATTTTAAGGAAAACAAAACACAATTAAGATTCATAGGTTTGCTTTATAAAAATGTTTGAGTTTCATTTTGAAATTCAAACAAACAATTTGGGAGTCGCCCCTATATTGCCTTGAAGCCACTTCAGAAATTTCTCATGCAACTTTTATATGAATTTCTTCTGAATCGCTCCAAAAATGCTGGATCTTCTTTTGAACTTTACTCTGGAGTTGGTCCAGAAGATTTTCAAGCAATTTCTTTAACAGCTTATCTTGAGATAGCTTATTCAGAAAATTTTCTGGAGTTTCTTTTAGTATTTCTAGAATTTTCTTGGAACGCCTCCAAGAACTTTTCGTGGATTTACCTTTGGAATTTCTATGAAGTTACTTCACGAATTTTTCATGAATCTTTTCCAAGAATTTCTTCTAGAATAGCTTCCGGATTTTTCCTGAAGCTTCTTTAGAAATTTTCCTTGAGTTTCTCGAAGATTTCTGTGAAGTATTTCCACAAGTCTCCTCTGGAGTTGCAGCTAAAGATTTTTATTAAAGTCTTTTAAAAATATCTTGAAGTTTTCTATGAACTTCAACATAAATCAGATTGTTTTTATAAATATTTCGCAAAGTGCCTCCAGGGATGCTCCTATGCTGCTATCGAAATTTATCCTAAAGATGCTCCGGATTTTTTCTGCTTGAGATTCTTTACAATTATTTCTGACAGTTTCTTAAAAATTATCTTTTTAGGTTGCTTCAAGATTAATGTTCAGATTTTCCTCAGGCGTTGCTGCAATTGATCCTGGAATCTTGTTTGTAGTTTTCAGAATATATTTTGTTGCTCCAGGAATTTCTTCTAAAGTTGTTTGAGATATTTCAGCTACAGTGGCACCGTGGCACCAGAACTACTTTTTTCGTGACTAGTTTTGTGACTTAACTATACGTCGCCGGAATATTTCGGAATCGTGAGTTCGAATTTTACCGGAACGGATAGTTCTTTTTGTATTTTTAACATTTTATTTGTGATTAAGGGTCAGTCGGTTTTCTCGGTAGAGCCATGCAAGCGCGAGTGTGGAATGCGGAATCAGATAAGCTTGAGAATTTTCGAATGGCAGACAATTTTTAGGTAAGAGTGATGGGGGTGCGAGTGAAAAATCCGGGATCAGAATCGCGCTACAATATTCGTTGGTCAGTCGGTTTCCACGGTAGGGCGATGGAAACGCGAGCACGAAATCCGGGATCAGTGGTCATCGTGATCAAATAAATCATAATCGTGATGAAGACCGCGACGTGTATTTCCATATAACTAGTGGATCATATCACCTAACAGAGGTGGCTCCTAGATCCACACCTTACCCTACCCTACTAACCACCATTCCTTCCCGTGACAACTGTGGGGATGCTGTGGATTCCACGGTTTCTAGTAGCAACGGTTGTCGAACTAACATTCCTTCCCTTTCCTGATGACCGTAAGGACGTGGCCAGCGCCGTTATTGACTTTAAATAGCTGAACTCTCGAATTGTGCACATTGAGAATGGTTAGCTACCCAGACAACACACGATCGCATATGATGTTGAATAGGATGCAAAAGTGGAGGCGATACCCGAGCAGGAGAAAATAGCTGAAGAATACCTAACTCAGGTATGGAAAACCGAATACCCACAACCTGAATGAGGTATTAAGAAGCCCTGCATAAGAGGTAAAATACTCAAAATAATAACTGGTGTGTATTCTGAGCTTAACGCATGAATAATGACATCAGGTATGGCAATACCTAAATAATAATAAGCGATTTTTCCATACAAATAGTGATTTTTCCATAATTGAATAATACCTCAAGCAGTCCTCAACACCAAATCAATAACTCGTTGAGGTATTTTATCATTACCTACAAAATACCTAAATAAGTTATTTTCAATACCTGGATAACCGACCAATACCTTGTCTTGGTATAATACCTGATTTTGGTATGTTCCAGTTATGTGTCAGTTATTTATTCCTGCTCGGGTATACGCACACTTTACACGCGGTTAAATGGAAGCATGTACGCATATGGCCTCCACTTTAGCATCCTATTCAACATCATATAAGACTTTGTGTTAGCTGGGTAGTCCCAAGCTTTCACATTCATTGGCTCTCTGTGCAACTTCGATTGTTCTGGTCAATCACGGAGTAGCAACTACGATGTGTACGGTTATCTTTGCTTTGCTTTGCTTTGCTTTTAACATTTTATTTGTGATTAACACTGTGAAAATTGATCAGCTAAACTTGTTTGTTCGATTTCTTAAGAAACTGAACGAGTTATTCCAAAAAATCGTTCAAAAATTTCTGTACGTTGAAAAGTACTCCGCGGGCCGCATCTCAAGGCTTGGAGGGCCGCATGCGGCCCGCGGGTCGCAGGATGAGCACCACTGGTCTAGGGAGCTGACAGGGTCCCATGCGTTTCCAGTGGTATTTCAGGGGCTGTCGAAGGCGTTCTTTTCTTCTGTCATTTTCGCTTCTAGTCAAATCTTTTCAGCCATTTTTTGCATTTGGTTCTGTTTAAAACGATTTTCAGTCAACTAGAGCTCTCTTCAAATGGGAAGCGACCCAAGTAAAAATTTTGATTTTATCGTAGTTTTTTAGCGATTCAAAAATCCTAACCATAAAACCATTGATGCCGACTTGAAAATACTCTCGAGCTCCTTTATGCCTAGAAAGTCCATGATCTGGCTAGTTGGTCCAGCCTTATTATGATCTACAGGACTTCGTATGCAAACCGGCTTAGGATTTCGGGTTGTATCATAGTTTTATCAACCTTCTAAATAAAACTATATTCTGACTTGTCAAATATTTGTTTTGATTTTTTTTCACTATCAATGTTCGACCGTCAGAATAAATTATGCTTGGTTGTTTATCCAGCCATGAATTGGAAAGATGCCGATTTGGAATTGAGATTTGATTTTCTATTTAATATGTGTTAGGAGACATGCCACGGGAAATTTGTTGTGAATGTGACTGTGATAATGACAAAAAATAAGTGCGCCACACAAACTGTGCATTAATAGGAAGTTAAATGCATTTAACCCTTATGTGGCCGACAGGGTACCCGGGTACCCAGCGCCCATTTAAAAAGCACGGTGTAGAAAAAAGCATGGAATTGGTGGAATTGGGCATGAAAAAGGTTTTTTCAACATAGCGGAGTTTCAAAAACATGATGTAATTTTTCTGAAAACAATATGACGGAAACATGTTGAATCGCGAAACTGGAAGCATTTCCTCACTTTTTGGGTTTTGATTTTTTATTAAATAACGAAGCAATATTTTCATAATCGGTTTTCGTACACATGTAGAGTATGGATCAAGGTATCTTCTGATTTTTTTTTGTAGTGGGAAATGTTTTTCGTTTTTACAAAAACCCATTTTTGAACAAAATTTCACAAAAAATGGTTTCTGCAAAAATGGAAAACATTTGTCAATCTCTCAGACAACAATCGCAAGTGCAAGTTTTATTGAAATGGCTTATAATTAGTGATGAAACCAATTCATGACCACTTGCAAGTCTTTAAATGACGATGTTTATAGCAGAAGTTATATGAAAGTTTTATGGAATGCCAAAGGTGCAAAGTAAAAAACTACCACATAAAACTAGTATAGAACAACCAGCTTTTTCACATGCTCGTATAGAACCAGGATATAACATGAATAAATCTTCAAGGCATGCTGATTGTTACTTGGGGATTCCTTGGGAACGTCCATAAATTACGTCAAGCTTTAAGGGGGGGGGGGGGGGGGGGGGTGGTGAGAGGAGTTCAGCAAAGTGTGACGACCCGAAAAAATCAGAGGTCTCATACAAAAAGTGTGGCATAGAAGGGGGGGGGGGGGGGGGTTAAAATGGACAATTACTCCTCCCGCATTTCAATGAATTGTCACTCAAATGACTAACTGGGCGCAAAACACGAAAAACCCGGAAAAAAATCCGCCAGAGTGAAAAAAATATTGGATGTCGGGTCAAAGTCGGATCAAACTCTATCAAATGTTGGACCACTGTTGGACCCACATCGGATAACTGTTGAGTCTATGTTGGGTTTGGTGCCCAAAATAAAAACAGGTGAATGATAGGTTTATGTCGGGTTATACGTCATCAATTACGAACAAAGCTTCAACCGTTCAACAATTAGCGAGAACCGTCCAACATTAGGATGAGCAAGCTTAACCTTTCAGGACGCGCGCCATCAAGCAACCGAAACTGCACCGCGCTCGCGCTGTATACGATAAGCGAGGTTTTTTGCTAGTGTTGTACTTTTTACAATAGTTCGTGCGCTGAAGGGTTAATAAAGCGTTCAACATTTGGGTTACAGTCTTCCCATACAAATGGTCTATTTTCTCTTAAAAAATGGAATTTAAGAGAATACAAATCCAATCGGCAGTATAAGGAATAAGTAGATCTTCTAGACGTTCACTGGATATTTTTTTACTAAAGTGGAATTATGCACGGAAAAACAAACTAAAACAAAAATGCCAGTACTAACCGTTCAACAATTGGCGAATTACCCTAAATCGGTTTAAAATTGACTGAGTTATAGCAGCAAGTGCCCAAAATAGGTGAAATAGAGAAGATGTTCGGGGACCAAAAAGGGCGACCAGAATATACAAAATGGCGGCCCAAAATTATAGAGTCAAATTTTATCCCTTCCCTGCCATTACTACCGCTTTTATTGTGAGCAAAAATAATGGTATTGAAATTACTAAGCGACTGACGCAAGCTGGCAGGCTTCATTTATGTTTTATCACTGTGTTACGAGCTGCCATCATTCCCCGTAATATTTCATCATTTACGATGCACCATTCTTAATCTGCGAGAAACACGTGTCCTCGCTAAGAAAACAAAACGCCTTCGGGAAATCTAGGAAGCCACTAGAAGTCGTTGCCTTCACCGATTATGTTGCATCACTATGACACGAAGCTGCCAACTGATCGCAAATTAGTTCCATTATTGCATGACGGAATTAGCTCCTTATAAATGGTTGATTGCATTTGGTTTCCTTTCACGCTTTCACTTGCCTTGGGAATATGCCAGTTTTTATTTAATTAGTTTCCGGCGTCATTTAGGCTTGCAAGGATCTTTTCTTTCGATCTATTTTGATTCTAATATAACACTGAATAGCAATGTAATGGATACGTTGCGCCAATCTAGTATATCCATAACCCACAAATGAAACCAAATCCGCAATTCTTTGTTTAGTGAACCAAGTCTGCACGCGTGACTGTAAGTCGCTACGCTGCTGCTGTTTTAACAGGGGGGTCCAACTCGTTTCGATAATTGATAATGATTCCAGTTTATTGGTGGGGATCTCAAGGCTTATCACTCGCACGCAGACCAGACTGGTAAAAACCGATGAAAGTGGCAAAGGGTGAAGTCTATAGGAAAACCATTGACCGTGTTTTTTGATGATGGTAAATCCACGAAGCTTATGTGTGCTAGTACGGCGAAAGATTATCGATGAGGTTTTATTTGAGGTGAGTAATCCTCCCACCTGTGTCGCGTGCGATTGCAATAATTTGAGGAATTTTCCGGTTCGTAAATTATATCTAGACGACAATGATGTACTCGTATATACATCGTTGGAAGAGTGCGTATCCGATTCACATTTAAGCGGAAGTTTGAGGACATATGTATGTGAACGTGTATGTTGCAGTAACCGGAAAACTTATACGTAATAAACATTTTGGCTTCGAGTGGTAGATCTAGGCTAGGTCCTGTGAGTCAGCACAGCTGAAAATGATGTGACGGTATTTATTATGTTAATCTTATCTTTGATCCCGTTGCGCTGGCTGGCTGGCTGCCAAGATGATGGAAGGAGAACGCCTCTGTTTGTGCTACGCCACACGGGGGTTATAATTTAGCGGAAAATCATTTGCAGCTGACTCGCTTAGGTACGTACGTCGAAGGTGGGCGACTTTGGCGATAATTGCTTTTAAGATTGTATTTCAACTAATTACGACTTAGAAAAATAGAGAAGGATATGAATTTGAAAATCTGAATATTTACCAAATGCAAATTAATACAACTCTAACATATCCCTGTTACTTCGATCCATCCTTAAAAGCAAAAACTCAAAACATCGAATGAAATTTTCTTACTTTTTCCTTTGGAATTAAGTTTCTTCATTTTAAACCTTTGCAATTTTTGTGTCGCACTTTTCACTCTGCCCTTTTCTTTTTTTTACTGTATGCGAGCTAATTATTTTTCTGTCCGAGTTCTAGACTCCCTTCTACCCAAGCAGAGGGCATACCTTCAAATACCATGCAAAGAGCAACATGTGGTCTAATACCTAAAATTGATATTGCTGCGTTATTCTGCGAAATGTTATGAGAACATCACAATAACAGTTGGAGGTATTTGAGCAGAGTTTGGTATTGATGTAGTATTTGTTGGTTTAGCAGTGAAAATAACCGAAGAACAAAATTTGCTATTACATCATGAAGTCATAAAAAAATGAAACATTTAATAGCAAGAAATGTTATTAGTTTGTTATTCAATAACTTTGAAAGAACAAAACCAGATCTTGAAATTTTAGGTATGCACTCATTATTGAAATAACAAGACTTGTTATTTTCTAGGTGTTATTTATATAAAAAATTGGTATTCATTTTTGTTATTTTGCTTCTTATTACCACCTAATGAAGGGCATATCAAGGTATGGTAGTATTTAAGATAAATACCGTGATTTCGGGTGAAATTGATCGATGTGGGGGTCATTTTTATTTGTAAAAAATAACGCTCTAAACTTAAAGCAATGTGTGAGAAATGGCCATCATCTGGCTCAAGGGTTATTGAATGATGAGTTTACATGTTTTGTAGCCAATTAGTCGCATATTTCTGTATTAAATTCAATATTTTAAAATATTACGTATATTAGGCGAACTACAAAGACACTTTCAAACTTTTGTTACCGTAGCAGTATCGCACGTGTAATGAATGTTCGAATGAATGTTTCTAGCTGCCAAGCATTCGCTAAATCCGATTTCGTCATTAAAAATTCTATAAATATTCAAATTTATGCATAAAATTATAGTTTTCCGAAGTACAGTGCTGTGATTACATATTAAGTATGGAAATTGCATACTTTCAGGCGTTTTCTTGGCATTTATTTAACTTTAAACTCGAATAATTAAAATTCTAGTAAAGTTGTAAAAGTTTTGCATAGCTTTTTGCATTCTGGGGTGGTTAATTTAGGTGGAAAAAATATTTTCAGGACTTACAAAGGCATTTCACTGGCTGATCAATTTCACCCCGAAAGTAAAATTTTTGATTTTTTATTTCAAATGACATGTATTGTGATAAAATGATTTGTAATAAAAGTTTCAACCTCGTTGACTGATGAATACCGTGGTCGTACTTGTTTCATAAGTTTGAGTTTAACCATATCGTTGAATATTCAAAAATTAGGCACCGAAAACTACGAAAAGTGATCAATTTCACCCGAAATCACGGTACCTTGATATGTTATATACTTGTTATTTTCTTCTGCTCGGGTGCCCATTCCATACAAATGTGGGAAGAAACCTCAAAGTTTGTCCAAGTTTCAGTAATGTTTTAGATTGTAATACCTTGGCTTTGCTGAATCTAAATATATTTAACACTAAAACATTCACTATCTGCATCAGTGTACTGGTTTTCAAGTATAGCAATTGGATTTTATGTGAGTTTGAAAATAGTAAGTAGTTACTAAAAGCGTTTTCATGTATTTTGATATTACTATTAACGAACATGCAATGCTTCAGATTCATTAGCATAATGTATTGAAAAATAATAATTTTGAACGGGGAAAAAATCTTCTCGTTCTGGTGGGATTTAAACCAACAGACTGCGTGAGTCAACCTCATCATAGAGTAGGTAGCAAATCTGTGAAAGAAATCCACGTCACCGGAGAGACTCGATCCCACGACTCTCTGATATGGGGCCCTTAGCTTGTTTACCCTCCAAGCAACGGAACTACTCTCTCGAATGTTTCTCGTATGTTCAACTCAATCTGACTTCCACCATAGCACATGGTTTGCTTTCCACCCGCTTCTGTAAACATGCGTGGGGCATGCATCTAATCCCGTCCTGAGGAATTTTGGATTGCGTAAAGAAGAAAATCACCTGTAGCTTGGTGGTAAAGAAGTGCTTCAATTGTCACCGGAATAGGGTCTGGGACCATTTGGGCAGGAGCACCTATTTTGGACACTTGCTGCTATAACTCAGTCAATTTTGAACCGATTGACTTGATTTTTGAAATTCGATCAGATATTCACATTATCTAGCCATGTTCAGAAATTGAAGTCAATCGATTTGAAATTGACTGAGTTATAGCAGCAAGTGCCCAAAATAGGTGCTCCTGCCCAAATGGTCCCAGACCCTATATAGATTTTTTCTCTCAATTTTGTTCCTAATAATCTGTCCAAGAAACAAGTATTTTTGTTTTGTACCTACACTACCCACCATAAATATGGAATCGCATCATCTAGTATTGCAACGGCAGCCTATTTATTGCACCCATAAACAAATAGAAACGCTCCATACAATATCAAAGAGCGCTCCATAAAGAATAAACTTGTGTTCCATAAAAATGTGCAATACATACATTTATTTGTTCCACATCATTAAGACAAGACATAATCAACAATAGTACGCCACAATACTCGGTTTGTGGCTGCCGCTCTCCATCCTCGGTCACGCCCAATGCTCGCCAAGTCACGCTCCACCTGGTCCGCACATCGTGCTCTCTGCGCTCCACGCCTTCTTGTGCCAACCGGATCCGTTGCAAACACCAGCTTTGCAGGGTTGTTGTCCGGCATTCTTGCAACATGCCCTGCCCACCGTATCCTTCCGGCTTTGGCCACCTTCTGGATGCTGGGTTCGCCGTAAAGTGCAGCGAGCTCGTGGTTCATCCTTCTCCGCCACACACCGCCGAAGATCGTTCTTAGCACGCGTCGCTCGAAAACTCCGAGTGCTTGTAGGTCCTCCTCGAGCATGGTCCATGTCTCGTGCCCGTAGAGGATTACCGGTCTTATTAACGTTTTGTACATGGTGCATTTGGTGCGTGGGTGAATCTTTTTCGACCGCAGTTTCTTCTGGAGCCCGTAGTAGGCCCGACTTCCGCTGATGATGCGCCTCCGAATTTCACGGCTCACGTTGTTGTCAGCCGTCAGTAAGGATCCGAGGTAGACGAATTCCTCCACCACCTCGAAAGTATCCCCGTCTATCGTAGCATTACTACCCAGACGGATCCGGTCGTGTTCGGTTCCGCCTACCAGCATGTACTTTGTTTTTGAGGCATTCACCACCAGTCCGGCCTTTGCTGCTTCGCGTTTCAGGCGGGTGTACAGTTCTGCCACCGTTCCAAATGTTCTAGCGATAATATCCATGTCGTCCGCAAAGCACACAAATTGACCGGATTTTGTGAAAATCGTTCCCCGGCTGTTGAGCCCGGCTCGTCGCATCACACCAGAGCGATATTGAATAGTAGGCATGAGAGTTCGTCACCTTGTCGCAGTCTCCGGCGAGATTCGAATGAACTGGATAGTTCACCCGAAAACCTTACGCAGTTTTGCACACCGTCCATCGTTGCTTTAATAAGTCTAGTCAGCTTCCCAGGAAAGCCGTTTTCGTCCATGATTCTCCATAGCTCTGCGCGGTCGATACTATCGTATGCCGCTTTGAAGTCGATGAACAGGTGGTGCGTTGGGACCTGGTATTCACGGAATTTCTGGAGGATTTGCCGTACGGTAAAGATCTGGTCCGTTGTCGACCGGCCGTCGATGAAGCCGGCTTGATAACATCCCACGAACTCATTTGTTTTAGGTGACAGACGACGGAAGATGATCTGGGATAGCACTTTGTAGGCAGCATTCAAAATTATGATCGCCCTGAAGTTCTCACATTCCAAATGGTCGCCTTTCTTGTGAATGGGGCAGATTACCCCTTCCTTCCACTCCTCCGGTAGCTGTTCGGTTTCCCAGATCCTGACTATCAGCCGATGCAGACAGGTGGCCAACTTTTCTGGGCCCATCTTGATGAGTTCAGCTGCGATACCATCCTTACCAGCTGCTTTGTTGGTTTTGAGCTGGTGAATGGCATCCTTAACTTCCCTCAGCGTGGGAGTTGGTTCATTTCCGTCCTCCGCTGCACTGGCGTCGTCGTTCCTTCCGTTGCCGTGGGCTCCCGTGCCTACGTTCTCCACGCCGTTAAGGTGCTGATCGAAGTGCTGCTTCCACCTTTCGATCACCTCACGTCCGTCCGTCAAGAGGCCTCCGTCTTTATCCCTGCATATTTCGGCTCGCGGCACGAAGCCGTTGCGGGATGCGTTGAGTTTCTGATAGAACTTCCGTGTTTCTTGGGAACGGCACAGCAGTTCCATTTCTTCACACTCCGCTTCTTCCAGGCGGCGCTTTTTCTCCCGAAAGAGGCGGGTCTGCTGTTTCCGCTTCTGTTTGTAACATTCCACGTTCTGTCGAGTCCCTTGCTGCAGCATTACCGCCCTCGCTGCGTTCTTCTCCTCCAAAACCGTTCTGCACTCTTCATCGAACCATTCGTTTCGTCGATTCCGTTCCACGTACCCGATGGTGCTCTCGGATGCGTCGTTGATGGCTGCTTTCACTGTACTCCAGCAGTCCTCTAGAGGGGCCTCATCGAGCTCGCCCTCGTCTGGCAATGTGCAATGTTACCCATAAATAATTGAAAACGTTCCATACTTTATAAAAAATGTACCGGTAAAACATAAAATTTTCTCATTAAAAGTGAAATTTTGCACCTTGTTTTGCACCAATAAATAATACTGAAATGCTCCATAATAAAATACAAATGCTCCATAGAAAAATGAAAATGCTCCATAAAAAAATAAAATTGTACCCATAAAAAATTGAATATTGCTACATAGAAAAATTAAATTGCACCATAAAAAAATGGAATTGCACCATAGAAAATACATAGATGAATTCTCCATAAGTATTATCAAACTGCACCATAGAAAATATGAATTGCTCCATGAAAAATTGAAAATCCTCCATCGATTGCATATTCTCATAATTTAATTCGACAGGGCTGAATTGCTTTACATTGCACTGCTTTAGTGGTGCAAATGTTTGAAGTTATTGAAAATTTTCAATTTTTAATGGAGCAAATTGTATTTTATGTGGTGCAGTTTGATAATACTTATGGAGCATTTGTCTATTTTCTATGGTGCAATTTCAATTTTTTATGGTGCAATTTAATTTTTCCATGGAGCAATATTCAATTTTCTATGGGTACAATTTTATTTTTTTATGGAGCATTTTCATTTTTCTATGGAGCATTTGTATTTTATTATGGAGCATTTCAGTATTATTTATTGGTACTAAATTTCACTTTTAATGAGAAAATTTTATGTTTTACCGGTACATTTTTTATAAAGTATGGAACATTTTCAATTATTTATGGGTAACATTGTACATTTTCATGGAACATATGTTCATTCTTTATGGAGCGCTTTTTGTTTTTCTATGGAGCATTTGCAATTTGTTATGGTTGCAATAACCTTTTGCCGTATTGCAACACCCCAATTGTATATTGCAGCACCTCGAAAAGTTTGGCATCACCTGAAAGAAAACCTGATGATTTACTAAACTATATCTCAAAAACCGTATCCTCTGCAAAGTTTAGACCTTCGGCAAAGTTGTTCTGCAGGTTTATGACCCTCAAATAGTGGAAAGTTTGGTACGTTATTCCACCGCTATGTGGCGCTGGTGTGCATTTAAAACGAAGTACTTTGACATGGTTTATCTCATGATACTGACCACCTAGAAAGTTCGTGTCTTCAGCAAAGTTGTTCGGAAGGTCTATGGCTATCAAATGGTAGTAAGCCTAGTGCGCCTTTGCCGATTTTCGCGGTGTGTACAATGATTGGTTCTCTCAGCAGCTACTTCAGTTCGTGATTCATTCGCCTTCTCCAAGTCCCGTCTTCTACCTACACTCCGCCATACATGGTACGCAGCACCTTCTGTTTGAAACTTTCAAGGGCGCGTTGGTCCTCTGCATATAGAGTCCATGCTTCGTGCCCATAGAAGATTACCGGTCTAAGCAGCGTTTTGTAGATAGTTAATTTCGTGTGACGGCGAACTTTGTTCGATCGTAGAGCTCTGCGGAGTTCAAAGTAACCTCGATTTTGGTCACCAGTGAGCCCATTTACACGAATTCTTCAACTGCCTCAATCTCATCACCGTCAATAGAAAATCGGGGTGGCGAGCGCGGTGATTCCTCTCTGGAACACTTTGCCATCATGTACTTTGTCTTCGATACATTAATGACTAATCCAATTTGCCTGGCTTCATTCTTCAGTCGGACGTACGTTTCTTCCATCGTTTCAAATTTGCGAGCTGTAATATCTATATTATCAGTGAAACCAAGCAGCTGAACGGAATTTGTGAAAATAGTCCACTCGTGTTTATTCCCGATCTCTTTATTACACCCTTTAAAGCAATGTTGAACAGCAAGCACGAAAGACCATCACCTTGCCGTAACCCTCTGCGAGATTCGAAAGGGCTCGAGAGTGTCCTGATACTCGAACAACGCACATCACTCGATCCATCGTCGCCTTGATCAATCGTATCAGTTTATCCGGGAATCCGTATTCGTGCATAACTGGCATAGCTGTTTTCGATCGATTATTTCATACGCCGATGTGAAATCGATGAACTAGTGATGCGTGGGCACTAGGGTGGCCCACACTTATATGAAAAACAAAAATTTCGAAAAATTCCAATTCTTACCTCCTTAATCAGTTGTTTTGAACTCCCAGAAGCTACGTTCAAAATTTGAGCAAAATCGGTTGAGCCTAAGGGGGCGCTCAAAACGCTTGAAGTTTGTATGGGAAAACTTGGCCAAATGTATGCAGAAATTTTAAATTTTCGAATTTTGCCGCTAGGTGGCGCTGTAAGCGTTCAATATTCAAACCCTTCGGTATTATTGTAGGTAACTATATGCCAGAGAACTTTGTCGAAGACCGCTAAGTGATCCGACGGCTGTGAAAAAAGTTATACCCTAGGCAAAGTGAGGCAAAGTATTGAGATTTCATTATTGATATTATTCCTTTACATGTATTGTAAAAATAACAATAAAGTTTATCCTCACTTTTCCTAGTGTAGGGGTGGTGGGGGTAAAGTGGACAATCTAAGCATGTTGGTCGTTTCCCTCGGAAATGCGGCAAAATCCATCTGCTTTTCCGAGTTACATGGAAGGTAATGATATACTCTAAAAATCTTGTAACGAATTGCCTTTAAAAATATTGTTTTCTTTGATTATTTTGTTCACCAAATCGTGCATCAAAATATCGTGAAAAAAATTGGTGGGGGTAAAATGGGCAATCGATGGGGTAAAATGAACAAGTCGTTAAAAGTTATATAACATCATATTGTTTCTATGTTTTTAAATACAAACTATCAAATTTCATACGATTCCATTATTTTGTTGTTTTCAAACTTTTTAATACAAACTTTAAAACACACTTAAAAAATTATTGTAAAAATAGTGTAAAGAATAAGCACTGTTTTGGATGAAAATTATATTTTGTTGGTATAAAATATTTTTTTATAACTTTTTACTTCAACTATCTCACGATAGGTATGACGGCTGTTGATTCTGAAGTTTGCAAAAATAAATATGAAATTTTGGTGAAATTTGAACCGATTGTCCATTTTACCCCCACGGTCTGATTTTGCTAAAATTATTTCCAAAACTTTTTTTTTGCAAAACTTAATTTTTTTTCGGTCAAATATATTCACCTAAGTGGACTTTATTGGTTTGGGGTGTAAAACTTGTTATAATTTGAAAATAACTTACGAGAATACCTTAGCAATTATAAGCAGATTTTACATCATTTCCAATTTTTCACGTGATTTTTAAAGTTTTTGTCACCTTGAAGAGGTTTATTTGATTTTAATGTTCAAGACCAGCAAAAGTATAACGATTCATGCTTAGGCATAAGCTTCAATCGTTGAAACATTTTGAAAAACAATAAAAGCCATGAAACTGTACCCTGTCCATTTTACCCCACCTGTCCACTTTACCCCCACCACAGACGTTGGATCACTTTGCGGTCTTCGACAAAGTTCTCTGGCAGTTACCTACAATAATACCGAAGGGTTTGAATATTGAACGCTTACAGCGCCACCTAGCGGCAAAATTCGAAAACTTAAAATTTCTGCATACATTTGGCCAAGTTTTCCCATACAAACTTCAAGCGTTTTGAGCGCCCCCTTAGGCTCAAACGATTTTGCTCAAATTTTGAACGTAGCTTCTGGGAGTCCAAAACAACTGATTGAGAAGGTAAGACTTGGCATTTTTCGAAATTTTTGTTTTTCATATAAGTGTGGGCCACCTTAGTGGGCACGTTGCATTCGCGGCATTTCTGCAACACCTGGCGGATGGCGAACATCTGGTCCGTTGTAGCGCGTTCACCTATGAATCCATCTTGATATTGCCCCACGAACTTTCTTACAATCGGTGATAGACGGTGGCATAAAACTTGAGAGAGTATCTTGTAGGCAGCGCTCAGTAGTGTGATCGCGCGACAGTTACCGCAATCCAACTTTTCGCCCTTTTTGTAGATGACACACGATACCTTCCATCCACTCCTCCGGTAATACTTCCTCCTCCCAAATCTTGGTAATGACCCAGTATAGTGCTCTCGCAAGTGCTTCCCCACCGTATTTTAGTAACTCACTTTGTAGTTGATCTACCAAGCACCAGCGGCTATGTTGTTTTCAACCTCCTCTTCAATCTCTTGGAGGTCAGGGGCCGCAAGTCTTCCGTCCTGTGCACATAGTCCTAGATCTGTTACCACGCCACTTTCGGTACTTGCAACGTCACCATTGAGTTGCTCATCGTAATGCTGCCGCCACCTCTCGACCACCTCACGTTCGATCGTGAGAATATTCCCGTGATTATCTCGACACATGTCGGCTTGTGGCACAAAGCCTCTGCGCGAGCGGTTCAGCTTCTGGTAGAATTTTCGTGTGTCCTTAGCGCGGTACAGCTCTTCCACCGCTTCGCGATCTCGTTCTTCCTGCTGGCGCTTCTTTATCCGGAAGACTGAGTTCTGCCTGTTCCACGCCTGTTTGTAACGTGCCTCATTCGCTCACGTACGGCGTTGCAGCATTCTCGCCCATGCTGCATTCATGGGCGAAACTACGGATTTTTGCCAGGGGGTGCACTACAAACAAATATTCATTAGTTTATCCATTCATCATTCATCGTCCCATATCTCACAGCAATGCATCAAAATTCTAGGGGGTGCCTGGCACCCCCGGCACGCCCAGTAGTTTCGCCTATGGCTGCATTCTTCTCGTTTTTCAACTGTTCACATTCGCCGTCTTACCAGTCGTTTCTGTAATTCGGAGTCGCGAAGCCTAGAGCTGTAGCCGAGGTACTACCTATGGCGGATCGGATGTCCCTCCAGCCATCTTCAAGTGTAGCTGCGCCCAGCTGCTCTTCCGTTGGTAGGGCCACTGTTTGCTGCTGCGCGTAGTCTTGAGCCACTTCTACGTTACGCAGCTGCTAGATGTTGAGCCGCAGCGTTCGACTTCGACGCGTGGTAATAACTGTCCAAAGTTTTGAGCGCATGCATACAGCGACTAAGTAGTGATCCGAATCTATATTCGCACTGCGGTATGTGCGGACATTTGTTACATCCGAGAAGAATTTACCATCGATTAGAACGTGGTCGATTTGGTTTTCTGATTAATAGGTGGGTGATCTCCAGGTGGCTTTATGGATATCTTTGCGGCTTTTGCACATCCTTGCGTTGATCGACTGCCAACCGATCACACGTTGTCGCATCTTGTCCAACACCATAAATCCTATTCCAAGATTATTGGTGGCACAACTTTGGTAAAAGGTAAGCGCTCGTCCCAACCAACACTGGGACGATCACGCTGATGGGGCTACCGCCTTGGATCTAGCTGGGCGTGATGCAGTATTTCTTACTCAGCCGCTGGATGACGGAACAGACGCTGTTTGAACCGCACCTCCTTGGTGAACAGATGCTCAGGTCGTACCTCCTCAATCTAGCTGAAGTCAGAAGGACAACAGTTTCCAGACTGCACTACCAGCTAAGCACACAACTCTTAACTGGCGGTCTTTCTTTGTCATCGCTTGGCCTGTGAAAGCATGAGGTTGGAATTTGTAAGGGCTAGAGCTACGTTGGATGCTCTTCTTATCGCCTAACCGTCTTGCAGCCGGCGGGAATTAGATAAACAATTCTAAATGTTACCAATCATTTTATGTATGACTACTTTGCACCTAAAAAGCGGAGTTAATATTAAACTTCTATAGATGTGTTATATGGTTTCGATGCGTACCCTATTTATGACTACGGTTTTTCATTGCCAGTGATTTTACGAGAATATACCCAGCCAGCAATTTGGTTTCTATATCGAATTTGCAACTGAAATATGCACACATATATAGCAACAAAGAACTCGTATTCAATGCACGAAACAGGCATATACATACTAAAGTGGAGGCCATATCGAAACATATATACGATTACTGCGATTTCATCCAACATGATTTACGATTTCTCGAAAAAACTCTACGATTTCGCCGATTTTCTCCGTCTAAATATACGATTTGCATGATCTTATTACGATTGAGTGTACCGATATACGACTCAAGATTTTCAAGTAAAAAAAAACAATTGGTGTTCGATGGGAATTGAACTTAGGTCCTTTGATTGATAACTGCGCGTTATCTGTATTGGCTATACTGCCAAGTTGGAAACAGAGAGTTCAAAGTGAATGACATGAAACGAAAAAAAAAAATCACATGATACGGTGCGAGACTTGTGGTGGGAGCGTTGTTGTTGTGCATTGAGTGGCACCAAAAGTGGTGCCGCGCAAGAGGCCCGGAATTGACATCGTTGTTGGAATCTATACATCACTTATTGTAAGTCATCTGCTGTATATACACAGATAAAAATAATTAGATTTACACATCATGTAAACTTCAGTTTAGTCATGTAAAGTTAATGTTATGATGGTTTACATGATATATCATGTAAATTTGTGTTATATGTCATGTAAACACACAGAGTCATGCTAAATTACATGACATATAATGGAAGTTTACATGATAGTTTATGACTTTTACATGATATGTCATGTAAACTTCTGTGATATCCCAAGCTCCAATCATGTGCATCATATGTCACATAATTTTACATTCTTTTTTCGATCTGTGTAAATAGTATGAAAACCTATATATTTGGTTGAAATTATTGCTACCATGATTGGAATGTGTCAACAACAACAAAAATACAAATTTGTGATGAATACCATTTTTTTCTTTTTCTCCATCATACAAATATGTAAACAAAACCATTTAGGTACGATTTCCGAGATTAAGATTCGACTATTAAAAGTGCAGTAACAATCATATGCGACTGTAAAAATCAATATACGATTTCTACGATTTCGTTCACTTCGTATACGACGCAAGTGTGACGCAAACGGTCAATATACAACATTGTTATGGTTGTATACGGTTTCACCGATTTTGATCATACCTTTAGGTAGCAAGCTCGATTTAGCAGATTCTCATACGATGTGAAGCGACGATTTCTTCGATTCAAAGAAATCATATATACGATGCTAGCGAACTTGCAGCTTGACACTAAGAATGTATGTTTTTTTCACGATTCTATCCGACTCTGTGCGATCCTACCAATAGTATCTCGCACCTTTTATGATCGGAGACGACTATATGAAACAAAATCGCAAATTATATTTAATTTGGCATGAAATGCGATTTGACGCAATCATTGTCAACAAATATACATATTATTATACGATTCTGATTCAATATATGAAAATATACGATTTTTTCCACACAATGATTTACGATATGTGGTTGACTGGGATAGAGTATTGTGTTGTTCTTTGCTGTGCATGCATCGCTACTGTAAGGGGTGAGTATCTCAGCTTAACCGATCGCGTTCACTATTGTCTCGAGTGAAAATCAAAACAAAAGATGCGCGGGTGTTTAGTGTTCAGTATTGTGTTATTCTTTGTTGTACATGCGAGTGTCGAGAAATAGTGTCGCACGATTGTATCGTTTTAGTGAAAGGTCGACGGGTGCTCGAATGAATGATTGATGATCGGTGAACAAGCTCTTGTTTTTCTTTGAAAGATGCAGTAAATTTATCTGTTAGTTTAAAATCATATTCAGATATTTACTCAACAACAACTGCAAAGTTCGTCACTTCAAGTGTCGGCCAAATTTTTCAATTAAATTTGTGTTTAAAAAAAAAATCTCCTGCATTTTTATACAGTTCGGCACCTTGCGGTGCTGGCCACACTGACTTGATCCGTAGTTTTTTTTATTCTTAAACACTTAACCTAATTTACAGCTCTATTGTCCACTAGGGCACTACGTGAGCGATTTCAATTGACAGCTGCATCTACAGTATTGTACAACGCCTAGATGTGTTCTATTATTATATTTTATCGAACTGGTTGCCTTTCTGCTGCTTTCACTTTTCTACTCTATACATGGTAGAATGATGAGCACAAGGATGATGGATGGCTGCTGTTCCTTTCCAGTCCGATTGGGGGTCCATTATGAGTAGCAGTTCGCCGATATCCAGGTTTCCAGTTTCCAGGAAAGTTCCGCTTCATTTTTGTAAAAACTAAGTGCATACATACATTATTAATTTAGCCGCACGAAGATCATCAAATTGAATGCGGCTTATGATTTACCTTGGAGTTAGAGAGTGTCCATAAATGACGTAGCATATCAGGGGGAGGGGGAGTAAATAATCGAGCATAAAATGCTACGTCATTTATGAACATTCCCTATGCAGCTTAGTTCAGAATTTTTCACTGTGAATAATCAAAACCCGTGATATTTTTTAAATGCATATTTTTTTATTTTTTTTTTTTTTCAAAAACCTCCATTTACACTTTACAATTCATTTATCCTTTCATGTACTCTCAATTTGAGTCCAGTTTATTTTAATCAACATGTTTTTATTGCTCAAGTAACGAGGCGATTAAAATTTTATTTATACACACATCATCAATCTAATGCGTATTGATTACCGACGTAATGACCGTGCAACATGTGACTCATGAACCTAATCTCTGCTGCACTTTGGCCGACACATTTAGCAAAGACGTTAGCGGAATACAGTCCTCATCCCTACGCATTTCTGATTAACCTCTGGAAAGGAAAGCAATATGCTAAACATTCATCCTGCTCATCTTGTGGGTGTGATGTGCTGCTTTCTATTCAGAATAGTGCTGAGTCACCGGTATAAGACAAGTCAACAAACAACGTGTTGCTTCACTAAACGCCATCGGCTTTTCATTCTGGTTCATTGTTGGGACCAAGAGATGAATCTTTTGATCCAAGCTAATGGTGCAAATGAGCCACACACATGTGATAGAGTTTCGATGCCAGGAAGCTTATTGGAAATCCTTTTTGGAATATTTCGATTCACGCATGTCATACCGAGCGTTCGAGATGCTGTTAATCATAAGACCTACGCATCGTAGACATTTATTAGGTGATGAGAAGTAGCTTCTGATTTAACAGTAGGTCGGCTCCAAAGGCACGTTCTCTTTTATTTAGCTTCTGCTTGAATTTGCAACTATGGTTTTGAAATCTGCATACACAAAGGATAGCATAGCTGGAAAATATGTAATATATGTGTATCAACTAAAACAGGTATGTTAGCTGATGGTTTAGCCGATGGTTGGCTGATAAATCGTCATCTGAAGCATAAAACCCTATGCGCATTAGACATATAAAAATACAATGGCTTCTGTCGAAACCCAGAAGATGAAAATAGTATCAGCTTAAGTTTAAGTATGAAAAGTTTGAAAAATGCCGTTATTGATTGACACCAGCTATACCAGACAAGAGCTATTTTCAGGTGGAACATCATTCAAATTTCCTCCATCGCAATATGCGACGAGTCTTCTCAATCACCATGCAAATATGTTGTTTTTGATGTAGGGCATGCAGTGGAAATTGATGAAGAAAGTTATCCGTATCAACTTGTTTATACTTTTATAATTGACGATAGATGCCGCGTTTGCATAGGGTATCTACAAAGCATAGCGGTAGTGGCATTCGACAACCGATGCAATGTTCTACTTACTTGACTGCACCATTTTAAAAAGATTTATTGTATGGACTTATATTAGTTCCTTTCCGCTATGTTCCACCAATTAGTGCATTAGGATCATAATACCCAATGAAAATCCATTTGAAACGCTGTTACTTTTTTGCTCGCTCTGTACTTTAGAGTTTACCGTCACTAATCGGTCGTGAAATTACCGATCTAAATGGCAATTAACCAATGAAAACAAATCTTTTACACGACTCTTCTCGACAAAACCCAGGAGAGATTGCTTTTTCTTTTCCGATAAGAGAATGGGCAGTTAGGATCCTCTCGAGTTAACTTTTCAATTAACTTTTTTCTCATAATGGGCTCATATTTGTCATAAACTATGAACCTCATTATGTGGAAGTATAACCTAGAATATGCCGAAAAATTTGGTTGAAACCCGCAAAGCGATTCGACGATTGTGAAAAAATATACTCTTTGCATTTGTAGCAAAAAAGTGAGATATTATAAATATCATTCAGTCGACAACGATGGAGCGAGATTGTTGCGACCCACTAGCATGCATATTGAAAAATATTGATTGTCTTTATTAACAAATACATTTTATCGCTTTCATAGATTTATAAACAATATTCAGACTTACAATTTATCATTTTTTTTTAATTTACAGTGTTTTTTTTTGTTCTTTGGAAAACAAAAGTTAGGGCTATGATACAAGAAATCGTTATACGGATTTCTTTATAAACTACGGCAGACTTCCCAGAAGAAACTCTTAAAGGAATCCCATTTATTCTGAAGGTATCCTACAAGCAATTACACTAGATTACAAAATAAAACAAAAGTCGTGAACTTCTGTAAACGACCAAAATTTCTGAAGCACAAAAATTTTTAAGTAGAACAGTTTTTGAGTTTTAGCTTAATATTGAGTTTTACAACTATTTAAACTATGGAATTAACCAAAATTCAAATATCATGCGTTTTGTTCAACCAATTTTAAATGATGATTAACCTGGGCTTGTTAGGGGAATATCTAACTCAATTTTAAATCTTTTTCCATAAATTAAAAACTGAATATACTGAATATAATACCATTTGTTTATCCGAATGTAGGTTTTACCTCAGATTGATGATATTCAAGATATTGGCGAGTTTTAGGGACGATCTCCATAATTTTTAGCAACATTTCCATAAAAAAATGAAGAAATGAATTTTTTTCAATAAGAAAAAAAAAACAATTTAACAATTCTTTCTAATAGTATATTTGACATATCATATGTAGGCGAGTTACAGTAAAACAAATCAGCTAAATCGGAGCATTGATTACGGAGAATGAGATGTGTGAAGTAAGCGACTTTGCTTAAAAATAGAACAAAACTCGATTCCAAATCATCAGTCGAAAAAATTTCCGCTCTACTGTAATTTTTTTCCTTCGCGTTTTTGAACTAAGGGCATGAATCTACACCAAAAATAATCATCTGCTTACCGAGTTCAAAAATGCTGTAAACTAGTATTATTGGTGGATTGCTTGAAAGAACTGTTGCAGGATTCCTAGAAGGAACTTCTTAAGCAATCCCATAAGAGACTTCATAAATATATTCACAAGGAACTTCTAAAGAATTTCCAGAAGGAAGTTCAGGAGTATTCACAGAAACAGTTTCTGGAAGATTTCTGAGGGCGTCCCTTGGAAGAACTCCAAGAATGTACTTCTGGAAAATTATTAGAAGCTACTCTTGAAGGTATCACAAAAGTGACTCTTGCAAAACTTCCAGTTGTAGCTACTGGTGGATTCCTAGAATCCCAGAAGAAACTCTTGGAGGAAACTGGTAGTAAGGAATCATTGGGGAATTCCATATACGTATCTTTATTCGTATTCTGCTACGTACATATATCGAAATAAACTCCTGCGGGGATTCTATTCTATTCTATTCTATTCTAGTCACGGTGCCCCACAGACCATTATTATAAAATAAAAATGTCCATAAAAACTAAGTTCAGGGATCGAATCCTGTTCCCATTCTGCACCTCTGGGCAAATTTTCAAAATAATCTCAAGGAGGAATCTCGAGAAATCTCGATTTGATGTTTTATACTAAGAAATTTTAAAGAAATCCATGTTCAGATTGGATAATATCGCTTCCCGAGCAGAAGGGAATAGCAACAGCATAATAGAATGTGTTATTTTGGAAAAATAACTGAATAACGGAAAGAGTTATTTTCATGTTATTTACATTACATATTCTGTTATGAACTTGTCTGTCATAAGCGGCAAAATAACAAAAATTATAACAAAAAATGTTCCTGGAACAGGGTTGTTAACGTTAATCAACGATTAACGCCGTTGACGTTAATTTCCGCCGAAATCAACGTCAACGGCGTTGCGTTAATTTTTGTAGTAATTAACGTTAACGTCAACGGGATGCGTTAAATCAACGTTAACGAATAGCGTTAATCCAACCGTTAATTACTCACTGTGATATGAAAAAGACACGATAGTGTTGGCTGGCAGTGCCTCCTAAAGGTGCCAGGAAGAATCTTGTTTGTAAAGATTTTTGTGCAGTCATCTGGCCAGGCCGGCGATTTCGGTCTGTGTAGTTTGGATCGGCACGCGTAGTTCGTTCCGAGTTTCTCTGGCCTGATCACTCCCAGCCCTGGTATAGCCCAAGCAACACACATGTTATAATAGAGTTACGACAGCGCAAGTTTTGGTTGTATAGAAGTTTATTTTACGTAATTCGTCAACGGGATGCGTTAAATCAACGTTAACGAATAGCGTTAATCCAACCGTTAATTACTCACTGTGATATGAAAAAGACACGATAGTGTTGGCTGGCAGTGCCTCCTAAAGGTGCCAGGAAGAATCTTGTTTGTAAAGATTTTTGTGCAGTCATCTGGCCAGGCCGGCGATTTCGGTCTGTGTAGTTTGGATCGGCACGCGTAGTTCGTTCCGAGTTTCTCTGGCCTGATCACTCCCAGCCCTGGTATAGCCCAAGCAACACACATGTTATAATAGAGTTACGACAGCGCAAGTTTTGGTTGTATAGAAGTTTATTTTACGTAATTCTAACATTGTGTTGAAATAACGTAAAATAAACTTCTATACAACCAAAACCTGCGCTGTCGTAACTTGTATATAACATGTGTGTTGCTTGGGAGATAGACCTGGCGTAATAAATCAATAACATACTTTCCACGGCTAAGGGCCTGGGAATCCTTTTGGTGGTAAACTCACTCTGCTGACGATAGATATCGGTTCACTGTTTAGCTAGTCACGCTGCATCTTTGAGATGAGAGCTTATTCTTATTTTGTATTTACTATGAAATAAGTTATTTCATTTTTATTTTATTTTGGGCTAACGAAGGAGGTAGATTCGAGCTTGATGCACTGTTTTTTTTTCTATCGCAGTAGACATGTCAAAAATGCATATTTTTTTTCACTGACTTTTGGTAACTCAATCGCGTTTCTCAAAAACAAAGATTGGTTTGTGAAGTGGACATGTCTCAGGTGGACATCTAACTAAACTAGAAATTCGAGCGGATCAAGTTTGTTGAAATGCAAGATTCAAAATGAAGAAACCCGTTTCTCCACAAATTCAAGAGTGAATAGAACCATTATTGGAACGATTGGGATTTCGAAGAAAAAACATACATCGGTGAGAGTTTTGTTTCAACCCCAATATTCTAATATTTAGAAAAAATGATGGAGTACAAAGTGAGTAGTCATGTTACCTACCATGGAAATGATGACCAATGAGTATTTTTTATCGGTAAAGCCTTCAGTACACGCTTTGCCAAGTGTGCAAACTTTTCCGCACGCATCAACCAACATCAAATCAAACGCTTGACATTTCCGATGTTTTGTCAATGTTGCGACCGCTGTTGGCCTGCTGGGTTATGCGTGCGGAAAAATTTGCACACTTGGCAAAGCGTGTACTTAAGGCTAAAGTATTTAAAGAGGTCATTCTCTATAGTTTGTGTTTATTGCAGTTGTTTCACAATACGCTCATCAATTATGCTTTTAAACTGATCAGGCACGCTGTAATATCGTCAACCGACTCGTTACGCATCAGATAGCGCCCACATTAGTGGACAAATAACTCTTCGCGCACTAGGCAAAGTTCCAAATAGTCGCTTAAAGAGTTGCCACATATAATGTTGGGTTAGCAATAATGGTGCACGGGAGCATATGACTGGTCAAATAAATGCATAATTTGACGTTGCTTATTGTGACTACTAGAAATAAACACAATTTGAAAAATTCTTAAACTTAAGGTCCCATTAGACATGACAAATATTTGGCCAAACAAACCCAACAAATGACCAACACAATGTAAATCATGGCAACCTCGGATGAATGTCGGACTACAATGGCAAATATTTGTCATTGTGACAAACAGTCTAATGGCCCCTTTAACCTAGAAAGCAAATATTTACGAAATTCCTTGTGAATGTCAATGTCATGATTTTTTAGAGACAAAAATAAATGCCAACAGTGGTAGCAAATTCAACAGAAATTAGCCCACATTTTTGCTGATTTCATCATGCTCTCTAGTATTTTTTTCAACAATATTTTTGAAACATCTCCAAACATTTCCGGTGAGTCCAGGAAATTTTCGTAAAGGAAATTTCCTCGACCTCGAGAGAAGCTTTGTGCCTATCAGTATCGGTCAAATTGCACAATTAACGTAAAAATCAACGGAGTCGTTAACGTTAATTCAACGCTCAGCGTTAACGTTAACGTTGATCAACGGCCCTGAAAAATCAACGCAAAAAACGTTAATCGTTGCAATTAACGTTAACGAGTTAACGTAACGGCGTTAATCGTTGATTAACGTTAACAACCCTGTCCTGGAAGACCTGTTTAATAACATGTTTTGTTAGTTTCAATAACAACTTAATAACAGCAAATTTTTAAAATATTTCAATAACAAATTTTGATATGAATAAGTTATTGATAACAATCTGAAAACAAAATTTGCTTTTTTCTGTTGCGGATAGGAACTTCTCCAAAGTCCCATATGAATTCAATGGGATACGCAACAATAGGATCTATTGTTAAGTGTTTCAATCATAATTGGGACGCAATTGTTGTCCCATGCGATTTATTATCGAAAACAGAGAGAAACATCAGTAGGTCGGCTCCAGAGCCACGTTGATCCAAAATGTGTCATAAAATGGCTAACACTCTATTACACTCTCTATATTCGTATTCATACCTAACTGAAACTGGGACAAAAAAAAACAGGTATACTTTTCAAAGTGCTTATAAAACAAAAGGCTGATAAGTTGGCTCTGTCATCGTTAAAACGTAATGTCAGAAAGAAGAGGAACTGATGACAAAATAATATTTTCTCTTACAGTTCCTCACGGAATGATGTGAACAACGAAAATCTCGAATGGTGTAGTTCTGATTGCAAAGCTAGTTATGTTGTAATATTAATGATCAAATATTTTTACAGTCTCAATGACACAATAATAACTGAACTTGTGCTACAACAAAACATGTTATTGAAATGTAATTTAAAGAAAATATACCAAGAGCACGATCATAACAAAATAAGATTGCCCAACAGAACATGTTATGGAACGGTGATGACTTAATAAGTTAATAATAACAAACCGAGATATAAAAACAGGTTTTGTGATTCCGTTGTTATTATTTTGATATTTTCCTCTGCTCGGGTTACACAGCCAGTATTGAAAAACATCCTGGAAATATCTAAACTTCTTTTGATATTTTATTGTCAGCATGTCAGAGACGTGACACAAATATTAAAATGGCCAGGCCCACTATGCCGACTAATGGATTGGAAGATAATTCAAAAAGTTAAGGCAATCAGGTTATCTACTTATGCATAACATGATTGACAAACCTTTTTGAATTAAATGGAGGCAGAAACGGGGACAACCGTACCAACCGTCTCGTTTTAGGGGAATGGTGTTTGATCATAAAATCGCTGGCAGTGGTGCTGCTAAGAAGGTTAATGCACACTTCGTTTTAGTTGGCGTCATCAAAGCCTCGGCTAAAGCGTCTTTGATCATGAAACAAAAAAAGTATAATGCTCCCTTTCCAGAATGTACAGGAAAATAGGACTATATAGTAAGCACAGCAAAAATACGAAATTGCTACAAATATGCCATTCTTTCAGAAACATTTAAAATGTTAATTTCCGAAAGTCATTCCATAAAACATGATATCAATCTAGCGAATATCGCAACGAACCACAATTGCAACATGGAACCGGTTTTTCTATCCAAACAATGATTATTGAATACATATATGAAATGGTTGAACAAATATTAATATTTTGCATACCTTCCATGCTAGCAAAGAATAAGAATATCAAGAATGCCCACTACGCTGATGCTCAGGGTGACACTACTGCAGCGCTATCTGCGGCTGAAAGTTCAACCTTCATGCGGTAGTGTGTGTTACTGATAAGTATGCGGATACCAAAACGTACGCACACCACATTCTCTTATGACAAATCACGAACACTGTAACAATAAGCTTCCACCTTGAAACGCTTAGAGAGCGCCACTTGTCTTATCGCTTGACATTTACATAAAAAAAGGCAAGATATTCTTAGATGCTAGTCTACATAGGAAACCAAATACATAAGTAAATAAACGATGGTAGTGATTCTTGTAGCAGTAGAGTTCGCCGAGTACGATTCGACATCAAGAAAACAACGTGGTATGGCTTCAAAACAAAATGAATTTTCTCGGTACTTTGCGGTCTTAAAATTAGTCTATGATGTCACGCTTGTCTGTGTTGAATATACGCTACTTGCAAAAGATGCTCGTCATTTCCGCACGACGCACACACTTGTTCCTGATTACCGATCAACACATCATGATGTATATGAACTGACGGATTTATGCTTTGAATTAAAAAAAAAAAAAAAATAATTCTCCCACCAAATTTCCTTAGTATGTAGTTGTACCCTTCACGACCAGGAGAATGTTGCTTCTTTCTTCATGAGCTATCAGTAGTATAACAAGCGGCGTGCCTGACATCTATCCAACCAACGTATTTTGGACACTTCCATTTGTTTTTGCCGTAAGTGTCCAAAAAATATTGACTCGTTGCTGTGTCCAAAATACATTGGATCCCCTATTTGGTGAATGCAACTCGTGCAGAATGATTTTCGCAATGAATTCTTGGTGAAATTCCTGCAAGCGTTCCCGATGAAACTCCAGAGGAAATTTCAAAAAGGTACACCTGGGTTAATCCAAGAAGGAACTCCTGAAGAATTCTCAGGGCAAATGCCGCATAGCGGTAAAGTCTCACAAAAAATAAAGCCTGTATCCGCAATAATCGGGACACAGAAGTACGGCTGTAACTCTATAGTGAATCGGTAAAATTAGCCGAAAAATTGACTGCGAACTCTTTGGTATATGTTTATTATTTGTGCCGAATTTCATAAAAATCGATGCGTTACTTTTAACTGGAGATGAAAAACAAACAGACGTGGTTTTAAGCATTTTATACAATCATGGCCAATTTTTATTCGCAGCATAGATGTTTCTTCGACGCTACAGCTAAAAGTTCTGTGATGATAATTTTGAAATTTCGTTTGCAGTTATGATACTTATAGAACCACAAAATTTCATCCACTTTGATCAATTGGTTAGAAAGCTACTGGTGTTGATAGGGGTGAGTGTTACTGATATTTTTTGTGTTTTTCATGTGCTTTGTTTGCCTATTCATAACTTTTGAACTTCTCTGCCAATTTTCATGAAATTTTCACAGAAGGTAGTTGAATATGTGTATATTATGCCTGCAAAATGTAATGATTACACAGCGCAACATTTTTTTGTCTCAATAACAAACTTA
Organism: Aedes albopictus; assembly: GCF_035046485.1. NCBI lineage: Eukaryota > Metazoa > Arthropoda > Insecta > Diptera > Culicidae > Aedes > Aedes albopictus. The sequence continues at coordinate 196,249,554 of NC_085137.1, read as the reverse complement.
TGTGTCTCCGGAGGATTTTGGGTCGCTGAATCCGAATCCGGGCTCAGATTTGCTCCAACACGTCACAATTTTAAGCTATACCCCAATTTATAGGGCAAAATATGCGATTTTGGTCTTTTTTGACTGCAAGCCATTAAGCATGGAAATATATTTTTTAAGCAATCAAAAGGTTAATTGGTCAATTAACATCTAAATTAATGACTCATGCAAAATATTTCATTTTACCCAATCAAATTTGATAGATCTAAGCATTTTATGTTAGTATGAAAACTTGCATACAACTTTTGGAGGGTGACTTGTATGGGAAACATCGTACCTAACATAAATCGCTTAAAACTTTCAAATTCGATTTGGTAAAATGAAATATTCTGCATGAGTCGTTAATTTAGATGTTAATTGACCAATTAACCTTTTGATTGCTTAAAAAAATATTTCCAAGCATAATGGCATGCAGTCAAAAAAGCCCAAAATCGCATATTTTGCCCTATAAATTGAGGTATAGCTCAAAATTGTGACGTGTTAGAGCAAATCTGAGCCCGGATTCGGATTCAGCGGCCCAAAAACCTTCGGAGACACATAAGTTTGCTCTTGAGACAAAAAAATGTTGCGCTGTGTTATTATAAAACTAGCTGTCCCGGCAAACTTTGTCTTGCCAGGTTGCAGTGGTTTGACAACTGTGGAGGTCATTTTAGCACAGCACTCTAGATTGGTTTCATTTCGATCCTGTTGAATTTCTTCTCCATTCATGAAAAATCATTACTTTCACAGTTTTTCTACTTTTTAGTTGATTTTCGTAACTTTTTATTACATATAAACACAACCACCACGAATACGAATCGAACCGTGCAAGAGTCATGCTGATCAGTTCAGCCGTTCGTGACTTTTGTTGCCTCAAAGGGAATTCAAACTCATTTTTATATATATAGATAAAAATGTCCATAAAAACTAAGTTCGGGGATCGAATCCTGGTGCCATTCTGCACCTCTGGGCAAATTTTTAAAATAATCTCTAGGAGGAATCTCGAGAAATCTCGATTTGATGTTTTATACTAAGAAATTTTAAAGAAATCCATGTTCAGATTGGATAATATCGCTTGCACAGCCAGTATTGAAAAGCATCCTGGAAATATCTAAACTTCTTTTGATATTTTGTTGTCAGCATTGATATTTGCAGCATGTCAGAGACGTGACACAAATATTAAAATGGCCTGGTCCACTGTGCAGACTAATGGATTGGAATATATTTCAAAAAGTTAGGGCAATCAGGTTATCTACTTATGCATAACATGATTGACAAACCTTTTTGAATTGAATGGAGGCAGAAACGGGGACAACCGTACCAACCGTCTCGTTTTAGGGGAATGGTGTTTGATCATAAAATCGCTGGCAGTGGTGCTGCTAAGAAGGTTAATGCACACTTCGTTTTAGTTGGCGTCATCAAAGCCTCGGCTAAAGCGTCTTTGATCATGAAACAAAAAAAGTATAATGCTCCCTTTCCCGAATGTACAGGAAAAAAGGACTATATAGTAAGCACAACAAAAATACGAAATTGCTACAAATATGCCATTCTTTCAGAAACATTTAAAATGTTAATTTCCGAAAGTCATATCATAAAACATGATATCAATCTAGCGAATATCGCAACGAACCACAATTGCAACATGGAACCGGTTTTTCTATCCAAACAATGATTATTGAATACATATATGAAATGGTTGAACAAATACGTAATATTTTGCAAACCTTCCATGCTAGCAAAGAATAAGAATATCAAGAATTCCCACTACGCTGATGCTCAGGGTGACACTACTGCAGCGCTATCTGCGGCTGAAAGTTCAACCTTCATGCGGTAGTGTGTGTTACTGATAAGTATGCGGATACCAAAACGTACGCACACCACATTCTCTTATGACAAATCACGAACACTGTTACAGGAAGCTTCCACCTTGAAACGCTTAGAGAGCGCCACTTGTCTTATCGCTTGACATTTACATAAAAAAGGCAAGATATTCTTAGATGCTAGTCTACATAGGAAACTAAATACATAAGTAAATAAACGATGGTAGTGATTCTTGTAGTAGAGTTCGCCGCGTACGATTCGACATCAAGAAAACAACGTGGTATGGCTTCAAAACAAAATGAATTTTCTCGGTGCTTTGCGGTCTTAAAATTAGTCTATGGTGTCACGCTTGTCTGTGTTGAATATACGCTACTTGCAAAAGATGCCCGTCATTTCCGCACGACGCACACACTTGTTCCTGATTGCCGATCAACACATCATGATGTATATGAACTGACGGATTTATGCTTTGAATTAAAAAAAAAAATGGAATTCTCCCACCAAATTTCCTTAGTATGTAGTTGTACCCTTCACGACCAGGAGAATGTTGCTTCTTTCTTCATGAGCTATCAGTAGTATAACAAGCGGCGTGCCTGACATCTATCCAACCAACGTATTTTGGACACAGCATTACGTCAATATATTTTGGACACTTCCATTTGTTTTTGCCGTAAGTGTCCAAAAAATATTGACTCGTTGCTGTGTCCAAAATACATTGGATCCCCTATTTGGTGAATGCAACTCGTGCAGAATGATTTTCGCAATGAATTCTTGGTGAAATTCCTGCAAGAGTTCCCGAAGAAACTCCAGAGGAAATTTCAAAAAGGTACACCTGGGTTAATCCAAGAAGGAACTCCTGAAGAATTCTCAGGGCAAATGCCGCATAGCGGTAAAGTCTCACAAAAAATAAAGCCTGTATCCGCAATAATCGGGACACAGAAGTACGGCTGTAACTCTATAGTGAATCGGTAAAATTAGCCGAATAATTGACTGCGAACTCTTTGGTATATGTTTATTATTTGTGCCAAATTTCATAAAAATCGATGCGTTACTTTTAACTGGAGATGAAAAACAAACAGACGTGGTTTTAAGCATTTTGTACAATCATGGCCAATTTTTATTCGCAGCATAGATGCTTCTTTGACGCTACAGCTAAAAGTTCTGTGATGATAATTTTGAAATTTCGTTTGCAGTTATGATACTTATAGAACCACTTTCTAGCAAAATTTCATCCACTTTGATCAATTGGTTTGAAAGCTATTGGTGTTGATAGGGGTGAGTCTTAGTGATTTTTTTGTGTATTTCATGTGCTATGTTTGCCTATTCTTAACTTTTGAATTTCTCTGCCAATTTTTATGAAATTTTCACAGAAGGTAGTTGAATATGTGTATATTATGCCTGCAAAATGTAATGATTATTGGTATAGTACTATGAATAGCACAATCGAAACAACAAAGTATGCTGACTAATTGCTGTCTGAAGGGCATAAATCACGTTCAGTCTCAATATATGTTTCAACTATAAAATTGTTGATAATGCATCGATTTTTTTTTTTAAATTTTGCCTGTGCAATAAGTGTAGATTGAGAGGTTTGTGTTCTAAATTTCAGCCATTTCCTTTGCCAAATTAAAAAATTCAATGGCGCACATCCCACTTTTTCATTGCTTCAACAAAAAGTGTAGCACCGATTCACATGGAATTTTGTGGGTGCAATGAACACATCTTAAGATGCTAGTAGGTCAAATTTGAGCAATTTTAATAACCTCTTCTAGAGTTACAGCTGTATTCCTGTGCATTATTGCGGATACAGGCTTTAAAATCTCAGGGATCAGAACTTAAATTATAGAAAAGTGGAATAGTACGAGCATACTAAGAGAGATACCCGAAGAAAATTCTTGGGGAAGCTCAAGTTATGGAGAAGTTCCAAGTGATTGTATAGAAAAATCCTTGAGAATTCCTGAAAAAAAAAAACAGAACAAACTTCCAAAGGAATCTGTGATAATACTTGTGGAGAAATGCCTTCCGAAAGGATATCTAAGATATAGAAACCATGTTCCGAGAGGTCGATTATTCCAGAAAGTGTGTCATTTTTGATAACGTCGATCCGGGTACTTTAACTGTAATATGCGTCACTCTTGCGTTCAATGAAAAACAGACAGAAACTTTTAGTTCTTTTTGAAATGATCGAACACGAATGCCACAGGAGTGGAAAAGTGTCGTTAATAAATAATAATAAAAATAATAATATTGTAATGATGCAAAAAGTTTTGTTAAAGAGCATTATTCCGTTTTTGTCAACTGAAAATCGTGATCCGAGCTGACAAAAACGGATTATACAGATGACAACAGAATCATGACAAAAATATAGCAAAACTTGTTCCATGTAATCTATAAGAAATATAACAAATTGTATTGTAATTTGTTTGGCGTTTTTAGAGTAAGCACAAAATTTTTGTACTATTTTTTTCAATAATTTTTTTAAGCGTATTATTCTATTTTTAGAAAAAGTAAGTTACATACAAAATAGTTTCCAGTACGTAACAAATTTTCAAATCCGAACGGGGTTTGGACCAAGACACCTACCACCGCATAAGTACAGGACTAGAGCCTTCGGGCTTTTAACCTTTCAACCTTCTTTCTTTCGACATTTTGTCCTAGTTTTTTTTTTATTTCGTCATTTCGACCTTCTGACCCTTCGAACTTTTTCCTTTTTTCGACCTTTCCAGTGGCCTTGCACTTTATGACCTTTCAATCTTCGACCTTTGGTCATAGATCCCTATTTAGTAAGCTAAATCATGAACGGATGAAACGATCAGCATGATTCTTGGTCAGTTTTTTATATATTTTTTTAAATTTTCATTCGTCCTTTTTAAAAGGTAGGTGAGAAAAATAGTTATGCGAAATGCAGAGCCTGAAAAAAATCTCATTGAAATTGGAAAATATTGAGCTCACTTAGACTGCAGAAAGGATTCTGCAAATGTTAAGTAAAAAATGCATTAATATTTCAAAATATAATTCTGTTTTAGTAAAACTTATCATCCCAAGTAACCAGTAAGCATTTAAAACAGCATTCCTTCAGCATTATAGTAGCCTTTACGACAAGGCGTTTAATGCTAATTAGTCGTATTTGCGCCTATAGTGCTACCTCACTGCAGGTTTTGGCAAAATAACGGGCTGTCTTAGTGCTATCCCTTCAGGAACGTCGTGACGAAATGTCAAAGAAGCGTAACGCCTTGTCGAGCAAAAAAAAACAAAAATAGATTGACGTCTGCTTTTCGTTCTCTCAGTATGCTTCCCCGCTTCATCGTCCTTCTATATTCCAGCCGGTGCTAGGTGGTACTTTTTTGCTGGTTTTTGTAGTGATGTAGGTTTGAACTTACGATCCGGAGATTGATTAATCATATCTGCTTCGGATTCTGTTGCTCCTGATCCACGATGCTAAAGCTGTCCCGGTGGCGTGCGTTGATTTAATCGCCAATATAAAGAATGATTCGATAACAGCTTCAGATTCAACATCCAAAACTTGTTTTCATTGATATATTTCATTGTGGTAGAGCATTACGATCCCTTCTTTTAAATATCTGTGGAATATGATTGTTTCTTCCCTCTTTCAAACAATCCTATGATCCACCAAAGCATCCACCTATTCGGCACATATTTTCCGGCGAAATGATAAATAATTCTCGGATACTTATTCAAAACGACGTATCAACATAGGATTTGCGTGTATTATACGTCGTTTTGAAAAAGTATCCGAGAATTGGTGATTTTTTGATGGACAAGTTCCCAATCCAATCCAGCTGCAGTAATGTTTTCTTTGGTGCTTTTGGATGAGTAGGGGAAAATGAAGAAACAAATAAGATGCACAAATTTGTAAACAGAAGCATAGGCTCTGTAAGAAAGACAAAATGTGTTGCCAAATGCGTAACATATCTCCCAACCTTTTTGCTCCTAGCATTTAAAGAGCAGTTGAAAAGCATTCTGTATGCTCCCAAGTGAAACCACTTCAAGCAGTTGAAATGCTAATTAACAGCCAAAAGCTTTTGAGCAGCACAGCTTATGCTAACTCAAGGCAGCTATGCATTCGAACTGCTTATGTAGGGCAGCAAGCAGTTTAAATGCGTTATACGGGCTGATACACGGCTTATTCAAATGCTTAGTGGTTACCTGGGATGTTGTGCTGACATAGTAAGTCTGCTTGACCAGCCCTTCCCTTACGAAAATCTGTCTACGCACTTGGTTCAGTGCTCAATAGAACTTTTACAACCTTTCTTTTGACATTTTTGCTTTCATGTATCGTGTAGCAGACATTAACGCGCTCGATGCCCAGAAAAATCAAGACTGTTTTTATTACGCCAAGAGCATGAACCATACTACGAATTAGATCCTCTCACCCTCAGTTTGACTTTGCCAAATACTTGCACATCATCCTGCTGATAATGAAAATAATATTTTATTGGTTCCTAACTGATATTATCAATTTCTCGTCATCGATCCTCCCTTGTGTTATACAGAATGTGTATTGAGTATTCAAAATATTTTTTTTTGGTTAAAATCCGTAATGAACGGCTACATCTAACTACATCTACACACCAAACGCTTTCAGCAATACAACAACAATGTGAACAACCATTGCTAAATTTTGCCGAGCTGAAAGGTCTAGCAAATTCTTTTGCAGAACTTTCAGTAAAGTTTGCTGAATTTCAGCAAAACATTACTGGTGATCAGCAGAGTTTACTGAACAAATCAGCAAATTTTGCTGAATTGCTGCATCTCGGCAAATTTATGTCAAATTTGTAAGTTTTATAAATTCGTGAATTACGGAGGTGGGTCAATATTTTGGGAAATGCATTTTTTCTCTCACAAAAAGTTCATAAAGCTATAACTTTTCATAGAGCGAATCAAAAATGCTTAAATTTTGACTATTTATCAACCTGTTATGTGTGCATCATTGATATAAATTTGTGCTCGAATAGTTAATCTTTCGCGAAGCTAGAAGCGTTCTCATAAAACACTATTTTTAGATAACTGATTTTTGAACTTTCTACCTTTCTACCTTTTTGGATATTTCTCGAAAAAACTGCTAGTTTTTTTTTACATCAATGTCATTTCATATTAGTTTTGATATCTAAAGATTTTCTACTTCTGTTTCCAAGATACTTAAATAAGATATATTAAAGCCTATTTGAATTCGAGGAAGACCATTTTAGAAGATTATCTTTTGTGTGTTGTTGCAAATTTGACTTATTTTGCTCTATATGGGTGAAAACGTCAAACCGGTATAAATCTATTTGCCATGAGAGAATATTACATTTTATAACTTCGTGTCAAGTTTCTATATACAGTTAGGTGGGGCAAAAGTTCGACCCTAGTTGAAAATTAAATATTTTTCATAAAACCAAATCAGATAAAAATAAATGAAATCCGTTAGGTGATTCTACCATCCATGAACTAAAACTTTGCTAAATAAAGTTACGTCGAATGTCTTTTCAATTTTAAGTTAACACGTTTTGTAAGTATACATAGAGTAAAGTGGGGCAAAAGTTCGAGTGGGGCAAGAGTTTCTTTTGAAGTTTTTGAGCTCAATTCGAATTATTTCTTTCGTGTGTCAAGGTTGTTCGAACCCTTTTTGAAAAAGAGTCTTTCATTCCAAAAATTATGAAAATTGATCAATATTTCGAGAAGTTACGACAAAATGTTGGTTTTTGATCAAAAAATTGTAACATGCGATGGCCCTTCCAACGCATGGAATGAAATTTTAATGAAATCGAATTCAATATTTTATTTTGGGGCGTAACTAGGTATATTTTGAAGATGCTCTAGTATGTATAACTTTTTGCAAAAAAGATTTGGAAATCGTATTTGACACATAGTGGGGCAAAAGTTCGAGTCATGTGGCAACTTTAGGTATAAACCTAAAATTCTTCAAAATGTACATATTATCTCTAAGAGTGATAGAACTAGTGAGAAAATTCGATTTAAGTTGAAAAAAAATGTTGTTTTACCTGAATTTGGAAGAAAACTACTAATTTTTGGTGTAGTAAATTTAACTGATTTGGGTAAAATCCAAATCGAATTTTAAAGTGTATTCCAGTTCTAACATCAAATATTAAGTGGTTTCAGGTATTCCTATTACCAAAGTGTCAAAATAGTGTGCTACGGTTAGCGAAATTCCACAAACATTAGAATCGAACTTTTGCCCCAGTGGTGGGGCAAGAGTTCGAATAAAACACACTCATACAAAAAGTGTTGTAACTCAAAATTGAAAAGACATTTGGCGTAACTTTGTTCAGCAAAATTTTAGCTATTGGATGGTAGAATCACCACATGGTATTTATTTATTAAAATCTGCTTCGATTTTTTGAAATAGGTTGAATTATCAACTAAGGTCGAACTTTTGCCCCACCTTACTCTAAGTTCAATTCGAACTCTTGCCCCACCGCTGGCTGGGGCAAAAGTTCGAATCTAGTGTTTGTTGAGCTTGGCTAACTGGAACACCATGTTTTGATACTTTTGTAATAGGAATACCTGAACCCAATTAACATTTGATGTTTGGATGTGGAATACACTTTAAGATTCGACTTAGGTTTTACCCAAATTAGGGTTAAATAAAGCACACCAAAACTTTTTTCGTCAAACGGCAATTTTTTATAACTTTGATCGAGTTATCTCACTTGTTTTCTTATTTTTAAAGACATGTACCTATATATAGAAGAATTTTAGGTTTTTACCTGAAGTTTCCACATGACCCGAGCTCTTGTCCCGCAATTCAAACTTTTGCCCCACTATGTGTAAAATATGATTTCCAAAGCTTTTTTGCAAAAAGTTATGCATGCCAAAGCATCTTCAAAATATACCTAGTTACGACTCGAAATAAAATACCGAATAAGGATTCATTGCAATTCTATTCCATGTGTCAAAAGTTCCATCGCAAAAACCAACATTTATTCATATCTTAATCAATTTTCATATTTTTTGTAGTGCAAGACTCTCATTCGAAAGGTTTCGAAAAACCTTGACACCCGAAAGTAATAATTTGAATTGAGCTAAAAAATTTCAAAAGAAACACTTGCCCCACTTTACTCTATTGCTATTGAACACCCTAATTTTCATTAAATTTGATTCACTGGTTTCGGACATATGACAGTTCACAAATTAGTTGTCTTAAAAATAGCGGTTTACGAGAACGGTTCTGGTTTCGTGAAAGATTATTCAATCGAGCACAAATTTGTATCAATGAGGCACATATAATAGATTGACAAATAGTCAAAATTTGATATATTTTTATGCACTCTATGAAAAATAGAAGCTTGTTGAACTTTTTGTGAGAAAAAAAAAGTTGGCCACCCCCTGTATATGAAATTACGATCGTTTTTGGATTCATCGAGTTTTACACCTCCCTGTGTACACTTATTAAATATTCTTCAATCTACTACTGTGTCTTTAAAGCCATATAAAATGCAGACAACAAACTGATCATGCAAATTAAAAACTGGAAAGTGAAAACCAACACATTCTAATCAAAACACGCTCCAACTCTATGACCAGTCCACGAATAACACCTACATCAAAGTAGTGCTAGTAGGTATGCTGGTTCCAAACTGTATTCCCTATATCTAACCCGATATCCATCTGCTACAAATTGTGCTTCACACCGGAAAAAAAAAACGTACGAAAGAAATAGCTTTTGACTTCTGCTGCTTTGCTCCACGCCGGCAACGATCGACCATCCACCACCCACCCCCATCATCATCATCGCCGTCATCATCACCGTCGTCCGTTTTCATCCTGCCACCCGCCCACTAGCCCTCCTCGGGAAAACATGCGTGCGAGCGAGCGAACGAGCGCGCGAGGGGCGACAATTTGGCTTAGGTTTATTTTCCCCCCAGTGCAGTGCCCGTCAGTGGTAGTGTGGCATGGCCAGGCAGAACAAGGTATAAATATTGAAGCTTTCTTGTGCCACCGCTCACAACGCGACTAACCTCTTATCGGTGAGAAAGTGGCGGCGAAAGCGCAACAAGTGTGTTCTTCTTCGTTTTTGGGGTTATAATTTTCCACCCAGGATCGAACGGGGATCAGTTTTCCTCCGGTGTTGGTCTCGTCTTGGTTGGTTGGTTCTGCTCTCCCGCTCGAGTGGGGTTTGTGGTCAGCGAGTGAAGAAATTCGCGAAGCAGCTAGTGCTCTACAGTGTGGTTGGCTAATTGAATCGGTTTCCTGAGTAGTGCGTCCGTTGGTTGGTTGCCAGAAAGTGTCCTGCGGAAAGAACACCGAGAGTGCCAGTTTGGAGGAATTATTTGCCGGTTCATCTCGTCGCAGCCAGATCAGCCAGCTACCCGTGCATCATCACAGCCGCAAAGTGAAGTGAGTACGCTTTTGGAAATGAGTGTTGAGATTGGTAATTAAGAATTAATTGAATGTCATAACGAGCGGTGGATGGCGGGGTCATGATGGATTGTGTTGCAGTTTTGGAATTGGAAAAAGGCAAAATGCAAAAGGTTAAGCGGGCTATTTGAGATTGACAGGATGCCATTCCTAGCTTTGGATGCAAATTTTATACATTTTAGCAAAAGTAGTTTTCAAAAAGCAGAAAAGTGAAAGGGTGCAGTGGGTCTAATTTGAAGTGAAATTTATAAAACGACAGTTATTTCGACAGAAAAAAGTTGGATGAACGATAAAGTAACGACATAATATTATAAGCCGTATGTTTCGGAACGAGAGTTATATAAATCAAATCAAGCTCATTTGAATACGCCATTACATGGTTCATCTCGTAAAATTAGATTTTGCTATCAGTGCATTAAAAGTCATGATCGCGATGTAGCGGAACAACTTGGAGCGGAAATACACCCAAGCGAAGGATTTTCGGCACATGATGTCTTTGACTATGTATTTGGTGAAATGATTAGAGCACATACCCATCACGCTGAGAACCTTGGATGGAATCCCACTCCCAATAAAGTTACAAAATGAGGGTTCTTACTTCGAAAGGGAAGTAAAGTCGTGAGTCCCGAGGTGAATTTGCCTCGCTTTAGTAATCTCGCTAATGAAGATAAAAAAAACTAAACGTATTATTTGTCAAGAATGTGGGAGTTCGCCACTCATCTGCAAAGGATAGACGCCATAAACTAACTGTTTAGTTTAAAGTCTACAGATTTTGCGTCTTTGGCATTTTGATAAAATAAACTACTGTTTCAGAAATAAAAATTTGTAAACATAGTTTTTTTAAGTTTATCTAGTTCAATACTATAGTGCTGGAAATATATTGTTATGCAGATATGTCCAACAAGAAGTTTTTTACAGGAGCTGATTGAATATTACTATTAAATTTGAAAGACAAAACAGTATGTTATTTTCAAATATATTTATTTCAAGTGGCGGTTTTACGCTTCGTAAAACCGCCACTTGAAATTTTCAGCAAATCTAAAGCAATAGTAGGAGATTAGAAGGTCTTGCTCGGGATTTCCCAGGATAAAATATGAGAAATTCCAAGATTTAAAAACCCAAATTAATCCACCTAGTGGTGATAGTGCCTTTCTCGTCGAATATGTTCTTACAATCTTTCCGTCGACGAACAGTGTATCAAACAATTGTCCGTACAGCAAATTTTTTGCCAAAATAATTGTTCATTCAAATGTTAATAACTTTTTTATGCGTCAATCAAAAACGCTGAAATTTTGACCAATCATGGATCATATATTGAAGCTCCATTAGTAAAATTTTGAGCGAGATCGAATAAGTTTTCTGAAAGTTATAGAACTTTTAGTAAAACTTATAAGATGTTTGAACACATTTTAAAACATTATATCTCAATATGTACTCGATGAATTTTTTTCATTTTTTTTTGTGTTACATCTTATAACTATGGCTTTCTTATGCAGCCATGTTTGGGGTTTTATATTCACTACAAACAATATGAAAAATGTGCGTATGTAGTTGACGATGTTTTAAAATTTACCATATTTTGCACATATAATCTGCCAAACGTTTTCCACCAATAAAAGTGCATTAACTGAACGAAGTTTAGTAGGTCCTGTATAAAAATAAATCATTAAGAGAGTTTAAAAAAGTTGAAAACACTTGGCACTTTTATTGATCAAAATATGATAAATTTGCAAATGACACTCTGAACATATACAGATTTTTCATATTTTTTATAGTGAATATAAAACCTTAAGCGAAGCTGCATATGAAAGCCTTAGGTATAAGCTGTAACACGAAAAATATTGAAAAAGTTTCATCAAGTACATATTAAGATAAAATGTTTTAAAAATGTAATCAATAATTTTATAAATTTTACTAAAAGTTCTATAACTTTCAGAAAACTTATCCGATTTCGCTCAAAATTTTACCAATGGAGCTTTAATATATGGGTTATAATTGGTCAAAATTTCAGCGTATTTGATTGACGTATAAAAAAGTTATAATCATTTAAATGAAAGATTATTTTGACCAAAAAATTGCTGTACGGACAATTGTTTGATACACTGTAAGTCAAAGTGTTCCTGAATCCGGATATATTTGAAGTAAAGAAAGCATTTTATCAAAGCCATTTTTGAATTGACTTACAACTTTTTGATGGCACATAGTCCGACGTTATGTTCAACGTATAAGCAGGGCTGAATAATATCAGACTTCTCAGTTGACTATTTGAACACCTTCAATAACACTGGAGGCTGATCAATATCAAGACGATACTAACAAGCTAAGATATAACTTTTTACACAATCACAGATAAATTTGCGGTCTTCGACAAAATTTTTTCTGCATATTTTAGGCTATGTTTCAATGATAGGGGTATTAGGGGCATAATGGACACCCTAAGCAAATGAGCACGTTAGACCTGTATAACAGAGAAAAACCTAACATATTATCAGTTGGCTTACAACTTTAACTTGTTTCATACGTATTTCAATCATTTACAGGTTGTAGAATGTCTTTATTGTGAAGAAATAATGAATTGTAAACCGTGTGTTTTTAAGGGCTGGCAGGAAAGGTACGGGGCGAAATGGACACCCATCGGGACATAATGGACACCCCTGCATATTTTAATCTAATTATTTGATTACATCGACCAGTTAAGCAAATTGCCTACGAAGATCAATACCACAGGCATAATACTCCATCTACACACTAAGATCAGCTCGGTATGTTCCCCATCTTTTTACTGAGTTCTCAACAGCAGATTTAACTCGGTACGCTCGGTTATTTATTTTGCGGATATTCTGTAAATGAGTTACCGAGCTCAGCTCACAAACTGTCAAAAGTTACTGAAGCACGGTAAATATCGTTACTGGTGAACGGTAAATACGATTACCGAGTGTACCGAAATAAATCTGCTGTTGAAAACTCAGTAAAAAGATGGAAAAAATACTGAACTCAGTGAAAAAATTACTGAGCTGGAACATCTGAATCTTAGTGTGTAAGACGAGTTTACATAACATCAAAGTTAATTAAATAAATTTAAGACTAAAAAAATCGGATTGATTTTTTCAAACTCTCTTAAATGCCTAACAGTATGCAATGGACGTGCATCCATTCGTAATTGTCAGTGTTCATTTCGCCCCGAATCGACTACAACATTAAAATTGCTATTTTGAGTAAATTCTGATCAAAAATAAAATACTTCATCCATTGCTAAATCTCCACATACATGTAGATAAGGTAACAATTCACTTGTTTTTATGGTGGACACACTCAAACACTGGTAATACCTTATTTGCTGCTCCTTCGAAATTATAAGAATTTCACCATATGAAAAACATATTTCAATTTCAATGATATTTTGGTTATTTTGTAGAGATATAAATTGAACTTTTGCAAAATAGAGCAATTACTTGTTCCTTTACACTAATGCATTAAAAGTTCAACATAAAAGTCAGCGGTTTCGGCAAAAACAGGGGTGTCCATTTCACCCCGGGTGTCCATTATGCCCCTAATCCCCCTAGTTGAAAATAAGAACGATAGGTATTGAGTATAGTGAGACGTCTGTTTGTATGTGGGTTTAATTTGTCAAGATTTTTCTCTCTTGCACATATTTATCGCTTGCAACTTTCGTAGTTCCGGCGAAGCATCAAATGCTGGTTGTGCAATGCTACTGGTAGTCTCTAATGTGGTATAAGCCTATTTTCTAGTTTGTCGTTACTCGGGTTATTGAAAAAGCCGTGATGTGATGTCGCATGGTACATTTGGTTACTTTCGATGCAGTAACAGAACAGGTTCCGGAGCACTACCGGGTCTCCCAAATATAGTCTGAGACTATTTCATTGCTAACGTTCATTACGTTACCTAAAAAAAAAAACGATTTGATTTATCTCATGCGTGGGTATAGATCACTTTTACATCCACTTCCAGTGGGGCACTAGCGTGGTTCAAAAAATCGATTTTGCTCCACACCGCTTATTCGATTTATAACCAGATTCTATGCCTTCTCCCGAAATTTGAGCTGAATTTGTTGAAAATTGAGAGTGCACAAGCCCTTCGAAGTTTGTATGGGAATTAGTATGGGAAAAGGACGTTTTTCATTCAATTGACTGTACCATTTCCCCAAGTGCCCTATAGTGTTAGTTGACCCTTGGTACTCCTAGGCTACTCTATCAGCTACAACTTTGCCGAAGACCACATTCAAATCGGAGGCCTCATTAATTAGTTATCGATTTTTGACCAGCAGCAGAAACTTTAACAGTGATCGTTCAGCTTCCCAGCAGGCAACATTGCTGCACATGGCGCCAAAGATAGCACACATAAATCATGGCTACTATGTTTCAAGGCAAATTGCAGTGATGCCTATCGAATAGTGTAATCATCATGATCAAAGATTTTCCTTCTGGATAAAAATCAATAACTAATTATTGAGGCGTCCGATTTGAATATGGTCGTCGGCAAAGTTGTAGCTGATAGAGTAGCCTAGGAGTACCAAGAATCAACTAACACTATAGGGCACTTGGGGAAATGCTACGGTCAATTGAATGAAAAACGTCCTTTTCCCATACTAATTCCCATACAAACTTCGTAGGGCTTGTGCACTCTCAATTTTCAGCCAATTCAGCTCAAATTTCGGGAGAAGGCATAGATTCTGATTACAAATCGAATAATCGGTGTGGAGCAAAATCGATTTTTTGAACCACGCTATGGGGCACCCAGAACTGGTTTCGGACACTACCGGTTGTCTAAAATATGGTCTTACGGATTGATCATCGTGTTATCAAAAAAGCTGCTATTTGATGTACTGTCAAACCCCGCGTATTCATCACTCTTCAATACGACACTTTTTAATTCGTACCCCGCACATTCGACATTTGTCGAATTACAGAATGATCAAATGCCACAGTGTAACACACTGTAAATACAAATGATCCGATATTGTGATGCTACTCACACCCGCAGCGGATCCTCGTGCAGCTTCTACTTCTAGAAGTTTAAATTTGGTGCTATCCGACACCTGATCAACCGCAGTGAACTTTGGAAGCCAACAATCGTTAATGAACAAGCTATCAATTCGTATCATCTCCATATCTGTAGGATTTGTGTTCAAAAACAAATCCTACAATGTAAACAAAAACTAAAATAGAGTTAGTTTATCGAATTAAAAGTTTACTCAGGTTATTTGACAGCAATCATTTCGAATTAGCTTGGTTTTATGGTACCACACGCATGGGGTTGGTTCAATTTCGCATTTTACCACTTTCCAAGTCACTTTCGGTTCACATTTTACCACTTGCCGATTGTCCCTGATGTGGTCTTAGTCTAGTTTCTGATTAACAATTTATCAGTTTTCCTAGGAAGTCGCGAATTGATGTACCGCATGCATGGGTGTGGTTCATTTGTGCATTTTGCCAGTTCCGGCGAGACACTCAAAACTGGTTCCGGAACACTACTGGTAGTCTTAAATGTGGCGAGAGACTATTTTCTTGCTGCTGCTAATGTGTCACATTTATGGGTTTGGTTCTCCTTTACATTTGACCACTTCCGATGGCGCACCCGTAATCGGTTGTGGAATACTACCGGTTGTCCCAAATATGGCCGGAAACTTTTTTTGCCAAATCAAGATGCCTAAAAATCCGCGATTTCATGTGTCGCATTCATGGGTTTGGTTCACTTTTTTATTTGGCCATTTCCGGCGGGGCACCCGGAATCGGTTCCGGATCACTATCGGCTCAGATATGTTCTGAGAATATTTTCCTGTTTACTGTTCATAAGGATATCAAAAAAGCCACTATTTGATATGTCGCATGCATGGGTTTGGTTAACTTTTATACCTAGCCACCTCCGACGGGATATCTCGAACCTGTTCCGGAGCACTACTGGTTCCGATATGGTCTGAGAATGCTTTCCTGCTTACTGTTCATCAGTTTATCGTAAAAGCCGCGGTATGATATGTCGCAGGCATGGTTTTAGTTCAATTTTATATTTGACAGGACACCCGGAACTGGTTCTGGAACACAACCGGTCCAAATAAAATATGGTCTCAGAATACTTTCCTGCTTACCGTTCATCAGGATATCAAAAAAGCCACTATTTGATGTGTCACATGCATGGGTTTGGTTAACTTTTATACTTGACCACCTCCAGCGGAACATCTGGAACCGGTTCCGGAATACTACCGGTTCCGATATGATCTGAGAATGTTTTCCTTCTTACTGTTCATCAGGTTATCGAAAAAGCCTCGGTTTGATATGTCGCATGCATGGGTTTAGTTCACTTTTATGTTTAGTCGCTTCCGGCGGGACACCCGGAACCGGTTCCGGGACAGATTCCGGGGTTCAGATATGGTCTGAGACCATTTTTCTGCTTACCGTTCATCAAGTAATCGAAAATGCCGTAGTTTGATGTGTCGCATGGATGGGTTTGTAGCGTTTCCATATCTGACCCCTTCTAGGGGTACCGGTCCGGAACACCTAAATGGCCATAACTCCGGAACGGCTGGACCGATCCGAACCATTTTCAATAGGAAACAATGGGACCAGATTCCGCGTCGAATGAACCGTCGGTCATTAAAAGCGGTTGAAGTTTACTGCCAAAAAGTGATGTGAGTTTTTTTTGTACACACACACATACACACACACACATACACACATACATACTCACACACAGACATCACCTCAATTCGTCGAGCTGAGTTGATTGGTATATGTGACTCGACCCTCCGAGCCTCCTATCAAAAAGTCATTTTTGGAGTGAACATATAGCCTTTCCAGTACCGTAAACCGGGATCAATTTGATCTCCGGGTCGAAATTGATCAGACGATTTTCCGTTAGATAAAACATACTTCAAATAGTTTCCAAGCAAATATCGTTTAGTATCGGTTCCCAAATGCACGATAGATGAAAGGAAATTACTTAAAATATGCTAAACCTAACCGAAAAACGTGTGATCAATTTCGACCCGAAGATCAATTTGATCCCGGTTTACAATACACTTGGTATACGAGAAAGGCAAAAACTTCCCGAAACCTGGGAAGTTTAATTGAAATTCCTGGGGTTTTCCGAAAATTTCAAACATGGCAAAAGTGTGTTCTACTAAACTTTTGCCAATCAATGGATTTTTTAAATAAATGTTTCTGTTTTTGCATTCGATTCTACACTATTTGACACTACCCAGATCGAAAAAAAATGTAAACTTCTGTGACATATGATGCACATAATTGGAGCGTGGGATGTCACAGAAGTTTACATGACGTTTAATGTAAAATCCATGAAATATCATGTAAACTTCCATTATATGTCATGTAATTCAGCATGACTTTGAGTGTTTAACATGACATATAATACAAATTTATATAATATATCATGTAAATCATAATAACACTAAGTTAACATGACGTGCAAGTCTCATTATTTTTATCTGTGTACCCGATAATCATATTTTTCATCATAAATCAAGTATTTGATTAAAATTCTTGCAAACACTGATTTTTGATCGAAAAGAAATTGCATTCCGAGGATTTTTAAGCTTTACAAGGTTGTTCTGATAGTATTCCTGGAATATATGGCCATATATTCCTTGCCACATTTTAAACAGCAGAATTTGATGCCCATTTTTTTTTTTGACGAAACAAGTTAAATAACTTCAGATGAAACTTTTTTTGATTTCCATAGCCACATCTAACAGGTGTTTTTAGAAAATCTAGATTCTTAAAGCACTTCAGGCATAATTTCATATATTTCTGGAGAAAGCCCTTAAAAATTATGCATTGGTACTTCCAAGGTGATTACTTCACGCATTTTCAACAGAATTATAGTGAGAAGTTGCTCATACAAATCTGAGTGGAATCATTCACAGAAAAATAAAATGACATAAGTGAAAAGTTGGGGTCTCCAGTTAGCCTAGTGGTTAAGGCTATGGATCGCCAATCCGGAGACGGCGGGTTCGATTCCCGTTCCGGTCGGGAAAATTTTCTCGACTCCCTGGGCATAGTGTATCATTGTACTTGCCTCACAATATACAAATTCATGCAATGGCAGGCAAAGAAAGCCCTTCAATTAATAACTGTGGAAATGCTCAAAGAACACTAAGTTGAAGCGAGGCAGGCCAAGTCCCAGTGGGGACGTCGAGCCATAAAGAAGAAGAAGAAGAAGTGAAAAGTTCCTAGCAAATTATCTGCAGGAATATATACTGTAATCTCTGAAATATTTGGCGTTGTCGTGAAGTTATTCTGACGAAATTCCTCGAAACATTTACTCTTGAAGTCGAGGTGTAATGTTTTGCAGAACTTATGGACATATTGTGGGTAAAGTTCAATAACGAAATTTCAAGAGCATATATAATATCAGCGTTACACGGCAAAGCTGGAGGTTTGTTCATGAAATTCATGAAGTCATCTATGTATTACTAGAATAAGATTCTTTGAAGATTTTTTTCAAAAGATTTTCGAAGAAACCTTTAGAAGCTACCATTAGAAAGTTTTACATCAATCTTCCTACTTTTCCCATCAAAACTCCACTTAAGAAATTCGCAAATTTATTTTAATATCAAAATGGGACCATGTATTGGTATGCGAAAACAGGCTACGATGGGGGAAAGGGTGTGGAAATCGGCCAAAAATGCTACGTCATTTGTGGGTGCTTCCTAAGAGACATTAAATAAATTCTCAAGGAACTCTATTGAGCCCGAGTTTGAGCATTTATTATTTTTTTTCCTCTAGAAATGTAAACATCGTAAGAATTCACATTACAACTGACGACAACTTCTCTTGGAATTTCATCTAGAACATTGTCA
Source organism: Aedes albopictus (assembly GCF_035046485.1). Classification (NCBI taxonomy): domain Eukaryota; kingdom Metazoa; phylum Arthropoda; class Insecta; order Diptera; family Culicidae; genus Aedes; species Aedes albopictus. The sequence goes on along the minus strand of NC_085137.1, from coordinate 196,230,500 downwards.
AGCCTTACATGCCTAAACTAGTTCAACATTATTGAGGTTTTCGCAAGAAATTTCTTCAGAATAGTAGTTTACGCAACAAGGTGCAGAATGACGATTTTTACAGCACGAGTCGTACATTTGTCCAACGAGGCTTGCCGAGTAATGGTTCATGACGCAACGCAAATCAGTGCTGTAATGAACCATTACAGCACTGTTAATTTAGTGTGGGAAAGTAGGCCTTTTCCAGTTAGATTTGCGTGAGGTAAAACAGCCTATTACGATGAGAAATTGCAAAAAAAAACTCTTTATAAGCTTAGCCAAAACCTTCGATCAGTACTCCCTTCAAGTTTTTCAATTGCCTTTACACAATCAAATGCCTCACTAGATGAATTTACTCATATATCTAGAGTCCATGCTACCTTATAGTCGCCAAGACTAAGGTCTTTCTGGGCCCGCTTTAAAAAAGTCCCAGCCACGCCAATGTCTCAATCATCTATTGAAAAAAAGGATGAATTTGGGAGCATGAATTTAAAGGGGTACTTTTTTTTATCACTGTTCGGAACATAAACCACTGCGACCAACAGTTGATCTATTGTAGTATGCATATCCCGTGTCCTTTGTTTAGTGCATGTCGTGTTATTTTATCACTATTCCCAAGTAACACACTTGTTACAGAAGCGTAACGGCAGCACAGGTTTTTATTGCGCAGAAGTCACTGTAACTTAATCGAAGTAAGTCACAGTGACTCCTGCGTTACCAAAACCTGCGCTGCCGTTACTCTTCTGTGACAAGTTTATTACTTGGGTTGAGAAGTTTTTGATCGGTTTTGTTACAGTATTAATTGTTAGCATAATCGCAAATTAGTATTATGATCGATAGGTTCCGCTTTTAACACGCTAATTGCTCAGTCAAAATCGAATTCCTTAACAAAAAAGTCAAGAAATGATACCGCTAATGACCATGTATCGGAACCCTAGTCCTTTCTGTTCCAAACCAGTGAAAACCGAATAAAAGATTAGGAATACAAACCCATTTTTCCTTGTTTCAAGATCCATCTCGGCCAGAACCAAACCGCGACCTATCATTTTTAACAAGGTATGAAATGTAATAAGGACCAAAATTTTTCTTTTAATTAGGGGAGATCGGGGCATAATGGACACCCGGGGCGAAATGGACACCCATATTTTTTGCCGAAACCGTTGACTTTTATGTTAAGCCTTTAATGCATAAGTGTAAAAGAACAAGTCAGTGTTCTATTTTTCAAAAGTACCAATTATATTCCTCCAAAATAACCATATGGTGAAATTCTTATGATTTCGAAGCAGCAGCAAATAAGGTATTACGAGCATTTGAGTGTCTCCATCATAAAAACAAGTCAATTGTTACCTTATCTGCATGTACACGGAGATTTAGCAATGGTTGAAGTATTTTATTTTTGATCAGAATTTTCTCAAAATAGCTGAATGAAATACGTTGGAAGCAACCCAAGCAACACACATGTTATAACAGAGTTACGACAGCGCTGAGGGAGCTGTTGATAATTCATCTCATAATTCAATAGCAACGGCCATGATGAAACGAGGTTTCAATAAATGTGTTGTTGATTGGATTAATGAAATGTTAGCCAAAAGGGAGATATCAGCAAACCTTGGAAGCTCCTCTATATCTGTTAGAGCAGTGAAAGGGTGCCCACAAGGAGGCGTCTTATCACCTCTTCTGTGGTCTTTGATAGTTGATGATCTTCTGAAAAACTTAGAATCACAGGGATTTGAAATAATTGGTTTCGCAGACGATATAGTCATAATAGTGCGTGGGAAATATGACCAAATCATCGCAAACAGAATGCAAACTGCTCTAAATTGTATCTCATCGTGGTGTGATAGGGAAGGATTGAATGTAAATCCTTCAAAAACTACTATTGTACCATTTACAAAGAGGAGAAAATTTTCTATAAATAATTTATACCTGAAAGGCATATCTGTAGATCTTTCAAATACAGTCAAGTACCTCGGAGTAGTCCTTGACAGCAAACTGAATTGGAATTCACACCTAGAGCAGATAATCACAAAAGCGACAAATGCTCTTTGGATAAGCAAAAAAACATTTGGTAAGCAGTGGGGATTGAAACCGAAAATGATTTATTGGATCTTTTCGGCAATCGTGAGACCCAGGATTACCTATGCCTCACTGATCTGGTGGCAGAAAACCACAGAATCCGTCGCTCAGAGAAAACTAGGAAGATTACAAAGACTAGCGACTCTCTCAATAACTGGAGCATTGAGAAGCACTCCTTCATTGGCATTGGATGCTTTATTACACATGCTTCCATTACATCAATTTATACAATTTGAAGCTGAAAAGAGCGCTCTAAGAATCAAAAGATCTACGAACCTCTTGGAAGGTGACCTTAATGGGCATCTTAGTATTCTAAAAACTTTTGGCATAAACTCCATAGTTATGAACAACGAAGACTGGATGGAGAAAAAGTACAATTTTGACCGTATGTTTAAAGTTTATGACCCTGATCGAAGTTCGTGGCGAGTCGGTGGTCCAGAATTTCGACCAGGATCGATTATTTTTTATACAGACGGTTCAAAATTGAACAACAAAGTGGGAGCAGGAGTAACTGGCCCAGGGATAAACCTGTCGATACCCATGGGAAAGTATCCAACTGTATTCCAGGCAGAAATTCAAGCAATTTTAGAATGCTCTAATATATGTTTGCAAAGAAATTATAGGCATTCAAATATATGCATATTGTCTGACAGTCAAGCAGCACTAAATGCTTTGAAGTCAGCGGTATGTACATCAAAACATGTTTGGGAGTGCATTAAATCACTTCAAGATCTGTCCTGTCGTAATCAGGTCAACTTATATTGGGTTCCTGGCCATTGTGGAATTGATGGAAATGAAAGAGCCGATGAATTAGCAAGGCTTGGATCATCTCTTCAGTTCATAGGGCCCGAACCTTTTTTGTGGGCTATCTGCCTGTGCTTTGCGAATGGAGTTCAAAATAAGAGAACACTCGAAAGTGACGAACAATTGGAAAAACACTTGTATAGCAAGACAAGCAAGGCGATTTATTATTCCAAATGTTTCTAAGACTTGTAAAATACTGGATCTTTCCAAAAAAGATCTAAGCGTATATACTGGGCTTATAACAGGTCATTGTCCGAGCCGATATGACTTGAAGCTTATGGGAAAACTTCAAGACGATATGTGTCGCTTTTGCGGCACAGATAAAGAAGACTCGGAACATCTACTGTGCCACTGTCCGGCACTCTTTACAACAAGACGTAAGTTCTTCGTCAAAGGGCTGTTAGAACCCTCTGACATTTGGAGAACAACACCCAGTACGGTAGTGCAGTTCATTCGAAATGTGGAACCGTGCTGGGTTAATGCTATTAATCAAACGATGGCGATCACTCACAATAGTGGTACGTCATCTTGATATACATAGCTATAATAAAACTTATCAGGGGCATATGTCACAATGGATCAAAAAACTGGTCGCAGTGATGGAAATACCCGATACGGAATAAAAAAAATAAAAATATTACGACAGCGCAAGTTTTGGTTGTATAGAAGTTTATTTTACGTAATTCTAACATTGTGTTGAAATAACGTAAAATAAACTGCTATACAACCAAAACTTGCACCGTCGTAACTTTTATATAACATGTGTGTTACTTGGGAAGCTAGAGTTGTAAGCCAACTGATATGTTAAGTTTTTCTCGGTAATACAGGCTTAACGCACTCATTTGCTTAGGGTGTCCATTATGCCCCATTTGATACCAATTTGATACTAATATTCGAAATCATTCTTTTTATTCATGCTTTCTCGCCGCAAATATGTCAGCTATCGAATGTAAATCAACCTAAATTGACTCATATGCCTAAGCATTGATGAAAAAAAATCATTTAGTGAATTTTTAATATATAGCACTATAAAGGAAAGAACCTTGCGTTTGAAAGCAATTTTAATTACAAGTTATGCTGTACAATGTGCAAATATGTAGTGCTATATGGAGCGGAATATTCATCAAAATTTAAATCGTTTTAAATTCAAACTGTTTGAACGATTTGGAATAAATAAAAATGGCTGCATTGTATTTTCATCGTCACCAAAATCGAACGTTAAACAAGGCAACGAACATCATCCACATGCTATCCTAGCTTTTAGTAGGCGGATATCCTGTTAATATTTGGAAAGTTATGTCTTGGTGCTTTTGAGATATTTGTTCTTTTAGTGATGTTATTCAATATATGTAGATAACGGCAGCGTTCAACTTTCCACAATGAAACTCAAGAGAATAGTCCATTTCACGAGCCGATTATAATAAACAAAAATTCGAGAGGAGGTGTGCACTAATACGGGAATATCAACATCATTATCAGTTGACAGCTACAGCTTGTACGATTCGGACGCGCTTCTCTTTGCTGCTATCGAAATACTATTCGCGATACCATGGGTGCCAAAAGGGAGAACACTTTGGTTATCGATTTTAGTGTTTTACCCAAACATCTCGAGATTTCAGTTATACACAAATTCGTCTGTGAAGAATTATTGGACATTGATCATGCGACAAATATCCAGTTTAACAATGTGCATAATTGTGTTTATATCGAGATGATCGATATGGACACAGCCAAACATCTTAAGAATCTAGACGCCTCAAAAGGTCCTGGTCCTGACGGGATCCCCCCAGTATTCATGAAAACTTTAGCACAGGAACTGACTGCTCCTTTGTTTTGGCTTTTTAATATGTCGCTGGAATCTGGTAATTTCCCAAAACTATGGAAAAGCTCTTTTCTAGTACCTATTTTCAAATCTGGCCGAAAATCAGACGTACGTAATTATCGTGGTATAGCCATTATCTCTTGCATTCCGAAACTTTTCGAGGCAATTGTCAACGAAAAGCTATTTCTCCAAACCAAAAACAGAATTACTGATATGCAACACGGCTTCTTCAAAGGTCGGTCGACCTCAACAAATTTACTGCAATTCATAGACTATTCATTAAACGCAATGGATAATGGAAACCACGTGGAAGCTCTCTACACGGACTTTAGTAAGGCATTTGATCGCATTGACATACCAATGCTACTTTTCAAACTACAAAAAATCGGAATTGAGCCAATTCTCCTGAAATGGCTTGAATCATACCTAACTGACCGTCAACAAATAATTAAATTCAATGGAAACAAGTCAAACCCAATTCAAGTCACTTCAGGTGTCCCCCAAGGCTCTCATTTAGGACCTCTTCTCTTTATTATGTATGTAAACGACATTTCCTTCATTTTAAACAAATTTATACCGATGACATGAAGCTCTTTCTGGAAATACGAAATGAAGAAGACATCAATGTATTCCACAATGAAATTCACATATTCTACGTATGGTGCAAAAAAAGCCTTTTAGAATTAAATGTAAAAAAATGCAACTTAATATCATTTAGCAGAAAACGAACAACACCAAACATTTCAGTTGCATTAGGAAATCAAAATGTGGAAAAATGTGAAAGAGTAAGAGACTTAGGAGTAATCTTAGACTCTAAGCTTACTTTCGTAGACCACTACAACACAATAATTCACAGGGCTAATAACATGCTAGGGTTTATTAAGCGTTTCTGCTACAACTTTAATGACCCATACACAATCAAAACTCTGTATATTGCATATATGCAATATTCCAGTATTGATCTTACATATATGTAAGATCAATACTGGAATATTGCAGCATTGTATGGTCTCCTTTTTCAATCACGCACGAAGAAAGATTAGAATCAGTACAAAAGCAATTTCTATTATATGCTCTTCGTAAATTAGGTTGGACTTCATTTCCACTTCCATCATATGAAGCACGCTGCAAGCTTATCGACATACAAACATTGAAAGAGCGGCGTGAAATTGCAATGGTTTCTTTTGTTAACGATATCGTTTCACAACGTATTGATTCAACAAAAATCTTATCCTCATTAAATTTTTACATACCTTCTCGGCAACTACGAAATCGAAACATATTCATAACAAACCACCGTAGAACAAACTACGCCAAATTTGGGCCTCTTAATCGAATGATGGACATTTATAACACAAGTTTACAAAATAAAACGAAAATCGTGAACTTCTGTCAACGACCAAAATTTGTGAAGCACAATTTAGTGCTGATTTCGAAACCGACCTTCAAAAAATTTTAAGTAGAACAGATTTTCAGTTTTAGCTCAATATCGAGTTTTGCAACTTTTTAAAATATGTAATTTACTAAAATTCAAATATTTTGCGTTTTCTTCAACCAATTTTAAATCTTTTTCCATAAATTAAAAGCTGAATACAATACCATTCGATCATCTGAATACAGGTTTTGCGTCAAATTGATGAAATTCAAGATATTGGCGAGTTTTAGGGACAATCTTCTTAAATTTTAGCAAAATTCCCAAAAAAATTTGAAGAAATGTATTTTTTTCAATAAGAAAAAACCAACTTAAAAATTCTTTCTCGACGTTTATTTGACATATCATATGTAGGCGTATTACAGTAAAAATTTCAGCTCAATCGGAGCATTCATTACGGAGTATGAGATGTTTGAAGTGAGCGACTTTGCTTAAAAATAGAACAAAAATCGATTTCAAATCATCAACCTTGTATGGAAAGTCGAAAAAATTTCCGCTCTACTGTAATTTTTTTCTTTCGCGTTTTCGAACTCAGGGCATGATTCTACACCAAAAATGATCATCAGCTTACCGAGTTCAAAAATGCTGTAAACTAGTGAATCAACACTGCGAAACCATTGACTTTACAATGTCTCGGCATAACCTTAGAAAATACTTTTACAGTCTTCGAAGTCCCAACACCTAAAAACATTATAAATACACTACCTATCCTAATTTAATTTTTTAATATTTTTTATGTATTTCTTAGAATAAACTATAGCATTAAGAAACAAAAAATATGTATATGTAAATGTACTAGTCTACGTCGGTTGACGAAATAAATAAATAAACAATATCAGAATGCCCACCACTTGCAGCACACTGTAAAATGTGGCGAAAGTACGTACAAAGTTCCAGTATACGCGGAGGATGGCGCAATCAATGTACGTGTTCATGATCTGCCGCCCAGAACACCGTCAGCGGTAATTGTTGAACACTTACGGCAATTTGGAACTATTATATCCATCAGCAGGGAAAGGTGGAAACATTACTTCCCCGGGCTTCTCAACGGAGTTAGAGTGGTAAGGATGCAGCTCAATCAACCAATTCCTTCATATCTAACCATTGACGGTGACACCACACTAGTCACATACCAAAATCAACCCAAGACGAAGAAGACTCATCCACAAAGCGACAATAACGTAGCAAAACAATCGGTGCGAGATGGCAAGAAGAAAGACGACCTGCAACCAGAACGTGACGACGGCGATCAGAGCTCAAACAATAGTAAAGCTGAAGCTACGGACAGTGAGTCTGCCGAAACACATGTAGCTAACAAGCGACGGCTGTCAGCGGACAGAAAAGAAAACACTCCAAAAAGGAAGATTAAAAACCAGTGCTCCCAGAATGAAGAATCTAATGAAAGTTTGAATGAGATCGAAGAAATATTGGATAATTCAATTGTCAATTTACCGATGTTAACTAGAAGTAAGACCAGTAACAGAAAAAAGTAAATAATATGTAATTAATGTAAATTAAATAAAAAATAGAGACGAACCAGCCAAGGGCTGAAAGTCTCTCTAATAAAGATATATATATAACATCATTATCAATATTGTTGTTGTTTCGTAAAATGGCTCATTTATATCTTCAAGAAAGTTTTCCATTTTGAAACAAATAAACTACTATTTTCGGGTTATTGGCTGATGTTATTTACCCTGTTCACTTTAGAATTCCCAAATCACTGACATTGATTTATAATGTAATGTTTTTCCGATATTTCAACGGAAACATTCGGTACCGTTAGTAACTTTTATCGAGCTTCAATAGAATTTTACAGATAAACGATAATGTTTTACCAAAGTATTGCATTTGTACAGAATTTCAGTGCAGCAGTTGATATTTCAGTAAAAATTTACGAACGCGATTAGCCGTGCATATTTCACAAGATTTTTTTTTAATAACCCATTTCCTGAAAATAATTTTTATTTGTTGAAAACATGGCCTCATTTATTTAGTTTCAATTGTAAGCCTCTGGATGGAGGCGGTGTGAATTTTCTTTTATTAACCAGGTTTTTGCACAAGTCTTCCATTGGGTTGTTTAGTGAATTCAATATTGCTTCTTTTCTGTAACCGAATCTATTTTTTTCCGAGTAATGTGTTTCAATATCTTTATTTTGCAGGCTAAATAAACAAAATAGTTTTAAAATTCTTGCATAAAATGACAGTTCAGTCAAAAGCTTTCTCCGATTCACGAAGAAAAAAACTTTTAAAATAGTTGCCAGGAACCCAAAAATGATGCAATTTGGGATTTCGATTTATTTTCGGATGGACCTTGAAGAACCCAATTTAGGAAACATCGTACTTTGATTACTTTTGTTTTTTTTTCAACAAGTTCAATTGAGCTGAAACAATTTATGGTAAACACTAAAAATATGATAGACAAGATGATTGAGACAGCCTAATGCTTACATTTTCAGAAAGTGTTCAACTAACTGTTACTTTGCATAAAACACACCAAAAAATCTCAAATTTTTACTGTTAGCTGGTCAACAAGTTGTCTGTTTATGGTCCAATTTCGGGCAGGGTTTTATTTTTATACTGTTGTGTTTTTGGATTCAATGAAATTCATGAAAAGTTTTACATATAATACTTTGGAAACTAGGAACCTTTGCAGTAGTGAAACTATTTCTCCTGGCATTCTTTCAGGGATTCTTTTAAAAAATATGTTCATGAATTCCTCCGGGAATTCTTTCAGAACATGAATTTTGGTAAGAGATTTCTCTTGGAATTTTTCTAAATATTTATTAATGAACTCTTGTAGGAATTCCTCCAAAGGTTTCTGAGGGAGACTTTCCTGAAATTTCTATAGTTACTCTTTCTAGAAATATTCCAGAAAATTCCCATAATCTCAATTACTACATAATCCAGCAGAGATTTGTGCAAGAATATCTTCAGGGATTTCTTCAGGATCGACAATTTATTCAAAAATTCCCCCAAGAATTCTTTTAGAAATTCCTCCATGGATTCCATCTAAAACTTACTAAGGAATTCCTTCTGAAATATCACTTAAGACTCCTTCAGTAGTTTAAGGATTTTACATGAATGCCAGTAAGAGATTACCTCAAATATTTTTCCATGGATTTTTTCATTTACAGAATTTTCAGAGGATTTTCATCGATTCCTTCGAAAATTGTTTCAAGAACCCTCCATCAATTCAAGATATCAAATTTCGTCAGGGGTAACCGAAGAAATGCATAGATGGTTTCTTTTAGGAATTCCTCTTGTGGTTACTTCAGAAATATTTCCTGTGATTCCTTTAGAGATTCCTAGGGGAATTCTTTGAGATATTCTTCCACAGATATTTACAGAAGTATTCTATGATATTACATAAAACATGATGGAGTGGTTCTTCGAGGGTTTACTGAAGAAATTTCTATAGATATGTTTAAACATTTCCTGATGAGATTTGATTTCATTGAAACAATTTCAGAAACAGTTGTTGGAGGAGCTCCTGAAGGAGTTTCTGGAATTCCTGGAGGAACTACTAAGATTCGTCACAAAAGTTCAGTTAACCCTCGAGCAGTCGCGTCTTTGACTACCTGCAGCGACGCCGCGCTCACGCTGTGTACCACAAGCGTGCATTTTTCATGGTGCGTGTACTCAGTACACGACGCGACCGCTCCCGGGTTAATTGTACGCAGTTGCTAAATCCCCCAACAGAGAAGTAGGAGATGGCTTTTGATTAATTTTCAAAAGAATACTATGAGATTTTTTTGAAAAAAATAAGGAAAAATCCTGGAGATGTTTTTGAGAAAATCCCTGATCACATTTTTGAAGGATGAACTTCTTATGAAGTTGTTGGCAGATTTGCTTGATACTTTTTTCAACCTTCCGTTACTCGCGCGGTTGGCCACCACCGAGGGTCGCATTGAAATAAACAATATAGTTTCCTGCATATTGCTTCAAAAACTATAAAGACACCGTGTGAGCTTCTAATTAAAACATTTATTTTTAAATGAACGCTTCACATTAATATCTATTATTCTGCTATATAGATTAAAGTGTAATTTCCTCCATAGATTAATGCAGTTTTTTTTTTATAGATTGGTAATATAATACATATATTGGCACTCTGGTCCTTAATCAGAAAATCTTTTTTTTGTGAACTTCGAGCAAACTCACATTTTTCTTGCATTCAAAGCACCCCCGTCAATGTCCAGTTCAGTCCTGGGTATTTTTGAAATGGGGGTTTCGATTGAATTTCATGAGCATAGAATATATCATGCAAGTGATGCATTTTTCCACTGGTCAAATAAAAAAAATCAGCTGTTGATGCTGCAAGTACCTCTAAAAGACTGAACTGAAAACCAGGTTCTATATTTTATCCAGCAAATCACAAAAAAAAAACAAAAGTTACTGTTTTTACACAGTAAGGTATAATAGTTTTGATATATTTTGAATAATTTTTGTAAGTTATCTTTAAGTATAATATATTCTTGTGGATTATTTTCGAAATTTGTTGATGTTAGTAGCATTGTGACTTACAATAAAACTATCAAATATTATGGACGAATGAAGACAACAATTTACACTTCCCGTCGATTTACGTTTTGCAATAAAAATAGCGGAAGTGAGCCAGCCAATAATTTCTAATTGATTTCCAATCGCGCATTATGCCGGGTGCGATAAAACTTTCATTTTTTATGTTGCAACTTCATGTGGTCGTAAAAAAAGGACCAGAACATATCGAACGTCATAAAAGTTCCTTTTGTTGCGTTGCGAGTAGAGGCGCCTATTGAGGCGAAACAAACAACAAACACGTAGGAACATCGTGCATGAATGTACCTACGCTCTGCGCTACCACGGAAGTGGATGACACACATTCGTAATGTGACATTCACATTCACGCACCGGGGACGGAATTGTAGGTCTAGATTCCGCCATTGAGCGACGTGAGGAATAACTGTATGTCGGCATGGAAAGGTTGAGGGAGAACTACAGTAACACAGGGGAGGCACACCGAGTAAATTCACTTGTTGCACACTGAAATGGTGCAATTATCGAAAATCGTAACTTTGGCATTGCCTATCCGAAGAATGATTGCGGTTTCATTGAGTCGTACAAATAGGTTGTTCCGGAAAGGCACCATCTGATCGGAGATGAATGCATTGGAATTAGTACCGTAATACAGGGTAATATTGAACATTAAAAACTTAAAATACTTATTTACTTTAAGTCCTGATCACCTATGGTGGTGCAGAGGGCCGTATTGAAAGATCTCCATCCTGGGCGATTTCCAACCATCGCTTTAAATAACCTGTGGCCAGATCAAATTTCTGTAATTTCTGTATACTTCCTTTATTTCCTAGTACGTTGCCATAAGCCTCTGGGACGTTCGGGTTGAAAATTCAAATTCTGGTGCGTCGACCAATCTAATTGTTTTTCCATACATTTCTTAAACTCGCAAAGGCAGCCCTCGCCGTCTTGATCCGTGCACCTATGTTGATCTTGGTGCTGCTATTTGTATACCAAGATATTGGACTGCAAAACGGTGAGTCGAAAAGGAGAGCATCCATCATAGCTCTGGTCCTCACAAGTTCCCACTTCTTGCTTCCACGAGTCAAGCGATGACAAAGACAGCCAGCTAAGAGTTGTGTGCTTAGCTGGTAGTGCAGCCTGGGTATTGTTGTCCTTCTGACTTCTGCTAGATTGAGGTGGTACGTCTCGAGCGTCTGTTCACCAAGGAGGTGCGGCTCAAACAGCGTTTGTTCTGGTATCCAGCGGCTCAGTATGAAATGCTCCTCCACCGGAAGCTATACCTAAGGTCGCAGCCCCACCACGGTGAATAGGCCTTAGGCCTTAGTCCAACAGGCCCATTACGTTAAAAAAAAACCTCACCTAATCTATACAAATCAGTGTGGTGCTTGTAGCGGTGATCAATTTCTGGTTTTTCCAGATGAACCTCCATACAAACATCAGACGAGTTTAGCACCGTCCAATTGTGAATGAATTGAGCTGAAAATCAGAACGAACTGAAAGGGTGTCCGCCCATCGAACTTTTTGCGATGTGTTTTCAGGAACTGATCCGAGAGGAATTTCTGGAGGAATCACTACAGGAATTCCCGGAGTAATCTCTGAAGGAATTCTTGGAAAAATCCCTAGAGGTATTCCTGTAGGTATGCCTGGAGTAAAAACTGTAGGAATCCCTGGAGGAATTTCTGAAAGTATGCCTCGAGGAATCCCTGGATGAATTCCTGGAGGAATCCTAGAAAACTTTCTGTATGGATCCTTTCAGGAATTTCTGGACGAATTCCTGAAAGAATCCGTAGAGAAATTCTTTGAAAAATAACAGAAGCAGTTCTTGGAGAAATACCTGAAAGAATTCCTTGATGAATCTCTGAAGGAAATCCTGGAGAATCTTCTGGACAAATCCCTGGCGGAGCTCCTGGCGAAATTCCTGGAGGAATTTCTGAAGGAATAATTAAATGATTTCTTGGACAATCCCTGGATAAATTCCTAGATAAATTCCTGATGAAACCTTTAGAGGAATTCTGGGAGAGACCTCTAGAAAAATTCCCGGAGCAATCCCTAGATGATTTCCTATAGCAACCCCTGGAGGAATTCCTGGATGAATTCCTATAAATATCCCTGGAAGAACTCCTGGATTAATCCGTGGAAAAATTCCCAAAGGAATTCCTGGAGGAATTCATGCAGGAATATCTGGAGAAATCCCTGGAAGAATTCCAGGGGAAATTCCTTGCGGACTTCCTGGAGAAATTCCTGTAGTAATTCCTGTAACAAACCCTGGAAGACGTCCTGAAGGAATCCTTGGATGAATTCCTGGAGGATTCCCTAGAGGAATTCTAGGGGGACTCTCAGGAGAAATTTCAGAAGAAACCTTTTGGGGAATTTCAGAAGAAATCTTTAGAGATTTTTCTATAGAGATTCTTCGAAGAATCCCTTTGGGAATTCTTGAAAAAATCCCTGAAGATTTTTTTTGGATGAACCTCAGAAGAAATGCCTGACAAAACTACTGGACAAATTTCTGTCGGAAACCCAGGAAGAATTCCTGGATAAATCTCTAAAGGAATTCTTGGGGAAATTCCTGGAAGAATTGCTGTAGAATTGCTGAATCAATTTCTGAAGGAATTCCTGGAGGAAATTTTAAAGGAATTGCTGGGCTAATGCTGAAAAAACCTCTTGAGGAATTCCTGGAGGAAACCTTAGAGAAATTTCTAGAGAAACTCTTGGAAAAATCCCTGGAGGGATCCCTGGAGCAATTTCTAGAGAATCCTTAAGAGGAATGCCCGGAGGAATTTCTGGACAAATTCCTGTGGGAAACCTAGGAAGAATTCCTGGAGAAATCCTTAGAGGAATCCTTGGAGTAACATCTGTGTGATAATTTCTGGAGGAACCCCTTTAGGAGAAATTCTTGGAATTATTCCTGGAGGAAACCATGGAAGAATTTCCGAAGGGATCCCTGGAAAAAATCCTGGAGGAATTTCTGCAGAAAATCCTGGAACAATTTTTGAAGCCTTGGAGGATTTCCTGCAGAAATTCCTGGATGAATTGCTGAAGCAATTTCTGAAAAAAAAATCTCGGAGGAATTCCTGGACTAATTTCTGAAGAAATTCCTGGATGAATTCCTGAAGAAATTCTTGGTGGAATTCCTGGAGAAGACCCTCGAGAAATTCCTGGAGGAATATCTGAAATAATTCCAGGATAAATTCCGGGAGAAATATGTGGAGTAATTTCTGAAGGAATCCCTGAAGGATTTCCTGGAGGATTCCTGAAGAAATCCTTGAAGGAACTCCTAGAGGAATCTCAGGAGGAGTTCATGCAGGAATCCCTGGAGGAATTTTTGAAGGAATTCCTGGGGTAATTCTGAAGAAACCTCTTTATTAATTCCTGGAGGAATCTTCAGAGGAATTTCTAGAAAAATTCTTGAAGAATCCCTGTGGGATTCCTTGAAAAAAAAAAAACTGGAGGAATCCCTGAAGCAATTTTTGTAGAAACCTCAGGAAGAGTGCCTGGAGCAATTTCTGGACAGATTTCTGTCGGAAACCCACGAGGAACTTCTGGACAAAATCATGGCGAAACCTTAGGAGGAATTGCTGGAGAAATGCCTAGAGAAATTCTTCGGGCTATTCCGTGGAACTATCCCTGGGAGAATTCCTGGAGGAACCCTTGAATTAATTCCTGGAGGAATCTCTAGACGAGGAAGGAATCCCTGGAGAAATTTATGAAGAAATTCCAAGATCTGGAGGAATACCAGGAGGAATTTCCCGAGGAATTCCAGGAGGAATTGCTAGAGCAATTTCTGAAGGAATTCCAGGAGGAATTCTTGGAGGAATTTCTGGAGGAAATACTAGAGGAATCATCGGAGGAGAAATTCCTGGTAAAATTTCCGGATGAATCCCAGGAAAATTTCCTGAAGAAATTCCTAAATTTACCTGGGGTAATTCCTGCGGGAATTCTTGGTGGAATTCCTGGAAGAGTTCACGGAGAAATGCTTGGATGAAATCCTGTAGGAATGCCTAGAGGAATACCTGAAATAATTCCTGGATAATTTCGTGAAGGAATTTCTGGGTATATTTTTGAAGGAATCCCTGGAGGATTCCTGAAGAAATCCCCGGGGAAGTTTCTTAAGGAATCCCTGAAGGATTTCCTGGAGAAATTGCTGGAGGAACCGCGGTAATTATTTCTTAAGGAATTCCTGGGATAATTCTGGAGGAATCTCTATAGAAATCTCTGGAGGAACTCCTGGGGGAATGCCTGGAACATGCCTGTAGGAATATCTGGAGGAAGCCCTGGAGAAATTCCTTGAGAAATTTCTATAGGGGTTCCTGGAGGACTCCCTGCATAAATTCCATGAGCAATCCCTGGAGGAATTCCTGGAGAATTCCCTTAAAGACTCTTTGGCACAATTGCAGGAGGAATCCCTGATGGAATTTTTGGAGGAGTCCCTAGAGGAATCTCTAGAGGAATTCCTGGACGAATCTCTGTAGAATTTTTTAGCGGAATCCACGCAGGAATTCTCAGAGGAATCCTGGAAGGATTCCTAGAGGAATTTTTGGAGAAATCCCTTGAGATCCCGGAGGTGTCCCTTGAGGAATTCCCGGAGGAATCCCAGGAAGAATTCTAGAAGAAATACAAAGTTCAATTTCTGAGGGAATTCCAGAAGAAGTTTCTAGTGAAATCTCAGTACTGAAAAAAAAAATGATGAAATTCCTGAGGAAATCCTGACATCCTGGATTAATTCATGGAGGAGTTTCTGAAGGAACCCTAAGAAGAATTCTTGCAGGCATTTTTAAAATAATCCCGGAAGCTGTTCCTGAAAGAATTATACAGGAAATTCGCGGGTGATTCCCTGCAGGAATTCTTGGAGAAAATTCTGAAGAAACCCAATGAGGAATTCCTTAGGGACTCTCAGGAAAGCTTTCTTAGCGAATTCCTGGAAGCATTTTTGTCGGGATCCCTGGGAAAAAAATCTGAGGAAATCCGTGTTTGTAGTAATTTCTGGACGAATTATTGAAGGAATACTTGTATGGACCCCTAAAGATTTTTTTGTACAAATGTTTTAAGAAATTCCTGGATTACTTTGAAATATTTTCAATAAATTTAAAGAAGAAGATTTTTTTTCAATAAATTCCCGCAAAATTACTTCAAATCATTACAGATGGGATTATTGGAGCAATCTCTAGCGGAATTCTGGAATATATAATATATTATAGAGAAAGCCCTGTAGATATCTCTGAAGGAAAACCTGCAGAAATACCTTGATGGATCTCTGGAGAAATTCTTGAAGCAAACCTCAAAGAGGAGGAACCACTAAGGATATCCCAGGACAAATCCTCGAAGATATGTCTGGGTGAATTCTTGAAGGAATCTTTTGACGAATCCATGATGAAATCGCAGCAACAAGCTATGGAAAAAAATCCTGGAGAAATTATTTATACTCATGTAGTTTACGAAACTATGAACAAATCTAAAACAGTCATTTTGATTTCTCAAAACTGCAATGCCGACTTGCATATTCACATATCTGGCGCCCATCCCGCTTAAAAGTCATTACAAGTCAGGCCCCCCCTGGGCCTCCTCCAGAAAAAAATGCTAGCTACGCCAATGTGTACAGCAACATGATACCTCATCAATTATCGCATACAGGTAGGTCACCCTTACATCTACCCAAGTAACCAGTAAGCATTTAAAATTGCATTTCTTCAGCATTATAGTAGCCTTAACGACAAGGCGTTTAATGCTAATTAGCCGTATATGCGCCTATAGTGCTACCTCACAGCAGCTTTTGGCAAAATAACGGGCTGTCTTAGTGCTATCCCTTTAGGAACGTCGTGACGAAATGTCAAAGAAGCGTAACGCCTCGTCGAACAAAAAAAAAACAAAAATAGATTGACGTATGCTTCTCGTTCTCTCAGCCTGCTTCCCCGCTTCATCGTCCTTCCATATTCCAGCCGGTGCTAGGTGGTACTTTTTTGCTGATTTTTGTAGTGATGTAGGTTTGAACTTACGATCCGGAGATTGATCAATCATATCTGCTTCGGATTCTGTTGCTCCTGATCCACGATGCTAAAGCTGTCCCGGTGGCGTGCGTTGATTTAATTTCCAATATAAAGAATGATTCGATAACAGCTTCAGATTCAACATCCAAAACTTGTTTTCATTGAGATATTTCATTGCGGTAGAGCATTACGATCCCTTCTTTTAAATATCTGTGGAATAAGATTGTTTCTTCCCTATGATCCACCAAAGTATCCACCTATTTGGCACATATTTTCCGACGAAATGATAAATAATTGGGGATCTTTTAATGGACAAGTTCCCAATCCAATCCAGCTGCAGTAATGTTTTATTTGGTGCGTTTGGATGAGTAGAGGAAAATGAAGAAACAAATAAGATGCAAAAATTTGTAAACAGAAGCATAGGCTCTGTAAGAGAGAGACAAAATGTGTTGCCAAATGCGTAACATATCTCCCAATCTTTTTGCTCCTAGCATTTAAAGAGCAGTTGAAAAGCATTCTGTATGCTCCCAAGTGAAACCACTTCAAGCAGTTGAAATGCTAATTAACAGCCGAAAGCTTTTGAGCAGCACAGATTATGCTAACTCAAGGCAGCTATGCATTCGAACTGCTTATGTAGGGCAGCAAGCAGTTTAAATGCGTAATACGGGCTGATACACGGCTTATTCAAATGCTTAGTGGTTACCTGGGTAGTCAACCGGAAATGTCGCGGTTTCCCATATGTTTCAGAATAATTGATGCAGTAGTTGTGCAGATACTACGGGGTCAGCTTTGAGCATCTCAGCTGATATGCAATCGACCCCCGGCTCTGTTCGATTTCATGCTAGGCTCAATGTACCAGTTATGGCTATAGTACCTCAAATTCGCCATACTTGATTTTCAACCTTTAATGATGCAAATCAAGAAGAAAAAATCGTGAACAAGAGATCACGATCACAAAAGATGGCTGCAATCATTCAAACTTCACAATTTGCGCAAATTTTCCTAAACTTTTCCGCTTCCTTGCACCCTATTTCGCCACAGTGTACCAGTTATGGGAACCCAAATTAACAATTATGTCCGTAACTGGTACAGGGTTCCTATCTATGGTACACGCCGTAATAAATACTAAAAGTAGTTTTGGTTCGGATTCTATATTTTTCCTGTAAAGTATGAAAACTAATCTATCATTTGACATATCGATGACATCCGTCGGTCTTCTTCTTATTTTTGTAGAAATAGTATTGCTTAGGTAGTGCGATAACTAGTACAGGCACCCTACGGATAACTTTTTCTATCTCCTGCAATGATAGAGCTTCGGTATTGACACGGCTAAACCCTTGGTGGATCATGCTGAGGTGTTAGTGGCGTGGCCGACACTTGAAAAAGGTTTCCAAAAAGCTCGAACCAGCGTTTCAACTGGTCAGCCGGGTCGGTCAATAGCTGTCCAAATGTGTCTTTCGCGGGCATCGTAGCATTCATCTTAGCCCCACTAAGGTGACATGAGACATCATAAAGAAGACGACTGTCGCCGGTATTCTACCTCGAAAAGCATTCACAAATAACCTATGTTTTCCAAAGATCCTGAATGAAAGCTTTTTAAAAAATGCTTCAATCCAGGATATCTGAAAAACTTGATCTGATACGTTATTTTTGTATGCTTTTCTAGGTAAATGTATTTTTTATGAGTACATAAAGGTAACATCTACATCGGAAACCCAAGAAGCAAACCATTTTCCACCCACGATTCCGATACGTCCCGGAAGATGAGTAGGAAGTAATCGTTATCTTCTCGGTTACCAAAAATAATAGGCAAAGCAAAACCACCAGGTGGGGAGGCTGCTCGAAAATAATTTTAAATTACACAAAACATAAGCCAACGGGTTTCCCCACTGACTGCCGGCGGGCCAAAACAGAAACCCATAATGAGGATGATACACGGTAGTATAACCGGGTGAATAAAATAATTAATTGGACCGCTCAAAATCCTTGGTGGTGGATGATTGAGTGATTGACATCGGTACTTTTTTTCCCCAAACCAACCGGTGTGACCCAACCCAGTCAACTGAGCATATTAAAAAGGGTTTCCTCAAAATTGCAAAGCAACAGGTTGGGATTGCACTTAATCGTGGTGGTGCTCGTTATTTTTTTTAACTGTTGATACTTATGGAAGCGGAAACAATAGAAAATGTCCTTTTTGTGGTGGGGATAAGCACGGGATGATGGTTTTCGGGGTTTACCTTTTCGCTTGTGTACCGGTTTCGTTTCGACGAATGCCGGCTTGTCAGAACCAATTACTCTATAGAGTGTTTTTTACGTTCTACGTAGAGGAGGATAGTATGGATAGTACCGATGAAGCAAAATATGAAGTCTTGGTTTTATTACCAATAGTGAATTTTAATTGGCAATGGAAGATCAACAATCAATTACAATTTTTAATCGTTTGGCTTAAAACATTCTATATTTTGTTAATTTGATGTCAAAAATTTTGCTAACCAATAAGATTTTTCTAAACTGATGAACATTCCTTAGCGTAATAGTGTACTTACTCTATTTCCACTTACATGTATGTGGCGTGGCTCGATCTGCTAAATTTTGCATGAGTTTTATGATTTTCATTCCTCCAATCCAGGGTATGAAAAACGGATCACGCCGAAAAACAAACGCTTTGTCCTAAGCGATGCATGTCGGTAACAAAGGCGCTCCGCAACAAACGCATGTCAGGTGACGAAAGCAATAAAACAAACATCGCTTGCCGTGCGTGTGCCGATATTCCGGCCTTTCTGCTGAAATTTTCGACATACATCATCGAATTCATAAGCAGTTGAACGAATTAAGACTCTTGCAAACCTCAGAGTCGAGTTTCAGTTGTAAAACAATGCGAAAATCACGATGTGAATATAAAGAGACAAATATTCCTACCGTTTTTGTTGTGAACAAACTCGGAAGCGATTTTGTCATTATCTGCTAACGAAAAAACAAAGCGTTGTTGCCGTGCCTTCTTTGTTGCCTATTTTTCGCTTGCGGTGGCATATTTTGCGTACACTAATCAATCGTATTAGTGCTTCATCTTAAAGAAAATTAAATGGAGACACATGGTTGGTGATCTTTATTTCCAGTGAACCAATAAGAAGCCATACATTCTGTCATACCAACTAATTTAATAGTTCACATGTATTAATTTCATTCATAACAACCAAATTTCCTCGTATACGTCCTCGATGCGAATTGTTCCGCACACCCCTTCCTCTAGAGAGGCGGACATTCAACGTTGCTGTCACCAGACAGGGAAAACCATTTGTGACGTTTAATCACGGGAACCGGAAACACCTGTTTGCATGCCACCACCGCAGAGTCAGTTGTGTGCTGGCTGGCTGGCTGGCTTGCTTGTACGTTGCTACCTACACACGGTAGGGACACTACTGGATGATATATGATATTTTAATGTTTGTGGGCATGTCCCCCGGTTTGATCATGATGTGTGGGGGAAACGTTTACTTATGCTGGCGGCAGCAGCACGTCGCGTCCATATAGAGGTAGTTAGTCATCATGAGCCTACACATGTTTGGTTTTTATTTTTATTTGCACACATTTAGAGGCGGTGGGTTCTGTGGGAGAATCTGAAACTGTCTGAATTTTAGTACAGAAGATAATGCTTTATATCTTTTGATGATACATTTTTTTGTATCTGTATGTACCAGTAGTTGTTACGTAGATTCTTTAACTACACCAAATACAATATCAGAAGCTTTTATTGAAAAAAAAAAAATGTCATGTGAATTCACATCTTGGAATATTTTTTCTACTTTTATGAACCTGTTACCCAGATAAAGTGACACGATGCATCACTGAGCTGTCATACGAATCATAAACTTTTGCCTTTCACTTAGTGTTTGTCTCGCGTTTATGAAGTAATAAAAACAAGCAGTTAGGCTGTAAAAAAAGGTCTTGGACAAATCAAGGTGCTCCAGCCAAAAATGAAAGATATTTGAAGCATTTTTGTAAAACATTTTGATTTTGAAATTCTCAAAAAATATTTTTTTGTACTTTCCTGTAGATCACTAGGCATGCTTAACCCTTTGGGGCCGGATAGTACTGCCACTACTACCGCAACCTCGCTGGCCTCGAATACGTTTGTTATGCTCGGTTTCATCGCTGGGGTCATATTGACCTCTTCGTCTCCAAAGAGTAAAAGGTTAAGCTGACACGAATTTCGATTTTCTCTAATGTCACCCCCCCTCGGAAAATTTTGGTCGGAATTCGGCATTTTGAGGGGGGAAACAAATAAATTATTCAAAAATTCAAAAATTTTGAACTGAAATTAGAGTTGTCGAGAAAGTTTCTTAACAAATCCGAAGAGTTTTACGATTTTGCCTAATTGTTTGGGTAATTTTTCATCAAATACATTTATTATTTATTATCCCCCCCTTGACGAGTCAACGAGCAATGTGACAAAAGAAGAAAATAAGATTTGTTCTGGCCTTATTGGTTTTAAAAATGTTGTATTTGTATTGACGGTATATTCTTTTCTGTGCTTTTATGTACATTTTTTCAACTATGAATGTTTAATCAGAAAATACTATTTATATGCGTCATTTTATCAAAAAATGATTTAAAATATCTTGTCTAGAAGCTGGGATTCCGATTCGTAAGGTACTGGGTCCAATCCTTGGCCTGCCCATTTCCACCTACTATGTATCTTCCTATCTACTCTATCTCTCTTTCTCTTCTCTACATGAACAACTCACGTGTATTCATAAGTTTATGACTATCACTAGAACATAAACGGGTTGAAAAAGCCACTTCCCTTCTTACAGCTGTTTCGATTCACAGCAGAGTGTCAATCAATCATATAACGACTACAAGTTATGCAACCAAGCGAACTGTGTCTCTTCTCCTTCCATGGATCGCATCACCGACCGAAAGTGACCCCTAGATCTCACATCCTACCCTACTAACAAATACCTCTTCAGTGCTGGTTGTGGGGACGCAGAGTGCTCTAGTTGCAACATCCATCACACTTAATATTCCTTTCTCTTCCCAACTCACTGTAAGGACTTGGCCGGCGCCAGTATTAATCCTAAATGTATGAGCTGCTTAAATTGCACTGTGAGATTAAGTGGAGGGTTTCAGCCCCATATTTAATTGGATCTCAGAGCAATTCATAGTTCAGATCGAAGGAGCAACGGGAAGGTAGGGTAATATGCAGGTAGGGTTCCGTGCGCTTCAAATTAGACAATCTTTCTAAATGTGGAAAATCATCATATTCCACACCTTTCATTTGAAAATTCTAGTCATTCTTCGGCTTTAACGGCTTAATTTTATGCCTGGTTTGCATGCATCTGACGCATATTTCATTTATATTAGCAGCATGAAGGCGTTTTGTCCCAGGTTCCCCTAGTCATTTTATCTCAAAAAAAAACCCTAATTAATCCACCTAGCGGTGATGGTGCCTTTCTCGTGCTTTGAAATATCCTTTCAACAAAACTCGAGCGACATGTTGATGACATTGACATAAATATAAAATGAAAACTGCTTGGTAAATCTACTCAATATGGATACATTTTATATTAGCATAACATCTAATATTCAGAAAATATAAGACAACGATCCAAAACTCAAACCAAACAAGTGTCATGAAGCCGCCAAATTTTGAAACGTCATTTTAGATTTTCCGGTCATCATTTTATGACTGCGGATATCTACCCCAACTAAACTAACCGCCATCTTGAACATTGAGACACCATCTTGGATGTTCTGGTATTCATTTTTGGACTCTGCACCTAAAATTACATAAAATAGTCGCCGTATTGAATTTTGGCATGTCGTTTATGATTTTCTGGTTATCAGTTTTGGACGAAGACCGGCATTCTTCCCCATTCAAACTATAGTCATATTGCAGACCTTGTGAAACAGCGCACAGCTTGGGTTTTCTGATTACAAATTTTGAATTCTGGACATATTTTCATACAAAATATGCCCATAATGCAAGAATTAAAAATCCTATAAAATAGGCACTAACTTGAATACTGGGCCATTATCTTGGACTTTGGACCGCTATTTTGGATACTCTGGTGGACTCCAAACAAATTTCCCATACCAAATACACTTATTTTACATAGTTTTAGAGCTCAAAATTCCTTAAAACAGCCACCATCTTCTGTTTACGCGATCAATTTTTTATTTTTCCATTCAACGTTGACCAATCCTGCTATAACTTTACACCTTAGCAGGCCCGGATTTAAGGGGGGGCAAAGGGGGCAAGTGCCCCGGCCCCCCCCCCCCCCCCGATGAAAGGGGCCCCCAAGAATCCGAAATACAATTTATGTTTTTCAACGAAACCATATAAAACTCACGTGAATGGGCGTTCATATTTTAAACAGGGCCCCTATAGCCACAGCTGTTAAGGTGTGGATATTCAGCATGACCATACTAAGGGTGACGCGTTCAATTCCCGGTCGTTCCAAGAACTTTTCGTAAAGGAAAATAGGAAATTATTTTTGGGCATTTATCTGGATTTTCTCATAAGAATAATTCGAAATCAAAACTTTCATAATTTTTGGTGCAGTATTTAAAAATACGCGATTTTCTCTAAAAACCCTTGAAAGTTCTTATCGATTGAAAACACTTTTCCGTGACTTCAAGTTGCTACAAAAAGTGTCTCTAAGCAGAGTGTATGAAAGATTAAGCTTTTGAGATTATCTTTAAGACTAATTGTACATCAATATAAACTTTAATACATAGTTTCACAAATTTATCTATTATTTCACAATGATTATACATACGTCTGTTGATTATGATTATATTTTGAAAACAAAAGCCTATTTGCATCAGTTCGTTGCTATCATGAAAAAGAGAAGATGATGAATTCTGGAGATGTTTGGGAGTTAAGGCTAGTTGTGAAAACCGAGTGTCCTAGAAACTGTAACTTTTCATATCTTTATTTCTGAATCTTGAAATACTCGTCGATCTCGTGCAATCTCAAATAAAGTTGCTGCATGTTTTAGTAGATTTTTAACAGAACGCCAAGTTCTTTAACTTGTATAAATGTTTTCAATTTGAATGAAAGTTTAAAATATATGTACTATCTAAACAAGATGTCATTTACGCTAGAATTTTTACATTGCAGCCAAATATCAGATTAAATGTTCGAATAATTTTCTATTTGTCGGAATTTTGGAGATGTTCTGAAATCAGAAGTTTTCAATATTAGGCCTAAAATAATACATAAGAATAAGAACAAAACGTAATTGTATGGTTCATTTTTTTTTTTGAAATTTTGTTTCTGGGGGCCCACTTTATAGGGTTTGCCCCGGGCCCCCCGAGGCCTAAATCCGGCACTGCACCTTAGGAATCTGAAATGGTACGATTTGATGAGATCGCTTTAGTTTTGTCTATATTTTGTTCTCATATATGAGAACTTAGACCTAATTGTCACTGTTGTTCATACCTAATGTTTATCAGGCCATTAAACAAAGCCACGATTTAATTTTTCACATGAACGTTGATTCTGCTACACAACAGCTAGTCTCTAATGTGATCTAAGGCTATTTTCTTGCTAACCGTTCATTAGATTATCAAAAAATCTGCGATCTGATGTGTCGTATGTATGGGTTTGGTTCATTTTTATACTTGATAATTTCCGGTGAGATAGTCGGATCTGATTCCATGAGTTATGGACCATGACACTACCGGTTCACGGTGTCAAAATTTTGATTATTATCGAACTTTCATGTACCTCGGATTTTTTTCGAAAATGATTAGTTTTTGGGCTATATATTCATAATCGGACAACTAGAAAATATTTCATCGGCGAAAAATTTTCCATACATTTTGTATGGGACGTTTTTTGGGCTAAAATAGTAATTATTAATTTTTAGTATGGAAAATAGCCAAAAACTCAGCTAACTCAAATATTCCCCGATAGAATATTTTCAAATTTTGAATTTATACATTATAGCCGAAATTTCAACATTCTATTAAGAAAAATCCAAGGTACATGAAAGTTCGATAATAATCAAAATTTTGACACCGTGCGGTTGTCCCAATTATGGTCTGATAATATTTTATTGCTATTTATTCACCTTTACCTAATCACCGCGATTTGATATATCACATGAATGGGTTTGCTTCACGTTTACTTCTAACCACTTTCGAAGCCACAGCTGAACCCACAACACTACCGGGAATCTAATGTGGTCTGACCCTATTTTTCCATCAGGTTGTCGATAAGTCGTGATCAGTCTTCGTTCTACTGCTCGTGTTGTGTGTAGGTAAGAGGTAACGATAGCACACGAATGTAACAAAGCCGACTGACACCCGACTGCGGCAACGAAATGAAGGTAGTAAAAAGTGTCGAATGTTTACAAGACTGGTCGTGATTTGATGTACCGCATCCATGGGTTTGGTTAAATTTAACATTTTACAACCCGGATCTGATTCCGGGTAACTACCGGCTGAACCAAATGTGGTCTAACATTATTGTCTTGTTAACTGCTCATCGGTTAACCAAACACGCTGCAAATTGAAGGTGTCACATGCAGGGTTTGACAATTTCGACGGGACTCTCTGAACCAATTCCGGACCACTACCAGTGACGTAAGGCTGTTTTCTAGCTAAATGTTCATTAGGTTATCGCAAAAGCCACGATTTGATGTGTCACATGCCTGGATTTGGTTCACTTTTACATTTGGCCTCTTCCGGCCACTCAAAACCGATTCCGAAACACTTGCTGACCGTTCATTAGGTAATCTAAAAAGCCGCTATTTGATGTGACGCATGTACGGGTTTGTTTTTCTTTCAGATTTAACCACTTCGGCGGGAACCCCGGAACGGGTTCCGGAACACTAATAGTTCAGGTATGATCTGAGATGGTTTTCCTGCTCATTGTCCATCAGGTCATCGAAAATGCCGTGGTTTGATGTGCCGCATGCATGGGTTTGGTTCAATCGTATATTTGGCCACTTCCAGCGGGACGCCTAGAACCGGTATCGGAACACTACCGGTTCAGATATGATCTGAGACTATTTTTCTGCTTACCGCTCATCAGGTTATCGAAAATGCCGTAGTTTGATGTGTCGCATGCATGGGTTTGGTTCACTTGTATATTTGGCCACTTCCAGCGGGACGACTAGAACCGGTTCCGGAACACTACCGGTTCAGATATGGTCTGAGATGATTTTTCTGCTCATTGTCCATCAGGTCATCTAAAATGCCGTGGTTTGATGTGTCGCTTGCATGGGTTGGGTACAATTGTATATTTGGCCACTTACAGCGGGACGCCCAGAACCGGTTCGGGAACACTACCGGTTCAGATATGGTCTGAGACTATTTTCCTGCTTACCGCTCATCAGGTTATCGAAAATGCCGTGGTTTGATGTGTCTCATGCATGGGTTTGGTTCACTTTGATATTTGCCACTTCCGGCGGGACACCCGGAACCGGTTCCGGAACACTACCGGTTCAGATATGGTCTTAGACTATTTTCCTGCTTACCGCTCATCAGGTTATCGAAAATGCCGTGGTTTGATGTGTCGCATGCAAAGGTTTGATGCATTTTCATATCTGGTCCCTTCCTGGGGTACCGTTCCGGAACACCTAAATGACCATATCTCCGGAACGGCTGAACCGATCCGAACCATTTTCAATAGGAAACAATGGGATCAGATTCCGCGTCGAATGAACCATCGGTCATTGAAATCGGATGAGGTTTACTGCCAAAAAGTGATGTGAGTTTTTTTTGTACACACACATACACACACACACACACACACATACACACACACACACAGACATCATCTCAATTCGTCGAGCTGAGTCGATTGGTATATAAGACTTGACCCCTCCGGAGGCTCTATCAAATTTTCGTTTTTGGAGTGAACATATAGCATTTCGGTACACCTTGGTGTACGAGAAAGGCAAAAATCAAAATATCTTGTCTAGAAGCTGAGAAACTACGCTTTTAGTGAATGGATAATATTTCAAATATTTTCAAAACTTTGTATGGAAGCCTTTGTGACCCTCTAAAGTACGTATAGGGTTAGATTTGAAATAAAAGCTTTACTTGTTGGATGATCATACTTGATCTAACATGGATATTTTGAATCTGGAATGATTGGCACACAGCTAGTCGCGTTCGGTATTTTTTTCGAAATCTCAACTGCTGAGTGCTCGGTAATGTTTTTTTTTTATCGAAGTTATGTAAAAAATACAAAATTTCGGTACAATGTTATCATTTATCTGCCAAACTTTAACGAAGTTCGGTAAATGTTAGCAGCTTTACCGATTTTTTGGTAAACAAAGCTTAAAGTAAAAAGAAAATCGTGTTAAGTACAGTTCCTTTTAATTCCACTAAGAATGTGCATCCTTTGACAGACTAAGTCGAGTTAAGTACAAGCCACTAAAGACGACCTTACAGTTGAGGTCGAAATACGTATCTGTCAAAGGATGCAAATTCTCAGTTGAGTTAAAAGGAACAGTACTTAACACGATTTTAATTTAACTTACAGGTATTCCACTAACAAGCCCAGGTTCATCATCATCGAAGCTTAACGGTTAAGATTTCGGAAAAATATTACCAAAATCGGTGGTTTTTTCTTAATGAGCAGTAGATTCATGAAGAGCTTTCATGTGAATAACTACAACAATTACGAGTGGTAGGAACGCATTAAGTTCGAGATTATTTCATGAGATCCCCGACTACAGCGGTTCTTTTCTGTTACGTGAACAAAAAATATTTCCCATTCAGAGATAACATAATAGTAATGGCATGATTACAAACAACTTGATTATGTTAAAATTGATTAAAAATAAACACAGATAAAAAAAAATATCATTTTTCAAATAATGCCCAGCCAGAACTTTTAGATATTTTAAATACTCTACAAAAAAGCTTCAAATATGTACATCTTCTATTTTAGGGTTGAGCACCTTGACTTTTTGAAAATCTATTTTTAGGACAACGAATGTATTTGCAGCCACGCAGCTGTAAAAATATCATCACACTCATCACTTGATGAGAATTATCATTTTGAAATTTCGAGCGGTATATCCAAAATGGCAGCTTATGCTGATGACGGACTATTCAGTCTTAAAGTTATTCATTGAAAGCTTTTTATTACGATATTCAAAAATGACTTCATCAAAAACCATCAGTCGTAACAAAAATTTCCTACTTATTTTTAGTTTTGTGTGTCCCGGGGGTCCCCTAGGGCGACCTTCCTCCATACTAGGTGATTGGTCATCGCTTCAATCTGACCGTTAACCTGTTGAGCTCCTGTCGCATTCGGATTTCGGTGATATCGACGATCGAGGTCAGTATTGAAGATCCAATTGTAGGGCCTTCATACACGAATTTATACCAATGGCATCTTTTGCTGCACAGGTTTCACAATTGAGTTGAACATTTGATATTTGATGCGTCGGATAATCTGATTCTTTTCCATATATTTCCTAAACTCGCCAAGCAGCCCTCGATTTCTGGATACGTGCAGCCTTGGGGTACTGGGCCATTAGCCGAAGCACGTTAGGCCAAAGCACTGGAAAATCTCTCTCAGGATTTTAGAGGAATCCTGGTCAGAATGCTAGAGTAATTCTGAAAGAATCGCTTATAGAATTCTGAATAATCTTTCTCAGGATTCTTGAAAAAAACCTCTTAGGATTCATGGGGAATCTCTTTCAGCAATTTGAAAGCATCCATCTCAGGATTTCAGAAGAATCCCTTTCTGGATTGTAGAAGAGTTCTTCTAAGGATTATGAAAGAATCTTTTTAAGCATTCCGGGAGAATTCCTTTCCGAATTCAGAATCCTTTTAAAATAATTCGCGAAAATCCCATTAACCCTTTAATACCCATCTTTTTTTTTAATTTGAACTGAACATCATTTTTCGTTATCTTAACCCGTTAACGCCCAAGGTGTCTCACAATTTAAATCTTTAAACAAATTTGTTATCAAAGGTCAAGTTCCAATAAAATAAGCATGGTGTGACGAAGGAAATGGAAGTCTATGGTGTAGTTCAAAAAAAAAATCTTCATTGTAGGTCCTCAATATCTGATAATTTTCTCGAGTTCTATTTTAGTACAACTTCTACGCTATCGCTATATTCTGATCCGTACAGATACAATACAGCTCAAAACAAGTGAGAGAGATGATAACCACTCAAAAAGAATAGAAAAGGGACTTATATGTTTGGGCAGAAATATAACCCGATAAACGCCTAAAAGTATGCAATACATAGTCCTTGTAATTTCATGTAGTTTCGGCTGCAGTGTTCAACATTTCTCAAATTTATTTATTTTTAAACAAATCAAATCAAGAGTGCTTAGCATGTGTAGCATAACCAAACGTGATAATGATTTCAAATAAAGTAATTGAGTTTTTCCTTCAGTACCCCAAAAACTCTCTATACGTACTCACCATACGTAAACTTTTTAAAAATAATGCATGTTTCAAAAAGAAAACCTGTACTGTTCCTTTTAATTTGTATCCTTTGACAGATACGTAATTCGACCTTAAAAGTATTCCACTAACACGCCCAGGTTCATCATCATTCCATGTTTTCATATAAAATTTCAACCAGATGTACTCTACACGGCTTCTCCACTTATGTTTGTACTACTCCATGATTTTTTATTCGTGAACAATATTTGGGTTTTATGGTGTTATTCAGGCCACTATCAAAGTAACATCGAAAAGATAATGTGTTTTTCGGCTACATGAAAAATGATAAACCACCCAAATATTCAATTATATTCGATCTACCAATTGCAATTTAGAATTACGTACAAAAGTCTAAAAAACATAACGCAGGGGGGAGGAACATTTCCGGTCGAAATCCCTGAAGGAATCCCGGGAGGATTTACTGAAGGAATTCTGAGAGGCATGTCTGGTAGAATTCTAAGGAAACCTCATCTGAAAGCTTGATAGGAATTCCTGAAATAGTCACAGAAGAAATCCCGGGAAGAATTGCTGTATAAATCCCGAGCAAGGATCCTGGCTCGTAGAAAGAATTCCATTAGGATTCTCTGGATATGTTTCGACAGAACACTTTGAAAGTATACTAAAAGAATCCTCTCAGGATTTTCTAAAGCAATTCTGGCAGAAATCTCTGAAGTTTTTCCTGAAGGAATCCAGTAAAGAATACCTGATGGAATCCTGAGAGAGATCATGATTCCTGATTACTTCTGGTCCTGCCGGTCAGAAGCTTAGCAAGTATTCCTGTAAGAATCATAGAAGATGTCTCTATGATCTAGGATTGCCTAAAAAAACTCGGAAGAAATCTATTGTTTTTCTTATTTTTTCGGGAGGAATCCCTTAAAAAGTCACAGCAAGAATCCGGGAAGGAATCTCTGAAGGGATTCCAGCACCAATTCTGGAAGGAATGCAGAAAAGAATAACTAAAAGTATCCTTTCAGGATTTTCCAAAGCAACCCCTGCAAAAATACCTGAAGAGAACTCCGGAGTAATCCTTTACGGATCTCGGAAGCAATATCTGAAGGAATCCCAGGAAGAAACCATCTACCATGATCCTCTGCCCCTTTTCTCATAAATCCCGATCAATAGATACCCGTATTGCATGGTATCATAGCTCAAATTACCATACTGTGGCTGCAATTCTGGATATGTTTCGCCATCTTGAATTTCAAAATGGCGCCAAATAGCGAGCCCGATCGATAGATACCGTATGGCATGGAATCATAGCTCAAACTACCATTCCGTGGCCGCCATCTTTGATATGGTCCGCCATCTTGGATTTCAAAATGGCGTCGGATATTCATATTTGAGTTCTACTCATCAAGCCCGATCGATAGATACCCATATTGCATGGTATCATAGCCCAAACTCTCATACCGTGGCCGCCATCTTGGATTTAAAATGATGTTAAATATCTATTTTGACTTCTTCTCATCAAGCCCGATCGATAGTACAGAAAAACTTGTAGTTAGAAGACACAGAATGTTGCTAATTGACAAATTAAGGGATGAATTTTTGCAAAAAATCGCGTTCTGGTGGGATTTGAACCCACGACCCCGTATTCGCTAGACCGGTGCTTTAACCAACTAAGCCACAGAACAGGTGATAATTCTGCGGAATAGAAAGCCAAACTGAACCCGAGCCCTCACCATGAACATTCAATTTTTCAAGAACCATCTCTCTTTCGGCTTAGATGTCAATCCACAGCCTCGTTTGTGCCCAACAACTACAAGTGAGAGCGTATTATTTTTATTTGAAGCCGAGACTTACTCTCGCACTCCGCATACCTAGCCACCAAGCAGTCTGTTTGCTGGTGTCTAATTCAGTATGCGTCGAGAGCTCGGCACGGTCGCACGCTCCACGACCAACTCCGCCGATGACGCAGTGTATCAGTGTACCCGATCGATAGATACCCATATTGCATGGTATCATAGCTCAAACTACCATTCCATGGCTGCCATCTTGGATATGGTCCGCCATCTTGGAGTTAAAAATAGGGTCAAATATCCATTTTTGACTTCTACCCATGAAGCCCGATGGATTGAGACCCATATTGCATCGTATCATAGCGATTGTACGACATTTCCCCGAAAACCAGTTCCCCGAATGAAGTTTCCCCGAAAGTTTTTTCCCCGAATGTACCATTTCCCCGAAAAATGTTTCCCCGAATGTACCGTTTCCCCGAATATACCGTTTTCCCGAATGCACCGTTTCCCCGAAAAGATTATTGCATATGCCATTTAACATTGACCCAATGCACAACTAGGGGAATCTGGTCTTCAGGACGAAGTACGCTTAGCCAAAGTACGTCAGACCGAAGTACGTTAAGCCGAATGGGTTGCGAATCTGAAGTTCATAGGGTAGAGTGGGTCAGTAGTCCGTCTTCTTAAATTTCTTCATAAACGATGTTAAAATTTGTTTTCAAAGGCCTTGAAGATGTTTGAGTCTCTTGAGTGTTTTACATTCCTCGAATCTAGGGAATTCTATGGATACTGGGATATACTCCCATGATTTGATTTTATTCTTTTATCCTTTTCCCTTCTCTCACATAGATGATTTCTTGATGTTGATGTTATACTGTTACTGAAGATCTGATGATCAACCCCAGTAAAATGTTGATAGGCAATTAGTCTTGTAGAGGTTTTGAAAACCGCCATAAATCTTTCTGTCTATTATTTTGGTTTTATTATTGCATCTTGCATCTTGCATAGATTACCGTGCAAATGTTCAATCGTCTAAAATATTTGTTCACACGTCAAGCACAAAGGAAAGTAGCAAGTAAACAAACCGATTATTCCATGCACCACCAAAAAAGTGTAATCGACGCTTAAAATGTCTAGCAGTGAAACGAACCAATGTATGCTGAAACTGGTGGGAACATATTGTGGTGTGACAAAACATTTCTGCAGGGGGTCGAATATGGTGCAAAAAAAGCAATATGTTTCCAAGAACCTCTTCTAGTGTATTTGACTTAACAATGTTACTTGGGAAGTGATCACTCTGTCAACATTCCATCTGAAAACTTCGCCTCTTTTTATAACACGCAGTTGTTTTAGTTGTAATATTGCATAGCTTATTGACGGTAGTAATTTAAAAATCACTGACTGTCCCATGACAGATTACCCTTCTTTGAGAAGTCGGCTATTCTTTTAAGTATTGGGTTATATATGATCAAACTGGGGTTTTTTCTTGGCTTTCAACTCAATCGTAATAATGCTCGTCCGGCGTAATGATACTCAGCCTAATGATTTCAGCCTAACGTACTTCGGCCTGTCATACTTCTGCCTAAAGCTCCAGCAGCGTCTTTTTGGCTAGATTGATAACCTTTCATTTAATAAAACTTCCCTTCTTTCAAACATAGGCTGTTCTTTCAATCTAAGCAGATTTCAAGTTGAACAGCTCAATCAATCATCAGTAATTTGACTGCTGCTATATTTATTTTTTTTTGTGACCGACGGTTCTAGTAGGTATCTATAGGCATTATAGTAGAAATCTTCATCAAAGATTCTCCTTCTTTCATCATATACTGTTCTTTCAAAATATTGCCGGCGGTCTAACTACTAGTAAGTTCTGTAGAAATGTCAATTCTAAATGCTACTTCGGTCATGATTGATCCATTGATTTACAAAAACTGAAGAGTGCTTAGATTCAAATCTGTTTGTCAAACACATTGAATTACATTGACTTTTGTTTTAAAGCCTGTTAATACACATTAAAATTGTCCTCATAGACGTCCTTCGCTAGCAAGAATACTTCAAGTCTTAAAGTTGAAGTCATCTGGATCATATGTTTTACAATGACAATGAACTTTAGCAGATTACTACTACAATCAAGATGACTCGTTTTAAAGTTATTATTCGTTTATTGGGCGTTTTCATCGATTGAAAATTTAAAAATAAATAGAAAGAACAGCCTATGAATGAAAGAAGGGAAAATTGTGATGAGCGTGTTCTTAATTGAGTGCCATGTCATTTTCAATCAGTACAACAGAAAAGAACGACCCATATTTCAAAAAAGCAAACCTCATTGAAGCATCATGAAGAACATTATATCTCGAAGAATTCATGGTAAGAGGGAATACACAATATCAATGAGATGTGAAAGTTTCCATGATCTTGATATATTTCTAAAGACTACACATCAGCACACTTTGTACTCAGGCTAACTTTCCGCTACTTCGTTTCAATGACTAGTTCAGACAATGGAATTAATCAAGAAAATGATTAGAAACCAGTACTAAAAATAGTATTATAAATATTTCGGGGAAACGATACATTCGGGGAAACGGTACATTCGGGAAAACGGTACATTCGGGGAAACGGTTCGTTCAGGGAATCGTTTTTCGGGGAAATAACTTTCGGGGAAACTTCATTCGGGGAACTGGTTTTCGGGGAAATGTCGTACAATCATCATAGCTCAATCTACTATTCCGTGGCCACCATCTTGGATATGGTCCACCATCTTGTACTTCAAAAAGGCATCGGATATTCATTTTTGAGTTCTACTAATGAATCCCGATCGATAGATACCCATATTGCATGGTATCATAGCTCAAACTCTCATTCCGTGGCCGCCATCTTGGATATGGTCCGCCATCTTGGATTTAAAAATGGCGTCAAATATCGATTTTTGACTTCTACTCATCAAGCCCGATCGATAGATACCCATATTGCATGGTATTATAGATTAAACTACCATTCCATGGTCGCCATCTTGGATATGTTCCGCCATATTTGATTTCAAAATGGCGTCGGATATGCATTTTTAAGTTCTACTTATGAAGCCCGATCGATAGATACCCATATTGCATAGTATCCGAAGCAGCATTGCCGTTAAAAAGCATATATTCTGGAGTTTTGACCGCCATCTTGGAACCTAAGCCGCCATCTTGAATTCCAAAAACTCTACTACCACATCCACATCCTAAGGAATGTGTGCCAAATTTGATTGAAATTTTCAGACCCATTCCAGAGTTATGCCGGTACATTGATGCATAATACACATACGTACATACATATCAACATACAAATAGACAAACATACAAACCTATATTGAGTTTAAATAAGGGCGAAAGTAACATGAGAGAGTTCTCTTCATCGACTCTCTCTTCTTCAAATTAAAGTGACAAGATGCAAGTAAGGTTGCACTTTTTGGTCATAAATCGCTAGGTTGTGATGCAATCTAGCGACTAAGTGTAAAAAAGTTCGATTAAATTTGCATCTTGTCACTTTAATTTGCAGAAGAGAGAGTCGATGAAGAGAACTCTCTCATGTTACTTTCGCCCTTATTTAAACTTAATCTAGAAACATAGGATATTGGTTCCCTTATTAAGCATGTGGCTCCCATTTTCATCCCACGAAAAACAAAGGATTGAAGCGCTGTTTGTTTGTTTCTTATTTTTTGTATTTTTTGTATTTTTTGTTAGAAGTGAGCACCCATGTAAGCAAAAAGAACGGAGTCAATCGGTGCCGTAATTGCTTGTTTTCGAATAGGATGAAAATGGGAGCATGAGATTACTGATGGCACACATACCCTATAAACATACAAGCATATAAGCATACAATCATACATACATTGACTTTTGTATGTATTGATAAACAACTCTGCCAAAGAAATGAACTATAAACCATTGATTATTGTCAAGATTCCAGGGAAATAAATTATTTTTGCATTGGAAATGTAGCTCATAGATCGTGACAATATGTAATCTTTGCAGCATCGTTTACGCCACCTAGTGAACCAGTCACAAACTATATTGTCCACTATGAGCAAGGTATGGGTGTGGAGACCATCTTCTCTGAAGAAAGTATTCTAAAATTTTGCGTAATTCTGCAGATATTCACATCAAAAGGACTGTCATATTTATAGGACGCTGGGCGTTCGGGGCATCTGTCCTATAAATAGGACGCTGGGCGGATATGGGTTAAGGTGTAAATAAAAAAAAAAATAAAAAAACCCAGATTAATCCACCTATTTTTTTTTTTTCATTAGTTCATTTATTTGTAGGTCCATGCGCACCTAGGCATTACGGGACCAATTACTATTTTTCTTATTAGAAATAAGAGGCGAAACGGAATCACAGCTACTCTGCGATTCCAAGCTACAACAAATTTTCTTCTTCTCTTTGCCGTGCTTCGTTGACAGCCGTCGCTTGTTGCTACCATCATTGGCTTCGTATGGGGAAGATGAACTGTCGTTCGCATCCTCGTCGTCGTTATCATCGTCATCGTCGTCGTTGTCTTCGTTAGTATTCTGCTGCTCTGCTTGATCCACTGCGCTCGCAGGTACGGTTTTCGATGTACAATCTAGCTCGGGATGTGTGCGCTCGCTGTTCGCCGAAGTCTCGATGACCTCGTCAGACTGCGTTAGATCGATGCTTATCGGCGGGAAATCAGCCTCACTGAACATTTGCTCGGTTGGTGGTATTGTTGCTACGGATGACGCTGTGGTGATTTTGTCGGGGATGGATATCTCCACACATTTCTGCTTCGGGTGTGCAGATAGGCCACACCGCCTGCATGTGCGGATTTGGTTCGGGTGCTCAACAAAGCAGACCTCATTTGCGATCGTGAGGTAGGACGGAATGGGATGCTTTATTCTCATTTGCAGCACTCGAACTCCGTTCGGCAATCCGGGAAAGTAAAACCGCCAACGTTCGTTTTGTACCGAAAGCACATCTCCGAACTGCTTCATGAAATTGGCCACCGTGATGTGTGGTACAGACGGAGGAAGATCGTGTACTCGTACACTAACTGTCTCGCTGTCCACGAACATTGGAATTTTGAACAGCTTGCCTTTACAAGCAAACAGTCGCTTAATATTGTGTGCGTTTACATAACGCTGCGCAGTATTACTGTCCACCATTTCGATGTACACACATTTTCGAGTGTTGTGGAACTGTACACCCTTGACATCCGATAGGTTCAGCTTGATTTCGTGTTCCAGGAACTGCTGGACTTTCCCAACTTCTGGACGCGAAGGCAGAACACTAAAATCTACCACCAGAGTGTTTCTACGGATCACACTCATTCTGATCGATACGAAGCACCGGAGAAAAAGCACGACCGAACGCTGCGAATAGTGGCTGTCAACTGATTAATCCACCTAGTGGTGATAGTGCCTTTCTCGTCGAATATGTACTCATAAACTTTTCTTCGACGTTAGCCAAAATGTTCCTGAATCCTGAAAACACTTTACACTAGCAACAATTTTAACAAAGCCATCATCGATTTTCGAAACTTTTTGATGATACATATTCCGATGTTATGTTCAACAACAAAACAGAGCAGAAAAAGATCAGACCTCTCAGTTGACTGCTTGACCACCTTAATCCTAGTCATGTACTGGGGTCATTGTGACCCCATTCCATCCACTACGGCAGCGGGGTGAGCGTCAGCTAATGCTTGAAGAAGGTTAACTTTATTCACAATCACAGATCACTTTGTAATCTTCGCCAATGTTTATTTCAGCACACTTTAGGCTATATTTTATTATCATTGGTAACACGATTCATGTAAAATTTGACCTTCCTACGAGGAAAATGCTGAAAATGTAAATTTTCCATTCAAATTTCAATCGCAATGGGAAGAGTGAGCGCTCAGCCAGCCGCACCCAAATTGTGAGCAGTAATTTTAGAAGCATAAGGAGTATGGAGATTGAAAAACTGTATAAGGTTGACGCGATAAAATTATATTTTTTATATAAAACGTTGATCAATCCCACTATACATTTACACCGCAGGAATCTGAAATAGTGTGATTTGAAGAGATCGTTTTGGTCACGATTTCGTTCTCTCGCATATATGAAGACTTTGGGGTCATTTCT
The DNA here is from genome assembly GCF_035046485.1 of Aedes albopictus. Lineage (NCBI taxonomy): Eukaryota > Metazoa > Arthropoda > Insecta > Diptera > Culicidae > Aedes > Aedes albopictus. The sequence continues at coordinate 196,193,555 of NC_085137.1, read as the reverse complement.
TCATTTATAATCTTACCCAACGTTTACATGCTATCAAAAAGCCACAATTTCATTTATCGCTTTGACATTTATTTTGTTAACCTTTATAATTCCGCTATTTGATGTGCAGCTTGCATGGGTTTGGTTAAACTTTACGTTTCACTACTTCCGGCGGGACACCTGGAACCAGAGATGGCATTTCACCGTAGCGATTCACTGCGGCGTCAGTTTATCGACCACACTGGGGATAGGAACATTTTTCACCACACCAAGAAGCCAGTTTCTCCTGTTTTGGGTGGTGGGTAGACCAAGCGCTCGTTCGCCTTGGATCGAGTGTGGCTCACTCTTTCGCGCGCATCGCTCTCCGGCGCTCTCCCGTGTTTTCACCCAGCACACGGAAAGATCGATGTACACAGAGCAAGGAGTAACTTTCACGCAGCGATCGAAAAGACAAAAGATTGCATGCAAACTTGTGTGAAATGTTACGCAAATTTGTGTAACACCGGATCAGCACATTTTTTGTGCTGATCCAGTCGTACGCCAATATGAGTGAAAATTCCTTTGTCTTTTCGCAAGTTACTCATTTGCTGTGTACATTCGTTTAAGGGTGTAGTGGTGGATCCACATATAAGAGACGGACTCCTGTTGAGATACACAGCGTGAGTGGTGTATTTTCTATTTCTCTTTCCTACATTGAGGATATGGACTGGACATCTCAGCCTGGAATTGATTCCGGTTGTCTCAAATATGGTCTTAGACTATGTTTTTGTCAACTGTTCATCACGTGACCTGATAAGCCGGAAATTGATTTGAGGCTATTTTCTTGCTAACTACCGGTTCTCCCAAATATGGTCTGAGATTATTTGTTGGTTAACCGTTTATCTTGTTACTGAAAAAGTCATCGATATGTCGCATGTATTTCTCTTTTACATTTGATCATTTCTGGCGGGACACCCGTAATCAGTTCAGTAACACACTGATAGGGCTTGCGTCTATTTTCTTGCAACTGTTCATCATGTTACCTAAAAAGCCGTGATTTGAGGTATCGCATGCATGGGTTTGGTGCCACTTCCGGCCCGGAACCGGTTGCGAAACACTACCGCTAGTCTCTTAAATAGTCTCAGCCTATTTGCTTGCTAAAGTTTATTAGGTTATCGAAAAAGCTATGGGTTTTTATCAATTTTATATTTAGCCGCTTTCGGAGGGAACTAGTTTCGGCACTACTGACAGTCCATAATGTGGTCTTAGCCTACTTCCTCAATAACCGGTCATCAAGTTGTCGAAAAGCCGTAATTTGATTTGCCGCATGCAAGAGTTTTGTCAACTTTTATATACGGCCACTTCCGGCGGAACACCTGGAACCGGTTCTGAAACACTACCGGTTCATATAAGGTCTAAGACTGTTTTCTTGATAACTGCTCATCAGATTATCGAAAATGCCGTAGTTTGATGTGCCGCATGCATGGGTTTGGATCACTTTTATATATGACCACTTCCAGCGGGACATCCGGAACCGGTTCCAGGACACTACCGGTTCATATATGGTCTGAGACTGTTTTCTTGCTGACTGTTCATCAGGTTATCCAAAATGCCGCAATTTGATGTGTCGCATGCATGGATTTGGTTCACTTCTATATTTGGCCACTTCCGGCGGGACTCCCGGAACCGATTTCGGAACATTACCGGTTCAGATATGGTCTGAGACTGCTTTCTTTCTGACTGTTCATCAGGTTATCCAAAATGCCGCAATTTGATGTGTCGCATGCATGGATTTGGTTCACTTTTATATTTGGCAACTTCCGGCGGGACTCCCGGAACCGGTTCCGGAACACTACCGGTTCAGATATGGTCTGAGACTTTTTCTTGCTGATTGTTCATCAGATTATCCAAAATACCGCAATTTGATGTGTCGCATGCATAGATTTGGTTCACTTCTATATTTGGCCACTTCCGGCGGGACTCTCGGAACCGATTCCGGAACACTACCGGTTCAGATATGGTCTGAGACTGTTTTCTTGCTGACTGTTCATCAAGTTATCCAAAATGCCGCAGTTTGATGTGTCGCATGTATTTGTTTGTAACATTTTTATGTATGGCCCCTTCCAAGGGTACTGGTCCGGAACACGTAAATGGCCATAACTCCGGAACGGCTGGACCGATCCGAACCATTTTCAATAGGAAACAATGGGACCAGATTCTGCGTCGAATGAACCGTCGGTCATTAAAATTGGTTGAGGTTTACTGCCAAAAAGTGATGTGAGTTTATTTGTACACACACATACACACACACACATACACACACACACACACACACATACACACACACAGACATCACCTCAATTCGTCGAGCTGAGTTGATTGGTATATGTGACTTGACCCTCCGAGCCTTCTATCAAAAAGTCGTTTTTGGAGTGAACATATAGCCTTTCCAGTACACTTAGTGTACGAGAAAGGCAAAAAGGTGTCATGATGCATCACTAAGCTTTCAAACGAATCATTGACTTTTTGCTTTTCAATGCTTGTTTGCCTCGCGTTTTTGAAGTGATAAAAAAACTCAAAATTCTGCAGCAACGCTGCAGCAAAAGGAATCATCGCAATCATCGCGATAAGCAAATATGATGATACTTTTTCATAAGTATATTCGTTTGAAGGCAGAGAATTATCACTTTGAAATTTCGAGCCACATATCCAACATGGCTGCCGATGCTGATGATGCCGTAAAAAGCCTTAAGGAGATACAAAAATGACTGCCACAATGGCCGACTTGAACCCCTACTCACGTTTTCAAGAGCACCAATCTTGAAAATTTGTAAATAAATGCGCTCAATTTGGAAAAGCTGCCTCTTTTTTTTTTGAAAGTAAGCAAAGCCAGGATAAACAAGTGCGGCTTGGTTCGAAGCTTCGTTCGTCAGATTTGTTTGTATGAAAAATTGCAATGGGATTTCTTGATGTTTCACCTTAAAGCGATATAAACATGTTTTGGAAGGTGATTCTTTCCAATACACGAATATGTGAAATTTAGTTTTTGATTTGTCTTATTTTCATTTTTGAACTCATTTGGGAGACCGGTTTTTGAAGATGAAAACGTTTTGAGAGTTTGTGATATTTACTGTTTTTTTTTTTATTTTACCTCCGTGTAACTTTGAGAACATTTTTAGGGTGTTTTCAACTCCACAAAACTCTTTAACTTTGATGTCTATGGTAGAAAAATATTAGAATGAAATCAGTATCGCTAAGTCACCAACCAAATGAAAGCTAAGGGTCTATTCATTCACATGATGCTAAGAGAGAAATGTTCTGTCAGGGGTTATTTTCCATGTAAAGTACCCCAAGAAATGGGTATTTCTCGGAAATTTGTTCAAGAAATCACGAAAAAAAAATGTCCTAGATCTCCCGATAGAATATTTTCCTCTTAGCGCTAAATGAAAAGGGAACCCTTCGCTTTTATTTGGTGGGTAACTTATGAATATTATTTTTTTCGGTTATATTTATTGTAACAGACACCGTGGTAATAGATTGATTGGTGAAATTTTTAAAATATGTCAATAATTAGGTATAATAAAATCAATGATATCCGAAAGAGGACAAATGCATCAAGTTTTCAATAATTTAATAAATGAAAATACGTTTTAAAAGATATTTAAAACTATTTCGAAATATGTAGAACAGTCCTAAATATCAGTCTAAAATATGCCCAGGACAGAAAAAAATATAAAAATGCTCAAACTACACCCCGCGGGGTTGGGTATTAGAGGGTTAAGGATTCTGAGAGTATCTTCCTATGCTTAGTACATTGCTTGTCACACTTTCACAGCCCCCCCACTCCCCCCTAGGACCGTGACGTACTGATTGGATAGCCCCAAATGTGATCCATGATATTGAGGAAATTCATGTCAGGATTCTTGGAGAGTGTCTTACAAAATTTTGAGCAGTGGAATACCTTGACTTTATTTGATTCTTTTAAGATACTGCATTTAGCAAAGTTAATGTACTTATAATTTTTTTTATTATTATTTATTCATTTTGAACTAACAATTTGGAAGAGGGGAAAATCCCCTTTGAATGACTTCTTAGCAACTTGGCTGTAAAAGAAAAATAGGAAAATGTCATATTTTTGACGTGTAGTGCGTGTATTATCCTATTACAATTTGTTGGACTGTGTATGCTTTTCATGTCATTAAATGATATTTTCACTTAGACGTCCACGTGTAACTGCCTGATTACTTTACTTCCCGGGATAATGAAGCAATTATCATGGGAAACTAATTAAGAACTCCATCTACCTGAAACATCAACTTGTCATATGGGATATAAAGATTAAATTCATCCGCTTGACAGCCTGTCACCAAGTTCATCTGTGAGTGAGCGTGCAGCATCAAAGTGTTTCCCGCACCCTCGAAAGGATCTCATTTTCCGCCGGAGTGGCCAGCAGTGGCAAAACAAGATTAGAAAAGCAAATGAAAGCGAAATAAAACATACGAGTACAAATGCTCTCTAGGTATCGGTTTCGTCCTCTGACAGCAGGAGTGACCCAATTCTTCCGGCAGCGCCAGCGTGCAAGAGCTGGAACGGTCCATTTTCAAATTCATCGCACACACACCGCAGGATTCTTCCCTACACCGTGCCGTAGGTAGCGAATGCGAATGCGATTGACCTTTTTCCCCCTCACATTGAGTAAGGATAATCAACGTAGCAATAGGAAAAACATTTACACAACTGACACAGGCGCGTCTGGAAATGATTGGCAATGATGTTGTCCTTCTGTGAACCTGTCTGACCGACCAACCGTGCGCGCGTACATTTTAGCAGCCGTCCAACCAACGACCGACGCATTGTTGCAGGCGTTCGGGGAGACCCATCACTACTCAATGATAGCCAACGGCAGTCGGGGTGCGGAGCTAGGCTAGATGACAAAGTAAACAGCTAATCAGCCGCTTTTTTACAACTTCCGAAACGATACGGTACCAACGGTTGTGGAATGTAAGCCTAGGCGAAGGGGCAATTGGTGCTGCTATCGTTTGTTGTCTTTTCGGTACATCCGAAGCATTCAACAGGTGGCTGATGATGGAGAAACATTCATTCTGCCGTACAACTGAAACATGCTACGGCCGTTCTGTGAAGCTATTTTGAAGAATTTAAGTTTGGAGGGTAATCACTTTGTTTAGATGATTAAATTATGTAAATGCAGATTCTGAATGTAGAATTGTCTCAAGACCGCTGAAAAGCTAATTAAAACATTTTTTGACAACTTTCACTGTTTTCAAACAGTGAAACACGCTGGAACAGCGTGGAAGGAATCTCTGGAGATATTTCTGAAGGAACCGCTGGACCTTATTCAAAAGGAATCCTTGTCGAAATTTGTGATGGAACCCCCGAAGCAACATCTGAAAGAAATTGTGGAAAATCGTTTTTTTAATCATTCATTTTATTAATTTATTTAGTATTACATCAAATTCAAGATAAAACTGAATCAACAATATTTTCCATAATACACGGTTCGTGGTTGCCGTTCTTCATCCTCGGTCACGCCCGATGCTCACCAAGTTACGCTCCTCCTAATCCGCCCATCGTGCTCTCTGCACTCCACATCTTCTTGTGCTAACCGGATCTGTCGCAAACACCAACTTTGCAGGGTTGTTGTTCGGCATTCTTGAAATATGCCCTACCCATCGTATCCTTCCGGCTTTGGTCACCTTCTGGATGCTGGATTCGCCGTAAAGTGCAGCGAGCCCGTGGTTTATCTTTCTCTGCCACACACCGTTCTCCTGCACACCGCCGGAGATCGTCCTTAGCGCGCGTCGCTCGAAAACTCCGAGTGCTTGCAAGTCCTCTTCGAGCATGGTCCATGTCTCGTGTAAAGGACCACCGGGACCACCGGTCTTATTAGCGTTTTATACATGGTGAATTTGGTGCGTGGGCGAATCTTTTTATACCGCAGCTTCTTCTAGAGCCCGTAGTAGTTACGACTTTCGCTGATGATACGCCTTCGAATTTTACGACTCACCCCAAGTAACACACTTGTCACCGAAAAGTCACGGCGGCGCAGGTTTTTGTTGCGCAGAAGTCACCGTGACTTACTTCTAACAAATAAACACTTACTTGCTAGAAGTAAGTCACAGTGACTTTTGCGCAACATAAACCTGCGCCGCCGTGACTCTTCGGTGACAAGTGTGTTACTTGGGACATTGTTGTCAGCCGTCAGTAGAGAGGTAGACGAATTTCTCCACCACCTCGAAGGTATCTCCGTCTTTCGTAACATTACTACCCAGACGGATATGGTCGTGTTCGGTTCCGCCTACCAGCATGTACTTTGTTTTTGAGGCATTCACCACCAGACCGATCTTTGCTGCTTCGCGTTTCAGGCGGGTGGTGTACAGCTCTGTTACCGTTCCAAATGTTCTGGCGATAATGTCCATATCGTCCCCCAAAGCACACAAATTGACCGGATTTTGTGAAAATCATTCCCCGGCTGTTGAGCCCGACTCGTCGCATCATACCTTCCAGAGCGATGTTGAAGAGTAGGCATGACAGTCCATCCACCTTGTCGCAGTCCTCGGCGAAATTCGAATGAACTTAATAGTTCACTCGAAACCTTTACGCAGTTTTGCACACCGTCCATTGTTGCTTTAATCAGTCTAGTCAGCTTCCCAGGAAAGCCGTTTTCGCCCATGATTCTCCAAAGCTCTGCGCGGTCGATACTGTCGGCAGTAATATATTGTAAAATGTAAAATTAATGTAAGAACAATGATTTCGGCTCAGTTATTTTATATTTATGAAGTAGCTTATTGAAAGTATGATTTTTTGATTATAATATCTAAAAAAGCCGCATAAAACTAACTCTCACAGGCATCAGGGGACACAATTATGCAGAAAAAAATATTTATGTGAAATTCAACGATAAATCAAACACAACCTCGATGAATCACTTGGATAACATTTAGAGGAATCCTAGGGAATTCTTTGAGGTTTTTAGGCTTGTATTCTTGGAAAATTTCATGGAGAATCATAGGAGGAGCCATTGGAATAGTTCTTAGAGGAGCCCTTGAAGAAATTCTTCGAGAAATTTCCATAGGAATATTTAGAATAACCATAGGAGAATTCCTACGATCAATTCCTGCAGGAGACCTTGCAAGGATTTGCGAAGAAAGTCAGAGGGAAATCCTGGCCAAATCCTGATGCTTTTTTTTGGGAAATTCCTAGACAATTCCTGAATGATCCTGAATGAATTGTGAAATGATTCCCGGAGGAATCTTTGTTGATTTATTGATTTGTCTTTATTAAAGAGACTTTCAACCCTTGGGTGGCTCGTCTCTCCACTGGAATCTTTGTAAGATTTCTTAGGAAAATCTTCGAAAAATTCTTGGTATAATAATTGAAAGATGCAATCGTTGTAGAAATTCCTTATGTAATTTTTAAAGAATCTTCTGAAGTAAGTTTAACAGGAATTTTTCAAAGATTCTTTGGAGGCATCCATAAATAAAAATTGTTGAAAATTTCTTGAAAACTGATTGCAAAATTCGTGGAAGGATCTGTACACTGTGTCCAATAAGTGCTCATACAAAATACAAATTTAGAAAATATAATTTTATTTGACATCTGTGATTCATATTTTCAAAATGAATGCATGTATTGAACGGCATTTCGTTATTTTCTATTTGGTTTTATAATTCTAGCAGTACACTTCCGTTTTGTGAAATCCGTGTGCTCCGGCACGCAAGAAAAATGTTCGAAAACTTTTCTACGGTAGCTAAATAAAGTACATACAGTTAAATTTTGCGTTTTTATCCCAATTTTTGTGCCAAAGAGATATAAGGCTAAATCAATAAAATTGTAAAAAATTGTGATGATGTGGTAAGAAATTTGCAAGTAAGCTCAACTTGAGCTGTTTTCTTTGAAAATGACCGTTATTTTAAAGATAAACATCATAAATATTAAATTTTGAAAGAAAAAAAAAATACCACAACAGGGCTACAAGCATGTTTTAGAAATGAGAATAGTATGAATCACAAAAAATAAGATTTAGCCATGCTTCTTTAAGGTGAATATAGAACGAAGCCACACCTTTAATTTTCAAAAGCACAAATCTGAAGAACCAAGTACCGCACTAAGCTGAAAAGTTGATCTATTGGTAACCACCAGCGAATGATCAATCGATCAACTTTTCAGCTCGGTGCGATGTTTGGCTCCTCAGATTTGTGCTTTCGAAAATTCAAGGTTTTGCTTTGTTCTATATTCACCTTAACACAATAAATCTCATTAAAACAAGTAAATTGACATTTTTGTCTAATATTTTCGTTTTATTTTGTACTACATAAAACGGCTTCGTACTCCACCAATACAGAATCTCATATTTTTTTCTTTTCTAATCATAGTTGCTACAAGCAATGATGAGGACAGACACCAAATTTGTTTCAACTTAAAACAATTACTCGTTGAAATGAGACGATATACCAATAAAATGGCATGCGTGTCAGCTGAAATTGACTAACGTCATATAAGCGATCAGCAGAGAAGGATAAAGTACAGTTAATTCCAAAACATATGCTGTTTTTACTGTTTAGGTTTAATCACCGCATGACTTTATGATACTTTAATTTTATTGGCTTTTCTCCGGAGATTCACCGTTTCTATCATTACTTTCGTTACTCCCTCTTTCTTTAAGTAGTATTAAATTCACCTAGGAGAAAAGCCAATAAAATTCAATTATCATATGCTGTATTCGGTCAGTGTTAGTTGGCCTTTCAATAAATAAATTTACTTTGAAAATCCGTATTACAGATGTGAAATGAGTTCAATTTGATTGTGTATGAGAACTTATTGGACACAGTGTAAAAGAACTCAAGAAGAAACCCGGAAGATATTTTGTAGAATTTTTTGGAAGAAATCCAGTAAGGTCTTGAAGGTTCTCTTGTAGGTAAGTTTGTAGAAATATTGGAGGAATCTATGAAGACATATTTTTTGTGATATCCATAGAAGATTATTTTTCGGAATCCGTGAATAAGTTCATTAAATATTATTTGGAGAAATCTCAGGCAGAATTTCTGGGGGAATATCTCGAAAAATTAATTCAAGAATTCTCTAAAAAAATGTCTGAGAAAAAACTTTGAAAATTATTGGAAAAAATTCTGAGCATTCTTTGGAGAAATTTCTCGTAAAATTTGTGAATGAATTGAATCCTTAGGACTGATTAATATTCGAGAGAAGTGTTGGAGCATTCCTTGGAGAAATTCTTGCATGAATTCATTTATACATTTTTAAAAAGACGATCACACCGTCTTCGACCTTGCGCGGCCTCTACAGACTTAACTTTACTAACATCTGACAACGGACAACACACAGTGGTTCGAAAGAATTCTCTGCAAAAATCCTTAATCAAAAATTTTAGAATATCCTAAAGAATCCTTGAATCAAATCCGGAAGGAGTCCTTGGACAAATGCCAGGATGGCTCCATAAATAAATTGTAGAAATCTTCGGCAGAGTCTCTGAAGAAATATAAGGTTTTCGAAAATTTTGGAATATTTTCTTGTCCTTGTTCTTGTTTTTTATAGTTTCCTTCAGAAATCCTTGGTTGAATTCTTTAAAAGAAATTTAGAAAGTTAATCGAAAAGTGCAATACTCATTGGTAAGTGCAATACTCATTGATCGATCACTTGCTGAAAATATATTGGTAACTCAAGAGAAACCATCACCGCTAGGTGGTTCTTTTATGTTTTTTTTTCTTCTTTCTAGTATGGAGACCAAACTGGGACAAAGTCTGCATCTTTCAATAATCCCTTAATTCATTAATTTCTCTATACATATATCATGTGACAAGCACGTGGGTTTTCAATGACCAGGAATCACTGCGGCTTACCAGGCGGCTAAAAAAAAGGAAAATAAAGGAAAATTAATTCACTCAACTTTATATTTCTTCATGGTCATTCGACATCTAGCACTTCTACTAATATTCTCAATGCATTTTATACTATGGTTCCGGAAGTACATATATATTGTCAGTGAATTAAAATTCAACCATAGCGCAACAATAATGACAATGTCGCAACCTGCATTTGTTGCGACAATCCACCCATTGCGACATAAGTTTGTCCCAACTTGAAAAGAATAGGACAAAGATCGTGCAACACGAGTTTAGAGATTTTTAAGCCTTGCATTGTGATTTTTGAGCGGTAACTTCGAATCGGTAAACACTGCAACTATACTACAGATATATCATCAAGAAGATTCGATTTAGGGTTGGTAATAATTGATTATTCACGAGTTGAAAAGTACGCAACAAATTCAGCTTCCGTTATGTCTGCAACAAAAATTATCTGTTACCAGTTGGGATAATGAGTAATCGTCGCGCCTTCTTTGTTTCTTGTTTTGTGCTTCTTTTGTCTGACAATTCTCTTCACTGGTACTGGACAAATTATTGTAAAATTGATATCAACAACTTTTTCGAATTTTGTTACTTTTACAAATCTGTTCCAAGCTTAAGTTGTTTTTTTTTTAACTGCACATATTTGCACTTTTTAATGAATCGAGAATTACATTTTTTCAGGTTTTAAACAATCTGTCCAATTATTGGCTACTAGGCATCCCAAAAGAGGCTTGCAAACCACAAATTAATGTATATTGCAACAAAAATTTAGAACTTTGGCTTTTATTATGATAACAGCAACGTTAATCGCAAATGTGGCTCAAATACTCATTTTTCTGTAAATTCCAAGAATGAACAATACACCCTTTTCAAAAGTGGCAACATCGAAATAGTTATTTATGTAACGAGTTGCGAAAAGTTGATTTTTTCAGCACGAGTTGTACATTTATCCAACGAGGCTTGCCGATAAATACGAAGAGTGCTGAAAAATCGAGTTTTGCAACGAGTAACATACAAAATTTTATGCAATGATTTTTTTCATTATACAACCCATTTGGGTTGCATAATATCCATAATGCAACTCAAATGAGTTGCATTATGAACATTATGCAACTATTTTTCATTATGCAACTCATTTCAGTTGCATAATGAACCAGTTCGGAAAAGTTGGCCATTATTATACCAAAATGAGTTATATAAAATTTAAATTATGATACTGAATTGCATAAACAACTTATTATCCGCATAAACGATGGAATTAAAAAAATGGTTGCCGGGTTGTATAGAAACCGGCCATAGTGTGAAGTCTAGCATTTGTTTTATTGTTCGTAAGCTGTTGCGAAGATTGAAGGTTGTCACTCTCGTCTTGGAATTACTAAATATAGAGGGGGTAGCCAAAATACTTGGGTTAGGCAACTTTTTTTTCTCTCTCACAAAATAGTTCAACAACCTGTATCTTTTCATAGAGTACATAAAAAAATCTCAAATTTTGACTGTTTGTCAACCGATCATATGTGCATCATTGATACTAATTTGAGCTCGATTGGTTGATCTTTCGTGAAGCTAGAACCGTTCTCGTAAAACACATTTTTTTCGACAATATATTTTTTAACTGTCATATCTCGGAAATATATTGTTGATAAACGTTAAAAATTTCATACAATTCGGTTCACTAGCTTCCGAGATATGACAGTTCAAAAATTAGTTGTCTAAAAAATGGTGTCTTACGAAAACGGTTTCAACTTCACGAAAGATCAACCTATCGAGCTCAAATTTGTATCAATTATGCACATATAATAGGTTAACAAGCAGTCAAAATTTGAGATTTTTTGATGCATTCTATGGAAAGGTACAGCTTGTTTAACTGTTTGGTGAGAGAATAAAAATTGCATATCCCAAACATTTTAGCCATCCCCGCCATCTTCGCATAAACAGAATTATATTGGACACCATCAGTCATTAGTCATTAGTCATTATTGAAAAATGCGAACATTTGTTTCCGCATTCTCGACTTACTCAATGATGTGTCCCTCTTCAGTAGAATAAGTCACCAACTCGTTTAGCAGCTGCCAATTTGCTGTTAAAAATGAACGCTTCAAAATATATTCCATCCACGAACTGTCATTTACGATTGCCACTGACAAACCGGCTAATTTGAATAATGACCTTGTTTTTCCTCATTTCTGTCTGTACAACTCAAATACCAGCAGCAGACCACACCAACGAACGCTTAGCAGTTCGCAGTTGGAAAGATGACATTGAATGTGGTTTCCATCGGCCTTCTCCTCCTCGAGTTCCAAGAGGCAATGCCGGGAATAATAAGCACTCAACCCTTGCTCCTCGAGCTGCTCCTTAGACGGCGCGGCTGCCAGCAGCCGGAAAACAGGGAACGATGAACGGCAATCTTAGCGCGATAACACGAGTCCTACCACTTCTTGTGTCACGTCGCGATCCTTCGTGGTGGATGGGAGACCACCGCCTCCGGCTTGCGTTTCGTAATTCCCCGATACGATGATACCGCGCTTGATAAATATTAATCTTTGTTATAAAACTATATCCTTCTTCTCATCACACGGCCGGCTTCGTCATCTTTGATGCCGCCGTGCACCTCTACCACATCACATCAGCCAGCCAGCGGTCGGTGGGTGGGTGGTGGTAGATGTTGGTAGCCTTTTTCCGATGCCGAAGCAATTTGCGACATAATCTTTTGCCTCTTATGCTTTATGTAACGAGGGGGGAAATTTATTTCCTCCGGTTCAACACAAACACGGCTTAGATTACCTTATACAAGGGTGCCCGCCGGTGGCAAAGTGGAAACCGCATTATTAATTGCATTTGGTGCAACTGTATCTTGGCTGGTGCGACAAACACCCGATTGTGTGAATGGGTTCTGAAGTGATCAAATGGATAAACATTTATAAATATCGTGGAGCGGACTTGGTGTGATGGTTGGAACACTTGACTATCACACCGAGGACCTGGGATCGAATCCCACTCCCGACAAACTCACACAATGTGAGTTCTTCCTTCGGAAGGGAAGTAAAGCGTGGGTCTCGAGATGAACAAGCATTTATTCATTTTCATTTATTTAGTTAACATCAAATTCATGATAATACTGAATCAACAATTTGCCGCCATAATACTCGATTTGCAGCTGCAGCTCTCCAACGTCGGTCACGCCCAACACTCGCCAGATCACGCTCCACCTAGTCCGCCCATCGTGCTCTCTGCGCTCCACGCCTTCTTGTACCAACCGGATGGTTAGCAAACACCAACTTTGCAGGGTTGTTGTCCGGCATTCTTGCAACATGCCCTGCCCACCGTATCCTTCCGGCTTTGGCTACCTTCTGGATGCTGGGTTCGCCGTAAAGTGCAGCGAGCTCGTGGTGCATCCTTCTCCGCCACACACCGTTCTCCTGCACGCCGCCGAAGATCGTCCTTAGCACCCGTCGCTCGAAAACTCCGAGTGCTTGCATGTCCTCCTCGAGCATCGTCCACGTCTCGTGCCCGTAGAGAACCACCGGTCTTATTAACGTCTTGTACATGGTACATTTGGTGCGGGGGTGAATCTTTTTTGACCGCAGCTTCTTCTGGAGCCCATAGTAGGCACGACTTCCATTGATGATGCGCCTTCGTATTTCACGGCTCACGTTATTGTCAGCCGTTAGCAAGGAACCGAGGTAGACGAATTCTTCTACCACCTCGAAAGTATCCCCGTCTATCGTAACATTGCTGCCAAGGCTGGTCCTGTCTCGCTCAGTCCCACCTACCAGCATGTACTTTGTCTTAGCCGCATTCACCACCAGTCCGACCTTTGCTGCTTCACGTTTCAGGCGGGTGTACTGTTCTGCCACCGTTCCAAATGTCCTAGCAATAATATCCATGTCATCCGCAAAACATACAAATTGGCTGGATTTCGTGAAGATCGTACCCCGGCTGTTGAGCCCGGCTCGTCGCATAACACCTTCCAGGGCGATGTTGAATAGTAGGCAGGAAAGTCCATCACCTTGTCGTAGTCCCCGTCGAGATTCAAATGAACTGGATAGTTCACCCGAAATCCTTACGCTGCTGTTCTGCACACCGTCCATCGTTGCTTTTATCAGTCTAGTCAGCTTCCCGGAAAAGCTGTTCTCGTCCATAATTTTCCATAGCTCTGTGCGGTCGATACTGTCGTATGCCGCTTTGAAGTCGATGAACAGGTGATGCGTTGGGACCTGGTATTCACGGCATTTCTGGAGGATTTGCCGTACGGTGAAGATCTGGTCCGTTGTCAACCGGCCGTCGATGAAACCGGCTTGGTAACTTCCCACGAACTCATTTACTTTAGGTGAAAGACGACGGAAGATGATCTGGGATAGCACTTTGTAGGCGGCATTCAAAATGGTGATCGCTCGAAAGTTCTCACACATTAACTTGTCGCCTTTCTTGTGGATGGGACAGATTATCCCTTCCTTCCACTCCTCCGGTAGCTGTTCGGTTTCCCAGATCTTGACTACTAACTGGTGCAGACAGGTGGCCAACTTTTCCGGGCCCATCTTGATGAGTTCCGCTGCGATACCGTCCTTGCCAGCCGCTTTGTTGTTTTTGAGCTGGTGGATGGCATCCTTAACTTCCCTCAGCGTGGGAGTTGGTTCGTTCCCGTCCTCTGCTGCACCAACATAGTCATTTCCTCCGCTGCCTTGGTCCTCCGTGCCTACATTCTCTTCGCCATTCAGGTGCTCGTCGAAGTGCTGCCTCCACCTTTCGATCACCTCACGTTTGTCCGTCAGGAGGCTCCCGTCCTTATCCCTGCAGATTTCGGCTTGCGGCACGTAGCCTTTGCGGGATGCGTTGAGCTTCTGGTAGAACTTGCGTGTTTCCTGTGAACGGCACAGCAGTTCCATTTCCTCGCACTCCGCTTCTTCCAAGCGGCGCTTTTTCTCCCGGAAGAGACGGGTCTGCTGTTTCCGCTTCTGTCTGTATCGCTCCACATTCTGTCGGGTTCCATGCTGCAGCATTACCGCCCGCGCTGCATCCTTCTCCTCCAGAACCGCTCTGCTCTCCTCGTCGAACCAATCGTTTCGTCGACTCCTTTCTACGTACCCGATAGTGCTCTCAGCTGCGTTGTTGATGGCTGCTTTGATTGTACTCCAGCAGTCCTCTAGAGGGGCCACATGAACAAGCCTAGGGCTAACAATCTTATTAATACAGATAAAAAATATATAAATAAATATCAGGGCATTTTTGAACTGTTGGATACAATTATTGACCTACACATTATATTTAGTCAATTTATAACACCTGAAGCTCTAACAGTCGATTCTCGTTTGACTTCCACTTTTACAGAACATTGCTGCTGCTACTGCTGCTACCAAGACCCATCACTCACCTTTAGAAAACGGTTCAACGCACGCCTGAAAGCATCTGTCACAGTTTGTGATCTTTGGCCAAACCACACACCCACATCCCCGGAAAGATGCTGTCCACCGCCACCAGTATGAGCTCCCGGCAGATTCTGCTCGTTCTGACCCTGTTGCTGTGTGTAGTCAAATTGACCACCGGACGACCACAAAACGCAATCGACAACCAGGTAAGTGTCTCACAGTGCTGTGGCGGGCGGGCGAAAATTGACTGTGACAACGTGAATGTGTGCAATGCATAGTAACTCTAGGCGTGTATTTATCACCTGGCGTGGAGGAAAGAGTTCTCATGCGGGCTGCACTCGTGCTCGTCGTTGAACGGAAAGCACAAATGGAGCAATATGGACGGCTATTGCAGTCAAAAGATTGTTCAAGCCAAATCATATTAGTCAATACCATTCAAAAACTTGCACACTTCTGTAGTATTTCCAGTTACCATTTTATTGCTCACACTAACAGCTTTAGCTGATGATTAGGTCTTCTCCAAGTTGCCATGCGACGGATGAAGAAATCAACAGGATGAAATAAGTGGACGAATGTAGAAGATCATTATTATTAGATATTATTACAGAGTTTTGGCACTTGTTAGCAAAAATTGCTAGAAACTTTCACCTATCCCGGGCATTCGGAATGCCAAAGGGACTTAGGCTCTGTGGATCTCATTAGCCGGCTTTGCTTATATGTATTCTAATGAGTCTGCTTCGGATGTCAGTTGTGATGATTCAGAAACCGCCTAACTATACTACAGGATACAATCACCGATTTCAGGATGCTGTTCAGGTCGTTCTTCAGTTCCAGCTCGTCTAGAGACCTTAGGAGAGATTTAGGGACAACTCCGGTTGCCGAGAGGACAACTGGAACTATACGAACGTCCTCCACGTACCACATCTGCTTCAACTCCTTCGCTTGATCGAGGGAATTGGGTATCTTGCCGGAGAACGTTCATTGGACATTATGGTCTAACGGTACAGCGATGCCGATGAGGGTTACCCGCTTCATAATTTTGTAGTATATTACAATGTCTTGCCGGTTGGTACGAATGAGGACGTTCGTAATGATCTCGCGATCCCAGTACAGCTTGCAACTATTTTACAGAACCGGACCCGGCTGGTACATATCAGTCGACCAAGTTGTGCTTTAAGGTTGGCTTGTTGGTGAAATCTTGGCAACTTCGTTGTGACGATCGAGGTGGGCTGATCCAGCTAATACTGAATATGCTCGATCATTTCCCCTAGGTACTGAATTGCACTTCCTACAGCGGTCTTCCCCGTCTTCGTGCAATACATATGTACCGCCGATACTTCTTAGTCGCAATTGCCCGGTCCTGTGAGGTTATCATGAAACCTTTTGTTTTTTCAAGAAGAGGTCACCCCGCACCAGCCACGCGTTCGACACTGCCATATCGATGCGCACAAGCTCTAGTTAATAGGGGTGTGTCCAGCAGGTGGGGTTGCAACTCCTTCTGCTTCCACACTACGATCATCTCGATCAGGATGACTCTCTCGATGCTTGGTGAACGCCACTCGTACTGCACAGCAAACCTGTTGAACGCCTCCACCACTCAGATCACAGTTGACACGATGCAAGATCTTGTTCTTGATCGCTGAGTGGCGAATACGTCTAAGTTGTAGGAAGCCGAGGTATTTGTACGCTTGCAATATTCCCCTCCTGATGCTGAGAGTTGCATCAGTCTGATGACGTTCCCGTCTACCTTGTACAACTGCAGTACCTTATGAAGGTACGAGTGCGGAACTGAGTCGTACGCCTTCTTGCAGTCGAATTTTTTATACCAAAAATTGTGCACAAAATCGGGTCCTGGTGCAGCCTAATTTCTGGTATACCGGGTAGCCTCAGGTATATCCTGGGCGGTTAGTACGACCGCGGTCAACTCCGTTACACTGCACTGTCGCTCTTCTTCTGCAAACCACATCCCATCGTCGCTGTGCTGGACAGGGTTCTCCCATAGATTGGCCCAGAACTTGTGACGTCGCCAATCTACGGAAGGCCTTGTCCATAATCAGGCTTGTCGTTTCGGATGCAGTTGTAGAACTCCCTTTCGTTAATGTTGAACATCCGGTTTTGTTCTTTCCGCTTCGAACATTCGCCATAACGCCGCAATCGTTTCGCATGAGCTCTCAACCGCTGTACATGTTGACTTCTGTGATATCTCGGAGTTCTGTGGGCTTCACAATTTCAGCAACATAACGAACTAACCTTGTTGATCAATTCTCCTGCTCGTACTGTGTTAATCCACCTATCTTGGTCCGCAACGTAGCGATCCGGTTCTCCAAAAGTTTGGTATTCGGTGCCGGGACATGTGCCCAGCCAGCAATTTGGTTGCTA
The DNA here is from genome assembly GCF_035046485.1 of Aedes albopictus. Lineage (NCBI taxonomy): Eukaryota > Metazoa > Arthropoda > Insecta > Diptera > Culicidae > Aedes > Aedes albopictus. The sequence goes on along the minus strand of NC_085137.1, from coordinate 196,175,974 downwards.
TTTCAAAGTTGCAACTTAAATAGTCACACATATATAGAACCAAAGAAATCGTATTCAATGCACGAAACAGGCATATACATACTAAAGTGGAGGCCATATCGAAACATATATACGATTACTGCGATTCCATTCAACATGATTTACGATTTCTCGAAAAATTTCTACGATTTCGCCGATTTCATCCGTCTAAATATACGATTGTGCATGATCTTATTACGATTGAGAGTACCAATATACGACTCAAGATTTTCAAATAAAAAAAAACAATTGGCGTTCAGTGAGAATTGAACTCAGGTCCTTCGATTGAGAACTGCGCGTTATCTCTATTGGCTATATTGCCAAGTTGAAAAAAGAGTTCAGAGTGAATGGCATGAAACGAATAAAAATTAGCATGATACGGTGCGAGACTTGTGGTGGGGGCGTTGTTGTTGTGCATTGAGTGGCACCAAAAGTGGTGCCGTGCAAGAGGCCCGGAATTCACATCGTTATTGGAAACTATACATCACTTATTGTAAGTCATCTGCTGTATATAAATAGTATGAAAACCAATATATTCGGTTGAAATTATTGCTACCATGGTTGGAATGTGTCAACAACAACAAAAACACAAATTTGTTATGAATTTCATTTTTTTCTTTTTCTCCATCATACAAATATGTAAACAAAACCATTTACGATTTCCGAGATTAAGATTCGACTCTTAAGAGTGCAGTAACAATCATATGCGACTGTAAAAATGAATATACGATTTCTACGATTTCATTCACTTCGTATACGACGCAAGTGTGACGCAAACGATCAATATATAACATTATTATAGTTGTATACGATTTCACCGATTTTCATCATACCGTTAGTTAGCAAGCTCGATTTAACAGATTCATATACGATGTGAAGCGACGATTTCCACGATTCACAGAAATCATATATACGATGCTAGCGAACTTACAGCTTGACACTAAGAATGTATGTTTTTTTCACGATTCTATCCGACTCTGTGCGATCCTACCGATAGTATCTCGCACCTTTTATGATCGGAGACGACTATATGAAACAAAATCGCAATTGAAATTTAATTTGGCATGAAATGCGATTTTACGCAATCATTGTCAACACATATACGTATTATTATACAATTCTGATTCAATATATGTGAATATACGATTTTTTCCACACAATGATTTACGATATGTGGTTGGCTGGGTGGTCTATCCCACGGAACTGCGTGATTGTTGTGGCCATGTGGAGCACCTGGTTTGGTTAAGGATTTTTACGGCATCATCAGCATTGGCAGCCATGTTGAATATGTGGCTCGAAATTTCAAAGTGATAATTCTCTGCCACCAAAGCGAATATTCGTATGAAAATGTATCATCCTATATGCTCACTCGCAGTAATTACGATGATACATTTTCTGCTGGGTTGCTGCAAAATTGACAGTTTTTTATCACTTCAAAATCGCGAGGCAAACAATCATTGAAAAGCAAAAAGTCAATGATTCGTTTGAAAGCTTAGTGATGCATCATGACACCTTAACCGACTGACTTTACTCAAACTGGAAACATTTGTACAAAAGCTTCTCCAACCGGATCGTTCAGCAGACCAGAGAGCTTTCTTGTAGGCCTTGAAAGCTGACCTGAAAGCCTCCGAGCCAGCCGAACGTCGTCTGTTCCAACTCTTTCTACATTCTTTCCAGAGCTTCATCAAATCAGAGTTCCATGAAGAGGTTCCTCTTGTGGTCTTCACAGACCGTACAGTATAGGGCAGGAAAAAATGCGAAAGTGTTTTTCAACTTCAAACCTCGTTTTCGTCCATTTGACGTTAACCAATCTATGTTTCAACGTTCCATGATCTCTAATAGGCTAGTTTTCTGAAAAGTTAATTAAAAATTTTCAGATTTTGGTCACTAACCTTTACAGGGCGGCGCCTGAAGCTGAAGACAATAAGAATTTTCAAACCGCAGAAAAGTACACAGGTCGCTAAATTTCGTATCTGATAAAACAAAATTTTTAATTTTCTCTACAATATCATCAAATATATGTACTTATTTCATCTAGTATGTGAAACTTTATGGCTCTGGATCAGTGTGGTCTGGTTGTTCATCGAATTTAAGCTAATTTTTATACTGTTATATTCATTTTGTTTAATGACCAATGGGCGCGCCGTTTATTGATACCCGCTTAATAGGCTTACATTATCACATGTTAAACATCAAATATGTTCATTTTTATTTTTTAGTGCTAGAATATAGACATTGACTGATACACTGTCATGAAAAAATAGTCATATGTATCCCATATTTAGTGTGTAATAGTGCCTTGAACTTTTCGCATTTTTTCCTGCCGCACCCTGTAGAGGGCAAGCTTTTTCCAAATTTTCCAGGCCGTTGTAGTCTATGATTGTAATATCAACGGAATCATCTAAATAACTTGAAGTATCAATGGATGGTTAGTATCCATGAAATTTGGCCGCAACCAAATCACTAAAGCGATCCCAGTTGGTTGACCGGGGATTCCCAAAACGTAAAGTTGTGATGAAAATTTCAAGTATTTAAAAAAGATGTAGCGATGATCAGATAAAGACTCTTCATCTGGCACATGCCAATTGGTCGTCTCGAAACTAGTTCTACTAGAGCAAACCGTTATGTCGAACACTTTCTCTCTAGCAGATACCATGAAGGTTGGGTGGTTGCTTGTGTTAAGATCTGTACTACTTATAAGTATTCCATCAAACTTGAGCCTCTCAAGTTTATGTCTGAGCTGCCCCAGATGATATGGTGAGCATTAACGTCGCTTCCAACAATTAGCGGAAGACCTTTTGAAGTGCAGTATGCAATGACTTGCTAGATCAGCAGAGGAAGGTTTATCATGCGGAATATAAGCCGAACAATAGACGTATTTCCTGATGAGGTTTTCAACAGATACATCAAGTGAGAAAGCACATACATCTCTAGTAGTTAGTTCAGATATGAGTGCGCGACGATTGCGTTGTTAACAAGCACACAGGTTCGAGGCATGATACGCGAGTTTGATATTTCATATTTATTGAAAGTAGCAAACACTGCTCAACAAACATTATTGCTGAATAATGGATGAATAAGCCGCTCATAAACTTTATTTTAAAAAATTTTGGCTGAATAAGCTGTTATTCAACTATCATTGATGGATTCACAAGGTTTCCTATATAGAAATTCCTTTTAGGAAAGTAAGGTTCTTGGACTGCCATCATCTGGCATAAGACTGGTTATATCATCTGGCATAAGTCTGCAAAGATTGATCGTTGCTCTTCGTTTATGCTGAAGATTGATCTGAGATATCCTAATCGTAACCACTACCCAAACTAAGTAAGCTTAAACTCTTGACAATCACAGCACTAAAAAGAACAGCAGCAATAAAACCAGATCAATATCGGTTGGCGAAAGGTTAGAAACACAGAACACAGTGTGTAAATCGCATAATGCGAAACCATCCTAAGTAACAATGAATGCTGAACAGTAATAGTATTCACTGAACAATGGCTGGTTAATGGTGTCAATGGCAGAACACAACGGCAGCTGAATACTGATCTGAAGTATGGCTTGTTCAACCTCTTTAATCAGAAATACATAGATGGCTGAATATCAAGTTGAATAGAATATTCTTCATCTGTGTAACCAGCTTTAAAACATACACCAACATGCAGAATAAATCATCTGTTGTTCACTATTCAGACACAACAAGTAATGCTCTCGTTTTCGAGGATATGTAACTTCTGAGTCTCGTCATCCAGACTAGGTTTTAAAAAAAGACTAACTGTTCGACTTGACGTCCGGAAAAGTAATAATTCTTTATTGTCTTTCAATTCAAATGAAACCTATCAAGAAAGTGCTTATTATGAAAAATACAGGAAGTGATTGCCATGTTGCTGTTGCTTGGCATAAACCTGCTGATGTGGTCCGTCGGTGGGTCCGTCCACTTGGTGACATCGGTGGCTGCCGGGCTTGCTGACCTGGCTAGGTGCGTCCGTTCTACTTCTGGGTGCTAGGGGCAGAACTGCTGATGTTTGCGGCTTGCGAGCTCGAGGTTGAACGGGCTGGCATCGCCGTCATCGTCGTCGGTGTTGTCGTTGTTGTTGTTGCCATGAGCATCGGTGTGAAGGCGATGCTTTTCATGGGGAATGTCCAGGAGGGTTCGATCTTAACTACTCCCCCTTTTGGAGACGAATCGTCCCGATTCGTTGGGTTGACCTCGGTTCTGCTCGGTTGGTCCTTCGGGTTCACGTTGGACTCCGTGGATGATCCTACATAAAGAGATATTTGTTTTTGTCTCTTGACTATCCATAGAAGGCCTGCAAAAATACTTAAAAGGAAACAGAGAGTTGACATACTTAGCGAAGTGTATGTCTGAATTTTATGCTGTTTCGTTATTGTTTCCAGCTGGTGCCTATTTCTAATACGGATTTCATCAATATTTGGTTGGGTCTCCAGGGTCTGTTGGTTGATGTGCAAACCGTCCAATGACATTACCAGTGCAGGTTCCATTCTATATGACTCGGCATTACTGTACTTTGTACCGTTTATCATAACAGAACAGTTGTGGAACTCTATTAGATACGTTCCAGATAAATTCCTTCTGGTCAAACCACAGTTCGAATCGATCTCCATGTTTCGTACATCTGTGATTACAATGTGGTTGTCTGTAATCCTTTTTACTGCCCGAGGTTGGTGGTACTTAGTGAAGGTGCAGTTACCGGATAGCCCTTTCAGTAGTTTGGAATAACACGAGTCTCCGGTGATGTCTACTAGTTTGTCGAGACTGCAGAGTTTGGTTACTCCGATCCTTCGGCATTTCTCCTTGGTGAAGTAGGTTTTGTTACCATTATGCAAAGCAACATTGGCTGGAAGTTTTAAAGTCTTGTTTGAAACTAAAAGAGGTTCTAATAAAAATTCAACGTATGTTGTGTTATCTATTCTGGGGATTGAAATAATGAAAATTAATCTTGTATTATTATAGAACGCGGACAAATCTAAAAACTCATAAATCTGTTCTATGCTATTCGGTCTGATATTTTGCTGCTCCAAAATGTTTGAGACAAATCCTAACTCTTCTACTGACAATATTTGTTTTGGGATGACTTTGGTTCTAGCAAGCTGTACTGATTCAAAAATGTTCTCTAGATGTGACTTTAGATTATCCAAATTGTAGTTAATTTTCATCGTTTCTCTAAGAATTTTGAAATTCCTGCTTGTCTCATTTTCTAATCGCGCAGATATAATATTTTTCGTGATTTCATTTTGTTGTTGACTTAGGCGATTTATTATGGAATTAATACGATTCTGAAGTTGCAGGTTAATTTTAAACTGTTCATTATTCTCATTTGTCAATACTTTATTACTAATCTGCAACTCAGTTATTATTTTAGAAATTTGCTCAAAATCATTATGGTCCATGTTACCAGTTATTTCTTTTATTGTTGTTCCGAGCACATTGAACAATCCTCTTTTCTGTCTTATCTTTGGTTGAAGATCGTTAAAAATGCTATGAACGGTATTGAATTTCATTTCCAAAATTTCGACAAGATCCGTAAAGTTTGAGAATCTATGTAGTCCTTGAATATTTTTGAGTAGTTTTGTAAAGATAGGATCATAGTTGTTTAATTCGATAACGTGAAAAAGTTTATGGTTTCCTATTTTTATAAAGCTACTGCCGGTTTCAATTGTAAGGAGGCCAGGATTTTGTTTCAGGTTTAGGATTTTTGAAAATTGGGTAAGGGATAGTTGATAGTTCAGGAACAGTATGAGGGCGGTGAAAAATGTTCGATTCGGTTTCATCTAAAATGAGAGAGAGGGAAGAAAAAAAAAATAAAGAATGTATTAGAAATGTTATATTTCTATTTTCGAACGCGTCTGAGTTTTTCTTTATGCAGTTTCCTTTTTGCTGAATCTTTGTACGTGCGACCTCGGTTGGCTACTACTCGCACTGACTGGAAGCGATCCTTGATTTTCGACTTCACTCCCTGAATCCGGTTGTACACAGCATCTCCAGTTTCCAAAGTGGGTGGGTCCTCTCGTTTCTTGTTGTGCAGTTTGTTTTGTTGGTCCTGCGTTTTTTTGAGTTTAAGTTGTACTTCGTCATACAACTTATCTCTTAACTCAATAACGCGTTCCATGTCTAAGGGTCGTTCCTGCCCGTTTTTGGAAACATAAAGTATCTCCCTTGGTTTTAGGTTAGTCGCTGTGTGGATGCTATTGTTGTACAAAGAACAAGCGATTAGAAATTTTTCTTTGTTCGGCATATCGCCATATTTATGTTTATTTGCATTAAAAATTTCGGTGATAGTGGAATGAAACCTTTCTACAATTCCATTCATTTGACTGTGATTGCTTGGAGTAAAGTATTGTTGAATATTGAGATCTGAGAGCATTCCTCTGATCTCTATAGATTTAATAGCTGGCTCGTTGTCAGAAACAATCATAGTAGGGGTGCCAAACATTGCTATGTACTTTACTATTGCTTTTCGGATATCGGGGATAGATCTTGACTTAATTGGAATTAAAGTACCGTACCTGGTGAATTTGTCAACAGCAGATAAAAAAATGTTTGGTTGAGCGATGTAAATGTCCATATGGATGATTTCCAGTGGCTGCTTCGGAATTGGTGTTTCTCCTAGTTTAATCTTGTATGGTTTTCTTTCATATTTTGCTCTGTTACAAGTATCACAAAGTACAATATATTTTCTTATTTTCCGTTTCATGTTAGGGAAGTAGAATCTTCTTTTGATTTCTTCTAGGTTCTCACGAATGCCTCTATGAGCAGTTTCATGAGTATCTTCAATGATTGAAGTTTGGTCCTCTAATTTGGGAAGGTCAATAAGAATTTTTTGAGATATACAAATTTTGAAAGTCTTGCATCTACTAAAATAGTTTTTGTACACGAATTGTAGGGTAGGGATAACCGTTTCGGGACACATTATACAATTGGAACGTCTAGGGTCCATATATTCTTTTAGTATTTTAATCAAATTTGGCACGCCAAATGTTACCTTTGTTATGGTTCTTCGATGTACACGGGGAAAAATTTCTTCGTAGGTCTCGGATTCGTTAGCGTTAACTTTTAAAACAATTTGGTTGTGAAAAAAATTTACTGGTTTTTCTGTGCATTTGATGAATTCAGAATCGTCTGTGTCAGCAGAATGCACTGACGCATCATCTGAATCCGAGTCATTTTCGTTTATATTCAAATCATGAGTGATCCTCGATAAGGCATCCGCGACAACGTTCTGTTTTCCGGGTCGGTGTTTTATATCGAAATCATATTCTAATAGTTGCAAACGCCATTTAACAAGTTTTGTGTTCGGAGTTTTGAGATTTAAGGCATAAGTCAAAGGCTGGTGATCTGTATATAATGTGAACTTCCTTCCGAACAAATAAGGCCTGAAATATTGAGTTGCCCACACGATAGCTAGTAACTCTTTTTCTATTGCTGAGTACCGTTCTTCAGTTTTTGTTAATGTCCGAGATGCATATGCTACAGGTCTGTCTTGTCCAATTGGACCTTGAGAGAGGACAGCTCCTAGGGCAAAATTGCTGGCATCTGTGGTTAAAACAAAAGGTTTTTCGAAGTCCGGGTATTGAAGGATATCACTTTGTGTTAAAAGGTTTTTGCATATAGCGAATGTTTTTAGAAATTGGTCTGTATGTTCTACGCTCTCGCCCTTCCTCAGTTGAGCAGTGAGAGGTTTTGTGATTTTTGCAAAATCGCGAACGAACCTGCGATAATATCCTAAAATGCCCAAAAAGCCTCTAAGTTCTTTCTGGTTTTTAGGGATGGGCCAATTTTGAATTGCTTCAATTTTGCTCGGGTTTGGTTTAACGCCATTGTCGGTAACAATATGTCCGAGAAATGCAACCTCCTTTTTTAAAAACTCACTTTTATCTAATTGAATTTTTAAATTAACTTTCTCCAATGCCGCAAAAATTTTTGTCAAATTTTCTATATGCTCCTGGAGGGAAACAGAAAAAATGATAATGTCGTCCATATAGACAAGACAACATTTTCCAATGAGGTCACGAAGTACGTGATCCATCACTCGCTGAAAGGTCGCTGGAGCGTTTTTCAGCCCGAATGGCATTCTTAAATATTCATATAACCCATGTTCTACAGAAAACGCTGTTTTCTGGATGTCATCTGGGTGAACTTCGATCTGGTGAAAACCTGATGCCAAGTCCAAAGTCGTGAAATACTGGCATTTTCCCAATTTGTCAAGTATTTCGGTTATATTTGGGAGAGGGTATTTATCGTCTATAGTTTTCTCGTTGAGCTTCCTATAGTCGACTACTAATCTCCATTTTTGATTTCCTGATGCATCTAGTTTCTTTGGTACTATCCATATTGGGGAGCACCAAGGAGACGTGCTAGGGCGTATGATTCTTTGAGACAGCATTTTTGAAATTTGTTTTTGTACCTCCTCTTTGTGGCAGTAGGGGTACCTATAGCTTTTAGCGTGAACTGGCAGTTCATCTTTAGTTTCAATTTTGTGTTTGATGACATTTGTAAAGCTTAAATCGTCACCTTCTAAATAAAAGATACTGGGAAATTTAGAAATCAGGGTCATTAGTTTACGTTTTTCCTCCGAGTTCAAATGGTCTACTCTAAGTTGACTTTTCAACCTAGGGTCAATTGATGTATTGTCAAACACGTATCCAGGCTCATAATCTTCAACTTTTTGTTCGACTTTGAAATTATTTAGCTCTGAAAAAATAAGTCGATTAGGACTGATTTTTACCGGAACTTCACAGCAGTTTTTCAACAGGACAGTAGTCTTATTGTTTTTTGCTGTATAAACTCCTGGTAGAACCATCACTTCGTCTGTTAAAGGAAGTGGATGTTCAACAAAAAAATCGCCATTCGACACATTGGTTTTAAGGGCAAGAGGAATTTCCTCGTAAGCGTTCAGATTACAACTGAATGAGTCAGGGTATTTCCGAAGCATGTTTACTGAACAAGTAGGGAGTTTTAAAATATTCGAAGATGTTAAAATTTCGGCTTTTAAATCTCTAAGCGATTCATAGCCTATTAGTCCATCGAAAAATGCGTGAAATTTCAATGCATAAAATTTCAAGCTTTTCCCGAAAATGTCCAATTCAACGTATTTGTCGATCGTGTGCTTTCCACTAATGTTTTTCACTTTTGTGGGATTGCATTTCTTAAAAATGTTTACATCAACTAATTCCGGGTTCAAATAATTTTTGTTGGCACCGGTGTCAACTAAAAATTTGAACTCTCCATATTTAGTACTCAGTTTAATATACGGTAAAAAATTGTTACTTTTTAGGTATCTGCCGTTTTGGGCGATTCCATATGAAAATTTAATGTATCACTCTCTGGTTCGGAAGTGTCTTGTTGTTCGGTATTGTTATCAAATTTATCTTGATCATTAACAGGTAAATCGTTGTAATAATCGTTTGGTTCGTATTGGTAAAAACTATATGGATCACCGAATTGGCCGTAGTAATCCATTGGTTCTGTGTAGAATACTTCATGCCAATTAGGGCGATTCATGTAATTTACTTTTAGACTCTTTAGCGACTGATCGACTTCCATTGGGCTGGGTTTTTGATGACGGAAAGATCCTGAGTTTGGTTTAGGTGGATTATTCTGATGAGAAAAGGGATGTGTTTGTTGGAAAGGATTTAGGGGTTGGGCTCGAAACGGTGGGTTTGGAGGCAATGTTCGTTGAGGTGGGAATTGTTGGAAGGGATGTTGTGTTCGATAGAAAGGGTTGGAGTTAGCGTACTGTGGTGCTCGCGGGAAAGGGTGTGGAGTGGAAGGGTTTGGCTGGAAAGGAATACGTGGTAATGGTTGAGGTCTGGGGCCTGGCAAAAATGGATTGTTTGGATATTGAAATTTGCGCGATGATGGTGGTGGTGGTGGATTATATTTTGGCTTTTGATGGTGATAATTACGCTCCTCAAGACATCTTCTGAGAGCATCTTTAAGCGAGGAGGGGCATTGTGCCCTTATAATTTGCCCGATAGGCTCATTGAGCCCAGCGAGGAAGACCTTCAGGCCCATTTCTTGAAAGAAATGGTTTTTTGCATTTCTTATGTCAATATTCGATTCATTAAGATTCAATTGATTTACCATTAGAGATAAACAAAATTGAATCTCTTTATAAAACTCTTCGATTGGCTTATCTTTTTGTGTCATCTTGAATAGGTCTTTTGTAAGAGTCACCTCGTCTCTTTTATCACTATAGTGAGTTATTAAGTTCGATTTTATTTCACTCCAATCGGAACTAGTCCCATAGAATTCGAGTACGCTATCAGCGTCTCCGATAATTTTCGACCTAATGGCAAGGAGCCATACGGTGTAAGCCGGTGTGTTTCTCACACGTTCGATTTCTGGCATTAAGTCGTCAATCGATTTAATGAACGAATGTAATTTTATTGGGTTACCGTCAAATGGTTGAAGTACCCGTATAATCTGTGGTGTTTGCAGTGCACGCAAGGCACTCTCCACTGAATTATTTTGCTGCACTGCTGCTGCCGCTCCCATTTGTTGGTTGGCAGCAAGTGCTTCTAATTCAACGATACGTTGATCTCGATGTTGCATTGCTCCCGCCAACTCGCGTATCTGGTTCTCCAGTTCACCTACCTGGATTTGAAGCAGATCACGGTTTTCATCGTATCTTTGTGCCATTTTTCAACAAAAGCACGGATGAGAAAAAAAAAATCAAGAAACTTTTCACTTTTTTTTTCGGTAAACACACACTCTAAAGATTTTCAAGCACTAATTAAACCTACACTTTTGGAAATAAATTTTAATTATAGGAAGATAGTTTTGTTTTCATATGAGGTAATCACTTTCACTAATTATGATTTGATATTCTTCTGATTTAATAGTCACGAATTTCCACTTAAAAAGAAACTTAAATTACTTACGTTTTGCAAAATCCTTTGAAACGCCGGTAATCCGCCGGTATTCTAGATGATGTTCCACGTTTGGTCCGGTAATCCGCCGGTGTTCGATGTATCCAGTAATCCGCTGGTTCTCGAAGCTGGTTCTGGGTTTCGGCAAGGTGAGCACTGTTATTCTTCCTCCGGTAATCCCCCGTTGGTTAGCAGAATCACTTTCACTCACGACCGAAAACTACACGACTGCGCCACTTCTGAGTCTCGTCATCCAGACTAGGTTTTAAAAAAAGACTAACTGTTCGACTTGACGTCCGGAAAAGTAATAATTCTTTATTGTCTTTCAATTCAAATGAAACCTATCAAGAAAGTGCTTATTATGAAAAATACAGGAAGTGATTGCCATGTTGCTGTTGCTTGGCATAAACCTGCTGATGTGGTCCGTCGGTGGGTCCGTCCACTTGGTGACATCGGTGGCTGCCGGGCTTGCTGACCTGGCTAGGTGCGTCCGTTCTACTTCTGGGTGCTAGGGGCAGAACTGCTGATGTTTGCGGCTTGCGAGCTCGAGGTTGAACGGGCTGGCATCGCCGTCATCGTCGTCGGTGTTGTCGTTGTTGTTGTTGCCATGAGCATCGGTGTGAAGGCGATGCTTTTCATGGGGAATGTCCAGGAGGGTTCGATCTTAACTTGTATACAATTGTTTGTGGTGTAGGTGCTAAAGTGAGTGACTATAAATCAGGAGGTCCGAGTTCAATTCCCAGTTTTCCCACAGATTAATTATTACATTCCTAAGCATCACTTCTGGAACTAGAAGCAGCTAATGGTAAAAAAGGCTTTCGCTCTTCGTACATATGTACAACAGAGATGGTTATATTTGCGGTTTAAGGGAAGATGATATAGATCGATGAGATTACACAGATCGAAAAAAGAGTGTAAAATTCTGTGACATATGATGCACATAATTGGAGCGTGGGATATGACATAAGTTTACATGGCATATCGTGTAAAAGTCATAAAATATCATGTAAACTTCCATTATATGTCATGTAATTCAGCATGACTCTGTGTGTTTACATGACATATAACACAAATTTACATGATATATCATGTAAATCATTATAACACTAAGTTTACATGACTAAACTGAAGTTTACATGACATGTAAATCTCATTATTTTTATCTGTGTAGAATTGATTCAAGTGAGTCATTTTCGAGCATCTACCTCTACGTAGTTACCCGTCGTATCAAATAGAATGCGAACGACGCGTTTTATCGCCTTCCAGGTAGCATTGTTCTTCCTCTACAAGTGGTTGAGGAAGCGTTGCCTGTACGATAGGCAAACAGTTTCAAACAATAAACAAATCGCTTTCGCTCTTCGTACATATGTACAACAGAGATGGTTATTAATTGGCTCGGTAGCTTAGTTGGTAAAGCACTTGTCTAGCGAATAAGGGTCGTGAGTTCAAATCTCACCTGAGCTGTGGATTTTTCCCAATTTAACCAATAATTTACCCATCTGTACATATGTACGTTGAGTTATTTGAATTTCATAATTGGTCACAATTTTTTTTTTGCGTTGCGTTACGTTTTTTTTATGCAGTTAATAAATTAATCTGCTAAAGGTTGAATAAAATCACCAAAATTAGATGTTTAGGAGCTGAATAAAGGATTGTACCTCTTGTGCTCAGCTTTTGTTCAAATGAAGGCTAATTTAAAATAGTCGGAGAATCGTTTGTACAGCATCGAATTGTTACCTGGGATGTAGGTGAAGATTCAAAATTATCAATGACGTCTATAAAGGGGAACTTACTTATTTTCTGCAGTTTTTTTTTTCGTCATGGGGGGTTTGTTGAAACCTGTTGATCTCAGAGTTGGCCTCAAACCCTTTCCAACCAAGCTGAGTCATATGCCCAAATTTCAAGCGGTTTGGCCCACAGAACAACCCCCCCCCCCCCCCATGACGAAGAAACAAACCTGCCGATAATACCCTTTGTCACCATAACCCCGTCCTTATTCAGCCTAAAGTTTGAGACATAAGAAGGGTAGCCGATTGTCTCAAAGAAACAGAAGGACCACCTCCTGAAAGTTTGGGAACCTATGACATATTATTTACCAGATGGAACATTTTCAGTTATAATTTTCTTTTAGCTGAAGATAAGTCTACATTATTTCAACTATTAAATGACTAGATTGCAAACAAATTTAAAAAAGAACAATATGGTATCGGTAGCATTGGTTATGTGTTTTATGATGAATGTGGGAACAATTTTGTTGATAGTAAAGAGCATCGCATTAAAGCATGCATTTCTTCTAAAGAAGTTAGAGATAGGGTATGCCAAGTCTTGAAAAGAAGATTTAAAGTGCAGTTTCGAGATTTGGAGGACCTTTTGGGTTGGAATGTCGATTTAAAATGTCCTCGTCAGAGAGCAGCATCGTGGTTAGCAGTTCATTGTATTTCGTTCTATATACAAAAACATCCGAAAACAACCCAAGCAACACGACTTGTTTCAAAGCCAGTACCAGCAACATCAGTGCAATTTATTCACTGTTCAGATTAAGGACAACAGAACACAATTACTTCTTCTTTGAAACGCAAAAAGCGCAAATTTTAAATCGTTGTGCAACTTGAGCTAGGGGGAATGATAAAAAAATGAAAAAAATATATTCAGACTCGAACCATGGACACCAGGAGTATTAACCACTCACCTTACACACTACACCAGAAGCTCTGTGAAAGATTTGCTGCTCAATGGACCATAAAAGCTACTGACGTTGCGCGTTACTTCATTGTACCGTCTTTGCCACAAGTTAGAAAGCTGTCAAAATGAAAAGACGCGCAAGTTTTCCGCAACAAATTTGGAACCTAATCTGGACAAACAAACCAGAGTAAGATGTTTCATGTGTGGTACATAGCACATTTAATGCAAGCTGACTGTATTGCCACTTGTGAGGAATATGTAAGCTCCGCCTCCATAAATCGATGTTAAATACGATGTTATTTGTAATTCCTATGGAACAAAGCTGCAACTTAACGATATTCGGAGTTTAAATGCAACTCAACTGACAAGATGGAAGTTGCGTGCGCTTTTATTGCAACTCTTTTAGACCAAAGCATGGAAAACCACATTTTGGATGATGTTGCAGGTGCTGCTTGGGAAGTTAGTTTATGTTCCAAAAAAGTATTCGTGAATTTAGACGGAATCAGAAAAAAAAAGTGAAGGAGTGTATCTGGACAATATCTAAACATTTGTTAAGTTTAAGTCACGAACTCTGTAAAATATAAAAAAAAATATTAAAATATTCATGTAAAAGATGTATTGTAACTTTGAGTAGTAATAAATAAATATAAAAAAAAAACAAGCTGAGTTATATGCCCAAATTTCAAGCGATTTGGCCCACAGAACACAGAACCCCCCGCCCCCCCCCCCCCCCCAGGACGAAGAAAACAAACCTGCCGATAATACCCTTTGTCACCCTAATCCCGCCCCTATTCAGCCAAAAGTTTGAAATTTAAGAAGGCTTGCCGATTGAAACACAAGGGCCACTGCGCTATTGCTCCGGTTAGTACTGTAAGAGCAAATCAAAAAGAATTATTCAAGCGAAACCTTCAAATGAAGCTCTAAATTCCCTTCAGGCTACTTCGAAGGATATTTCTCAAACATGTCTCATTAGTATATTTGTTTTGATTTCAACTTCACGTACTTTTAATTGAACTTTATCGTTTATCCTGAATACAGATGGACGGTTAAGCCTAAATAAATATTGCCGCAGTTCCAAGCTAAGCACTTGTATTGTATCTTTATGCACTCATTAATCGTGATCTTATGGCCTGAAGGAAGTTAACTAAAGTACTCTTTGCTACAGGATGTCGATACACTATCCGATCCTTAAAGATTCGTGACCGCATCGGGGCTTGAACTAAACTAGCCATAGCATGGTTTTGCTTTATAGATAAGCAAAGCACGTTACCAGTTACCACCACTGACCGCTGCGGTCTAAAACACACAGTATCTAGAGACGACTCAATTTGTTGGTCACTTTATTTACTGATGCTCTTGCCAAGTAACTTTATGTATCTCTCTTCATACGTTCCTCCACATGAGTGCATAATCCTGCTGGGGTTTCTCCCGGTTGCTTGCGGTTCCGTGGCATGCATTATTGGAAGAAAATCGGATTTGAGTAGCACCCCGGTAGTCTAAATCGGTATCAACAGGTGGCATGCAATATCCTGTGCTACTGGTTGCTATTCATGCTGTGTAAAGTAGTTTGCAAGCGGGTGGTGGGGTGGTTCATGCATAGAAAGTAACGACGAGGAGCTTCCTATGACGATGACGACAACGACGGACGATGTTATGGATTGTTTGTTTTCACAATTTGCACACCTTTGCCCATTCAAGCACACGCGCTATAACCTTCTGCTGTGCGTGTGTGTGGTTGGATAAGGGTTTTGTCAACGGATGACAAGTTAATGCGAAAATGATGGTGAACAGTTGAGACGCTTGTACATAATTTGCTGATGGGATGGATACCCGAGCAAAGGCGGATCACAAAGTGATATCACTTTGTTAATAAACTGTGTTATCAGTGTTATCATTTTGTTATTTTTGTTATCATCTTTTTCAATTGATGATAACCAGATGATAACAAATTTAGTTATCGATAATTTTGGTCTATCGCGATAACATAAGAGGGGCCCAGATGCAAAGGGGTGTAAGTGACCATTTTGCCGATTTTGAGCTGAGCATACCAAAAAATTATTCAAATTCCAAGCTTTCAGGAACTTTTTTAAGATTATTTTTACGATGATTAGAAAAATTGTAATAAATCGGAGAAAATTGGGTCGATTTTGAAACTCCATACATTTTGTATGGGATGAAAAATTGATAAAAAACTTTAAACCTCATTTACTCGAAAGTAGGTTTTTGTCACTTACACCCCTTTGCTTCTAACCCCCTCATAAACATACTTAATGATAACAAAATATGTTATCTGTTTCCAAACGCACATTTCAAAGCTTTCCCAAAACTGAGAGTCTGATGAACCTCGAATCTAAAAATAGATTCCGCTTTCCACATACAATGCGACTGCAGTACGAAAGCGTAGCCTTTTATTACTCTCACTCTCAATGAGTCCCGTTGGTATAGGGGCTATCGGCTGCGACCGACAATCACTCGATCAGGGTTCGAGACCCGCCTGGACGCAATAGTTGAAAACATTGGTTGTAAATTATAAGAAACTTTTTTCAATAGGTGACGGTGTCGGTAAAGTAGATTTTTACTATTTTGGTCGATAAAATAGCTCTAAATGATAACTAAGTGATAACAAAACCAATTATCAGTCAGATGTATGTTTTCATGTTGATAACTAAACGAAATGTAGAACAAAATTTTGTATAACACAATTAGTTATCAACTTGAACTCAATGATAACTTAACTTCTTATCATTTTGGTATTCGAGAAGTAAATATGAGTTATCATTTTTGTTATGTTGGCTCTTAATTCAACTTAAATGATAACAAGCTCAATTATCAAACGAATGATAACCAGGTAACAGATCTTGTTATCATTTTGTTATCCGCCTTTGCTCGGGTAACTGTTCATTGGCTGTATGTATATGTAAGATTTTTTAAATTCAGCATTGACGGTGAATTCTTTGCTGAAAACATGACACTAGTCGATCTCGCCAAAATTCCAAATCTTCAATCACCACCCATACCAAAACAGTATTACCCTTGGATTAGTAGCCGAGGAATGCTTGTATGAGTATGTACGTTACCTGATAACATACCGATGAACTTTTATCTCGAAACAAATTAGGACATATGCTAAATATAATGACGGAATCTATTTTTAAAACTTGCGGAACCAACCATGAAACCTCTTTCCTCCATTTGATAAACTTTCATAATTAATCCCAAAAGACACCGAAATGAATACGATCGTTATGCATGAGCTCAGGTTTATTTACGTACTTTGCTAGCTTCCCACACCATATCTTGAGATACCTTGAGGGTAAATTTTATTATACATTCATCTGCTCCAGCTGGCTCTAATTTTGTGTAACTAAGCAGGTAATCGAAGAAATTTCAACGAAAACACTTCGAGTGAATTTGGCTTGTTGTTCAACTCTCGACAAACAATATTGCCCTATTAATTAGTTTATGCCCCTAGAGCTACTATTCAAATTACATCCAGTGCCGATATCAATTCCAACCGATGATCCCCACGACAACAAACTATCAACCGACGCACGCTGCCGTTTATCCAAATTTGAACTGATTGATGTTTGTGTCCCATTTTCCGCCTTCCAGGATGCCCCCGAGATAAATCTGAACGAGCTGCGAAAACTGTACTCCAACTACAACCCGTACGTGTCGAACTCACTGGACGACTATGGACTGGATCGGTTACAGCTGCAGCTGCTGGCACAGTACGCCCAGAGCAAGTGAGTACCTATTGACTATTGTTAGATTTTATTGAGGGGGAAAAGTTGGGATGATGTTTCGTAAACTGGTTGGACTGAATGTTGATGAACAACTGATAAAGAGTGATTTGTTGAATTAGTTGACGAGTTGATTGTTTTTGTCAATAGTTTTAAAACATACTGCTACATGACAATACAAAATAACTTCTGCTTCTGCTTTTAAAGCGTCAAATGGGCAAAAATGTGCCACGAAATATGATAAGTAAAAATGTGACATTCAAACTGCTATAACTTTGAAAATACAGTAAAACGAGTTAAGTTTGATAATGCGACAGATGTTGCATATTTTTTCTAATAACTAAGGTTCCTTCAATCAGTTAAGAAAAGTCAAACGTGGATCAGAACTATTTATACAGCCATTCCACAGAAAATCGATATAGTGCATCTCCAATTGTCGTGCGACTTGGTGGGATTGTATTTCATCGAAACTAATTGGAACCGTATTTTGTTTATTTCGTCATTGTGGTGACCAATTTTTAGATAGGATAGTCCAAAAATCAAGGTTTTTCAAAACTAAAAACTCATAACTTTTAAAAAAGTTTACCGATTTTTTTTTTAAGATATTGAATTGTAGTATTCAAGAAAAATACGCTGAAAAGGACAAACTATGTTTAAGTGCAAAATAACTGCAAGTAGAGTAATAGCTCCCTTCGTTGTGGTGTCGGGTTAAGTACGGTTCCTTTGAATTCCACTAAGAATTTGCATCTTTTGACAGATACGTATTTCGACCTCAACTGTAAGGAACAGTACTTAACCCGATTTTCTTTCTATTTAAGGAACCAAAATTAAATTTTACCTCCAGAATATGAACAGTGTGCCTAATGTTGGGGCAAGGGAGTTATTATCTAAAACAGAGAAAAACGATAGTTTTCATATTTTTTTCAAGCAAATTTGGATTGAAAGCTACAAAACTGCAGATAACTTTTGAAAGAAGAAAAAGACATCTCTAATTTTTTGATATGTTATGTATAAATGTCCCAGCTTTCAATTGATGCAAAAATTTTGAAAATCGGTGGTTGCCCTCATGGTGAAAGAAATGTTTTGGTAAAAAAATCCAAGATGGCGGCCTAAATCAATATGGCCGACATAACTTTTTATTATTGCAAGTAGTTGCTCTATCTTTCCTCTTTTCAACAACAATTCGTTTTGAGGTGGTTATTGGAGAAACTTTCGAGTTATAACGTTTTAAGTGAGCCACCATTTGACCAAAATCGAGGGGTCTGCAAAAATTGTTTTGGCACTAACTAACAGGGGGTCCATCATTTGAGTAACCAAATGCATTTTTCTTACTTTTTAGGCGAGGGTTTTCAGAAAATCGGCACCTTAAACATTTTTGAAGACAAGGTGTAAATAGTGGGCCGGTGTCAGCGAGAATTACCCAGTTATGATTTTTGGAAAAAATTTAAGTTTAGGAAGACCTTGATTTTTTGGATTACTATATCTGAACATTACCTAATGACGAAATAAAAAAAACGGGTCTAATTATTTTCGTTGAACTACAAATCCTCCAAGTTTCAAGACAATCTGTGTTGCAGAGTTTCTATTGAATGACTGCATATGACAGTCCATTTTGGAGGTATGTTCCTTAAAACCTAGCTCAAACAAAGCTTTTTCGCTTTTTCGGCTGCAGGAAAAAATTGTTATGACATTTATTTTTCGACAGTTTGAGTTTGGCTGGGCCTATGATGTTCGTGTGGGAAAATGTCAAATGTACAGCCGGTAACCGTTTTTTCCAGTACATTTCTCATCCCTGATCATTGCACAAACTCTCATTCCGTGGCCGCCATCTTGAATATGGCCCGCCATCTTGGATTTAAAATTATTTTAAATATCGATTTTTGACTTCTACTCATCAAGCCCGATCGATAGATACTCATATTGCATGGTATCATAGCTCAATCTACCATTCCGTGGCCGCCATCTTGGATATGGTCCGCCATCTTGGATTTGAAAATAGGGTTAAATATCGATTTTTGACTTCTACTCATCAAGCCCGATCGATAGATACTCATATTGCATGGTATCATAGCTCAATCTACCATTCCGTGGCCGCCATCTTGGATATGGTCCGCCATCTTGTATTTCAAAATGCCGTCGGATATTCATTTTTGAGTTCTACTAATGAAGCCCGATCGATAGATACCCATAGCTCAAACTCTCATTCCGTGGCCGCCATCTTGGATTATGGTCCGCCATCTTGGATTTAAAAATGGCGTTAAATATCGATTTTTGACTTCTACTCATCCAGCCCGATCGATAGATACCCATATTGCATAGTATCCGAAGCAGCATTGCCGTTAAAATGCATATATTCTGGAGTTTTGACCGCCATCTTGGAACCTCAGCCGCCATCTTGAATTCTAATAACCCTACTACCACATCCACATCCTAAGGAATGTGTATGCCAAATTTGATTGAAATTTCTTGACGCATTCCAGAGTTATGCCGGTACATTGATAGATATATACATACGTATATACATATCAACATACAAATAGACAAACATACAAACATATAAACATACAAGCATATAAACATTCAATTATACATACATTGACTTTTGTATGTATTGATAAATAACTCTGCTGAAGAAATGAACTATAAATCATTAATTATTGTCAAGATTCCAGGGAAATAAATTATTTTCGCATTGGAAATGTAGCTCATAGATCGTGACAATATGTAATCTTTGCAGCATCGTTTACGCCACCTAGTGAACCAGTCACAAACTATATTGTCCACTATGAGCAGGTGTGGGTGTGGAGAACATCTTCTCTGAAGAAAGTATTCTAAAATTTTGCATAATTCTGGAGATATTCACATTAAAAGAACTGTCCTATTTATAGGACGCTGGGCGTTCGGGGCATCTGACTTGTAAATAGGACGCTGGGCGGATATGGGTTAAGAGTAGGGATGCCATATATACAGATTTATCTGTATTATACAGATTTTTGAACATCTATGCAGATGGCGTTTATATGAAATACAGATTTTATATTTGTTTGGGATACAGATTTTCCACCCAAATTTTGTATGGGATACAGATTTTTGAGCGAGTGATACAGAAAATCATCTGGCATCGCTGGTTAAGAGTGAGTAGTTTAGTTAGGCTAAAATATAAACGACTCATAGAAAAGCGATCATTTTCCGTAACAAAATCAGAAATTGCCAATAAAGAAGTAGGGGTGGGAGCAATAATAAACTATAAAATTTCCATAAACAAATCAAAAAGTGCATAAATAAATCAAAATTTCCCATAAATAATTGATTTTCGAGCAATAAAAAACGTCGGAATTTCCACGAATAATTCAATAATTGCAATAAATAACTACATTTTTTCCACCAAAACAGTTAAAATTTTCCATAAATAAATCTGATTTTTCCATAAATAATTAAAAAATTCCCAATTGAAAAACATCAAAAAAGCAATTGAAAATTTAGCAATAAATAGGAACTGATGAGCAAGGTAAAAGCACCGGTTGAGCCATGCGGCGAAGCCGCATAGAGGATTGAGGAACTGAGGCGGCAGAAGGCCGCCGATGTTTCCGAAATCCGATGCGCCGTCACTGCGTCGATTCGGTTCTAGGCAATCCACAGATCCAAGAATTTGCCCGGTATAATGCGAACAGAGATGTTATTCCTTTTTTAAGTCCGACGAGCGTTAGCGAGTTCGGACAGCAAGCGATTGTCTGTTAAATTGCACAATAGTTTCAGTCTTTCTATCATAGTTCTATAATGTAGTATGTTCGAAAATTTTTGTTGGAAAAAATATAGTTTTTTATTGCAATTGTTGATTTATTTGTGGAAATTTTTACATTTTTTATTGCTAGAAAATCAATTATTTATGGGAAGTTTCGATTTATTTATGCGCTTTTTGAATTGTTTATGGAACTTTTCTAGTTTATTATTGCTTCCACCCCTAATTATTTATTGGTAATTTTCGAATTATTTATGGAAACTTTTTAATTTATTATGGGACGATTAATTGGCTGCCGTTTAGTTAGGAAGAGGAGCAATTGAAATATAGAGAATGGATATGAAGTACAAGAGGAGTTTTATGGGGGCTCTGAGAAGGATTTTAGCGAGAGAGACAGCAGAAAATTTGATGGGGATTTGAAAGTGTTTAGAGAGGGGAGAATTCCAGTGAGCTTTCAGGAAGGTGTCATATGGGGTGTCTAAAGATTTCAGGGAGGGTTTTACACTGTGACCACTTTCTATAGCCGCACCCTCAATTTCACATGTCTAGCAATATCAAAGATAGAATCGATATGGGAAACAATATGCATCTGATAGTTATTGCAAAATAAGATGTTTGCAAGCATAACTTTCTCATGTGTATATTTTCCTTATCAAAAATACAGTTTTTCGACAATTTGGGCAACCATTTTCTATAGCCGCATTTCGGGTTTTGCTTAGATCAGCTGCTTTATCATAAAGTATGCTCATTATTACTGCTTTAAACGACCAAATAAAGCTTATCAAGACCAAACCAAAGAAGTTTAACGAAATACTCAAGTAACAAGGTCTTTTAATACGAGAAATAGGGCACAGACTTGGTAAACTGGTGCTTTATGGATAAGTTATTAAAGATATCCCAAAAAACTAAAAAAAAATCGAATTAAATCTCAAGTATAAATGCTGCTGACTCAAAACAATCATTGCATTATACTTCCGGTTTCAATTTTTTGCATATAACCCTTATTATTCTAATTAAATTGTAAAAAAAAATCGATTTTTTAAGCTTTTAAATGGAAAATTCATAAGTTTTTGTGTATCAATCCTGATGAAACTTGGAAAAGACATCGTATACAACATCAATATACAATGAAGATACTTCGGGAATTCATCAAACTCAACTTGGAAGGTCAGCATTGTCTTCGCTACCATTTAAACATAAGATGAACATTTTAAATTATGAAGACGATTTGTAATAACAGCTTTTATCCAACTTTCCATCAATTTGACGATATCTGGTTAAGTAAAAATGATGTGTTTCTATCAAAAGATTTCAAATATAGATGTTCCTGTTCATTTTGGGGCAAAAGAAAAGAAAGGGGTTATGATTGTAGTCTTCCTGTAGTTCTGGTTGATTTTATATCATAAATTGTAAAATTGGGCTAAATTTAGTGAAGTGCTGGCGCAAAATTAAGCTGTTGCATCCATTAGGATTATTTAAATCTGTATTCATGAGGATCATTAGCAACTGTTTAGTTGAATTTTCAGTGATAGAATGTCATAAATCTTGCGTATTCATCCAAATAAAGCGAATATTAGGTTAAATTTAATTCTAAAGTTCCAGAAAAGTGATTGTTAAATTGGTATTACAGCCTTAAATCTTATAGAAATCATCCAAGAAATCATGTTTCAAATAAATATTGCCGATAGGAAGCAATACAATATATTTGTCAACTTAAAATATTGTTTTTGTGATTTAAAGAGAACTTTTAAGTAAAAATAGTGAAAGTTAACTAGTTTTTTTACTAAGAAAACTAATTGGTTGATTTTTTTCATTGCTTTTCGTTAGTTTTATTTCCAATTTGCTTAATTTTGTCATTTGAGACAGTTTGATCAAATGATTTCTTATAAAAATCAGATTACCGAAGCAGAACCCGTAGTGCGGCTATAGAAAATGGCCGCCCAAATTATGGAAAGAACGTGTTTTTCGCTTAACAAACAAATAGTTTACAATACTTATTCATGTAAATCATATATTTTACAAACACTAGTTGATACACATCATTCCACATATCGATTGAATCGTAAAAATTGCTAGAAGTGCGAAATCGTGGGTGCGGCTATAGAAAGTGGCCGCAGTGTAGTGGAGTTTCATCTTCATGGGCTAACATGGTTAGGGGAATCAGGGAGATTTCGGGGTTTCAAAAGTTGCTTTAAATCCAATGTTGCCGATTATTCCCATCAATATTTGTTCGTGGAGTACTCCGTTGGTGTTCCACGTCGCAGAAGATTTTGTTAGGAGACGGACTTCCATGGCTAAGTGTAGAATTAGCAAATTGTTAAAATACACAAAAATAAAAACAAAAAAAACTTCCATGGCTGACTTTAACGCCGTTTAGAAGGGCCGACGCTGGGTCCGCGTCAAGCCAATACAACTATATCCCTGCAATCTGTACCTTTCTACGCAACAGATAATCCCCTAGAAACACCCCTACAGCAGCGGTTCTGGGACTTCTCCATCGGTTCTACATGGTCGATAGAAGAGAACTGATGTGAAGAGCATTAAGTTGCAACTACCACTCAGAGTAAATCTGGAAGGTATATTGTCAGTCTTCCTCAAACTGGCTATCTAATAGTTGTCCTAAGAAGCAAATTATAGTCTACCGTCTTCTGAGTGCCAAGTGGCGTCTCGAATATGATCCTGTCATCATGGACGGATGCGTACCATCGGTTCGTGCACGAATATCTCCAGGTAAGACACAAGTCAATTAGTACATCCCATACCATGCATTCCTCAAGGAGTCCACTACAACAGTAAAGGTCAGATCCCTTTGGGATGCGTCATGCAGACGTCATCCGGATAGTTGCTGAATTACACCCTTTAAGTCGGCCACGTCGAACAGAAAAAAAACAGTGCATTCAATCGTTCGGCGATGTTCGCCGATTCGTTTGTCTTCTGAATGTCATCAAACTCCTGCTCTATTACTTCTCCGACACCTTCAAAGGAACATATGACTTCTGTTGCTACGAACGAGCTAGAACTGCGGATGATGTATCAATTCAGCTACTGACTACGAAGTTCAAAGTTGCTCCGTTATCTAGTCGCCTTTCAAACGTCCAGCCTCAGGATGCTCCAGACGACAACAATCTTACTGACAACCTCTCAAGAGGGCTAAATCAGGTCACCAGTGCTAGTGTTGGTGAAACAGCTTTGATTACCTTGTCACTTTCTCCGGAAAACTGGCCGAATCTCTTTTCGGTTGACGAAGAACAAAATTCAGAGAGTCCCGTAAAGCCTGCGCACTTTAGAATCGGTACACTTTCAACCAGCTGCAGATCAAAAACGGTTTCACTTGGAAAAAAGTGTTGTTAGAAGCAATTGAAGCGTATCTATTGTTGTTTGTAGGAAAAATATAAAATTTGCTGTTTTTATTTGTTTAGATGAACTATTGATCTGAATACATAGAAAGTGACAGTTTTTTCTGCACAAATTGAACAAAAACCAATTATCGTCAGATTCAAGATTTGTGTAGGAAGTTAAAATTGCCAAATCCACAAATTTCGCAGTATAGAATCGTTTAAGATCTTATGATTGTTAATTAAGGGAGGTAACATATTCCATGGGTGTTTGAAAATTATCAATATAGCTATGGTAAACCTTTGAAGGGTTTTATGGAAAATCAAAGCCTTTCACACATACTTAAGACCAAACAAAAAATGGTTTCGCATTAAATTTAGCTCAGCAAATACGCATACGGGAAGGATACTATACGAATAGTATTGATATACAAGAAACCAATGATTTGACGCAGAACAATATGAATAATCGTGGCTTGAAAGCTGTATGGACGTTTGCCGACGAAATTCGTTGGATGTGTTTTAATGATGTGAAATATTGTAAGAATTTTTTTAACTTAACTGAAGCTACACTGATTTTTTTATTTGTGATCATACAACTACATCTATGGTTACACAATACATATGGTTTTTAGTGTTTCTTTCATAAAAACTATCTAAGTTTAGGTTTATAAGGAGGAGTTCGCCTTATGACCGTTAATTTCCGAAACATGTGCGGGAAAACTGCCAATAATTCCAAAAATAATCCAGGTTTCGGTATGGATTATATTAGGCAACTTGAATTTCATAAAAAAATAGTTTGAATAAAATTATGCTTCAAATATAGCGTGAATGGACAAAAAAGCAATACGTAGATTATCGTCTTGTAAACCATATTTGTCAAGAGTTCAATGTCGTAGCTTGTTTTGAGCATATCTTTGATGAATAAAAGTTTGGTTTTTGTGGAAATACCAGCCCGTATGCTGTGAAATTTGCAAATAACGACGATAATTGATTTGTGCAGAAGAAAATGGCATGAAATACACAATCAGATCAAGCCGTTTAAATTTTAAAATTTTATCTTAAAGAAACAAAAACTGCTAATATTATATTTTTCCTACAAACTGCAATAGATAAGCTTCATTTGCTTCTTACAACATATTTTTCTAGGTCAAACCGTTTTTGATCTGCAGCCGGTTGTAAGTGTACCGATTCTAAAGTGCGCAGGCTTTAAGTCTTGATGGGCGTCGCAATTTCTCCAATGAGCTATTCACCCGCTTCTTAGGTTTCTCCAAGCTTCATCGTGTTCTCAGGTATCAGAAGGCCGGCTCCAGAGGCACGTAATCCTACTTTTGGGACATTTGTGCCATCTTTTATCGTGTTCTGCTTGCGGTATCTTCGAATTTTGAAAGACTGCACCACGTTACTCCACCATTTTCGTCAAGCTTGCTATTGTGCTTTCTCCCAAACATCTGCCGAACAACAGAGTACAACAGATCTATCGGCATCCCGAGTGTCACCAACTCTCCGTCTGCGGCTCGGCGTAGACTATTGTGGAACATTCCTTCTCAAGTCAACCGTCCGCAATCGTATACCATCGAAGCTTATGAGCGACATTACCGTAACTGCATATCTCGCAGCACTCCATCGTGTCATCGTTCAGAGAGGAAGAATAGCCGAATGCAGCTCTTCGGACAGTGCGACTACGTTAAGGGTGTGTATCACGCATTCAATCGCATCTACCAAATGCTGAAAGTGAATAATACCGATCGGAACTAGATCTTCAGTTGGTGCGCCGAGAACAAGATTCATTGGAAATTTATGCCACCGAGAACGATATATTGGGGGCCTGTGGGAGGCCGCTGCCATGCCAGCAAAGAAACACTTGCTGAATACAGTAGGCAACATTAGCACTGCTTGCGAATCGATGACAACCTAAAAACCTACGTTTTGAGGTTATGACTTTCAGTCTTAGAAGAAAAACTCAAAAACGGATTGTTAAGTCTTCATCCGACGTTTCTGTCACTATATTGTGCCTTTCTCAAGGAATTAACTATGCTCCGTTCTCTCGCATAGTTAATTCCTTGAGAAAGGCACAATATAGTGACCGAAACGTCGGATGAAGACTTAACAATCCGTTTTTGAGTTTTTCTTCCAAGACTGAAAGCCATAACCTCGAAACATAAGATCGACAGTCGATTCCTCAAGAAAACTAAAAACCTACTACATCATCGTCAACCAGGAGGACGACATCCCTCCTACCAGTTAGTTACTAGGAAAGATAGTCAAACTCCATCTGCGCAAGGATGATGTCATCCAAATAGTAATACTACGGACTGCACTGCGACATTATTGTTCGAGCGGTAGTGAAGATCGCCCTTATGCCGTCATCAGATCCAAACACCTGAAACATTCCAGATAAATGAACCGGCAAGGGAGAGCTTGCTTGACGCGCACCTGCAATTCGAGGTTACCTACCCCTGTTCTAATCAATATACTATACCCCATTTGTACCAGGTTTCTCGCGAAAGATTGTAAGAGTGAAGAAACAAGTAGACTTAGCTCACGAGAACAGGTACTACTTCTGGAGGTTTGAAAAGTGACCAAGGTTCTTCCCACGATGCATCAGGGAAGCCAGGAGGTTTCAGGTGCTTTCGGGTTTCAGAGGAATTGATTATAATTTTAAGGGAGTTGAAGCCTTTTCAGGGATATTGAGAAACATTTGGGGGATCCAGGGGACTCCCTGAAACCGACTCATGAAAATCGCTGGAAAACTCTCTAAAATGTCTCTTTAAGCCACATTCTCATATGGATTATCAACCTCATAACAATAATGCAAACTTCTTCTATTCTCTCTCCCTGCAGTGCCATCGGCGGAGCTGGCGGTTGGGACCAGCTGTACCGCGCCCCGGAGATGAAACGCCAGATCCGGTACCGTCAGTGTTACTTCAACCCCATTTCTTGCTTCAAGAAGTAAGAAACCTATCGTCCCAAAGCATCCATCCACGAAATCATCCACCCCCACCAAAAGCTTTCGTTTCGGGAATGCTCCTACGTTTTCTCATCATCCGTTTGTAAGAACTGTTCATGACACTCTACCTACCTAGATAAGCCCCCTGCAGGCACTTGCTGGGAAGGACGTGCGGAGAGCAGGCCCCCACATAGATAAGCACCAAGAGTAGCAAAAATAATAAAAAAGAGGAAGACCACCTTCAAACTACTACTGAGTCGACCTATAGGTACATAAGTTGATGATATGCGACCAACAACAACACCTTCAATATGATCTTCTCCAGCATGCCCGACGGATGAAGTAGAGCAATCCGAGGAGTGGAGCGTCATCGTTTTATTTTAGGTTCTGTATAAAACAAAGCATGAACAACATGACTAATCACTACTTAGCAAGGCAACACAATGCATCGTATAATCCAAAAAAAAAAATGCTAGAGACAGAGAGTGCTACCCGGAAACTGAATTGCCGTTTCTCTTTGACGAAGCCAAATCTCACACAAAATCAGAGTGGACTCCTTACGTCGTCGTTCGGGATTGTTTGTAAATTACTGGACATATTACTGTGCGATGATACAATTAAACGTAAAGCTGTCATATAAATTGGAAAACATTTTTCAATCGCTAACTGTCACTGTTAAGCTAGAATGTTGTAGAATTCTAAGCGAGAGGAAGTAAAATCAGATAAATAAACTATTTTTGTTAGCAATTAAAGTACTGAATCCGAAATGGCGAGCGTTTTATTCACTGCAGCTGTGCTACGAACGAGTCCCTTAGTACCTGTAACCGTTGAAAACTATGATTTCTGATCTACAAGCTCCCTTTCCATTAATCATTCCCTATTTTTGTGATTTAGCAGTGCGTTGACAACATTGTATCGAGTAAGGCTTGGTGTACTTTGAGTCTCCGGTGCTGGATGAAGGCAAGTAATTAATTAACTTGATGGGAAGATAATACGATAATATGCTGTTACAAACGCTGTCTCCTTCTGAATGATGGGTTGCAGTCTTGCTCGCCTAATTGCAAGTCATCGTAATTTGTTCAACAGGTTTTGGAAGTAAGAAAATTAAAGCTTTTGTTGGGCCTACTAATATGTTGAACCTAGAAAGGGCAGCCCATGTTCAATGAAAGAAATGTTAGCAATCACTTTTAAAGTTCTGTTGGTAATCGGGTGCTGCCCATGAACTAAGTACACTCATGTAGACTCATTTTTTTATATGGAAATTTAGTTTGTGTTGGAAATAGTAAACTTTACTACATGCTTTCTCACATACCTTCCAGAATACATTTTCAGTAGCATATTCATTCGATATTGCTCCCAAGAAAATTTAACACGAATCTTATAATATTTGATTGGACAGTATGTGAAGAGTCAACACATCATTCCACATACTTGAACGACAGCGATAGGTACCAGAACGATTACCTCTGTGTCAAGGACACGTTTCATCTCGTGCTGTGACGCCGCCGGTAGTCTTCAGGAGGTATTATCCTGCTTCCCATCTCACGTGGGTTCCACACATCGGCATGACATAAAACCCGCGTGAACATATTTGCACAAGATTGCTTTCCGGCTCGTTGCACGGAAGCCGGCCTGTGCAAAGACGGGTCAGGCAGGTTCTTTACTCTGATATGAATAAGTGTAAATCAAATGTATCAGCAGTTCGTGTCAATCCGTGCAAACATGTGACGTGCGACATGCGAACGTAACAATGGTCCGCTATGATGTGAGGTAGAGGTCCTGCGGCGGCTGTAAGATGAAGGGACCAAGTGTTGATATTTGTCACTTTGAAGAGCTAGTTCTTGGATGTTTGAGAGGACGAGACACGTACTGGTGGGGTGCGTACTGCGTAGACACCGGTATGGACAAGTGAACTTGAAGTAGCAACAGATCAGAAAAGTTTGAATCAACGCTGAGAACTTTCGCATAAATGTTTTCTTTTGTGTCATGTTTTAAACTTTTGTCGGTTTCAATAATAAATGGCTCATATGATAGGAACTCTTAGTATTAATGGCAACTAAATGCATTTTCATTGATTGTATTCGTTTTTAAAAGTTGGTACGCAAAACGCAAGGTTCGTAAATGAAAGTTGGTAAAAAGGCCATAACAACCATGCGCCTCCATGTGTTTTTCAATATAAGAGTAAGTAAGGGTAAGAAATCAAAATTTGAGCTAGTCAAAATGTAATCTTAATTTGAACTATTTTGAAATTCATTGAAATGACGTACTTTTTGGGCAAATATTGTCCTGCAAAAGATGTTAAACAGCTTTCCGTAAAATAATCTGATGACATAAAACTTTAAAAGCATTGAAAAAAGCGTTTTTGCCATCGAAAATAAGCAATTGAAAAATCACTGTGATTTCACCTATTACCCCGATGAAAAATCGAATATTTCAATGAAATTCAATGCAAATACAAACTTTTTACCATTTAACAGAAAGTTTATACCCATGTACATATGATTTTGCCGTAGTAAATTATTTCCATGTGGGAGAAAAAATCACTTAAAATTTGCACTGCTTCAGAAAGCCGCAATTTGGTTCAAATTTTGATTACCTACCCTATTTGAAAACACATGGGGTAGCGAACCACTTGGACAGCGGCCGCTATTTTGGGCACTCTTTGCTACAGTGTATCAAACAATTATCCATACAGGAATTTTTTGGTCAAAATAATTTTGCATTTAAATGATTATAACTTTTTTATACGTCAATCAAAAACGCTGAAATTTTGACCAATTATAACCCATCTATTAAAGCTCCATTGATAAAATTTTGAGCGAGATCGAATAAGTTTTCTGATGATTATAGAACTTTTAGTAAAACTTATAAAATTTTTGAATACATTTTTAAAACATTGTATCTCAATATGTACTTGATGAAACTTTTTCAATATTTTTCGTGTTACAGCTTATACCTAAGGCTTTCATATGCAGCTTTGTTTAAGGTGAATATAGAACGAAGCCACACCATGACTTTTCGAAAGCACAAATCTGAGGAACCAATCATCGCACCGAGCTGAAAAGTTGATTGATTGGTCACCCGCTGGTGGTGACCAATTGATCAACTTTTCAGCTTAGTGCGATACTTGGTTCTTCAGATTTGTGCTTTTGAAAATTCAAGGTGTGGCTTCGTTCTATATTCACCTTAAGGTTTTATATTCACTACAAAAAATATGAAAAATCTGTATATGTTCAGAGTGTCATTTGGAAATTTATCATATTTTGATCAATAAAAGTGCCAAGTGTTTTAAACATTTTTAAACTCTCTTAATGATATATTTTTATACAGGACCTACTAAACAACATATGAAGAGTAGGTCCTATGGATTTTTCGTTCAGTTAATGCACTTTTATTGGTGGAAATCGTTTGGCAGATTACATGTGCAAAATATGGTAAATTTTAAAACATCGTCAACTACATACGCACATTTTTCATATTTTTTGTAGTGAATATAAAACCCCAAACATAGCTGCATATGAAAGCCTTAGGTATAAGATGTAACACAAAAAAAAAATTGAAAAAATTTCATCGAGTACATATTGAGATATAATGTTTTAAAAATGTGTTCAAAAATCTTATAAGTTTTACTAAAAGCTCTATAACTTTCCGAAAACTTATTCGATCTCGCTCAAAATTTTACTAATAGAGCTTTAATATATGATTCATGCTTGGTCAAAATTTTAGCGTTTTTGATAGACACATAAAAAAGTTATTAACATTTGAATGAAAAATTATTTTGACAAAAAAATTGCTGTACGGACAATTGTTTGATACACTGTATAACTCAATCTGTATAAACCAATCGATTTGAGATTTTGTACACGGCTAGATACTATACGTATCTCATCGCGTTCTAAACATTGTTTCAATTGGTTTGGAATCGGCTGAGTTATAGCAGAAAAGTGCTCAAAATAGGACCCCTGCCGAGATGGTTCCACTTCCCTGGCTGATAACGAAATCACCAGAAGATCTTAATTGCAAGCACGAAAAACCGGAAGTTGCCAATTTTCATTGGGAAGTCAAAGGAATTTCCGTGGGTTTGCAATGCAAACATATCTTTTCAGCGTTCACTTATAGACATGTTCAAATCACATTCAGATCCAGGAATGATTCTGAAACCCAAGAATGGTCGAAAAAAATCATGGAAATTGAGTATTGTCCTCATTAGGAAAGATATAGCTCATTTTCAGCAATTTGCAAGCAATTGAGCGCCAATTATATGACATCAACCCATGATTTAATTATCACGGGCCTCCTTCACCTTTCATTGCTACTGTAAATATGTAGTTTTGCACATGGTCAAAAAGCTTGGGGGCTTAGCCTGCAAATGATAGCTAGGGGTGTTAGAAACAAACTTTTGTATGGCGGCAACTTTCAGAGATGACATTTAACAGGTCGTCCTGGCGAGATTTTTGAAAAATGGCCATTTTTTTATTCTTCAATCACTTAACCTAATTTACAGCTGTGGAGTGGACCTGGTGTGATGGTTAGAACACTTGACTATAAGGTACACCGGGGCAAGTTGAAACACGAAGTTTTGAAATATATTTCAATTCAATTTGGAAATTTATCCTTCGCTAAAAGATGGTTTGAATCAAAAACTATGTGTTATGGCGAGTAAACTGTTTATCATCATTAGAAAACATCATGTTAACCCGCTGTTTCATCTTGCCCCACCCGTTTCAACTTGCCCCGGTGTACCTTAACGCCGAGGACCTGGGATGGAATTCCACTCCTGACAAACTCGCAAAATGTGAGTTCTTCCTTCGGAAGGGAAATAAACCGTGGGTCCCGAGATGAACTAGCCTAGGGCTAAAAATCTCGTTAATACAAATTATAAAAAAAATATTTACAGCTCTATTGTCCACTAGGGTACTACGTGAGCGATTCCAATTGGAAACTGTACAATGTACATACACTTTGTACAGCGCCTAAATGTATTCTATTCTAATTGTACTACATCGAACTGGTTGCCGTTGCGCTGCTTTCACTTTCTACCCTATCATGGTAGAATGATGAGCACGAGGATGTTGATTTGCAGCTGTTGGTTGTTCCTGTTTCCAGTCCGATTGGGGGTCCATTATGGATTGCCGTTCGCCGATGTCCAAGTATCCGGGTTCATTTGAGCCATGGTCTCAGAAGAGGGTCAGTGTCAGCTGCTCTCAGGGGGAGCAACTGATGAAAGTGCCGAGGCTGGGAGCGAACCCATGACCATCTGCTTATGAAGCAAACGTTTAGCCACTACGCCACGGGCCTCAGTTAAATGGCCACTTTTCGCAAACAAATAATAGTTTATACCGTATAATTGGCAAAATTGAGTATTTTTATGTTTTTTACAGCTTGATATAAATCCAAACTACTCGGGATAAACTAGTAACGACTTGTTTTGCAGGAAACTTTTTGAAACTGATTTTTTGAATTTACTATCATTTATCAGTTTTTGGTATGACACGGCTTTTACCCATCATAAAAAGTATCTCAACCTAATGCTTATGTAAAATATTTTCCATGAAAAGATAGGAAATTTCATGAGGAAAAACTGCTGAAGACAGTATGGTGTCTTTTCCATCCGTTTCAGAGTTATTCACCCAGTTAGATGGAATCCGCTGGCATTACCACAAACCAAATCGGGAAATGGCACTTAAAAAGTAGCCCAGTTTTGATGTAGCCAATTCATTGCACCCATAGATAAATGAAAATGTTCAGCTTTCGCAATAAATAAGTTGAAATGTTCTATAATAAATTAGAAACGTAGCGGCAAACCAAAAAAAAAATCTAGTTAAAAGTGAAACATTATATCAATAAGAAAGTGAATCAAACACCATAAACAAACAAGTTTGATCCATAGAAAAAATCCATAAATAATAAACATTTGCTCCATAATTATACCACATTTGCTTAATACTGGACGACGGGTGGCTTTCCTGGAGAATTCATAACATCATCGAATGATTTGGAAGTCACCACGTTGACGCATTTCTTCCCCTTTCTTTCGAAGAACGAAGTGAGCATCATGTATTCGCTGTACCCAACCAAAGCAGTCATGGGATCCCGGCCTTTTGCCTGCAGAAACTCTAGTGGTATTGAGGGTTTGTTTGCCCTCATCGTTCCGGTGTAGATAGTCTGCTCTTCCTAGAGGTCTACAACCAGCGGTATCGAAGAAAACAGATTATCCGTTGTAATCTCTCTCCAAACTTTCTGAAATAGAGCCACCTAGTCGCGCTGCTTTGCCTTTTTCCGCAAAGTTTTTCTTTTTGCGGAGTGAATTTGCAGATTACACATATATCCGTCAACCGCAGCACAAACCCAAATTTTATTCCCATATTTTCCAGGTTTGCTAGGGATGTACACCTTGAACGAACATCTTCCTATATAACTTGAAAGAGCATTTATACAGATACCACTGAATAAACACAGCCTTAACAGTTAGAACCTTTCCAAGTAACATTTTGATGACAAATTATTCTTGTAGAGATTTTAAGAACCGTCATGAAACCTTATATCTTTTATTTTGGTTTTATGCTGGTTTAAAGAACCTCTTCTAGTCGATTTGCCTAAAAAAAAATGTTACTTGGGTTAGGTGGGATGTAATTTCGTTGACAATTTGAAACAAACAGATCAGTAACTATTTTGTTTGGTACAAGTTTGCCTCCAAAAGCCTGGATTCTTTCAGCGCGAGTTATTTTGTCATCAAACAGAAGACAAACATAAATTAATTTGAAGCGCCGTTGTCCCATGCAGTTCGAATAAAAATCTATTTTCCACGGTTTGTGGCTACTCCATAAATGTTCGATGCTCATATGGTTCTACTTGTTACGACCGGTGGAAATGAGTATTGCAATGAAGCTCCACATCTCGTTAACTGTAATTGGCCTCCACACTTCTTTCCTGTTTTTCTTTTCAAAATAGTTTTTGCCATAAATATTGGTGCACCGAACGATTTCTTTGACCATATCTACTGTGATGAACTGCTCAAACATTTCTCTTGGTGTTTTCAAATTCACTATATGAGAAGCAGGTCCAACTCTTGTTTTGTCGAATTTTCCGCTAGTTGTACGATTCGGTTTGGGTTCACAGATCCACTTCATGCCGTATTTCCCGCAATGCACATGTGAGGCAGTTTCAGTACTTCAGAAGATTAAAATGTAATATCTGTTCCATAATATTGACATAATCTTACCTTTCATAGCCGTCATCTGTTTCCCCTGAGCTGCTGTCGAGATCGGATATCGTACAATCTGATGCATCACCGTCATCTTCATCACTAAGTTCGAATTCGTCTTCAGTAGGCAGACAATTAAACGTTCCATAATAAATACAAAATTTCCCATAAATAATTCGAAAAATCCCAGTGAAGAAACAGGGGTGTGAGCAGTAATAAATTACAAAAGTTCCATAAACAATTAAAAAAATGCATAAATAAATCAAATGTTTCCATAAATAATTGATTTTTGAGCAATTAAAAAAGTCAAAAATGCAATGAATAAATCAACTGTTGCAATAACAAAAGCCATTTTTACCGCCAAATAACTTCGAATTTTCCATAAATAAATCCGAATTTTCCATAAAAAAATAGAAAATTCACAATAAAAAAATATCGAAAAAGCAATTAAAAAAATCAAAAAATGCAATAAAAAATGACTAAATTACCCATGAAAAACAAATGCAAGAAAATTTTAATGCATTTCAGCATTTCACTGAATCGCACTTATATGACTGTTACGACTGAAAAGCCTGCCTTACTATGATTGGCTAAAATATAAACGACTCATAAGAAAGTGATCATTCTTCATAAATAATTCCAAAAGTCCCAGTGAAGAAACAGGGGTGTAAGCAGTCATAAATTACAAAAGTTCCATAAACAAATAAAAAAATGCATAAATAAATCAAAAGTTTCCATAAATAATTGATTTTTGAGCAATTAAAAAAGTCAAAAATGCAATGAATAAATCAACTGTTGCAATAAAAAAAGCCATTTTTCCCACCAAATAACTTCGAATTTTCCATAAATAAATCCGATTTTTCCATAATAAATTAGAAAATTCACAATAAAAAAATATCGAAAAAGCAATAAATAATTTAAAAAGTGCAATAAAAAATGACTAAATTACCCATGAAAAACAAATGCAGGAAAGTATGAGGCAGTGAAATGCTGAATCGCACTTATATGACTGTAACGACTGAAAAGCCTGCCTAACTATGAAACTTTTGTAATTTATTACTGCTTACACCCCTGTTTCTTCACTGGGACTTTTCGAATTATTTATGGGAAATTTTGTATTTATTAAGGAACGTTTAATTGTCTGCCACTATGATTGCAATTTGCCGAGCAACCGCTTGCTGTCCGAACTCGCTATCGCTCGTCAGACCTAAAAAAGGGATAA
Source organism: Aedes albopictus (assembly GCF_035046485.1). Classification (NCBI taxonomy): domain Eukaryota; kingdom Metazoa; phylum Arthropoda; class Insecta; order Diptera; family Culicidae; genus Aedes; species Aedes albopictus. The sequence continues at coordinate 196,140,191 of NC_085137.1, read as the reverse complement.
CATCTATGTTTGCATTATACCGGGCAAATTCTTGGATCTGTGGTTTGCCTAGAACCGAAACGATGCAGTTGCGGTGCATCGGATATAGGAAACTTCGGCGGCCTTCTGCCGCCTCAGTTCCTCAATCCTCTATGCGGCTTCGCCGCATGGTCTGTGTATTTTTTTTGGCTCAAAATGCATTAAGGTTTGTTGCTCGTTTTTTGACATTTATTGATAATTTATTTTTTCGTTTATTGCACTTTTTGAATTATTTATTGCTTTTTCGATATTTTTTTATTGTGAATTTTCATATTTATTATGGAAATATCGGATTTATTTATGGAAAATTCGAAGTTATTTGGTGGGAAAAATGGCTTTTTTTATTGCAACAATGGATTTATTCATTGCATTTTTGACTTTTTTAATTGCTCAAAAATCAATTATTTATGGAAACTTTTGATTTATTTATGCATTTTTTTATTTGTTTATGGAACTTTTGTAATTTATTACTGCTTACACCCCTGTTTCTTTACCGAGACTTTTGGAATTATTTATGAAGAATGACCATTTTCTTATGAGTCGTTTATATTTTAGCCACCACTCATTGTGTATGATTTGCAAGAAATATGAACGAGATTTACGCGACATGGCTGTCAATTTCAATTCAATCTTATGACTAATATCTTGCACAATAGCATCCACAATGCCAAGTCTAAGAGATGTCAATTCAACATTTTGTTGTAAGTATCGATATCTTATCGAGTATTTGTGAGGAACGCTATGTTTACATCTGATCGTATTTATATGACTAGTACCATGTTTGCCAATGCTAATCAAACACATGTTGCAGATTATATTATGCAAGACCGCATATCATTCCGGAAGAGGAGGTCCACCGTAGACGCTATCTTGTCGGTTACAAAAACCGCCGAGAAAGCACTCGAGCCTAAGAGGAGGGGAATTCGCTTTTGCGCGGTAGTGACTCTGGATGTAAGGAATGCGTTTAATAGCGCCAGCTGGTCTGCTATTGCCGATGCGCTTTTGCGTCTGGGGATACCGGAGTACCTGTACAAGATTCTCGGAAGTTACTTTCAGAATCGTGTACTAGTCTACGACACGGAGGTGGGTCGGAAGTGCTTTCACATAACCTCAGGAGTCCCGCAAGGTTCCATCCTGGGTCCGGTGTTATGGAATGTCATGTACGACGAGGTGTTGAGGTTAGAGTACCCAGTGGGAGTGGTGATTGTCGGATTTGCCGACGACATTACGCTCGAAGTCTACGGTGAAACGATCGAGGAGGTAAAGTTGACTACCAACCACTCGATCAAGGTTGTGGAGGCGTGGATGCGGTCCAGGAAACTGGAGATGGCTCACCACAAGACAGAGGTGACGGTTGTTAACAACCTGAAGTCGGAGCAGCAGACGGAGATCAGTGTAGGAGAGTGTACTATCCTGTCAAAGCGCTCCGTCAAACACTTGGGCGTGATGATCGACGATAAGCTTACCTTCGGTAGCCACGTCGATTATGCCTGTAAAAGAGCCTCCACAGCTATTGCGGCACTGTCCCGGATGATGTCCAATAGCTCAGCGGTGTACGCCAGTAAGCGCAAGCTTCTGGCTAGTGTTGCTACGTCCATACTTAGGTATGGTGGCCCGGCGTGGGGCACCGCGCTAAGTACTAAATGCTACCGACGGAAGCTGGAAAGTACTTACAGGCTTATGTGCCTGAAGGTTGCGAGCGCATACCGTACCGTGTCACACGACGCTCTCTGCGTCATTACTGGTATGGTGCCTATCAGCATTCTTATCAGTGAGGACATGGAGTGCTTCGAAATGCGCGGCACAAGAGGCATACGCAGGACTGCCAGGATGGCCTCTATGGTTAAATGGCAGCGCGCGTGGGACAGTTCCACCAAAGGAAGGTGGACCCATAGGTTGATACCGAGGGTAGATAGTTGGATTAATAGGCGCCATGGGGAAGTTACATTCCACCTGACACAGGTCCTTACAGGTCATGGTTGCTTCCGACAGTATCTACACCGTTTCGGGCATGCGGATTCTCCCGAATGCCCAGCGTGCAATGGTTTAGAGGAAACGGCGGAACACGTTTTGTTCGTGTGCCCGCGTTTTCGCACAATGCGTGACCGCATGCTTGCCACATGCGGGGAGGACACAACTCCGGACAACTTGGTCCAGAGGATGTGTAGGGATGAGTTTGGCTGGAACGCCGTTTCAACGGCTATTACCCACATCGTCTGGGAGCTACAGAGGAGGTGGCGCGTGGACTCGAAGAATGGCTAGTCCAGATGCAGTACAAGAGGTGGTCCAGGGGTTCGGAGTCGGCTTCGTAGGTCATACCGGTGCCCTGCGGTCGAGATCGACCCTTACAACGATTAAGTGGCCGCGGAGAGGAAGTCCCGGTAGCGGTGCTGTCGTGGCGTCGGTCTACTGGGTTGGATCCGAGCCCGCGGTTGGAAAGGGGTCCCCGGCAAGGGTCCTTACGGGCAGGTCAGATCGGGTTGCACGTGGGCATTAGTTCTTGATGTCCGCTCAGCAGTAGGGCGCGGCGGGGTTGACCCTGCCCGCCTTCCGAGGACAAAGGGAGTGGCGAGGACCACTCGGGAAACTGGCTAAGCGCCAGCATGCTACCGTGATGGACTCTCCAAAGCGAGTCATCGATGTTCGTTGCTGCAGGCTACGCAGCTAACCTTGTGGGTGCGATGTGCACTAGCCCCTCTCTGAAGCAATACCTTCTTGGTGGTTCCGGAGAGACGTAGGGTTTGGCGACCATAGGAATGGTTTAGTGGGTACGAGGAGAGAGTAGTCCTGGATTTTACTTTTGTTGTAGAAGACGGCCTGTCAGACCTACACTACCCTAACCTTCTGTTAGGGTGTCTGTTGAGCAGATTATCCCCCTATGGTTTAGAAAAAAAAAGACCGCATATTTCTGCTAAACAGACTTTTCATTTATTTTTGAAATTTGTACATCTTTTGAAAAAAAATCTTTGCAATCTACTTTCAATTCAGCCATACGACTGTGTTTATCTACAAATCATGAAAAAATATCAAACTGTGTTTGTATCAATTTTTATCGTGTAACAGCTAAATAATGTTATGCCATATCAACAAAATTACAACAGATACCTGAATTTTCCCTACCATTTCCCACCAGCAACATGCAGGTTGTTATAGTCTTCGGTTTATTTCTGGTTCACAATAACTCTGTTAGAAGTCTATTTCTTCTTTAGGATTACTAGAACTATAATGAAGATTCCTTTGGCGTAATATTTGTTCAACCAATTAGTCATTCGGAAACATATCCCAATGGATTATTTGTTGCATTGTTAATCACCACAGATAACAAAAATAAAAACAAAAACGCAGAGTGAATGGTGACTATAGATTGTTATGCAGACCTTGGAAATCCAGAACCCCAGGACTCCAAAAGGAGCATTACAGAGCACCATGGATATCAACGGACTGTACCAACAAACGTGGATTGAATGGCAATTGAGGTAGATTCTGTAGAACTTGAAAGTCCTGAACTCCAGGACATTTTGCAAAACTTACAATGTCGTACGACCTCAGAAAGGACTACTCGTTGCATTACGGAGCACAGTGGACAGTAACCACAACCGTAGATTGACTGGTGACTGTGGTAGATCTTGTTGTACATAAAGTCGTAATTCCAGAATAGTTTGGATATCTTAGAACATCCAAACAGTAAGAAGACAGTTGCCAGCTTATGTCTGGCGACTCTAGGAGTATTCTCACACTCTTGCTCCATGAAATAATTGCAGAGATGACATTGAGGAGCTTACAGAGTATCATGACTGTTTTTTCATAGTATATTGGAGGCCTTAAGATGATCTAGGATAATAAGACACGTTCAACGAAGTAAACTGGAGATCTAGGATCTGTGAAACATATTTTCTTATGACTCAAGTCATGACTGTAAACAGTTTCATGGATTTTTTTATTTCTATAAAATACAATTAAAGCCATCTATTTCTGCTCGCCAAAACATGTGGTTGGGGGAGGGGGAATGGGTGTCCATTGACGCATCTTAAAATACAACTATTCCCCTTAATTAATCAAAAAAAAAATAACTTAAAATCAAAAAACCACTGATCTCGATTTTTGAAAATTTACGGACCGTCCTGCCACCCGTTAAAAATTTAAATTGCACCATAAAGAAGTCGTATATTTCACCACAAATAATATAAAGGCTGCATAAATGTAATCAAATTGTTCCATTGCTGCAGTGTCCAACGATGTATAGTACTTTAAGGATGTGTATTGGGATATGTCAATATGAAAAGAAAAAACAAATAAATGGAAATCATATAACGCAGCGCACTTCTATTATAGAACGACTTAAAAAATGGCAAAACTATGAATTTTACCGAATAATCGCTTGCTGTAAGATCTTACTAACGCTCGTCGGATTTGAAAAAAGGATAACATCTCTGTTTGCATTATACCGGGCAAATTGTTGGATCTGTGGATTGCCTAGAACCGAATCGAACAGCGGCCTTCTGCCGCCTCAGTTTCTCAATCGTCTATGCGGCTACGCCGCATGAATTAATATAATCCGTATTTTGTGAGAAGGTTAAACATATCCAATAAAATCAAATCTTTATGCTTGTTATAATTTATGTAAAGTTTGTAAACTTTTTTCATTTCTTGCAATTTTTATACTTGCAATTTCAAACAGATTGGATAAAATATCAAAGAAGGCCAACCCTTGTTCTATTACCTATGTAAGCTGAGAAGCAGGTTTTGTCCCAGAGAGGAAGTTACGTCAAGAAGAACAAAACTGAGAAGGGAACGAGTAATAATAAGAAATGGAATGTGCCTTATATAGGTTTGTTTAAACAATATTACAAACGTAAATGATCAACAGTTTTATGCGACGCTTATCCAAATGTGCTACATTGAACCACTCAATTGAATAAAATATTACCAACTGCCATTGCACATCTATTTCTACAACCGAAGTTCACCATCTACCAACCAAATTAAATAAAGCTTTTGCGCGAAAAAATACACCACTCTGAAACGACAAGAAACTTTTCTCAGCGACGCCGTACGTTTTCACCACGAGGCTGAAATCACCACCCAAGGAAAGCTTGCTGCTTGCTTCGAGGCAAGCAAAGATGATAAGAAGCAACTTGTTGCTTCTAATCATATTTGGGGCAAGTCAACTCAGACTGGGATTGTAAAGAAGCATCAGTATTGCTGTTTACTTTTAAGGTTATCAAAGGAAGAAACATTTTCAAAACAATTTCGTTAAACAATGAAAATAGAAGCCTTAGAACCTGTTCCTCACGTTGGGGATGTCAATAAATAACTCTAAGAGCACCGTATCATAGACTAATTTGACCGTATTCTCCCGGAAAATTAAGGGATTCGCCGTGTGAGCAAGCCGTAAAAATATTTGCAACGGAACGTAAACAAGAGGGAAACACGAATCCAATATAATTTTAATGACTTAATGACGATAAAGCCCTTGCGATTGAGAGCAAGATACGGGAAACTCAAGTGGAACTCCATTTTATCGAGGGCTGGATCCATATTTTGAAATCTTGTAGATGTACCAAAACATCTATTTAGGTCATGGTGCGGGGGCTTCTATGAGAGCATCATCGGATTGTAAAGAAGTTTCAGTGGTTTTCAGGATGTTTTAGAGGGTTCCATGAGCTTTCCTAGAATTTAAGGGAAGTCTACAAAAATCTACGGTGGTCTTTTGACGGGTTTCAAGGCGTTCAAGTGAACTTCAGGGGGTTTCATGTGGCTTCATCAGAATTAAATTGAAGTATACGGAGCTGCTATTGAGTTTTCTGATGGGTTTCAATGCGTTTGAAGGTATTTCAAGACGTTCTGAGAAGTTCCATAGAGTTTCAGAGGGCGTCAGTAGAGTTTGAATAAAATCTACGGGAATTTCAGAGGGGTTTTTTGAGGGGGGAGTTTTATGTAGATTTCATATGGGTTTCAACGGGTTTCGCCCACGCTGCGCTTATGAAGTGGGAACCTTTTAATGAGAGGATAATTGTAGCCAGATTTCGGATACGGGTTCGAAACCTTATTATGATTCAATGATACGCGCCAACCGATGCTGCCGAAATGCAAGACAAAGAGAACTTAGTAAACTGAATGCTGTTGTGAATTCCAAAAAGTGATATAAAGATCCTCATGAGCGACTTCAACGCGAAGGTTGGTTCTGACAACTCGGACTATGAGCGCGTCATGGAACGCCATGGTCTCGGAGAAATGAGCGAACACGGTAAGCTGTTAGCAGAGTTTTGTGACAAGAATGACATGGTGATTGGGGGATCGCTTTTTCCCCATCGACCAGTGCACAAAGTGACATAGGTTTTTCGTGATGGCGTCACGGAAAATCAAATCGACCAGTCGAGGTTTCGAGGGGTTAGAGAATCGTGCTGCGGATATTCCGGAAGATAGAAGTGTGGAAGATCAATGGAGTGTATCAAGAATGCCTTCATCGCGACCGGCGAGAATAATTTGGGTGAGCTGCGCACCCGGAGAAAGCAGTGGATTACCGATGATATTATCAAGGAAGTGAAACGCTAATGTAGACGGTACAAAAGAGCGTGGGCGGACTCCTTAGCCGACGAAGACGAGAAAACCGCAAACACCGGCAACATCCGTATCCTCTACGATGTTCTACGTCGCCTTAGTGGGACTAAGATGGACACGTCTGGACTGCTGTCGGTCAATAGCTCGGTTGACCAGCTGAAACGCTGATTCGAGAACTTTTGATATCTTTTTGAAGTCATCAATATCTCAGCATGATCTGCCAAGGGTTCAACGCATTACCCGTGTTCTGTATGGCTCTACGTTCCCACTTGAACTTGGCCTGCCTCTCTCCAACTTGGAGTTCTTTGAGCACTTCCACAGTTATTTATTGGAGAGCTTTCTTTGCCTGCCATTGCATGAATTAGTATATTGTGAGGCAAGCACAATGATACACTATGCCGAGGGAGTCGAGAAGATTTTCCTGACTGGAACGGGAATCGAACCCGCCGTCTCCGGATTGGCGATCCATAGCCTTAACCACTTGGCCAACTGGAGACCCCCAGCCGGGTGGCCTCTGCTGTACATAGTAGCCGTCTTAATTCCACTCGGTTTCATTGATTTTTGTCTCCAGTTTCGCACTCTGTGTCGAGTCCGCAGATCGTCATCCACTTGATCGACCCACCTAGCTCGCTGCGCTCCACGTCTTCTTGTACCGGTCGGATGACTCTCGAGAACCATTTTAGTCGGGTTGCTATCCGACATCCTGATGACGTGACCCGCCCACCGTAGCCTCCCGATTTTCGCGGTATGGACGATGGTTGGTTGGTCAGCAGCTGATGCAGCTCGTGGTTCATTCGCCTTCTCCAAGTCCCTTCTTCCATCTGCACTCCACCGTAGATGGTACACAACACCTTCCGTTCGAAAACACCAAGGGCGCGTTGATCCTCTGCCCGTAGGGTTCATGTTTCGTTCGCATAGAGGACTACCGGTCTAATCAGCGTTTTGTAGATAGTTAACTTCGTGTTACGGCGAACTTTATTCGACCGTAGAGTTCTGCGGAGTCCAAAGTAAGCACGATTTCCTGCCCTAATGGGCCTCTGAAGTACACGAATTCTTCAATCGCCTCGATTTCATTGCCGTCGATGTAAATTCGGGGTGGCGGGCACGGTGATTCCTCCCTGGAACCCTTTGCCATCATGTACTTTGTCTTCAATACATTATTGACTAATCCGATTCGCCTGGCTTCACTCTTTAGTGGGATGTACGTTTCCGCCGTCGTTTAAATTTTACGAGCAATAACATTAATATCATCAGCGAAACCAAGCAGCTGAACGGACTTCGTGAAAATCGTGCCACTCATGTTAATCCCCGCTCTCCTTATTACACCCTCTAACGCAATGTTGAACAGCAAGCACGAAAGACCATCACCTTGCCGTAACCCTCTACGAAATTCGAAGGCACTCGAGAGTGTCCCTGATACTCGAAATACGCACATCACTCGATCCATCGTCGCCTTGATCAATCGTATCAGTTTATCCGGGAATCCGTATTCGTGCATAATCTGCCATAGCTGTACTTGATCGATTGTATCATACGCCGGTTTGAAATCGACGAACAAGTGATGTGTAGGCACTTTGTATTCGCGGCATTTCTGCAACACCTGGCGAGTGGAGAACATCTGGTCCGTTGTAGCGCGTTCACCCATAAATCCAGCCCCACGAGCTCTTTTGGAATCGGTGATAGACGGCGGCATTAAATTTGAGAGAGTATCTTGTGGGCAGCGCTCAGTAGTGTGATCGCGCAGTAGTTCCCGCAATACAACTTGTCGCTCTTTTTGTAGATGGGACACACGATACCTGCCATCCATTCCTCCGGGAATACTTCCTCCTCCCAAATCTTGGTAATAACCATGTGTAGTGCCCTCACCAATGCTTCTCCACCGTATTTTAGAAGCTCGCTTGGTAGTTGATATGCTCCAGCGGCTTTGTCGTTGTTCAACTGGCTAACCTCCTCGTCAATCTCTTGGAGGTTAGGGGCCGGAAGTTTTTCGTCCTATGCACAGACTCCTAGATCTGTTACCACGCCCTCTTCGGTACTTGCAACGTCGCCATTGAGGTGCGCATCGTAATGCTGCCGCCACCTCTCGACTACCTCACGCTCGCTCGTGAGAATATTCCCGTGATTATCTCGGTAAATGGCACGGTAAAGGCTGGGTATGCTGCGCAATTCAGATCCCATTGTGATCCAGTAGCCTCTGCCCAGCAACTCCTATCCCTACCTCCACGCGGTACCGGCCGGAAACTATGAGCAACCTTAGGGAAGATCGGGTAACCAACCCCGGTGGGACCTTTGGTCGTAGGCTGACAGGGAAGGGGGGGTTTGCTTCGGCAAACCTGAGCGTCTGTTCTCCAGGAGGAGCGGCTCACAACAGCGTCTGATCCCCTTGTTAGGGGCGGCTGATCTACGTCCGAGTGCCAGGGAAGGACTCTAAGCTCAACTGTGCACTATGGTCCTCCGGAAAGTAGGGGGTTGGTGTCAGGCCCTACGAGCCAGCCGTAAAAAACCATTGTAACGGAAAATCAGCAACAGAATAATACGAACCGAGACCAACGGCAACGACCCCAGCGAACAAAAAGGACTTGCGATTGGAAACTCGGTACGTGGAACTGCCGATCTCTCAACTTCATTGGGAGCACCCGCATACTCGCCGATCTACTGAAGGACCGCGGGTTCGGCATCGTAGCGCTGCAGGAGGTGTGTTGGACAGGATCCATGGTGCGAACGTTTAGAGGTAATCATACCATCTACCAGAGCTGCGGCAACACACGCGAGCTGGGAACAGCTTTCATCGTGATGGGTGATATGCAGAGGCGCGTGATCGGTTGGTGGCCGATCGACGAAAGAATGTGCAGGTTGAGGATCAAGGGCCGATTCTTCAACTTCAGCATAATAAACGTGCACAGCCCACACTCCGGAAGTACTGATGATGACAAGGACGCATTTTACGCGCAGCTCGAACGCGAGTACGACCGCTGCCCAAGCCACGACGTCAAGATCATCATAGGAGATTTGAACGCTCAGGTAGGCCAGGAGGAGGAATTCAGACCGACGATTGGTAAGTTTAGCGCCCACCAGCAAACGAACGAAAACGGCCTACGACTCATTGATTTCGCCGCCTCCAAAAATATGGCCATACGTAGCACCTTTTTCCAACACAGCCTCCCTTATCGTTACACCTGGAGATCACCACAGCAGACGGAATCTCAAATCGACCACGTTCTGATTGACGGACGGCACTTCTCCGACATTATCGACGTCAGGACCTATCGTGGCGCCAACATCGACTCCGACCACTATCTGGTGATGGTCAAACTGCGCCCAAAACTCTCCGTCATCAACAATGTACGGTACCGGCGACCGCCACGGTACAACCTAGAGCGACTGAAGCAACCGGATGTCGCCTCAGCATACGCGCAGAATCTCGAAGCCGCGTTGCCAGACGAGGGCGAGCTCGATGAGGCCCCTCTAGAGGACTGCTGGAGTACAGTGAAAGCAGCCATCAACGACGCAGCCGAGAGCACCATCGGGTACGTGGAACGGAATCGACGGAACGAATGGTTCGACGAAGAGTGCAGAACGGTTTTGGAGGAGAAGAACGCAGCGAGGGCGGCAATGCTGCAGCAAGGGACTCGACAGAACGTGGAACGTTACAAACAGAAGCGGAAACAGCAGACCCGCCTCTTTCGGGAGAAAAAGCGCCGCCTGGAAGAAGCGGAGTGTGAAGAAATGGAACTGCTGTGCCGTTCCCAAGAAACACGGAAGTTCTATCAGAAACTCAACGCATCCCGCAACGGCTTCGTGCCGCGAGCCGAAATATGCAGGGATAAAGACGGAGGCCTCTTGACGGACGGACGTGAGGTGATCGAAAGGTGGAAGCAGCACTTCGATCAGCACCTGAACGGCGTGGAGAGCGTAGGCACGGGAACCCACGGCAACGGAGGAAATGACGACGCCAATGCAGCGGAGGACGGAAATGAACCAACTCCCACGCTGAGGGAAGTTAAGGATGCCATTCACCAGCTCAAAACCAACAAAGCAGCTGGTAAGGATGGTATCGCAGCTGAACTCATCAAGATGGGCCCAGAAAAGTTGGCCACCTGTCTGCATCGGCTGATAGTCAGGATCTGGGAAACCGAACAGCTACCGGAGGAGTGGAAGGAAGGGGTAATCTGCCCCATTCACAAGAAAGGCGACCATTTGGAATGTGAGAACTTCAGGGCGATCACTATTTTGAATGCTGCCTACAAAGTGCTATCCCAGATCATCTTCCGTCGTCTGTCACCTAAAACAAATGAGTTCGTGGGAAGTTATCAAGCCGGCTTCATCGACGGCCGGTCGACAACGGACCAGATCTTTACCGTACGGCAAATCCTCCAGAAATGCCGTGAATACCAGGTCCCAACGCACCACCTGTTCATCGACTTCAAAGCGGCATACGATAGTATCGACCGCGCAGAGCTATGGAGAATCATGGACGAAAACGGCTTTCCTGGGAAGCTGACTAGACTGATTAAAGCAACGATGAACGGTGTGCAAAACTGCGTAAGGGTTTCGGGTGAACTATCCAGTTCATTCGTATCTCGCCGGGGACTGCGACAAGGTGACGGACTCTCATGTCTACTCTTCAACATCGCGCTGGAAGGTGTGATGCGACGAGCCGGGCTCAACAGCCGGGGAACGATTTTCACAAAATCCGGTCAATTTGTGTGCTTTGCGGACGACATGGACATTATCGCTAGAACATTTGGAACGGTGGCAGAACTGTACACCCGCCTGAAACGCGAAGCAGCAAAGGTCGGACTGGTGGTGAATGCCTCAAAAACAAAGTACATGCTGGTAGGCGGAACCGAACACGACCGGATCCGTCTGGGTAGTAATGTTACGATAGACGGGGATACTTTCGAGGTGGTGGAGGAATTCGTCTACCTCGGATCCTTACTGACGGCTGACAACAACGTGAGCCGTGAAATTCGGAGGCGCATCATCAGCGGAAGTCGGGCCTACTATGGGCTCCAGAAGAAACTGCGGTCGAAAAAGATTCACCCACGCACCAAATGCACCATGTACAAAACGTTAATAAGACCGGTAATCCTCTACGGGCACGAGACATGGACCATGCTTGAGGAGGACCTACAAGCACTCGGAGTTTTCGAGCGACGCGTGCTAAGAACGATCTTCGGCGGTGTGCAGGAGAACGGTGTGTGGCGGAGAAGGATGAACCACGAGCTCGCTGCACTTTACGGCGAACCCAGCATCCAGAAGGTGGCCAAAGCCGGAAGGATACGGTGGGCAGGGCATGTTGCAAGAATGCCGGACAACAACCCTGCAAAGCTGGTGTTTGCAACGGATCCGGTTGGCACAAGAAGGCGTGGAGCGCAGAGAGCACGATGGGCGGACCAGGTGGAGCGTGACTTGGCGAGCATTGGGCGTGACCGAGGATGGAGAGCGGCAGCCACAAACCGAGTATTGTGGCGTACTATTGTTGATTATGTCTTGTCGTAATGATGTGGAACAAATAAATGTATGTATCTCGGTAAATGTCGGCGCTACTTCATCCGGAAGACTGAGTTCTGCCTGTTCCGCGCCTGTCTGTAACGTGCCTCATTCGCTCTCGTACGGTGTTGCAGCATTCTAGCCCATGCTGCATTCTTCTCTATTCACATTCGCCGTCGTACCACACGCTAAGGCCGCTCAGCACCTAGAATGTGTAAGAACTACTCATAAGTGCATAATTTCCAGACCACACAAAAATGTGTAACAGTTACACATTCACAAAAACAGCTCTACACTCTTCTAGATGCAAAATGTTGATATTTTTTTTGTTTACCAAGGTCATTAGTAAACCTAGCTAGATTGCTGTACACATTTTTTTTTGCGAATTTCACGATTTTGTGGACGCAGAAGCTGATTTTGTGAATGTGCAAGGGTTACACATTTTTGGTGTAGTCTGGAAATTATGCACTTTAGTGTTATGCGGCTTTAGCGTGCAGTCGTTTCTGTGATTCGGAGTCGCGAAGCCTAGTGCTGTAGCCGAGGCACTAGCTATGGTTCCTAGTTCCTAGTTGAGTAACGTTTTAACGTGCCTTGCAATGAGGTGACTCATTTAGTTTCGGACACGGGGCCTTTTTTAAGCTCATTAGAGCCGCCCTTGTGGAGGCGTTATGCCAAAATCCTCCTCTGTATGCAGCCCGTGCAGAGGGATCTTCGAAGACTGCACTGGTACGCATGGAGGTGGCTAGTTAGGTTTCATTGGCTTTGGACATGACCTTTCGAAAATTTTCCATGAGTTCGGGCATAGTTTTCCCGGCTTTTCTTTACGACTTTTCTCAACTGTGGAAAATTTTATGGGAAACTTTTTTCAGACCATATTTTTTTTAGATTTCTGAGAAAATTTGCTTTCATTTCCAAAAAAAAACTTTGTTTCCACGATGCTTCGTTCTTGAGTTATGATTTTTCAATGTAAGTAGTGTCAGGGGAAAACAAAAAAAATCCACCTGAATTTTCCTCATTTTTTCTTTGTTCATATATCCATGAGCCCTGCCAGTGGGAAAAGTTTCATGAAAGTCTGAGACCCTTCGGCCCAAACCCGTACGGTAATGAAAAAAATCCACAATTACAAATGTATGCTTTGATTTTATTGGCATACGTTGTTCGAAGAACTTGTATCAAACAAGTGTATCTTTCAATTTGTGCTGAAATAATTATTTTTGACAAATTTTAGTGTAGTTCTGAATATTTGAAGTTCAAAAATAGTCGAAAAATACAGAATTGATTTGATGCACCTCTTAATTTCAATGGATTTGGCAAAAAAAATGTCAGTTATGTACTTCTTTCAGGATGCCAATCAAACTATGAGGGTGGACTTGGACATTTCGACATTTTTCAGTAGGGGACAGGTCTAATTACTAGTTCTTTACCAAATGATTTTTTTTTGCAATTAACGTGTTATATGATTGCACTTTTCAATCTCCGCAAGTGTAACGAAATGACCTTCTTTTCTTCACAAGCTCAAAAGTGCCGAAAAGTAGAAATTTTCAGCACTGTTAAAAGTGCCGAAAAGTACTACTTTTCGGCACTTTTGCAAGGTTACACTTTTCACAAGTTTTCTGAAACGCTTATGGTCTTTTCGGGTCTTTCCTTTTTTGGTTGATTTGATGGCAGCTCTATGTCTATTCGGCAGATCAAATCTGAATAGAAGCGACTTCAAAATCCGATTTGGTCAGCCAGACAGACGTAGAGTTTGAAGCAGCAGCAGAAAAAAACAGACGCGACTCCGAGTACTTGTGACACTTATTGTTGGAGACACCCAAAACAGTTTTTATAGCCGGTGCTAACGGCCACGCTACCAACTGGACTCTGCCTTTGTAAAATTTCTACGACTTTGTTATAGAAGACTATGATGAACAATACTATTATAAAACGAGAAGAAGTTTGCCTTTTGCCATGAGAAATTAGTCTGTAATTTGATAGCCATGTGAAGAGACGTGTTGAGGAAGAATTTTAAGCTTAGACTAAATAAGTAATGTAAAACCGACTGGTAGTGGCAGTGAACCGAAACCCAATTCCCAAGGCATAGGAATCGGATCCTAGGCACCCCAGGATCGACCAACCAGGACAAATTCCGGCTTATAATCCCAAACTATCGATCACTTATAAACATAGCCTACCTGATTGACAAAATCGGACTTGTGCACATGGATGCTCGCCAAATGCTCGCACACGGTTTCTCGGCAAGCCTCGTTGGATAAATGTACGACTCGTGCTGAAAAAATCATAATTTTGCAACTTGGGTTATGGTAAATATTGCACTGAATAACAAATCTAACACAAACCAGTATCGGCGGTTCAACATATGGTAACCAACCAGCAAAACCCATCCCCAAAGCAGCTCTCTCTAAAACGCAGAACAGATAAGCAGCAGCCACAGCCGCAGAGTCGATCCAAAAGCCAAGAAGTTACCAAATGCACCCTGTTATTACCGAGCAGCCAGCGCGCAGTGCCGGTAATGGTAGGATCGTGACGATGTTAGCCCGAGGCGCGTGCCGCTAAATCCTTTTCGCCTTTTATGATGACGCTGCGCTGCTCTGCAATCCAATGGAGAGCGCGGAAAAGACGAGCACGATGATGAGGACGAGGATGATGATGCGATGCTTATGCTGCTGCTGTTGCCGGTGTTGTTCATGTTATTGCGAGCTTATTGTGCTGTCCTCATGAGCATGTGGGGGAGAGGGTTATAAAATGTACGCACAGAAGTTTTTGAATAATCCATTCTAAGTCATATTTGAAGACCACGTGCTGCTTTGTTGTTTAAACCCTAAGCACTGACATTGTAGTATATAGTACAACAGGATACCAGTGCCAACGCATGATTTAAACAAAACATCTGATCTGAAGAAAAGCCTAAATTTATCCTTTCCATGTTGAACATGAGTGGCTCGCTTTACACCATTAATCTCTCTACCTGTTTCTTTCTCTGCATACACATATCGTGTGTTCTGCTCTGCTTCCAACATTCCAATCAAGAGGGGAGCTGTTCCTCCCTTCCCAAAGATTGTGGGTGCTTAAGGTGGAAGAGGTGCAGAAGATTACCACCATATAGAAACGCTGATCTGCATATTGCATGTGATGCTGCTGTTGGTAATCAAGTAGAGCGCCAAGCCGAGGCCGCCCCCCGATCCATAGAATGCAGTTTATACCTATCATGGATTAGCTTAGAGAGGATATGTTTTATGCCGCTGCTGCAGTGCACTGGCTGGTCCGCTCCGGGTTTCATCAAAACCGCGTTGCCCTGATTTCCTGATTGCTGTTGCGGCCTCGACGACGACGGCTTGAAGCCTATTATTAGCTATGTGCGGTTTGAATGTTTTTATGGAATCCTCTACAATGTGGTTTATCATCGATGAAGATAAATTGGAAGCTATGAACATTCAGCGTCTTGAATTTGGATTGTTAAACGTTGGAAACTGGGGCAGTTTTTGAAAAAAAAAATAACTATAGAACTTAGAATATTCATCAAGATATTTGTGCAGTTTTTTAACACGTTAAGTACCGACTACCGACAGACAAAAAATATCGTGGAACTATTTTTTGCGCATTCATATCTCTGAAGTTAATGAACCAAATTACAATCTTTTTGCGTTATCGGAATCCTTCACTATCCTAGAAATTTTTAGTGGAAGCCGATTGGAATTTCATGCAGCTTCCGGTGAGCAGCAGGTAAATACATTAGTTCCACATTTTTAACTTCTTCTGGTTCCGTTTTGTTCCTAGATTGGTTATGAGTACCATGTCTTTGTAGTGAGTTCTCTCGGAGCTTTGACAAGATAGCAACATTCTGTCTTTGGCAAAGTTGTTCAGAACAACAACTACTTCCTGGTGATGGATTTCATAGTTCCAAATTTCATCACCACGTGGCGCTAGTGTACATAGTGATTTCCGGTACGACTTTGGTTGGATATAGCACGAGATTGAAGCCAGATAGAAAAGTACGAACCTAGCTTCCAAGTTCAAGAATCAAGGATCCAGGATTATTTGAAGAACACTATGATAGTATTCCCCAAGAATATCCACAGAAATACATTCCGTGATTGTAGAATATTTTAGCGTAATTATTGTAAAATCTCATGGCAGATTTTTGTTTTCGTTAGAATTGATTGATTGATTTGTCTTTATTAGAGAGACTTTCAGCCCTTGGCTGGTTCGTCTCTTTTTCGTTAGAAGGGCTTCGTGGTCTAGTGGCTACAGCTTCTGATTCGTATGGTACTGGGTTTAACCCCTAGCCCGTCGCTTTTCTTCTACGTTCTCTTTTTCTATATGCTTTCTCCCGCCTCTCTACATATACAACTCATGTAAAATATGTTCATAACCATCGCTAGAACGAGAAACATTGTCAAAACCGTTTCTCTTCCTTCCAACTTTCACAGCACAATGATCATCTATCAGATAACGCCTGCAATGAAAGCGAACTGTGCCTCATTAGCTTCACTAATCTATCACCTTACGCCTGGCATTCACGCACCAATGTGTGAACCCTCTGCCAACCATATCCCACCAACACTCCGACATCCGCATGAATTTGTACAGACGCAGAGGTATTCTCGGTCTAATGTGCACGACTGCAATCATCACTTCCTTCCCCTTCCCCACATTGACCTGCAACCTGACGTGGCAGGCGCCATTGTCGCTTATAAAAAGCAGATCACCAACGCTCACACACTGAAAATGTCTGCTAGCCCCCGGCAGAGATCTCATTGGTTCCTTGTGTGAGTGTAGCTGATCTGACGATACTGGAGTAACATCCACGGGCGGTCAATCAACCTCAAGCTCAAGCTCAATATCATCAGAAAGATGTTCTCATAATGATGATTTACACAAGTTTTAACAGAGATATTCAATGAAATTTTTGGCTCCAATTTTATGTTTATTAATAAATCAGGGGCAGGTTATAAAAACTATGACCATTCGCTAATTAAACGAACGTGCGATGAACTGCGCCACGGGCTCCAGCGCTCTGGAGAGGAGTTTTCGAATGAATCACTGCATACATTTCTGAAGGATTCTTTAGAGGCCTTCGCAAACGAACTCCAGGAAGAATTTCCGTAGCAATCGCTGCAAAATATATTCCACAAGCATCCCTAAATAACTTTCCTAAATAATCAATGGAGGAGTTCCATAATGAACTTTCCAAGGAATAACTGAAAAAAAATTCTCGTCGAACATATACTCTTTAGACCGGGTCGATTTTTTGGAACAAAGCTTAAAGAGTCTAAAATAACTGTGCAAAATTTGGGAGCGATTGGTTGAATCCCCGTATACAGCATTGCATTGCGATTGAATTTTGTATGGAATTTAGAATGGGAAAACGTACTTTTTTGCATATCTCTCATAAATTGAAAATTTTTGTCTGAAACGATCTAACTAATGACGTTCAAGTTTATCCTTAAGTATGCCCAAAAAGCTTTGCCAAAGACCGCAAAGTGATCCGACGCTTTGTTACATTGTTTTTAGACAAAACAAATTCAACTTATGAGTAAAATGCGTGGTAAAATGCAAAAAATACGTTTTCTCATACTGAATTCTATACAAATTTCAATTGCAATGCGGAATACGGGTACGCAACCAATCGTTTCCACATTTTGCACAGTTGTTTTGGACGCTATTATAGATTGAAAAATCTTTGTTCCGGGTTGATGCGATCAAATTTCAATTTTCGCCATACAACGCTGACCCACTCTAATACTTATGATTTTTCCATTGACGCAATCAATCTTGCCTTAGAATCAGTGATCATCCCCAAATCTCTGTGCTGTGGTTACGAACGGGAAGGATTTTTCATAGATCACTTTGCGGTCTTGGACGAAAAAAAAATCTGCACGCTTTAGGATTTTATTATCATTCATGTAAAATTTGTCAAAAAAAAATGCAAGTTATTTGAATAGCCTGTACTAAATCTCATTTAAATTTCAACCACATTACATAGCACGCCTTCCAGTTGCATCAACATTTTTCGTAGTAATTTTAGTAATTTAAAACGGTGTGGTTTGATAAGATCGCTTTAGTTTTTTTTTGGGTTTCTGGATCCTCATTACTTGCATTACTATTACTTGCATTGAAAACCGTTCATTGACGCCGGAGCCCGTGGCGTAGTGGCTACACGTTTGCTTCATAAACGGATGGTCATGGGTTTGATCCCTGCCCCGGCACTTTCGTCAGTTGCTCTTTCCCCCTGAGAGCAGCTGACACTGATCCTCTTCTGAGCCCGGATGAACCCGGATACTTGGACTACGGCGAACGGCAATCCATAATGGACCCCCAATCGGACTGGAAACAGGAACAACCAACAGCCACACATCAACATCCTCGAGCTCATCATTCTACCATGATCGGGTAGAAAGTGAAAGCAGCGCAACGGCCACCAGTTCGATGTACATAGAACAATTAGAAAAATAATACATTTAGGCGCTGTACAGCTTCCAGTTGGAATTCTATCACGCAGTGCCCAAGTGGACAAAAGAGCTGTAAATTAGGTTAAGTGATTGAAGAATAAAAAACCTAGATTAATCCACCTAGTGGTGATAGTGCCTTTCTCGTCGAATATGTACTCATGATCTTTACGTCGACATTAGCCGTTCCCGAGAGCACTTATACGCTTAATACGATTCATGTAAAATTTGACCTCCTTATGAACCCAAATTATGCACAATAGTTTTAGACGCAAAAGAAAATTGGAAACACTTTATTTAGTGTTGATGAGATCAAATTATAATTTTCCCATAACACGTTGATTTTCCTACTTTATATAAACACCGCAGGAATTTGAAATGGTGTGATTTGCTGAGATTGCTTTGGTCACGATTTTGTTCTCTTGCATATACACTCCCGTTCAAAAGTTTGGGGTCACCCCCTCAAAAACATGTCATTTTTTTAGGCCCATATCTCCGCCAATTTGTGTCCGATTTCAAAACCCTAGGTTTCATTCAAAAAACAATAAGTCTAAGAAACTTTTTCAAAAAAATTTGAATGTAAACTTAACCCAAAGTTGCCAAATTTTCTAAAAAATGAATATAAACTTACGGCAGTGTCGCTGGAAATGGGGTCGACTAAATTTTAAGATTTTAAGCGGTAATATGACCCATTTTCTATTAGCTTTCAACTGCTTTTTACAGAACTTAGCTAAAAAATCTAGAAAAAAAGTTATTAAGTAAATTAACTTTTCATGTCATCGACCAAAAGTTTAGGGTCACCCCTCAAAATGATGTATAGGCCAAAAGTTTGGGGTCACTATCGTAAAACATGGAAAAGTGATTTGTTGATATCTTTGTCATCTTTCATTCAATTTTAATTCTTCTTGGCTTATTTGAAACAAAATGAATGATACTTACTACATAGACATTGAACCACACATATTTGTTGAAATTTACATACATTTATATACAAAAATCGTTAAATACGTTAAGTTGAAGACATCAAACGTAAATTTAGTTAATTATCTTTGAAATGAGCCAAAAATAATTAAAATTGAACTATAGATGACGAAGATATCACCAAATCACTTTTCCATGTTTTACGAAAGTGACCCCAAACTTTTGGCCGATACACCATATTGAGGGGTGACCCCAAACTTTTGGTCGATGACATCAAGGATTAATTTACTTAATAACTTTTTTTTCTAGATTTTTTTGCTAAGTTCTGTAAACAGCAGTTGAAAGCTAATAGAAAATGGGTCATATTACCGCTCTCATCTCAAAATTTGGTCGACCCAACTTCCAGCGACACTGCCGTAAGTTTATATTCATTTTTTAGAAAATTTGGCAACTTTGGGTTAAGTTTACATACAAAATTTTTTGAAAAAGTTTCTTTTAAATCATGTTCAAAGTTTCTTTGACTTATTATCTTTTGAATGAAACCTAGGGTTTTGAAATCGGACGCAAATTGGCGGAGATATGGGCCTAAAAAAATGACATGTTTTTGAGGGGGTGACCCCAAACTTTTGAACGGGAGTGTATGAAGATTTTCAGGCCCGTGCACAGAAGTGACGCGACGCCAATGGAGGAGTTTTTGCCAATTTCGGCAAAAGGCGGAGGGGCACCTAGTGTATGAAGTGTCGGTAATAGGAGGGGGGGATGTTAACACCGACCCCCCCCCCTTGTGTTCAAATTCAATTACTATGTAACGGATGAGATTTGACCATATGCGTAGAAATTTTTTCCACCATTTATGATCCTCTATCACTCCGGCAGTACCTAATATGGTATTGATAACCAGTCATCAGGTTATCGGAAAAGCCGTTATTTGTTGTATCGTATGCATGGGATTGGTTCTCTTTTACAGGGTATGGCCAAAATGTTTGGGATAGGCAACTTTTTTTTCTCTCACAAAAATGTTCAACATGCTGTAACTTTTCATAGAGTGTATCAAAAACTCTCAAATTTTGACTATTTGTTCACCTAGTACAGGGGTTCCCAACATTTTTGAGGTGGCGACCCCTCTTTAAGAATTGTCAAAACATTCGCGGCCCAATGGAAATTTTTAGAAAAAAAAATATGAATTAAATGAACGAAACCGAGTTTTTTGGGTACAGTGACGTAGCCAGAAATTTACTGTGGGAGGAATTTTCGACGATCAATGACACTCACATTTCGTAAAAATGATGTCATGAACATTCAATTTGAATCATAGCTGGAAAATAGCGGCGCAGCCGAAAATTGTTTCTTCTGAAGGCGTTTTATACTGAAAATTTGTTCCTCAAATTGTGGCTTTTGGGGATGGCGGTAAACAAAATAAAAAATTTATATAATTTGCACAAAATATAATAAAAATTTTGCAATTTTTTGGTAACATCGCGGCCCCCCTAGACAGACTTCACGGCCCGTGACCTAGTATATGTGCATGAATGGTACAAATTTGAGCTCGATTGGTTAAGGCTCACGAAACCATCATTCAGTCATCAACTATTCAAAAGCAGTTTTTCGTCCAAATCTGCAAAGCCGAAGATAAAAAATATTTCACTGTTATCCTGATTGTGAATAGAGTAACCAATCGAGCTCAAAATTGTACAAATGATGCACATATAGTAGGTCAACAAACAGTCAAAATTTGAGAATTTTTGATGCACTCTATGAAATGTTACAGCGTTTTGAACTTTTTTGTGAGAGAAAAAAAAGTTGCCTATCCCAAACATTTTGGCCATCCCCTGTATATAAGGCCATTTCCGGAGGGACACTCGGTAACGGTTCCGGAACAAGACCGGATCAGATATGGTCAGAGACTAGTGTCTTGCTAACTTTTTATTTGGTTATAAAAAAAGCCGCGATTTGATGCGTCGAATGCATGGGTTTGGTTTACATTTATATTTGGCCTCTTTTATCGGGACCCCCGAAACCGGTTCCGGAACACTACCGGTTCAGATATAGTCTGAGACTATTTTCATGCTAACCGTTCATCAGATAATCGAAAATGCCGTGGTTTGATAGGTCGCATGCATGGGTTTGTTGCATTTTCATGTCTGGCCCCTTCCTGGGGTACCGGTCCGGAACACCGAAATGGCCATAACTCCGGAACGGTTAGACCGATCCAAACTATTTTCAATAGGAAACAATGGGACCAGATTCCCCGTCAAATGAACCATTAGTCATTAAAATCGGTTGAGGTTTACTGCCAAAAAGTGATGTGAGTTTATTTGTACACACATACACACATACACACACACACACACAGACATCACCTCAATTCGTCGAGCTACACTTAGTGTCCGAGAAAGGCAAAACGTCGATCACCTTCTGATCAGGAACCATAAAATATTCGGTAAAATATTCACAGATCTCCTGTAAATTTGTCAGATTTTACCGGTTCTTCAGTGATTTCTTAGATTCTACCCATTTTCTCCTGTAATTTCATCGATTTCGCCGTAATACTGTAGTTTGCTTGTTTACAGACCAGTTTCGGAGATTTTTTTCGCCAAATACTGTAATATATTCTAAGTAGACTAGACTAGACTAGACCATGCTGAAGGTGACGTGTTTGATTCCCAGTCGGTCCAAGATTGTTTCGTAATGGCAGTTTACGGTTCGATTAGCACTTCAATCAGCGAAAATTGTCTGACGGACGAAAAATTCTTCATTGGGTCGCTGGGTGACGTATGTCCGTTGTCTTTTCAGTGTGAGTTATGTTTGTTCTTCATATCCTCTGGCTATTTTTGTGTAGTGGTGTGTAATGTGTTAAAAAATAGGTTTTTGGAGCTATGATTGCAAAAACAGAATGATAAACTTTCTTAGCCTAATTATTAATAAATTCTCTTTATCTTCTTCAGGTTGATGCCCCACAACTATCGCTAACAATCCATCAAACCTATGATCATAGAGCTCTGGCTAATCCCGAAACGACCTATCTGACTGCTCATCTACCGCGATTCCGAGCGTTCTGTTATCATCATCATCGACGTCGACGTCTTCGTGCCACGGAAGCGTGCGCAGGCGAGTGCCTCGCACCATTAATTTGAACATGGATAAACATTGCCTCGGCGCTGGCTGCTGCTGCGTTGTGTAGCAGTAGCCTGATGCACCTTTCAACACACGCGGGAGTTGCAATCGACCAGACCCCAACCCAACAGCATGCTTCCAGACAACATTTGTTTGTTGCATGGATGCAGGCAGACAGGCAGTCGAAAGGGCAGAACCGTGGCTGCTCATCAGCAGCCAAAGCCAATTTTTTTACGTTGATTGTGTATGCACACAGTAATTATGCAGCCCGTGCCCGCGGAGGGAAATAGTGGGGCACTTTTTCGAACCCCTGTGCAATTGCAGCAACCCAATTGGATGCCTCTTGGGAAGAGTACCTACTACTGCATACTATACCTACTCGGGAAAGCGTGCGCGCCACAAATTACTCAATGAAAAACGGACTCGGCAGCGGCAGCAGCAGACAGGCAAACTTCACGTAGTTCGGGAGGGAAGTTGCTAATGGCGGGGCTGGTCAACCCGAATGGCCCCCCTCTGAGTTGCTTGCCTATTGGAAGATTTAGTACTGCAAGCAGACTCTAGCGTTGTAATTTACTATGTAGGGATAGGCTCGTGGTTGCACTGACTGGTGGAACGGGAGCAACAGCACGTTAGTCATGCGGAATGGCGTGGGTTCGTCGCCTACCGGGTATTTTAGTCGAAAATGAACGGTGTTCAATCAGAGGGATTTGCAGAGAAGGACCCTAGAGTTTAAAAAACGTCTTGTTTGCTTTTATTTCAATCGAAATTCATGAACATTTGAAATTCTCTTCTAAGCAACTGTATCAAAAAATCTTTGATAGATGCCTTGTAGGAAACAAAGTACAGGGGATACTTAAAATAACTGGGACAGGTAAAATTTCCCCTTTTCAAAAAATGTTCAACTAGCTGTAAATTTTCGAAAAGGGCATCAAATATTCTCAAAATTTTACTGTGAGTTCATCAAATAGTTGTGTATCAGTGGTTCAAATTTGGAAAAGGTCGAACCATTCTACACGACGGTATGAAGATTCTAGAAAAAGGTATAATTATTCTATAGCCAACTTTGAGCTGTTGATGATTAACCTGGGCTTGTTAGGGGAATATCTGTAAATAAAAAGAAAATCGGGTTAAGTACGGTTCCTTTGAATTCCACTAAGAATTTGCATCCTTTGACAGATACGTATTTCGACCTCAACTGTAAGGTCGTCTTCAGTGTCTTGTACTTGACTCAAGTCGAGTCAAGTACAAGACACTGAAGACGACCTTACAGTTGAGGTCGAAATACGTATCTGTCAAAGGATGCAAATTCTTAGTGGAATTCAAAGGAACCGTACTTAACCCGATTTTCTTTTTATTTATTAACTTTGAGCTGTTATATCTCCGGAATCAATGAACCGAATGCAATGAAATTTTGATCATTTATTACTTATATAATGAGCTTTAAAAAACTTTTAACTAAGCTTAAAATTCTTTACACGAAAGAAAATTATAACAATTGGATTATTTTTCTTATATAACACCAATTTATCCAAAACTTCATCATCGTTTAAAAATTCGAAATAGTTATTATAGTTCATTTAAATTCCCTCTAATTGACTTGTGTTAGTTGTTAGTAATTTGTTAATATTCTAATTTGAAATCCTACTTAAACTAAACATGCAAAAAGTTAGAAATTGTACTACCCTAACGTTACTGTTATACACATAACCACAAGTACACTAAATTACATGAACTTCACATACTATTGTAACCATTACACGAACAATACACACAAAACACACGAAGTGAGACGAAAACAGTCAGTATCTACATGAACTGGACAGTAGATTTAGTAGCCAACCGAAAGCCAAATAATAAAGACGGCAAAGTACACGCGCGCGAGGTTTTACTGAAGAATAAAAATCTGGTTTCATTCGAGTAATAAAGTTGTGTGAATTTGTAAAACTATTTCAAGTTATTAGTGAACGGAAAGGACTGTTGAAAAGGAATAGGGGATTAGTGGAAGTGGAAAGGAAGTTGGAAAGGAGTTATTTGTGGCAGAAGTTAATTGGAGTGGAATTGAGAAGAAAGGATATCGCTGCATCCGGATTAACACAGCGTAGGACCTTGGATACAACGGAAAAGGTAAACTCAACCCACGAACCGCATCCCCCAACAACTTGAATATATTTATGTTTCAAAGGAAAGCAACCAAATAGCCGGCATTAAATTGAAAAAGTAATGGGATGCATATGAAAAATAGATAAAATTACTCAAAAACATAGAATAAATGAAATTGCTATAACTTTTTTTTGTATTAATAATTTCAAATTAAGTCAACTGTTTTGCTGACCAGACGTACCACAAAGAATATGATGGTGAGAGTGGCGATGTACCGCGTTTGACAGCTGTGTCACCCCACTGGAACTACCTTAGAAATCTCCCTAAAACCCCCTCGGACAACATGTAACGCACCTAAGACCATCAGAAACCCCCCGATAACGCCCCAGAAGCCCCCATGCAACACCCCCCCCACCCCACCGACCGCCCTAAACTCCTATGAAATCAATCTGAAACCCCGCATGACCCCCTTTCAATCTCCAGGCCACTCGTCCTTCTTAAACTTCTTTGCAATCTTCAAATCCATTTAGGTAATGATCTGAATCCATTTAGGTAAAAAATCTAATTAGGCAGTCCCGACTCATTATCTAAATGGAGGTTTTGGTGTACAATAATAAAACCTTATGACACATTCTACCGTGACGTTACAACGTTTTGACGCATTCGTAGTCAGATTTTCCACTGTAACTCATGAAAACGATTGTAAACCTCAAAATATTTTTTCATATTCGGATTCCTTGTAAAATTTCTGATATGCTTGACCTATTGAACATTTAGTTTGCATTAGAAAAACGTGTTTCAAATGCGTATTTGTAGCGTGACGTTACAACGCGCTAGAATCCGATCCTCTCTACCGCGCTACCAACATCTTAGAAAATCTGCTCGGATTTTTATGATATTCTATTTTTTTTTCTATCATTGAAATTTATTGGTTGGTTCTTCAATTCAATGAAATAAAACATATACATTTTGGATTTGATTTTGGATAATCGACTTTTACCTTTCGTGACGTTACAACGCCCGTTCAGTTTCAAACAGGGTTCTGCTCGCATTGTAACGTCACGAAAATGCACATCATGTTAGAATCAGAATAATCAGCCAAATTTGCCCGAATTTGTGATTATGTTATTGCATTATCTTCACTGCTTCAAGGGGAACTTTATGCTGTTGAAAATCCGTTTTGAGATAAATGGCTTGGAGGGCCAAGTTATTGCTATCAGTAGTATGAATATTCCTTCATAAAGGTTAATGACACCGGCACCCACCTTCGGTTTAGTACCACCCATATTCTTCTAGTTTTGTCCCGAAGACTAGCGCGCTGAGATCCATTACTTCACACCGCCAGATATTTAGATTTTTCAGCATATCACTCATCACGCCGTCGAGATAAACATTCCTTCAATAATCTTTGCAATGTCATCTATTCAAGTGAAAATGCTTTAATTTGTTTGAGAGAATTTATTGAATCAAAAGCATACTAGAGGATCTGCATACCACTTAGGACCCTAAGAACAACTTCTGTGATCTCAGAGACAAATAGACATAACAGTGATAAAAAAAATCTTAAATACTTAGAAAGTTGGTGTCTTTGGAAAAGTTGTTTGATAAATCAAAGACTTACAGCCAATTTACCATTTGACGTGAGATTTTGCCACTGGCCGATGCTAATTAAATGTTTGTAATAGTTTGCAAATGATTACTCAAAAAGTTTCCTACAAGTTTTGACTAATTTTTGGGCACTTTTTTAAAAAGTTCCAACTTTTCTTTTAAAAATAAATATAATGTGCATGGTTTTCCAAAATTTCAACTACCACTAGGCAAGTACAACCTTAAACCAAACGAATTTTAAACTGAAGATACTTAAAAAGTTAAATAACTTTCTAAGTAATCAGGGTGCATCCCGTTTCGGGTTTCGATACTAGAGCTCTATGACTTGAAGTCTGTGTCAGGGAAAGGTTTACGTATCTAGTACTTAATCGCGGCCCGAAATGGCCTGAATGTTGGCAATCGAAATAGGATTGCACTTCATTGGCCTCTATCCTACCAGAACCCTATAAATGTTAATTAATACAAGGGTAATATTTACAAGTTAAAATTCAACATGTAGCACAAGGAACGAACGAATATTGAACTTTAAACACATTAAACAATTATTCTGTCTTATTATTGTAACAAATATTTATACCCGTAACAGGTCCTGAGATATATGAGTCGGTGATTCTTGTGATATCAAAGACAGACGTAACACTGACATAATTTCCATTCCAAAGGGGAGCCTGAGTAGACTTGATCCCTTTTTCTTGATTTGCCTGTAACTTTAATTAAAACTAGATCTGATTTTCGTACAGAATGACAGGTAAGCATCTATTGCAAGTTTATACACAACAGAAAGGCTTAAATGTATTGCTGAAGTTTTCAAAACTGTGTTTTTGGGACATATCTTATGATGCATTCTACAAAAATGGGTGACACGTGATCCCCTTTTAAGCACATGGTTAATTTTTAGGGAAAATAACTTCAGAGGCTTCCTATTTATATTCTTTTTAAGTTTTCTTGTGTATTTCAAATTGAACGATTTCCTTAAATTTTCAAGAATATGCCGTATTTTCAAAATGGGGAGACTTGATCCCCCATTTCATGATGTGTGCTAAAATAATAATTATCTGACACATTTTATCATTGAATATACTAAAATTCCAAGTAAATCGAGGGTTCCAAATAGAATTTTATTTTTCATACATATAATGTGTGTGTAATCCTCGAAGGATCAAGTCTCCCCATATCAATTTTGTATATACTCAGCTAAATTACCTAAAACATGTTTATAAAACCCGGATTAATCCACCTAGCGGTGATAGTGCCTTTCTCGTCGAATAGGTACTCATGATCTTTCCGTCGACGTATGCATCCTGAATCCTGTGAATAATTTATTTATAAAAGCAAGAATCCAAGCCATCATCGAGTTACTGATGTTACATATTTCCGGTGTTATGTTCAATATATAGGCAGAGCTGAAAAATATCAGACCTCAATAGTTGATTGCGTGACCACCTTTACTATTACTGGAATACCATCAATACCAAAACGATAATAACAAGCTTACAATATAAATAATTTATTTCACAACCAAAAATCACTTGTCAGTCTTCGATAAACTTTTTCCTGCACACTTCAGGCTATATTTTATTATCATTGGTTACTAGATTCAAAAAAAAAATTGACCAAAAATGGAAGCAAGTGAAATTTTTCGTACTGAATCCAATTCAAATTAAAACCATATCACAGAGCGCGAGCAGCAATCAGTCGGATCAAAATTTTGGGCAGCAATTTTAGACGCAAAAGGGGATTGAAAAACTTTGCTCGAGGTTGATGCGAATAAATTTCAATTTTCTCATGGAACCCCCATTCTACTGTATATTTACACCTCAGGAATATGAGAAGATGTGATTTGATGAGCCTGCACCAATTTTGTCAAGATTTTAATCTCTTACACATATTTATCGCTTGCATCGCTTGATTATTTTCACCGTTTTTACCACTTCCTGTGAGATACCCGGAACCAGTTCTATGACTGTACCTATTATCTCAAATATGGTCTGAGACTAGCCTCTTGCTAACTGTTCAACAGGTTTTCTGAAAAGCCGAAAATTGATGTGCATGCATGGATTTGATTCATTTTACATTTAATAATTCTGGCGGGACATACAAAACGGGTTCTACCGGTAGTCTCTAATGTGATCTGAGACTATTTTTTTTTGTAAACCGTTCTTCAGGTTATCGAAAAAGCCGTGGTTTGATATGTCACATGATGGGTTTGGCTCTTATATGCATTTGACCACTTCCAGCAAGACACCCGGAACCGGTTCCGGAATACTACTGGTTGTCTCAAATAAGGTTTGAAACTATTGTCTTGCTAACCGTTCATCAGGTTATCTGAAGAGCCGTGATTTGATGTGTTGCATACATGGAATTGGTTCACTTTTACATTTGACCACTTCCGGCGGGACATGCGGAACTGGTTCTAGAGCACTACCGGTAGTCTGTGCTGGCTATTTTTATGCTTACTGTTCACCAGGTTATTGAAAAAGCCGCTATTTGATATGTCGCATGCATGGGTTTGGTCAAGATTTTGGTTCACTTATATATTGGACCACTTCCGGCGGGACATCCGGAGCCGGTTCCGGAACACTACCGATAGTCTCTGCTGTGATCTAAATCTATTTTCCTGCTTACCGTTCTTCAAGTTATCGGAAAAGCTGCTATTTAATGTGTCGTATGCATAGGTATGGTTCCCATCTACATTTGACCACTTCCGGCGGGACATTCGGAACCGGTTCCGGAATACAACTAGTTTTCCTAAATATAGTCTGATTCCATTTTATTGCTAACCCTTCATCAGCTTATCTGTAAAGACGCGATTTGATGTGTCGTATGCATGGGTTTGGTTCAATATTACATTTGGCCACTTCCAGCGGGGCACCCGGAACCGGTTCCGGAACACTACCAGTAGTCTCTGCTGGGTCAAAGGCTATTGTCCTGCTCACTGTTCATCAGGTTATCGAAAAAGTCGCTATTTGATGTGTCGCATGCATGGATTTGGCTCATTTTTATATTTGGCCACCTCCGGCGGGACATCCGGAACCGATTCCGGAATACTACTGGTTCAGATATGGACTGAGAGTGTTTTCCTGCTTACCGTTCGTCAGGTTATCGAAAAAGCCGCGGTCTGATATGTCGCATGCATGGTTTTGTAGCATTTTCATATCTGGCCCCTCCCTGGGGCACCGATCCGGAACACCTAAAGGGCCATAACTCCGGAACGGCTGAACCGATCCGAACCATTTTCAATAGGAAACAATGGGACCAGATTCCGCGTCGAATGAACCGTCGGTCATAAAAATTGGTTGAGGTTTACTGCCAAAAAGTGATGTGAGTTTATTTTGTACACACACATACTCACACACACACACACATACACACACACACATACATACACACACGAGGGGGCAGCAGGGACTAAAGTCCTGGGGCCTGACGCACCCCCCCCGCTTGCGAGTCAGCCGCGTAGTCGCCGGCTAAGAATAGGACTACTAACCCCAATTCAAGGTGTCAAGCGACCCGTGCTGAGGAATGAGTGATCGAGGGGGTGAAAAAGATGCTCGATCTTTAACGGAGCCTGTGGGGTACCTGGGCACCCCCCACAGTAAGCTGTCCCTTACCGCGTTAATGCAGGGCTCTGGCGTGGTGGACATTCTTTCCCGTGCTACTCGTGGGATTTAATCATGAAGTCAAATAAAAATCAGAATCTAGGTGGAAATAGTGGTGGGATCAACCCCTTCGCAAGAAGCGGGTTGATGAGATCTCCGACAAGGAGAAGTGAGGAGATAGGCGCTGGGAGTTGCGTACGCAGCTCAAGCGTGGGTGCTCCAGTCCACTTCCCGGCAAGCCAGCCGGTGGAGGTTATGGACGGAGCGTGGTTGTTGAGGGCCGTCAACCGAGGATCTAAAGGACGGTCCGCAATAGAGGTGGCTGAGCAGCAGCTTGGCAAAATCATCGACTTTGCGTCCACTAAGTCGAACATAAGCAAGGACCTGAAAACGGCCTTGCTTCGACTTAGGGCGTCGATCGACGATGCCAAGCAGGAGCACGCGGCACTCGCGTTGCTGACTGCTGCAGCAGCGGAGCCTGCAAATGAGAAAGTGCCGAAGTTTACCCAAACGGAGGCCTTCTCCTTCGCAGGAAGTCCGAATAAGGCGGAAGCGACTGCTCGCGACAAACGGGGCAAGCAATCGCAGATGCGGGCGAGGCAACCGTCAGGCGAGGAGCTGTCTGGCGGTGCCCGCAAGGCCAGGCGAATCATTACCCCGAAAGTCGGTAATAATGCCGGAAGGTCGGACCCCAGCCAGGGTTCCCGGAAAGCTGGGAAGGGTGGGCCTGAAAAGGCTGGCCCGTCCCGGAACGATGGGAACAAGGGGTTGCGACCGCTAGTGGGCCCTCAACAGCCACAGAGTAGGGCGATCCAAGGGGAGGACCCCCCTTGGACGAAGGTAGAGCGGAAGAGGAAGAAGAAGGCGAATCCGCAGGTAGTAGCGCAGGACGCCAAGCCAAGGCGTAGGAGGGCAGGTGCCAAGCGCGAGAAAGGCGACGCTATCGTCATCAAGACGGAACAGTCCAAGTACTCGGACGTCTTGAAGATGATGCGAAGCGAAGCCAAGCTTGAGGGTCTTGGAGCCGACGTACGCAGTATTAGACGTACTCGTACGGGCGAGATGATCCTGGAGCTGAAGCGCCAGAAGGAGCACAAGGGCGCCGCCTATAAGAGGCTGGCAGAAGAGGTCCTTGGTGAGGGTGTGCAGGTGAGGGCTCTGACACATGAGGCGACTCTGAAGGTCAAGGACATCGATGAGATCACCGAAGTGGAAGAGCTCGTCACGGCACTGCGGCAACAGTGCGATGTGCAGGTGGCCGCCGCAGCCGTTAAGCTACGGAAAGGGCCAGCAGGGACACAGATAGCTTTGGTTCAGCTACCTGTGGCGGACGTCAAAAAGTCCGTTAAAGTAGGGAGCATAAAGGTGGGTTGGTGTGTATGTCACCTGACATTCCACGAGCCACCAGAGGTTTGCTTCAGGTGTCTGGAACCAGGACACAAGTCGTGGGACTGCAAAGGCCCCGACAGGCGCAAACTGTGCAGGCGATGCGGCGCTGAAGGTCATAAGGCCCAAAGCTGCACGAGTCCGCCCATCTGCATGATCTGTACCGGGAAATCCTCGAACAACAGACATCCGATGGGTGGCCCAAGGTGCCCGGCCTTCAAGAAAGCCGCAGTGAACAACAAATCACAGTGCAGGTAATGCAGCTGAACCTGAACCACTGTGATGCGGCTCAGCAACTGCTTTGTCAGGCAGTTTCTGAGTGGGAGACGGATATCGCCATCATATCGGACCCATACCGAGTACCCGCCGGCAACGGCAACTGGGTCGCGGATGGGACCAGAAAAATGGCGGCGATATGGACGACGGGTAAATACCCCGTTCAGGAGTTGGTGTCTACTACCTGTGAGGGCTTCGTGGTCGCCAAAGTAAACGGGGTCTTCTTTTGTAGCTGTTATGCGCCTCCGCGGTGGCCGATCGAGCAGTTCACGCAAATGCTGGACCGCTTAACGACCGTGCTAACAGGGCGAAGGCCGGTGGTAATAGCGGGCGACTTTAATGCCTGGGCCGTGGAATGGGGAAGCCGTTTCACGAACCAGCGGGGTCAGATCCTGCTAGAAACACTGGCCATCTTAGATGTCGACTTGGCTAACGTCGGTACCAAGAGTACCTTTAGTCGAAACGGAGCGGAGTCAATTATTGACGTGACCTTTTGTAGTCCTGGCCTAACAAGTAGTTCGAACTGGAGAGTAGATGATGGCTACACTCACAGCGACCACCTGGCGGTTCGCTACAGTATCGACTACAATAACAGCAGACAGCGGATAGAAGAAGAGGCGGCTAGGCCAAGGCCAAGCCCTCGCAGGTGGAAGACATCATACTTCGACGAAGGGGTATTTAGGGAGGCGCTCCGCCGTGAGCGAAACTTAATCGGTTTAGACGGCGACGAGCTGGTAGCGGTGCTCTCACGTGCGTGTGATGCGACCATGCCTAGGCGAGTCCACCCTAGAAATGGGAGGCCACCGGCTTACTGGTGGACCGACGCGATTGCGGACCTGCGCCGCGCCTGCCTACGGGCTAGGCGGCGGATGCAGCGAGCACGATCAGAGGAAGAGCGAAACGAACGGCGGGTGGTGTTCGCCGCTGCAAAAGCCGCGCTTAAGACCGAGATAAGAGCAAGCAAAAAGGCCTGCTTTGAGGGTCTCTGTCAGAGTGCCAATACGAACCCGTGGGGTGACGCCTACAGGATCGTTATGGCCAAGACGAGAGGTGTGATGGCTCCTACAGAGCAATCTCCAGAGATGTTGGAGGGGATCATTGGAGGACTTTTTCCGCGTCATGATCCTAGTCCTTGGCCTCCTTTCGTAGGACAGCCGGGGACTGGGGCTGGCGATGAGGAGAGGGTCACCGATGTGGAACTTGCGGGGATAGCTAAGTCCCTTAGCGTAGGTAAGGCCCCAGGTCCGGACGGAGTTCCGAACCTGGCCTTAAAAGTAGCTATTGCAGAGGCTCCCGAGATGTTCAGGTCTGCTATGCAGAAATGCCTGGACGAGGGAGTTTTCCCAGAAGCTTGGAAGAGGCAGAGCCTGGTACTATTGCCAAAGGCGGGGAAACCACCCGGAGACCCGTCGGCATATAGACCAATATGCTTGATTGACACGGCGGGGAAGGTGCTCGAAAAGATCATCCTCAATAGAATGTTGCGGTTCACCGAGGGCGAAAATGGTCTTTCGAGTAACCAGTACGGCTTCCGGAAGGGGAGGTCCACCGTAGACGCTATCTTGTCGGTTAAAAAAACCGCCGAGAAAGCACTCGAGCCTAAGAGGAGGGGAATTCGCTTTTGCGCGGTAGTGACTCTGGATGTAAGGAATGCGTTTAATAGCGCCAGCTGGTCTGCTATTGCCGATGCGCTCTTGCGTCTGGGGATACCGGAGTACCTGTACAAGATTCTCGGAAGTTACTTTCAGAATCGTGTACTAGTCTACGACACGGAGGTGGGTCGGAAGTGCTTTCACATAACCTCAGGAGTCCCGCAAGGTTCCATCCTGGGTCCGGTGTTATGGAATGTCATGTACGACGAGGTGTTGAGGTTAGAGTACCCAGTGGGAGTGGTGATTGTCGGATTTGCCGACGACATTACGCTCGAAGTCTACGGTGAAACGATCGAGGAGGTAAAGTTGACTACCAACCACTCGATCAAGGTTGTGGAGGCGTGGATGCGGTCCAGGAAACTGGAGCTGGCTCACCACAAGACAGAGGTGACGGTTGTTAACAACCTGAAGTCGGAGCAGCAGACGGAGATCAGTGTAGGAGACTGTACTATCCTGTCAAAGCGCTCCGTCAAACACTTGGGCGTGATGATCGACGATAAGCTTACCTTCGGTAGCCACGTCGATTATGCCTGTAAAAGAGCCTCCACAGCTATTGCGGCACTGTCCCGGATGATGTCCAATAGCTCTGCGGTGTACGCCAGTAAGCGCAAGCTTCTGGCTAGTGTTGCTACATCCATACTTAGGTATGGCGGCCCGGCGTGGGGCACCGCGCTAAGTACTAAATGCTACCGACGGAAGCTGGAAAGTACTTACAGGCTTATGTGCCTGAGGGTTGCGAGCGCGTACCGTACCGTGTCACACGACGCTCTCTGCGTCATTACTGGTATGGTGCCTATCAGCATTCTTATCAGTGAGGACATGGAGTGCTTCGAAATGCGCGGCACAAGAGGCATACGCAGGACTGTCAGGATGGCCTCTATGGTCAAATGGCAGCGCGCGTGGGACAGTTCCACCAAAGGAATGTGGACCTATAGGTTGATACCGAGGGTAGATAGTTGGATTAATAGGCGCCATGGGGAAGTCACATTCCACCTGACACAGGTCCTTACAGGTCATGGTTGCTTCCGACAGTATCTACACCGTTTCGGGCATGCGGATTCTCCCGAATGCCCAGTGTGCAATGGTTTAGAGGAAACGGCGGAACACGTTTTGTTCGTGTGTCCGCGTTTTCGCACAATGCGTGACCGCATGCTTGCCACATGCGGGGAGGACACAACTCCGGACAACTTGGTCCAGAGAATGTGTAGGGATGAGTTTGGCTGGAACGCCGTTTCAACGGCTATTACACACATCGTCTGGGAGCTACAGAGGAGGTGGCGCGTGGACTCGGAGAATGGCTAGTCCAGATGCAGTACAAGAGGTGATCCAGGGGTTCGGAGTCGGCTTCGTAGGTCATACCGGTGCCCTGCGGTCGAGATCGACCCTTACAACGATTAAGTGGCCGCGGAGAGGAAGTCCCGGTAGTGGTGCTGTCGTGGCGTCGGTCTACTGGGTTGGATCCGAGCCCGCGGTTGGAAAGGGGTCCCCGGCAAGGGTCGGGGTAGGTGAGATCCTGCTGTCTGCAACCTACGGGTGCATCTGATAGGGCCTGAAGGGTAGTGATACCCTTCCTTACGGGCAGGTCAGATCGGGTTGCACGTGGGCATCAGTTCTTGATGTCCGCTCAGCAGTAGGGCGCGGGCGGGGTTGACCCTGCCCGCCTTCCGAGGACAAAGGGAGTGGCGAGGACCACTCGGGAAACTGGCTAAGCGCCAGCATGCTACCGTGATGGACTCTCCAAAGCGAGTCATCGATGTTCGTTGCTGCAGGCTACGCAGCTAACCTTGTGGGTGCGATGTGCACTAGCCCCTCTCTGAAGCAATACCTTCTTGGTGGTTCCGGAGAGACGTAGGGTTTGGCGACCATAGGAATGGTTTAGTGGGTACGAGGAGAGAGTAGTCCTGGATTTTACTTTTGTTGTAGAAGACGGCCTGTCAGACCTACACTACCCTAACCTTCTGTTAGGGTGTCTGTTGAGCAGATTATCCCCCTATGGTTTAGAAGGAAAAAAAAAAATACATACACACACACACAGACATCATCTCAATTCGTCGAGCTGAGTTGATTGGTATATGTGACTCGACCCTCCGGGCCTTCTATCAAAAAGTCATTTTTGGAGTGAACATATAGCCTTTCCAGTACACTTAGTGTACGAGAAAGGCAAAAATCTTAGTTGGATAAATAAGTTTGATAGGACTTTTTTCAACTATGTGCTGTGGAATTTTGACACGATTTGGTTCATTTTTCACAAAGTTATTGAGACTTTTTGGAATTTTTTAAAAGATTTCTTAAGGACTGAAAACAAACTGTCAGTCGTTAAAAAAATAGTGAAATGCACAATTTAAATCACTTGTAGCAAAAACATAAGCTTTTGTCCAGACGTAGTTTTGGAAAAATATATGTTAAAAGAAAACTGTTTTTGATTCCAAGAAAACATGGGGGAACAAGCCTCCCCAGGGATCAAGTCTCCTCAGTCTCCCCTGTATTTCAAGATCCTTATTATTTAGACAGTTGTTGTCCTCGACAGAGTTGTTTGGCTGGTCAAGAACTTTAACCCTCTAATACTAATCCCGCCTTTAGACGGAGTATAGTTTGAGCATTTTTTGTAATTTTTGTGTCGTGGAAAATCTTTTTTTTATATATTTTTGGCAAATATTTAGGACTGTTCTGTATATCTCAAAATTGTTTTTGGTGTATTTTAAAGCGTATTTACATTTTTTTTAAATCGTTGAAAAATGATGTTTAAGTCACCTTTTAGAAGTCATTGTTTATTTTGTATTGAATCGCTACAATTAACATATTTTAATTTTTTCCAAATGAAACTATCCTTGTTTAATAGTATAAGGGAATCGAATACA
This sequence comes from Aedes albopictus, assembly GCF_035046485.1. Lineage (NCBI taxonomy): Eukaryota > Metazoa > Arthropoda > Insecta > Diptera > Culicidae > Aedes > Aedes albopictus. Next base: position 196,104,156 of record NC_085137.1, on the reverse strand, counting down.
CTCTAAAATTATTTTCCATAAAATTACACGGAAAATAAAATTTTCTGTGAAAAAAATTTAAAATAATAATATTTCAACAATAATCATAATATCTCAAAATGTTTTTATCTAAAAAAATGCGTTCCCCCAATTGGCTTCCAGGAAAAATATAAAAGTGTGGGGATGTTCAAAAGGCACGGTAAAGGCTGGGTATGCTGCGCAATTCAGATCACATTGTGATCCACTAGCCTCTGCCCAGCAACTCCTATCCCTACCTCCACGCGGTACCGGCCGGAAACTATGAGCAATGAGGGAAGATCGGGTAACCAACCCCGGTGGGACCTTTGGTCGTAGGCTGACAGGGAAGGGGGGGTTTGCTTCGGCAAACCTGAGCGTCTGTTCTCCAGGAGGAGCGGCTCACAACAGCGTCTGATCCCCATGTTAGGGGCGGCTGATCTACGTCCGAGTGCCAGGGAAGGACTCTAAGCTCAACTGTGCACTATGGTCCTCCGGAAAGTAGGGGGTTGGTGTCAGGCCCTACGAGCCAGCCGTAAAAAACCATTGTAACGGAAAATCAGCAACAGAATAATACGAACCGAGACCAACGGCAACGACCCCAGCGAACAAAAAGGACTTGCGATTGGAAACTCGGTACGTGGAACTGCCGATCTCTCAACTTCATTGGGAGCACCCGCATACTCGCCGATCTACTGAAGGACCGCGGGTTCGGCATCGTAGCGCTGCAGGAGGTGTGTTGGACAGGATCCATGGTGCGAACGTTTAGAGGTAATCATACCATCTACCAGAGCTGCGGCAACACACGCGAGCTGGGAACAGCTTTCATCGTGATGGGTGATATGCAGAGGCGCGTGATCGGTTGGTGGCCGATCGACGAAAGAATGTGCAGGTTGAGGATCAAGGGCCGATTCTTCAACTTCAGCATAATAAACGTGCACAGCCCACACTCCGGAAGTACTGATGATGACAAGGACGCATTTTACGCGCAGCTCGAACGCGAGTACGATCGCTGCCCAAGCCACGACGTCAAGATCATCATAGGGGATTTGAACGCTCAGGTAGGCCAGGAGGAGGAATTCAGACCGACGATTGGTAAGTTCAGCGCCCACCAGCAGACGAACGAAAACGGCTTACGACTCATTGATTTCGCCGCCTCCAAAAATATGGCCATACGTAGCACCTTTTTCCAACACAGCCTCCCTTATCGTTACACCTGGAGATCACCACAGCAGACGGAATCTCAAATCGACCACGTTCTGATTGACGGACGGCACTTCTCCGACATTATCGACGTCAGGACCTATCGTGGCGCCAACATCGACTCCGACCACTATCTGGTGATGGTCAAACTGCGCCCAAAACTCTCCGTCATCAACAATGTACGGTACCGGCGACCGCCACGGTACAACCTAGAGCGACTGAAGCAACCGGATGTCGCCTCAGCATACGCGCAGAATCTCGAAGCCGCGTTGCCAGACGAGGGCGAGCTCGATGAGGCCCCTCTAGAGGACTGCTGGAGTACAGTGAAAGCAGCCATCAACGACGCAGCCGAGAGCACCATCGGGTACGTGGAACGGAATCGACGTAACGAATGGTTCGACGAAGAGTGCAGAACGGTTTTGGAGGAGAAGAACGCAGCGAGGGCGGTAATGCTGCAGCAAGGGACTCGACAGAACGTGGAACGTTACAAACAGAAGCGGAAACAGCAGACCCGCCTCTTTCGGGAGAAAAAGCGCCGCCTGGAAGAAGCGGAGTGTGAAGAAATGGAACTGCTGTGCCGTTCCCAAGAAACACGGAAGTTCTATCAGAAGCTCAACGCATCCCGCAACGGCTTCGTGCCGCGAGCTGAAATATGCAGGGATAAAGACGGAGGCCTTTTGACGGACGGACGTGAGGTGATCGAAAGGTGGAAGCAGCACTTCGATCAGCACCTGAACGGCGTGGAGAACGTAGGCACGGGAGCCCACGGCAACGGAAGGAACGACGACGCCAGTGCAGCGGAGGACGGAAATGAACCAACTCCCACGCTGAGGGAAGTTAAGGATGCCATTCACCAGCTCAAAACCAACAAAGCAGCTGGTAAGGATGGTATCGCAGCTGAACTCATCAAGATGGGCCCAGAAAAGTTGGCCACCTGTCTGCATCGGCTGATAGTCAGGATCTGGGAAACCGAACAGCTACCGGAGGAGTGGAAGGAAGGGATAATCTGCCCCATTCACAAGAAAGGCGACCATTTGGAATGTGAGAACTTCAGGGCGATCACTATTTTGAATGCTGCCTACAAAGTGCTATCCCAGATCATCTTCCGTCGTCTGTGACCTAAAACAAATGAGTTCGTGGGAAGTTATCAAGCCGGCTTCATCGACGGCCGGTCGACAACGGACCAGATCTTTACCGTACGGCAAATCCTCCAGAAATGCCGTGAATACCAGGTCCCAACGCACCACCTGTTCATCGACTTCAAAGCGGCATACGATAGTATCGACCGCGCAGAGCTATGGAGAATCATGGACGAAAACGGCTTTCCTGGGAAGCTGACTAGACTGATTAAAGCAACGATGGACGGTGTGCAAAACTGCGTAAGGGTTTCGGGTGAACTATCCAGTTCATTCGTATCTCGCCGGGGACTGCGACAAGGTGACGGACTCTCATGTCTACTCTTCAACATCGCGCTGGAAGGTGTGATGCGACGAGCCGGGCTCAACAGCCGGGGAACGATTTTCACAAAATCCGGGCAATTTGTGTGCTTTGCGGACGACATGGACATTATTGCCAGGACATTTGGAACGGTGGCAGAGCTGTACACCACCCGCCTGAAACGCGAAGCAGCAAAGGTCGGACTGGTGGTGAATGCCTCAAAAACAAAGTACATGCTGGTAGGCGGAACCGAAAACGACCGGATCCGTCTGGGTAGTAATGTTACGATAGACGGGGATACTTTCGAGGTGGTGGAGGAATTCGTCTACCTCGGATCCTTACTGACGGCTGACAACAACGTGAGCCGAGAAATTCGGAGGCGCATCATCAGCGGAAGTCGGGCCTACTACGGGCTCCAGAAGAAACTGCGGTCGAAAAAGATTCACCCACGCACCAAATGCACCATGTACAAAACGCTGATAAGACCGGTGATCCTCTACGGGCACGAGACATGGACCATGCTCGAGGAGGACCTGCAAGCACTCGGAGTTTTCGAGCGACGCGTGCTAAGAACGATCTTCGGCGGTGTGCAGGAGAACGGTGTGTGGCGGAGAAGAATGAACCACGAGCTCGCTGCACTTTACGGCGAACCCAGCATCCAGAAGGTGGCTAAAGCCGGAAGGATACGTTGGGCAGGGCATGTTGCAAGAATGCCGGACAACAACCCTGCAAAGCTGGTGTTTGCAACGGATCCGGTTGGCACAAGAAGGCGTGGAGCGCAGAGAGCACGATGGGCGGACCAGGTGGAGCGTGACTTGGCGAGCATTGGGCGCGACCGAGGATGGAGAGCGGCAGCCACAAACCGAGTATTGTGGCGTACTATTGTTGATTATGTCTTGTCTTAATGATGTTGAACAAATAAATGTGGGATGTTCAAAAATAAAAATTAGAAAAATCAAAAACTGAAATTCACAAAATCGAGAATTAAAAAGAATCATCTTCCAAAACATGTTTAAATCGATTTTAGATGACGAAAAATGATATTTAGATCAAAATAAAAAAAATTGGATATTAGAGGGTTAAATTGATGGGCCGTATAATTTCAAATCCTTCCACTATGAGGCGGTAGAAAGTACAGTCAGGTTTTTTTACGCGGTTTTCATTTACATGGCCACGTAAATGAAAACTCCATACAAAAAAAATTTCATCGTCTTATTTTTGCATGAAACGTCGAGAAATGGTGAGACTTTTTTTACGCGGTACGTATCCCCCGCGTAAAAAAACCTGAATGTATACACATTTTTAGTTTCATTTATCTCAGGATCCTGAATAATTAGAAATATTGTTGCTTCGGTAAAGTTGTTTGGTAGATCAAGAACTTTCAGTTTAATAGCCGTTTCAATTTTATTAATTATCTTGAAAACATTCAACAAGCCGTAACTTTCAAAAATTTCAAATTTTGACAGATGGTTCCTCATCTTGTTATCTGTAAATGCTACAAATTTGGACTTGATTGGTTAGCTCTACACGAAGATGGAGTACTTCAAGCAGAATACATCTTTTGACTGTCGTTTTATTAACTTTTGTATCTTGGGACCAAGTGAAACAAATCAAATCAATTTTTGAATATGTATGAGTAATGTTGGTCTTTAATTACCATTTGATTCGAATACAATATATCCAAAGTGAAAAAAGTTTGTAGAATACTTTTTGAGAAATTCTAATCATTTGCCAGCTTTTGCAAAATGTAAACTAGCGTCTTCTGGTGGCGAAATCTCGCATCAAATGGTAAATCCACTGCAAGTTCTTGACTCATAAAATTTTGCCGAAGAAACCGTCTTTCCAAGTAATCGGGGTCCTGAGATACATGGAATTTGAAATTTGTAAGTTCTCTAGCGCCGCTTTTTTTTGGAACTTTAAACCATACTATCCATCAAATGTAAGTCTTTGACCAACCTAACAAGTTATCAATACCCTGAGATATACGAGATGGTAATTTTGTCAGTGTTTTGTCTGTTTGGCCCTGATATCATATAAATGGTCGGTCTCAGTGGCATTTTTACAAGATCGCAGTACAATTACAATTTAAACTATTTTTGGAATTTGAATAGAGCGTAGATGTTGGCCAAACATCAAATCCCCCGGGTCTCAAGAGCCTTCGTAGTTAATGAAAGGGACTTAGTGGTACGTAATTTATGAATGATACCTTGAAAAAGGGCTCATACACAACGAGAAAGAAATTGGTTTCGAATATAGAACTACCTTTGTCTACCTGACTACCTGTAGAAGTCGTCCAAGCGTGAGTAATTTTGTCTTTTCCACAGAACTTTTTTTCGTGACGTTACAACGCAAACTTCAACCAGGTGAAACTCAGGCGTCAGTGAACCGATTTCCTTTGTTTTAATCTCATTTGAAAGATATTCTAGAGTACAAAGACCATAAAAAATTTCAAATTTGAAACTTGTTCCGAATTTGAATAAATTTCATAAAGGTTGATTTTCCGTGACGTTACAACGCTTCAAAAACCTATACTTTGTCCAACCATACCTCATAGTTGTAAAGCATTACACTTAAAATTTTTTGTATGCTAAAAAATCTACATACATTCATCTGTTAATCATGGAAGATTTTTGAAAAATCAGTTCGTTGGTGTTTAAAATACGGCAGCTTTGATGAATAGTGTGTCTAAATGCCTTAAAATCACGATGTTATTGTTAATCTTAGCCGTCGTTCAATAAATATGTATTGTCACATTAATATCATGTAGAATACATTTTTGACGACAAGAGTAGTGTAGAATGTTATAAAAATGTGAAATATGCCAAATTTCAACTTTGAAAATTGAGTATTGATGATACGGGGCCCGTAGAATGTGTCTTATTATCTTGGGATTGTATTTCGTTATTCATTTGAACATGGCACAATATAATTTATGTTCGGTGTTGTATGGTGTAAGTCTGTGATGCGTTTTTTGTGCATTTGTATGGTTCTATTTTACTTCCATACCAGCACCAAATGTGGGACGAAATACGAAATATAATATTGCACGTTTGTAAGGTTTTAGTCCTTGTTATTCTTTGCATGTCACCTTACGTGGGGCATGATGCATTTGTAGTGTTCTACATATTTTTGTTACCTTGACATGGCGTTTCGGATAAGTTTTCTGGGCTAAAACTTCTCATATATTTCGAACAATAGGATCGTTTTATTATCTCTTTCTCATGCTTACACGGAAGTACTAACATACAGATACAGTATAACTGCTTGTGTGTGTGTGCTTTTTCACTAATCAATCCTGATAAATACTGATAATAATGTGAGCCTAGTCCTAGTCTGATCTAGAATTAAAAATTAAATATACGTGTGAAGGTCAAAATTTGACAAGATAAAACTTTTCTCGATTTGTTCTTTTCATGGAGACAAACAGAAACGCATTTCGAAATGAAATCAACAAATTAACCTGAAACCTATTTAGCGGAAGTTTTTCTCCTTCTCTTCTTCTACATATTAAGTCTTTCTCGTGTGGGGGGTGTTTATGTTGTTTTAAGTGACATATTTCCTAACTTCTTCCTAACAGTAAAATAAATAATTGCATCATGCTTCTTTCTCGTAGTACGGCTAATAAACTAACATTCTCGATTGTTCAATTAATTGTGTCGTCAGACACAGATTGGATTTTTCTTTTTCTTTTTTTTTGGAAATTAACATAGAGAATCATGCGTTATAACAAGAAAAAAAAAACTAGTAATTTTAATCCTACGCGAATAGACCGGCAACTCTCCGGTCAGAGATAACAATTCGCTTAACGGCTAAGTAACGAAGACGATTAAAACGTAATATTGTACATGTCCCGGCGAAATGTAATTTGATTGTTTTGATCCTTGAATCTTATCTGTGAGTACAACTGCGTTCGAAAGTTATTTGACTAATGCGATTAAATTTCGACTTTTAAAAGCAACCGGCGTGGTTTTTGATTACTTTCACAATAATTAATCAAATAACTTTTGAACGCTTCTGTAGATCAGCTCGTCTTTCTTTCTAAAAGACGACATCCTTTTAGAACGGCTCTGCCTAAGTACGTATGCTTCTGTGCGGGCAGTGTTAAACGCTACCACTTAATTTTGATTGTTCTTTTCCCTGTCGCGGTTCTATGTAGTTCCACTGTGCAAAATATTGGAAATCACTCACTGGTCTGGATGGGTTTCTATTGTGTATAACTTTACCTAATGTATAGATCTGCCCGAGCGGAAGGGGAACCCTCTCTACCCAACGGACCCGTTACTTGGTGGTCGATTGGTCGGCGTGGTGTCCCCCTTGTTGCTGCTGCCGCTCCGGGTGGGAGTGGGAGCCGCACAAAGGGCGCACGGACAAGGGCCACCCAGCTTTTTGGCCAGCATGGATTTCAGCTTGAGGGCCGGGCCTAGCTTCATGCCAAGCGAGTTGGTCAGGTGTTCCTCGGTGAGCAGCGGTAGGCCGGCACCGTCAATGCTCTGGTCACGAAAGTTCTGTAAGCAAGAGGAAAACGAGAAAAACTTGGATTAGGAAGTGATTTGTGTGGAATGAAGATATGTATCAACTCAATTACGATACCAATGTGGGAATCTATTTTTTTTGCTGGAGATCTCAAAGCATGATTGTTTAAAATAACAAATACATTAATGTTCTCAAAGTGATTCTCAACCAATTTTAATCAAGAAGATACAACCCAAAACTGGGTTTACATGAACAACCCCAAGCTTGATCTGTGAAACAGCTCTACGTAGGCCAACTGGTAAAACATTAAGAAATCCAATTTCAATTTTGCATACAAACCACAGAGAACAGACGTTTGAGCTCGATCAGAAATACGTGGAAATCGTGTGTAAAGGATTTAAGTGTACCTCAATACCACCAACGGAGACTGTCCCACATATAAAGTCGATTTGACCTCACAATGACAGTGTTCTTCGTTGAAATACACTAGCCCACAAAGCGACAAGAGCGCCAAACGGTGAAAAACGGCGAGCAATGGAAACAAAATGACATGTTTTGCTGGGAAATTTAAGAGTGCTGGAGAGCAATTTGTGTGGAAATTTCACTTTGTGCACTCCGTCCCGAAAGGGATATAAGAGCTACGGCAGTGCAAGTTTTGGTTGTATAGAAGTCATTGTGACGTTATTTTAAAACAAAGTTAGAATTACGTCAAATTGATTTATATACAACCAAAACTTGTGCTGCCGTAACTAGCGCAGTCTTGTGCAGTGCACAATTGACTGTTACATAAAATCTTCATTTACTGTTTGGACCCATGCTTTCCTGTGTTTCATCTATTACTTACACTCTTTTCGTGCACCCATTTCTGGCTACGTTGGATTGGACTTTTCTGCACTTGCCAACTGTTCTATTCTCGGTTGAGCCACTAGTATTCTTTTCCTGTCTTACATCAAGTCAGACGAGGCGAAATACGTTAAAAGTAGTCTACTATTGAGATGAAAGTATGCATCCTGTAAACCAGCACGCGTTCACTTTGGGCCATTCGTGTCGTCGTTACGAGTTTGTATACTGAAGCAGAAGCAAATTTTGCGAGATTCACGCATGTTGACTTTCAGCAATTCTTTCGATTTTTCCCAGTTTGTCCTTCGTCTAACAACTGGCGACTCAGCGAGTGGTGTGAACAAGTGAACTTTCGATATGGATTCGATGGCAAACACAAAAAAAAACAGCTGAATAGGAATTCGTTCTTTTTTCGTTTTATTTGAACAGGACATTACCTGCGAATTTCAGGGGTGTTTGGAGAAAGCTAAATGAACTAATTTCCGGACGAATGTTCTTGGGCGACCAGGATCTTTTCGCGAGAAAACAACCATCATATTGTTTTCAGAAGGGGTCCAATGAATTTGGCTTACCGTGCTACAACAAACCATCAGGTAGATCATTCCATTCTATGAATGGGAATGACTCTGCAGCCAGCGGTAATCCTTGCGCTCATGGTGGACATACAATAATAATAACCATCATCATGGGGTTTTATTTTCTCCGGTTTGCTGTTATTCGGGAAGCAAGCTAATTCCAGCAGGAAGCTGGATAGCTATGTTGGTAAAAGGGAAGAGATTAAGCAGATGTTTCCTGTCAGATGTGCAAATTGTAAATAGTAACGCTTCCTCGAATCTTCCGCTAGTTACAAATGGATCTGGGAGATAAAAATTCTAAAATTTCAGAATTCAGATTTCAGAAAAAAAATCTATTTCAATTGTACATTATCACGGCCTTTCTTCCAGAGCTTCCCTCGCGATTGCTACAGGAGTTTCTTCCAGGGTTCTCCCTGGAATTAATTAATTTTGTAAGTTCAAATTTTAATCCTAGAACTTTTATCAGAGCGTCTCTCTGGATTTCTCCTATAGACATGTTCTTAGGATTTTTCCATAGTTCTATTCTGAATTTCTTGCGGAGATCCTTGAGAGACTTCCCCCTACAGATTTTCGTGGGACACTTTCTTAAGTTTCCCCCATGATTTCTCAAATGATTTCCTCGTTGGATTTCTCCAATAATTCTTCTCGTGATTTCTCACACAGTTACTTTCTGGGTTTTCTCGGAACAAACTGATTCACAGGAATTTCTTTCAGAATATCTTCTAAGACTCAAAGCCGTTGGATGTTCCCATGTCTTTTTTGGAGCCGCACAACAATTTGCCCTTTTTTGCTAAAAAAAAGTTTACTTTTGCTAGTTTTCGAAAGCTATTTTTAAAATCTCTATTTCTTGGAAAATTTTAATCTTATCTTCGTGTAAAGAGAGTGCAACCAGGAATGGGCTGCGATAATATGAATATCACAACATCAAATGTACCATATTTCTAGTGAACTTCAAAAACCATAAAACCGATAGGTAATAATAATAATAATAATAAAGTGGCGATAAGAGGAAGAATTTTTCACATCCTATGTTTAATACTAGCGCGCCCAAGAATATTTCGGGTTTCACTCTTTGTCATGTAAACAAGACGAAATCCTAGACAAAATCAGTAAAATACATTTCAAAGTTATTGAATGTCACCTTAGACCTCATCAATTCCACAATAATTTTCGCTGTAGCTTACGGAAATCTTAACCAGTAAAGTCAACAACTTTACCAAAAGTTTATTTCAAGAAGTTTCATCAATACATTTCCCAGAAGATCTGCAGAACCATAAACCGGGGTGAAATTGATCATTCGGGTACTACATTGTAATTCCATACCAGGAACTCTTAAGCGTCGTAATGATCTTAAACTTTTTATGCCATTTAGTTCATAGATGTCTAGAGATGAGTGTAGGCTTTTAATGTTCTAGAAAAAAGTTAGTTTTTCCTTATTTATTTAGGAATTTGCAATGTATTTCTCATATAGCAGAAATCATTGTTACTAAACAATCGATTGCCAATAGGACTTCCCGAAAATTATATGTTTAAACATTTTTGTGGAGCCTTGGTTGAGATGTTATGTAGCTATTCTAAACATGAATTGGTAAAAAAAAAGTTCATTTTATGATGAAATAGTCATTTATTGTGATAGAAATCACTTATTCCAAATTAAATTGCCTACCTTTAGGCGTTTACGGGGAAATTTCATTATTTAATTTTACATTTTCAGTATCAAGTTCACTAATTGTAAGAGTTTAAACGCGTTTTTCGATTTTAGAAGAGCAAAATTAAGCGGAGAAGGAAATTTTCCTTTTTAACCGATGCTTAATTGTAAGCTGATCAATTTCGCCATTTTTTAGCTTTTGGAGTTATTTAACTTAAAGTTCAAATTTGTTGAACAAAATTCTGTCACAGAATTCCATGGAGATCCCCTGGGTACTGATTTTACTGAAATTATTTGAGCCCGGATTACGGTATATGTAAATGCTTGATAAGTTTGAAAAAAGTGTCTTTTCGGTTATCAATGAACTAACCGATTGAACAAATTGTGATGAAATAATTGTTATAAAAGTACATAAATGATCTATGATTGATTTACAGGAGTCATTCATTGACGAGATTATAAGTAAGTTATATAGAAAGGTTATAAGGCCGATGCAAATATTATTTTTCCTTTATATCCCAGACTTTCAATCGGATACGGAGGGTGGGTGGGGGGCTAAAATAAATAAGGAACAAGACATAAACACGAAAAAAAAAACATTAGAAAAATATATCTACTATTGATAAACTATGTTTTAACTATTGAAATATTGTGGTTTGAAAACATTTTTTCTATTGAAAAAGGAGTCATGGGCAGCCATGTTTTTTACCCCTTCAATATTTTGGGATTTTTCCGGGAGAGGGGGGTTGTTTTGACATAAAACAAATTAAATATTTGCATTGGCCTAAATTCATTCTGAAAATAAGAGTTAAGATTAGACATTTATCTTAAACTCAGTTCAGAAGCTTATTTCTACAATATGATATTTGACAAATTTATAGGGTTAGTATCAATTTATATTGAGTTTAGCTTAGGCTAACCAAGTCAAGAGGAAATTAAAACGCTTGATTGCTTTGACATTGGTGCACACAACAGAAACACTTGTTTGATGAACAAATTGAGATTTGAATTATTAAAAGAAGCTCACGTGTTTCGGTGGGAATTGAACCCACGACTCCTAATTCGCTAGACGGGTGCTCTTTTCCTAAAAGCTACGGAGCCACTTGATCATCTCCGTCTCGTGAAGGCACTGAACTGAACTCGATTCCACTAATGCACACACAACAGCATAGTGGCGAACTCGCCTCGGGCGAAAAGCCACTTTAATAAAGAAAAAAAAAACTAATGCACATGGTTTGTTCTTTTTCACAATCCAAATCTCCTTCCCGCCGAAAACCCCCTCGGAACCTAAGTGTAGAGATAATCTAAGTTAAAATACACATAAATAAAAACTAAAAAAACTGCAACTCCCTTGAAGGCCCAGTGAAATCCCGCATGACTCCCATTTAAAAATCCTAACCACTTCTTCAACTTCTTTGCAACTTTCGAATTCGAATTCGAATTCGAATAAATTGAACCCATTTAGCATTAGCATTAAGCGAATCGCACAAATTCGTAGGTGGTACAATCCTAGACAGCTGTTATGAGGGTTGCCACCTTCCCGTCTGAAACTAACGCATTCCTTCAATGATCGAGAACTGTCCTGGCCACGTCCTTGCGACTTTTGAGGGAAGGGAAAGAATGATTAGTTTGGCATCTAAGAAAGTGATAAACTGAAGCCAATTAGGTAAAAATTCTATTTAGCCTGTCCCGACTCATTATCCTAAATTGAGGTTTGGGTGTACAGCGGAATTCCCCCAGGTTATCCCGGGACTCCTCCCAGAGTTGCTCTTAGGAGTTTCTCCAGAGATTGATCCAATAATGTTGCTCTAATTTTATTTCCGTGATTTCTCGCGGAATTTCTTTCAAGGGTTTTCATACAGGTACTCTCTGTTTACCGGAATTTCTCCCAAGGCTATGTACAGTTTTTTTTTGGGGTTTCTGCCGGGAAATTTCTTCTTGTATTTTAGTAGAGCGGACCTAGTGTGACTATCACGCCGAGGACCTGGGATCGAATCCAACTCACGACAAACTCGCAAAATGTGAGTTCATCCTTCGTATGGGAAGTAAAGCGAGAAGTTCAAGGATTACTCCCGTAGAACAAAACGAGGAATAAAACGTAGACATTACGTAGAAATTCCAAAAAAAGTCCTCAAATTTTGTGAAAATTTCTAAAGAAACTCCTCTGGAAACTGCAAGAAAACCCCTGGGAAAACCTTGGAAATTCTTGGAGGATTCAGGATCTCCAGTGTCAAAAATACCAGGGAACACGTCATATAAATTTCGGCGAGAGAGCTGCTATGGCAGATTATGCATAAATACGGATTCCCGGATAAACTGATACGATTGATCAAGGCGACGATGGATCGAGTGATGTGCATAGTTCGAGTATCAGGAACACTCTCGAGTCCCTTCGAATCTCGCAAAGGGTTACGGCAAGGTGATGGTTTAACATCGCCTATCGACGGTGATGAAATCGAGGCGGTTGAAGAGTTCGTGTACGTGGGCTCACTGGTGACCGCCGACAACGACACCAGCAGAGAAATTCAGAGACGCGTTATGGCAGGAAACCGAGCTTACTTAAAACTCCGCAGAACTCTACGCTCGAACAAGGTTTGCGTCACACAAATTTAACTATCTACAATACGCTAATTAGACCGGTCGTCCTCTATGGGCACGAATCATGGACTCTACGTGGAGAGGACCAATGCGCCCTTGACGTTTTCGAACGGAAAGTGCTACCTACCATCTACGGTGGAGTGCAGATGGAAGACGAGTCTTGGAGAAGGCGAATGAACCATGAGCTGCATAAGCTGCCATTGTCTACACCACGAAAATCAGGAGGCTAAGGTGGGCGGATCACGTCCTCAGGATGTCGGATATCAACCCGACTTAAATTGTTCTCGAGGGCCATCCGACCGGTACAAGAAGACGTGATGCTCAGCGAGCTAGATGGGTCGATCAAGTGGAGGACGAGATTTGCGGACCTTCACAGAGGAAACACACATCCATGGGCAGAGTAGAATTGAGACTACTTATATGTACAGCAGAGGACACTCAGGCCTTAGTCTGACTAAGGTAAGGTAAGGTTAGAGATATCAAGGAGGAATACCATGAAAAATACTAAGAAGAACTGCGGGAGGAACCTAGGACGAAGCTTGAAACAAACGGGGGTCTGCTTATAAATTACATAGACTCTTAAGGGGGACGGAGCGATCTGGCCAAAGTCTACGCTCCATACACATTTCGAAAATTTTATTTGGACGAAAGTCTACGAGGGAGGAAAGGGGGGGAGGGGGTCTTAGATGGCCAAAAATGAGTCTACGTTGTTTATGGACAGCGCCCGGGAAATGCTCTTTGGAGAAATCCTGGTGAAAATTTAAGAAGAAATTGCTGGTGAAGTTCGAGGACAAATCATGGATGTTGTTTCTTAAAAAATCTGGATTAGTGATTATTTTGGAATTTCGTATATATCCGCGGAAAAAGCCGTATAGCAATACATGTTTCGGTACCTTTTCTATATTTTACTCAAAACCCATAAATTCACTTTTATCTCGCCTCATTTGTTTTGCATAAAATTCGTTAAAAGTCTCTACCTACCAACCAGTTGAGACTTTTACAGTTGATTGCAGAGTTAAAAGTTTCATCTATTCGTGTAGAATTAAAATAAACTTAATGTTTTGCCAAGAACTAGATTATAAATCATTTGATTGTGTAGGAAAGGACTTCAGAAACATTGTGCTCAATTTCACAAAATTGTTACAAGTTTCAGCACCGCTCCACCATTTGTTTGATGCTTAAACCTCTGGATAGATGGATGGATGGAAGGGGATCCGTCATTGGGGGCAAGCCCACCATCTATTCAACTAGTCAGTCAGTCCTAGCGCTCAGGAAACCCACTACCCCAAAGCAGCAACACATAATTTAAGGTTTTGCATTTCAAGCTACTGGCTTCGGGCTATGCGCGGGTGCCCCATCGCCATCATTCAACCGGGCAAAAGATTCATCTCAAGTCTCCCTCGCTGGCTGGCTGCGCGGAGACGAAGATAGATAAGCCCCCATCCAACTACCATAGTAGATGGGGAGGCCTTTCGAAATTTATCTCGGTCGGAGCCTCGCGATGCCTGCCGATGATGGAAGGACCCCGCACCGGAGTTGATGGGGTAAGGTGGCGCTCCCGATCGTCCAGATGCAATGCGGTTGCGCGCGCGCAATTTGTAATTGAATGCTTCTGCGCTTGCGTTTACTGAATGGATGGGGGCCTCCTTTCCTGAAGGGGTTCGTCGTCGAGGAGCTCATTGTAATAAATCTACCGCGGGGTTCAGGCTGTACTGCACTGTGCCACTGATTTCCTTCGATGTCGGTTGGTTGGCTGGTTGGTTGGTTGGGCGCGCTGCGCGTAGTGCGCAGCACATAACTAGCAATCGCAATTCGCGCAAGGATGGCCGTGGGGGTGGAGTGTGCCAAGCGCGCTTCAAGATTTACTATTTCAGTTTCAATCACTTCGGTGCGGTGGCGGTCGGTGAACGCGGCCATTTGCCGAGCACACGACGACGGGTGAACCGAGAGAGAGAAAGATAAGCGCCAATTATCTTAATAATAATATTCAATTTTAACTGTTTGTCTTGATGAGTGTAATAATCTGTTTCGCTAGTTTATTTTGCTGGGTCTTCTATCCTTTCTTCCTGGTAGTGGTTGCTGAAGTTTATTGCTGCAGGCTGTTTGGATGGGTGTGCAGATAGTTCGGGGCTATGGTGCTACTAGCCTGTAGTAGAGATGCTTGTATGGGCTATTGTGAAATATGTAATGAATTGAATGCCAGCAATTAATTTCTGATAAAAACATGAAATGCATATAAAAAACTCAGTAGTCTCACATAAAAAGTTTTGCATATAGGGTGGTCATTACACACCAATGAAAATGGGAAAATTTTGCGTGACCTAATTTATGGACGTTTCCTTAACTCTTCAGGGCGCGCGCCGTTGTAAAAAGTACAACACCACCAAAAAACCTCGCTCGTCGTATAGAACACGAGCGCGGTGCAGTTCTAGGGTCAACGAGGCGCGCGTCATGAAAGGCTAATTGAGGCTTGTGACTTTTTCAACTCTTTGAGATCGTCCTGGAAATACTCCAGATATTTCTTCTGGGTTCCGCGCATATGTTTCTATTCATATTAATTCAAAGTTCCTGTGTTTCTGGTGTAGATCCTTCTGAAATTGGCAGCCTATATTTTGAACCAATAAATAAATAGAAACGCTCCATAGAAAATCAAAAAGCGCTCCATAAAGAATGAAAATATGTACCATGAAAATGTGCATTGTTACCCATAAATAATTGGGAGCGATTCATACTTTATAAAAAATGTACTGGTAAAACATAAAATTACCTCATTAAAAGCGAAACTTTGCACCAATAAATAATACTGTAATGCTCCATAAATAATTAAAGCTGTACTCATAGAAAATTGAATATTGCTCCATAGAAAAATTAAATTGCACCATAGATATTGAATTAAATACGAAATTGAAATTGCACCATAGAAAACATGAATTGCTCCATGAAAAATTGAAAATCTTCCATAGATAGCATATTCTCATAATTCAATTCGACAGGGCTGACTTGCTTGCGAGATGCGAGATGCACTGCTTTAGTGGTACAAATGTTTAAAGTTATGGAGAATTTTCAATTTTTTATGGAGCAAATTATATTTTATGTGGTGCAGTTTGATAATAATTATGGAGCATTTGTCTATTTTCTATGGTGCAATTTCAATTTTTTATGGTGGAATTTAATTTTTCTGTGGAGCAATATTCAATTTTCTATGGGTACAATTTCAATTTTTTATGGAACATTTGCATTTTGCTGTGGAGCATTTGTATTTTATCATGGAGCATTTATTGGTGCAAAATTTCACTTTTAATGAAAATTTTTTATGTTATACCGGTACATTTTTTATAAAGTATGGAACGTTTTCAATTATTTATGGGTAACATTGCACGTTTTCATGGAACATATGTTCATTCTTTATGGAGCGCTTTATGATTTTCTATGGAGCATTTGCAATTTGTTATGGTTGCCATAACCTTTTGCCTCTGAAATTCTTCCAGTAGGGCAGCATCCATTTATTACGTAACGCTAAAACCGACATTTTTTCGAAAACGCCCCATGCCCTCCCTTTCCGTAATGCTTTTTTGTATGAAAACCCGAAATTTTTTGTATGGGCTGAAACGCTCGGCCACACTCCCCCTCCCCCTAGAGCGTTACGAAATTTGTGGACGGTGCCTAGTTCCTTTTGGGATATTTTTTCATTAATTCTTGCTAGGATTTCTGCAGGTATTTAATTTGAGGTTCCGTTAATCGCGCGGTTGGCCACCACTACCAGCACCACGCTATAGCTAAGTACAAAAAGCGAGATTTGTTCAACGTGTTGTACAAAATACATAAGCGCGATCATTCGGGGGTTAAAATTTCTAAAGATGGTCCTTTAAGGACTCATCATAGATTCCTACCTGGGATTTTTCCAAGAACATCTTTTGATATACCGTTAGAGATTATCTTTAGGAATTCTTTAAAAAAAAATCGCCTTGGATTTCCCGAGAACTCCCGTGCCCGTGCCAGATCCCGCATGGAGTTTAGAGATACCCCAAGAAGTTCCATCTGAGGTTTCTTCTGGAGTTCCCTATGAAATTTGAAAAAAAAAATCTCTTTAAAAGAGACGGAGCTCTAGTAGAAATTCCAGAAGAATGTCCCATTACCTCCCCTGTGGCTTGATTAGTTAAGGCACCGGTATAGCGAATACGGAATCGTGGGTTCAAATCCCACCAGAACGCGTTTTTTTTTACAATTTCATCTCTCAATTTGCCAATTAATCAACATTATGTGTCTTATTTTCAAGTTTTCTCACTTTAAGTCGTACAAACAAATTGGTACAAGCCTGTAAAGGGCTGCAAAACGGTGAGTCGATAAGGAGAGCATCCAATATAGCTCTGGTCCTCACAAGTTCCTACCTCATGCTTCCACGGGTCAAGCGATGACAAAGACCGCCAGCTAAGAGTTGTGTGCTTAGCTGGTAGTGCAGCCTGGGCACTGTTGTCCTTCTGACTTCAGCTAGATTGAGGAGGTACGATCCGAGTGTCTGTTCACCAAGGAGCTGCGGCTCAAACAGCGTCTGTTCTGGCATCCAGCGGCTGAGTAAGAAACGCTGCACCACGCCCAGCTAGATCCAAGGTGGTAGCCCCATCAGCGTGGTCGTCCCAGTGTTGGTTGGGACGTTAAACAGAACTGGCACGATGGCCCTCCGGCGAGACAGGAGTGTTGGCGTAGGCCCAATAAGCCACCCGTAAAAATCCCCATTGCGAATAACATAGGAGAAAATACGACTCGATACAATCGGCAAAGACCCACGCGACGAAATAAGGACTACGATTGGAAACTTGGAACATGGAATTGCAAGTCACTAGGTTTCGCAGGATGTGACAGGATAATCTACGACGAACTACATCCCCGCAACTTCGACATCGTGGCGTTGCAGGAACTTTGTTGGACTGGACAGAAAGTGTGGAAAAGCGGGCATCGAGCGGCTACCTTCTACCAAAGCTGTGGCACCACCAATGAACTGGGAACAGGATTTATAGTGTTGGGAAAGATGCGACAACGTGTGATCGGGTGGCAGCCGATCAACGCAAGGATGTGCATGTTGAGAGTTAAGGGCCGTTTCTTCAACTACAGCATCATCAACGTCCACTGCCCACACGAAGGGAGACCCGATGACGAGAAAGAAGCGTTCTACGCGCAGTTAGAGCAAACATACGATGGTTGCTCGCCGCGTGACGTGAAAATCGTTGTCGGCGACATGAACGCGCAGGTAGGAAGGGAGGAAATGTACAGACCGGTAATCGGGCGAAACAGCCTGCACGCCGTATCGAATGATAACGGCCAGCGATGCGTAAACTTTGCAGCCTCCCGTGGTATGGTAGTCCGAAGCACCTTCTTCCCCCGCAAAGATATCCACAAAGCCACCTGGAGATCACCCGACCATCAAACAGAAAACCAAATCGACCACGTTCTAATCGACGGTAAATTCTTCTCAGATATAACCAACGTCCGCACATACCGCAGTGCGAATATAGATTCGGATCACTACTTAGTCGCTGTATGCATGCGCTCAAAACTTTCGACAGTTATCACCACGCGTCGAAGTCGAACGCCGCGGCTCAACATCGAGCAACTTCGTAACGTAGAAGTGGCTCAAGACTACGCGCAGCAGTTAGCAGTGGCCCTACCAACGGAAGAGCAGCTTGGCGCAGCTACACTTGAAGATGGCTGGAGGGACATCCGATCCGCCATAGGTAGTACCTCGGCTACAGCACTAGGTTTCGCGGCTCCGAATCACAGAAACGACTGGTACGACGGCGAATGTGAACAGTTGAAAAACGAGAAGAATGCAGCATGGGCGAGAATGCTGCAACACCGTACGAGAGCGAATGAGGCACGTTACAAACAGGCGCGGAACAGGCAGAACTCAGTCTTCCGGATGAAGAAGCGCCAGCAGGAAGAACGAGATCGCGAAGCGATGGAAGAGCTGTACCGCGCTAAGGACACACGAAAGTTCTACGAGAAGCTGAACCGCTCGCGCAGAGGCTTTGTGCCACAAGCCGACATGTGCCGAGATAATCACGGGAATATTCTCACGAGCGAGCGTGAGGTGGTCGAGAGGTGGCGGCAGCATTACGATGAGCACCTCAATGCCAACGTTGCAAGTAGCGAAGGTGGCGTGGTAACAGATCTAGGAGTATGTGCACAGGACGAAAGACTTCCGGCCCCTGACCTTCAAGAGATTGAGGAGGAGGTTGGCCGGTTGAAAAACAACAAAGCCGCTGGAGCAGATCAACTACCAAGCGAGCTTCTAAAATACGGTGGAGAAGCACTGGTGAGAGCACTACACTGGGTCATTACCAAGATTTGGGAGGAGGAAGTATTACCGGAGGAATGGACGGAAGGTATCGTGTGTCCCATCTACAAAAAGGGCGACAAGTTGGATTGCGGGAACTACCGCGCGATCACACTACTGAGCGCTGCCTACAAGATACTCTCTCAAATTTTATGCCGCCGTCTATCACCGATTGCAAGAGAGTTCGTGGGGCAATATCAGGCTGGATTTATGGGTGAACGCGCTACAACGGACCAGATGTTCGCCATCCGCCAGGTGTTGCAGAAATGCCGCGAATACAACGTGCCCACACATCACTTGTTCATCGATTTCAAATCGGCGTATGATACAATCGATCGAGAACAGCTATGGCAGATTATGCACGAATACGGATTCCCGGATAAACTGATACGGTTGATCAAGGCGACGATGGATCGAGTGATGTGCGTAGTTCGAGTATCAGGGACACTCTCGAGTCCCTTCGAATCTCGCAGAGGGTTACGGCAAGGTGATGGTCTTTCGTGCTTGCTGTTCAACATTGCTTTGGAGGGTGTAATAAGAAGAGCGGGGATAAACACGAGTGGGACGATTTTCACGAAGTCCGTTCAGCTGCTTGGTTTCGCCGATGATATTGATATTATTGCTCGTAAATTTGAGACGATGGCGGAAACGTACATCCGACTAAAGAGTGAAGCCAGGCGAATCGGATTAGTCATTAATGTGTCGAAAACAAAGTACATGATGGCAAAGGGCTCCAGGGAGGAATCACCGCGCCCGCCACCCCGAATTCATATCGACGGTGATGAAATCGAGGCGGTTGAAGAATTCGTGTACTTGGGCTCACTGGTGACCGCCGACAACGACACTAGCAGAGAAATTCAGAGGCGCATTGTGGCAGGAAATCGTTCTTACTTTGGACTCCGCAGAACTCTACGATCGAATAAAGTTCGCCGTAACACGAAGTTAACCATCTACAAAACGCTGATTAGACCGGTCGTCCTCTATGGGCACGAAACATGGACCCTACGTGCAGAGGACCAACGCGCCCTTGGAGTTTTCGAACGGAAGGTGTTGCGTACCATCTACGGCGGAGTGCAGATGGAAGACGGGACTTGGAGAAGGCGAATGAACCACGAGCTGCATCAGCTGCTGAGAGAACCAACCATCGTCCATACGTCACGTCATCAGGATGTCGGATAGCAACCCGACTAAAATGGTTCTCGAGAGTCATCCGACCGGTACAAGAAGACGTGGAGCGCAGCGAGCTAGGTGGGTCGACCAAGTGGAGGACGATCTGCGGACCCTACGCAGAGTGCGGAACTGGAGACAAACAGCCATGGACCGAGTGGAATGGAGGCGGCTACTATGTACAGCAGAGGCCACCCCGGCCTTAGCCTGACCGGTAAGGTAAGTAAGCTGTAAAGGGCAACATAGACATGCGAAGCTCAGAATTTTGTACCCATTTTTCTTCCCATACAAAATGTATGAAGCTTCAAAATCCACCCAATTTTCTCCGCTTGAGCATATTGACCGTAAGCGAAGTAAAAAAAAACTTCAGAAGTTCTGAAAAGTTTGAAATCTGAAAGCGGCTACAAAGATAATTTTTGACGTTTGTCATTTTGTGGCCTTGTAGTTTACGATTCAGACTTTCAAAATTTCAAAAATTTCATCAGCTTTCGGACTTAGAAGATGTTTGTCAGCTTTTCATTGGTACTTTGGTTTAGTTCAAAACATGGAGTTCGCGAGTGTGCTGATTTATGACTTGAAGACGCCACGGAAGTACCCTTCTAGGATGTCCTTATGGGATTCTACAAGAATCCCAGGAATCTTTCACGATTTCTCCACAAATTTGATCCAAGACTCATCCAGGAGTTTCCTCTCAGTTTTTCTTCTGGATTCTGAGATTCCTCTGAGTTTCCTTCTAGAACTTCAAAAGATTTCTTCCGGAATTTCTCATGGAGTTCCGGAAGTCCACCAGAAATTTTATGCGAGATTCTCCTGGAAACTTCTGAACAAAACCAGAAGGAACTTACTGGAGAATTTCCTCAAAAAAACCTGTAGGAACTTCAGGAGGAATTCTATAAACAAAAACTGCAGGAGAAATTTCTCAAAATACTCCCTAATAAACTCCTGATGGATTTTCATTAGAAACATCCGAAAGAATTCCATACTAAACTTCCAGAGGAATTCCAGAAATGAGATTTTCAGCTCAAGGCAGGCTTAGCTGCTTTTCGTAAAAAAAATCTGTGACAATTTATGTGTCAAAGATATTGAAAACCGTCTTTTTTGAGTTGTTGAATTGACTTGAGTTTTTTTAGTTCCGAATACAACAACATGACCCCTCACCGTAGCTGTGAGCCGTCCTGAGCTTCTGAACAATCCATTTTTATTTCTATTTTCTCTAAAATTTGGTAATCTATGCCAAAATCAAAAATTTATGCTAAGTTCTGCATGTCTGAGCAATTTTTCCTTTTTTTTTTAATTATAAGAAAGCATGTCATTGAAGGTTTTTTTTTACGAAATATATTTTAAATTTTGAACTGAAGCTGTTAAAATTATTAATATTCTTTGTAAAAAGTTATTGGTGCGGTTCTACCCCGTTAGGCCGAAAGCCGTTAGGCCGAAAGCCGTTAGGCCGAATGCCGTTAGGCCGAACTGGTCACTAGGCCAAATGGGTTGTAAGGTTAAACGGGTTGCTTAGGCAACTGGATGGTAAGAAACTGTTTAATGTTTGAGGGAAACGGTCTTCGACCTTGAAATTTTGGTTGGCTTGGAATGGTTAACTAAATAAAACACAGTAGTGTTTTTTCGCGTTTTAAAGTCTAAATTATAGTTACACCGGGAACAAATTCAGAGTTCCAGTACGAACATGATTAACAAGATTAAGTGCAACTGAACAGAGTTCTCTAAAACTTAGAAAGAACAGCCTATGTATAAAAAAGGAAAAATCTTCGATAAAAAAAAGTTGTTAGTCGTTATGCCTATAGTGAGTATAAAAGTAATATTATGAAAAAACACCCTATGTTCAGAAGAAGGAAAAACTTTGTTGAAGGCTGTAATCCTCATAATGAGTAAAACATTAAAACTAGAAAGAGCAGCAGTAGACTACCGCCTTGAAACATAACAGTTTAACTAGAAAACAATTAGTAGAAGTAAAATTTCAGATGAAAAAGTTGATAGCTATAAAACGTATATGAGTAAAACAGCCTACGTTCAGAAGAAGAAGGAACTCTGATGAAAAAGTTAATGGCTTGAAAAATTTCCGATGAAAATTTTAATAGCTGTTATGTTTATAGTGAGTATAACTGTTAGGCTAGAAGAAAAGCCTATGTACAGAAGAAGGAAAAACTCTTATGCAAAAATTAATGGCTGTAATACTTATAATGAGTAGAATAGTTAAACTAAAAAGAACAGCCTATTTTCAAAAGAAGGAAAAATCTCTGATGCAAAAATTAATTGCTGTAATGCTCATAGTGAGTAGAACACTGAAACAAGAGAGAATAGCCTATGTTTAGAAGAAGAAAAAATCTCCGATAAAAGATTCAAAGGTTGAAATGCTTATAGTGAGTACAACTGTTAGACTAGAAGGAAAGCCTAAAATCCGATGAAAAATTTAATTGCTGTAATGCTCATAGTGAGTAGAACATTAAAACTACAAAGAACAGCCTATGTTTAAAAGAAGGACAAATCCCCGATGATGAATTTAATAGCTGAAATGCTACATTTATTCTTAACCACTTACAGCTTTTTCATCCAATAGGGGACTAAGTAAGCGATTCCAATTGGCAGCTGAATTTACACTTTGTACAGCGCCTAAATGTATTGTTTTTTACTATAATGAACTGGTTGCCTTTGCGCTGTTTCCTTTTTTGTATCCTGCTCATGATAGAATGATAAGCACGATGATGTTGATGCTTTTAGGTTAGGTATAATAGCCTTTTTGATTTGTATTACATTCATTTGCAAGTAGTATAATTATGTTGACAATGTTACTGTATTTAATACCTTTATCCTGTCGATAGCTTTGGTTGTACCCGTTCATCATAACTAGACGTGTGCGCCGCCGCCGATTTTCGGTTCACGCCACCGCCGCCGATTATATTTCGGCGCGCCGTCGCTTACGCCGCCGAACTCCAGTTTTCTACGCCGATCTCAAAAACGCATTGATAAATTAAATTATTTCTTGATTTATTATTTCATTACAATATTTCAAGCAATGGAGTCATCTGCAAACATAGCATTTGTAAAGTCGTTTTCACCGGTGGTCCATTTTTTTGGTCCAAATTTATAACAGTTCTAAAAAAGTGAAAGAGTTTGTCCTTTGAATTAAAACAGGTTTACAAAGATACCGGGGGTTCCTGAAGATAACCGATGGCTGAAAAAAGAATCTGGGGATTCCGAAAATTGAAGAAAATGCTGGTGATTCTGAAAAAAAAATCTTGTCGTGTTCATCGCCAGAAGAGATGAAATTTCTCCAGCAACTATTTTGAGAATTCTTCCAGCAGTTTCGCCAAGCATTCCACTAAGAGTTCCTCCGGGAACTCTAGAAGGTGCTTCGGGAAATCCGACGGTTTCCTCCGAGATATCCTCTAGGAGTTTCTTCGGGCATTGCTACAGAAGTTTCACTGAGACTTTTTGTAGTACTTCCTCTAGAAACTCCTCTAAGAGTTACTCCGGGTATTAGGGATCCTCCAGGAAAGTCTAGAAGTACTGAAGTCTGGAAATACCAGAAGTTTCCTCCGATAATTCCTCTAGGAGTTTCTCTTGTAATTCCTCTAGGAGTTCTTCTGGGAATTCTTCTGGAAAATTCCGGCAAGTTCTGTAGCAGTTCCCCCTGGAATTCTTCAAGGAGTTTCTTTAAGAGTTCGCCCGGGAATTCTTCCAGAAGTTTCTCCGAACATTCCTCTAGAAGTTCATGTGGGAATTTCTCTAGGGCACAGACAAACAGACGTAACACTTCGAACATTTTTCGATTCAAATCATAGTCACGGAAACATATTCGCCCAATGCTAAAAGGCCTATGTTTGGCCGACCACCAACTAGGTGGCGGTAGTGAGCAAACGTCAAACTCGAACAAAAACGATGCGAGCGTCACGGTTGGGCAGTTGGCCAACTATCAAATTTTGAAAAAGACTGTTAAATCGGTGTACGATGTGAATTATCAGAGTGTTACGTCTGTTTATCTGTGTCTAGGGTTTCCTCTAGGAATTCTTCCGGGAATTCCTGCCCTTCCGAGTTCATTCGGGGATTCCTCACCATTTTTTCCGAGAATTACACTAAGAGTTTCACCGTGAATTTCTCTAAAAGTTCTTCCGGGAATTCTTCTAGAAGTGCTTCCGGGAGTTTGAATATCTTCGGAAACACCTTTACGAGTTTCACCGGGAAGAAGTTCCCCAGGCAATTTCACTATGAGTTGCTATATAAGTTTTTTCTAGAACTTGCACTGAGTATGCCAAGAGATTCCTTCGAGAAGGCCTTTAAGAATTTCCCCGAACGCTCCTCTAGGAGTTCTCCCAGGAGTTTCTCTAGAAGTATCTGTGTTCATGCGGGAATTTCTCTACGAGATCTTCCGGGAATTTCTTGGGAATTCTTCTAGGATTTCCATCGAGAGTTGATCTAGAAATCCGGCTGGGAATTCCTCAAGGAATTCTTCCGGAAAATCCATTAAGAGTTCATCCGAGAACTCATCTATGAATACCTCTGGTAATTTATCTACGAGTTCCTCCTTAAATTCCTTTTCGAGTTTTTTCTTCAATTTCTCTACGAGTTCCTCCAAAAATTCCTCCGAAAGTTCCTCTGGCAATTACTTTATTAGTTGCTCTAATAATATTTATGGGAGTTGCACAAGGAATGCCCGGAATTTTCTCCAAGAATTCTTCTATGAGCTCCATCGGCAATTCCCCTAAGAATTCCTCCGGAACTTCCTCTAAGAGTTCCTCCGGTAATTTCTTTAAGAGTTCTTCTAAAATTTGTTTCCGGAATTCTTCCAGGAGTTTCCCCAAGCGTTCCTCTAAGAGTTCATCATGGAATACTTTTAGATGCTCTCTTGGAAATTCGTTTAGAAGTTCATCCGGGTATTCCTCTAGGTGTACATAGAGGAATGCCTGCACGAGTTCCTCCGAGAATTCCTTAAAGAGTTTATTCGGAAATTCCTCTAGAAATTCCACCGGGAATTCCTCTAGAATTAGAAGGTCATTCCGGTTAATTTTTTGGGAAGCTGATTCACCATAACAATTATTTAAAGAAAAATCAAATAATGTGAAAATAAAAATAAATAACTAGGGTAATTCGCTAATTGTTTAACGGTTAGTACCGGCATTTTGGTTTTCGTTTGTTTTTCCGTGCATAATTCCACTTTAGTTGAAAAATATCCAGTTAACGTCTAGATCCACTCACTACTTATACTTCCCATTAAATTTGTAATCTCTTAAATTCCATTTTCTAAGAGAAAATAGAACATTTGTATTTCTTAAGCTACCTCATCCTAATGTTGGACGATTCTCGCTAATTGTTGAACGGTTCAAGATTTGTTCATAATTGATGACGTATAACCCGACATAAACCTATCATTGACCTGTTTTTATTTTGGCCAGCAAACCCAACTTAGACCCAACAGTTATCCGATGTGGGTCCAACACTGGTCCAACATTTAATAAAATTTGACCCGACTTTGACCCGACTTTGACCCGACATTCGATTATTTTTCACTCTACGTACGTAGTACGTAGTACGTGTAAATTGATTGTCTGGAAGATGTAAACCAATCAAAACACAACCACCATTTATGAAATATTTCTTGCCGGAGTAAAATATTCAGTCGAATAGCTTTTTCGCTGAGATTGTGAACTATTTGTCACCATAAAATTGTTTAAATCTATACCATTTTACCCCTATGCAAATTTCAACCTTTCTGCCAACCTTAATCTATTTCACCGGAGATGGGCAGCACAAATATACCGGCTGCCGCAGCCTAGACATCCAACTATCATCCTTTGCACAGACTGCGCCAAACAAGCACAGTAAACCTGATTTAAAATATCGGCTAGTCACAACGCTATAAAACAAGCATAAAATGTCGCAACACGTGCTGACCTCTGTCAGATTAGTGCAATTTACGCATAGAAATGGTTTAATTTGCGGTAGGTTCCTGGTTAACTTGACTGTGGCGCATCTCGTGCAGAAGAACTCGTTTTTGGTGAACGTGTTTCAAGCTGTCCGCGTGACACTTTGTGTGTCGAAGGGTTGTTTGTTATTCAAATTGTGCTTTATGGCCCTCTTTATGGTAGTGCTAATTTATTGGGAATGTTGAACGGTTTCCATTAAAATCATAATAACTGCCTAATTTAGTTTGAAACGTGCTGAGTCTTTGATGGTTAATATCAAGTTGAAGTTGAATTTTAATTGCATATAATTTGAAGCGGGCTCAAAATAGTTTGAAATTGTGTAATTTGAAAAAAAAAATATACTGAACGGGATTTTATCAAGCTACATTGACGGAATTCTAGCACGAACTATGACCAGACTTATTTCTGATCTTGATTCGATTAAACGATATTCAGCCACGTTGATTTTGGCTCCAGATTCCCGAAGCAGACACAAAGTTCGCAAATGATATCCAACAAATGAACGGGAGGATTTTGTGAATTTGTAATTTCATTTTAGGGAAACTCAAAATTTGAACTTTTTGTTTTTGGATTGGTCTAATGAAAATGTCCATCAAGAGGATCAATGCTGCAGTTCAGCGAGCACTCGCTGTGGCAACCGAGAAATACGAGCTCCCTGTCTGGTACGGAGCCAGATCCAGACTTGAGAAGGCGCGTAATGGCTTCCGATCTTGCATGATGTCTCACACTCATTGTGTGTTGCCTTTGGCGCTACGTATTTATATTATCCCATCGCCTTTCGGTCGTTCGGGGCTTTCGGAGCACGAAAAAAAACTTTTCCTTTTACTTTTCAACTTGCATCAACGTCATATGAGGTTGATACGCGAAAGAAGGAGTGCGGTCGAAGATGCATTCGGACTCTGGTATCTGGAGCATTTTTATTGCGTTTTTCAGGTTGGCTTTATTAACGAGTGACCCTTTGAGTATCAGCTTATCCTCAAACATTTGCTATATTCCATCAGAATATCTGTCAAAACTGCTAGATGTTTCAGCAAGTTGATTCAGCACAAAAAAATACAAGAAATAAGAATTTATTGTGTTGTAAGTTGGAGAAACGCAATCATTGAGTGAGTGTTTCCCATGCTTGTAATGTGACGCAATATTTACCAACTCAACGCTATACCTTAAAAATTCTAATGTACCTAAAGCATAACAATGTTTAGATATTAGAATGATGTACGATCATATTTCTAACAGACTTGACGAGTTTCGTATAGAAATCATTACAACAAAATAAACAAAGTTTACCAACTGGTGGTTCCCAAAAACTATTCAAACTGGCAACTAACAGCTCAATAAGTTGTATACATATGTTGCACCAGTCCTCAAAAGGGTTACGCACTCAATTATCCCATCAAATTTTGTCCATCGCTTCCCGCTGATCTGAATTATAAGTTCGAACGTTCGAAAAGGGAAGCAAAACTCCTTTCGCCTGCACTTTACGACCGTTTGATGTCCTTTCCCGAACTGACCGACCACCGACCAACCGTCGTCGTTCATTGGTTGTTCTTATGCGCAAAGCCTTCGTCAGCGGCAAAAGGTGAATGGTTTCACCTTTATTCCCTGAGCGCGCAATCTTTCACTACCCACATAGGCCGGAGACACAGCATCCATTCGAAAGGAACACGATCGCGTAATAAAGCCCTTCAGCTTCGCCCTTCGAACCGCGCAGTGCAAATTTGGTCGGTCGATCGTCCGAAACATGCGGTTATGACGAGTTGTTGCTTAATTAAAGTGATAGTAAACACTTGTTTACTGTCGGGGAACATTTCGGTAATTAACTTCTCGTTTAAACACGATGATGTGAACGCATTAACAGTTAGTTATTCGGGCTTCGATATTGGTGAGGTGCGATGGGGTGAGTGGAGAAGCAAAACGAGGAAAACCAGAGCAACCAAGGGCGGTTTCTCACAGGAATTCACTGATTTGTGGAGTGATTTGAGCTCGATCTGGTACATTGCGCATTGAGAGTTCAACAATGTGAGCTTTTGTAATTGAAGTTTCTATCCAAATTCAATCCAAATGATTTAACCAATATGATGGTTATTTTTCAGCGGAAGCGCTTCAGTGGATTTCAGCAAGTTTCAGGGGGATTCATGTTGGTTTCACGATTTTTCAAGGCGTTTCAGTGGGGTGGTTGCGGTGGAGCTACGGAGAAGCTGTCAGATGTTTCAGAGAAGTTCCTGGGGTCCTCAGGAGAATTTTAGAAAGGTTGCCATGGTGTTTTAGGGGATAGGTTTCAGAAAGTTTAGAGACTCTTACTGGAGCTTTTGAAAAATGTTAGAGGGATTTCGAAACTTTTCAATGCGTTTCAGGGAGTTTTGAAGAGTTTCCGAAAAAAAATCTTGAATGTTAGAAAAAAACTTGGGTTCTCATGAGCGATTATAGCGGGAGTCCTATGCGTTTAATAGCGTTTGAGGAGGATCAATGGGCCGAAGATCATTAGGACAAAGCCGCATAAGTTCAAAGCTAATTTTATGCATGTTATTTGATTACGCCCTATGCAAATATCCCAAAAGAACAGCATATTTTAAAAGAAGGCAAAATATCTAATGGATGGGTGGTTGTTGATAAACTATATAATAGCATCATGTTTGAATAAAATTAGGGTTTTGGACTACTGGCCCTTCTGGTTCTTAAGGTTGTATCATTCCACTACATACTTCAGCCTGCGTTGTTGCTGCGAAAAATCACTAGTTACTCTTGTAGATTAAATTAGATTTAGATAATATTTCGTTAATTAAGGTACCTTAATAGAATTTATGTGATAGGAGGTTCCAGAGTGTAATCACTGTTCCATTTTTAGCCAATTCCAATATTAATTAATGAAGTTTGTAATCTCTAATGGGACTTAAGTTATCACTTGCCTATTTTCCAAACATTTTAACTCGAAGATCGTACTTTCATAATGAGAGTAATTGGGTACGCTGAAAACTAATATGTCGCACTTCATCCATGTTACAGCTTAAAAAATGTTGGGAATGTTCTTATTGTTGCGAATGTTTTCAATTGTTTTATTAACCTGATAGTGTAATGGACAAGTGAGATCCATACTAATAATCTTTTTTTTGTTATCCTCTTTCAGGCAGGATTAGGGTTTTCTGAGGCTTTTTCAACAATGTTTTATCAATTTTTAGAATGAAAAAAAAAAAACTGATTTTTTTCAAACATTTTTTATTTCTTTTTAGCTTTGACTACAGTGTTAGTCATAGTTTTTGTGGACATTGGGCCGTACAAATAAATAATACACAGGGTCACCGTACCATTAGTAATCTTAGGCACCTAAATTCATTCTAATATAAAACAAACCAATAACGGCACTGATTGATTCCGTTTTTTTTTTTGTTATCATCCGTGCCTTCTTCATGGGAAAAATCCGTTATATAATTCATGACCAAAACGTCATAAAGTCATGAAATAAGCCACATTATGATATCGAACACAAGTCATGATATCATGACGAAAATGACAATTTTTCTTAAATATTTCTCACATTTTTCGTAAAAAAAATACATGGTTGCCAAAAGCGTTACGAGAAACCAATTCTTGTATTCATGGAACCATACCACTGAGTCATAAAATCATGAAGCAGTGGCATGAAATCACAAATCAAAACGAACAGGTTCGAGCTGTAGTCGTTTTGTAACCATTTGTTTTCTCATGCCCATTATGGTGGGTAGTTTTTTGTGGTATGACAACGAAATATTCTTAAAATTTGGAAATCGTAATTATCCTTGAATTCTGAACTTATTATCAACAATTCAAATGCGGAATGAAGTTTTGAGAATCGTATAGAGAGGGGAAAAAACAATTGTGAAACTTCTGCAGCAGAAGGTAAGTGCGTTTGTTTTGTATGCCAAATAATACTTCCCAGAAAAGATATTATTTCTCCATCTACCTCGACGGCGATAGTTTCAATACTGATTTTGTGAATTTCAATTTCTTTCGCACTTTTCTAGAAAATGTATTAACCGGTGTTAAGAATCACCACTTTTTTTTTAATTAGAACCCATTTACTGTGTTAACTTGCGTATTTCAATGTAAAAGAGTATATCTCAACAGTCCTCAAATATGGACGCAGTGATCTTCACCCGACAAACGAGAAAAAAAAAATGAATTAGGAGCGGTGGGAATCAAAATTCAATAAAAAATCAATAAATGACAAACATACGTTCAATAAATATTTCACTAAGATTTCATAAAGTTGCGTCATTATACTAGAGTACATGTGGCATGATACTATAACTCAATTTGCCTCTTTTTTGCCGATGAAGGTTTATGATTTCATATACTTTCGTCATGATTTGGATTACATGTGGCATGATTTCATGTCACAATTTATCATATTAGCTCTAAATATGGGAAATGTAATATTTAGGTTTTGTAACGGCAAAACATGTCATGATATCATGCCATTTTTATGATGTATTTTCAAACACACATTTAACCTTCCTAAAATGTTAAGAAATGCACACCACGATGGCGTAGTGCACATTCAGCGAGGTTGTCTGGGTCATATTGAACCCAACATCCTACTAGGGTAAAATATCGCTAAATCGTGACTCATTTTACCAGTTTGGTGTTCTGTTTTTGCCTTTCTCGTACACTAAGTGTACTGGAAAGGCTATATGTTCACTCCAAAAAAGACTTTTTGATAGAAGCCCCGGAGGGTCGAGTCATATATACCAATCAACTCAGCTCGACGAATTGAGGTGATGTCTTTTTTTTTTTTTTTTTTTTCTAAACCATAGGGGGATAAATCTGCTCATCAGACACCCTAACAGGAAGGTTAGGGTAGTGTGGGGATGAGGCCGTCTTCTACAGTGCCGGTAGAAGCCAGGACTACTCTTTCCTCGACCCACTAAAACACATTCCTATGGTCGCCAAACCCTACGTCTCTCCGGAACCACCAAGAAGGTATTGCTTCAGAGAGGGGCTAGTGCATATCGCACCCTCAAGGTTAGCTGCCGTAGCCTAGCAGCAACGAACATCGATGACTCGCTCTGGAGAGTCCATCACGATAGCATGCTGGCGCTTAGCCAGTTTCCCGAGTGGTCCTCGCCACTCCCTTTGTCCTCGGAAGGCGGGCAGGGTCAACCCCGCCCGCGCCCTACTGCTGAGCGGACATCAAGAACTGATGCCCACGTGCAACCCGATCTGACCTGCCCGCAAAGGAAGGGTATCACTACCCTTCAGGCCCTATCAGATGCACCCGTAGGTTGCAGACAGCAGGATCTCACCTACCCCGACCCTTGCTGGGGACCCCTTTCCAACCGCGGGCTCAGATCCAACCCAGTAGACCGACGCCACGACAGCACCGCTACCGGGACTTCCTCTCCGCGGCCACTTAATCGCTGTAAGGGTCGATCTCGACCGCAGGGCACCGGTATGACCTACGAAGCCGACTTCGAACCCCTGGACCACCTCTTGTACTGCATCTGGACTAGCCATTCTCCGAGTCCACGCGCCACCTCCTTTGTAGCTCCCAGACGATATGGGTGATAGCCGTTGAAACGGCATTCCAGCTAATCTCATCCCTACACATTCTCTGGACCAAGTTGTCCGGAGTTGTGTCCTCCCCGCATGTGGCAAGCATGCGGTCACGCATTGTGCGAAAACGCGGGCACACGAACAAAACGTGTTCCGCCGTTTCCTCTAAACCATTGCACACTGGGCATTCGGGAGAATCCGCATGCCCGAAACGGTGTAGATACTGTCGGAAGCAACCATGACCTGTAAGGACCTGTGTCAGGTGGAATGAAACTTCCCCATGGCGCCTATTAATCCAACTATCTACCCTCGGTATCAACCTATGGGTCCACCTTCCTTTGGTGGAACTGTCCCACGCGCGCTGCCATTTGACCATAGAGGCCATCCTGACAGTCTTGCGTATGCCTCTTGTGCCGCGCATTTCGAAGCACTCCATATCCTCACTGATAAGAATGCTGATGGGCACCATACCAGTAATGACACAGAGAGCGTCGTGTGGGCCGAGGGGGCGGTCCAGAATGTCGAATTGTTAAAAAATCCATATTCACTAGAACTGATGTGGTCAGGGCGTTAACAGTGTGCACCCAAAATAACCAAAATTGGCATGTTATAATATTTCGCTTCCTGAGGGGGCGGTTCAGAATGTCGAATTGTTTAAAAATCCATATTCACTAAAACTGATGTGGTCAGGGCGTTAACAGTGTGCACCCAAAATAACCAAAATTGGCATTTTATAATATTTCGCTTCCTGAGGGGGCGGTCCAGAATGTCGAATTGTTTAAAAATCCATATTCACTAAAACTGATGTGGTCAGGGCGTTGACAGTGTGCACCCAAAATAACCAAAATTGGCATTTTATAATATTTCGCTTCCTGAGGGGGCGGTTCAGAATGTCGAATTGTTTAAAAATCCATATTCACTAAAACTGATGTGGTCAGGGCGTTAACAGTGTGCACCCAAAATAACCAAAATTGGCATTTTATAATATTTCGCTTCCTGAGGGGGCGGTCCAGAATGTCGAATTGTTAAAAAATCCATATTCACTAGAACTGATGTGGTCAGGGCGTTAACAGTGTGCACCCAAAATAACCAAAATTGGCATTTTATAATATTTCGCTTCCTGAGGGGGCGGTTCAGAATGTCGAATTGTTTAAAAATCCATATTCACTAAAACTGATGTGGTCAGGGCGTTGACAGTGTGCACCCAAAATAACCAAAATTGGCATTATATAATATTTCGCTTCCTGAGGGGGCGGTCCAGAATGTCGAATTGTTTAAAAATCCATATTCACTAAAACTGATGTGGTCAGGGCGTTGACAGTGTGCACCCAAAATAACCAAAATTGGCATTTTATAATATTTCGCTTCCTGAGGGGGCGGTTCAGAATGTCGAATTGTTTAAAAATCCATATTCACTAAAACTGATGTGGTCAGGGCGTTAACAGTGTGCACCCAAAATAACCAAAATTGGCATTTTATAATATTTCGCTTCCTGAGGGGGCGGTCCAGAATGTCGAATTGTTAAAAAATCCATATTCACTAGAACTGATGTGGTCAGGGCGTTAACAGTGTGCACCCAAAATAACCAAAATTGGCATGTTATAATATTTCGCTTCCTGAGGGGGCGGTTCAGAATGTCGAATTGTTAAAAAATCCATATTCACTAGAACTGATGTGGTCAGGGCGTTAACAGTGTGCACCCAAAATAACCAAAATTGGCATGTTATAATATTTCGCTTCCTGAGGGGGCGGTTCAGAATGTCGAATTGTTTAAAAATCCATATTCACTAGAACTGATGTGGTCAGGGCGTTAACAGTGTGCACCCAAAATAACCAAAATTGGCATTTTATAATATTTCGCTTCCTGAGGGGGCGGTCCAGAATGTCGAATTGTTTAAAAATCCATATTCACTAGAACTGATGTGGTCAGGGCGTTAACAGTGTGCACCCAAAATAACCAAAATTGGTATTTTATTATATTTTGCTTCCTGAAAAAAAAATTTTTTTTTTGAACTGAAGAGCTGGTTACTCAGTGAGTAACTTAGAGTAACCACGATGACACCACTGCCCGAGGGGGCGGTCCAGAATGTCGAATTGTTAAAAAATCCATATTCACTAGAACTGATGTGGTCAGGGCGTTAACAGTGTGCACCCAAAATAACCAAAATTGGCATGTTATAATATTTCGCTTCCTGAGGGGGCGGTTCAGAATGTCGAATTGTTTAAAAATCCATATTCACTAAAACTGATGTGGTCAGGGCGTTAACAGTGTGCACCCAAAATAACCAAAATTGGCATTTTATAATATTTCGCTTCCTGAGGGGGCGGTCCAGAATGTCGAATTGTTTAAAAATCCATATTCACTAAAACTGATGTGGTCAGGGCGTTGACAGTGTGCACCCAAAATAACCAAAATTGGCATTATATAATATTTCGCTTCCTGAGGGGGCGGTCCAGAATGTCGAATTGTTTAAAAATCCATATTCACTAAAACTGATGTGGTCAGGGCGTTAACAGTGTGCACCCAAAATAACCAAAATTGGCATTATATAATATTTCGCTTCCTGAGGGGGCGGTCCAGAATGTCGAATTGTTTAAAAATCCATATTCACTAAAACTGATGTGGTCAGGGCGTTAACAGTGTGCACCCAAAATAACCAAAATTGGCATTTTATAATATTTCGCTTCCTGAGGGGGCGGTCCAGAATGTCGAATTGTTTAAAAATCCATATTCACTAGAACTGATGTGGTCAGGGCGTTAACAGTGTGCACCCAAAATAACCAAAATTGGTATTTTATTATATTTTGCATCCTGAAAAAAAAATTTTTTTTTTGAACTGAAGAGCTGGTTACTCAGTGAGTAACTTAGAGTAACCACGATGACACCACTGCCCGAGGGGGCGGTCCAGAATGTCGAATTGTTAAAAAATCCATATTCACTAGAACTGATGTGGTCAGGGCGTTAACAGTGTGCACCCAAAATAACCAAAATTGGCATGTTATAATATTTCGCTTCCTGAGGGGGCGGTTCAGAATGTCGAATTGTTTAAAAATCCATATTCACTAAAACTGATGTGGTCAGGGCGTTAACAGTGTGCACCCAAAATAACCAAAATTGGCATTTTATAATATTTCGCTTCCTGAGGGGGCGGTCCAGAATGTCGAATTGTTTAAAAATCCATATTCACTAAAACTGATGTGGTCAGGGCGTTGACAGTGTGCACCCAAAATAACCAAAATTGGCATTATATAATATTTCGCTTCCTGAGGGGGCGGTCCAGAATGTCGAATTGTTTAAAAATCCATATTCACTAAAACTGATGTGGTCAGGGCGTTGACAGTGTGCACCCAAAATAACCAAAATTGGCATTTTATAATATTTCGCTTCCTGAGGGGGCGGTTCAGAATGTCGAATTGTTTAAAAATCCATATTCACTAAAACTGATGTGGTCAGGGCGTTAACAGTGTGCACCCAAAATAACCAAAATTGGCATTTTATAATATTTCGCTTCCTGAGGGGGCGGTCCAGAATGTCGAATTGTTTAAAAATCCATATTCACTAGAACTGATGTGGTCAGGGCGTTAACAGTGTGCACCCAAAATAACCAAAATTGGTATTTTATTATATTTTGCATCCTGAAAAAAAAATTTTTTTTTTGAACTGAAGAGCTGGTTACTCAGTGAGTAACTTAGAGTAACCACGATGACACCACTGCCCGAGGGGGCGGTCCAGAATGTCGAATTGTTAAAAAATCCATATTCACTAGAACTGATGTGGTCAGGGCGTTAACAGTGTGCACCCAAAATAACCAAAATTGGCATGTTATAATATTTCGCTTCCTGAGGGGGCGGTTCAGAATGTCGAATTGTTTAAAAATCCATATTCACTAAAACTGATGTGGTCAGGGCGTTGACAGTGTGCACCCAAAATAACCAAAATTGGCATTATATAATATTTCGCTTCCTGAGGGGGCGGTCCAGAATGTCGAATTGTTTAAAAATCCATATTCACTAAAACTGATGTGGTCAGGGCGTTGACAGTGTGCACCCAAAATAACCAAAATTGGCATTTTATAATATTTCGCTTCCTGAGGGGGCGGTTCAGAATGTCGAATTGTTTAAAAATCCATATTCACTAAAACTGATGTGGTCAGGGCGTTGACAGTGTGCACCCAAAATAACCAAAATTGGCATTTTATAATATTTCGATTCCTGAGGGGGCGGTTCAGAATGTCGAATTGTTTAAAAATCCATATTCACTAAAACTGATGTGGTCAGGGCGTTGACAGTGTGCACCCAAAATAACCAAAATTGGCATTTTATAATATTTCGCTTCCTGAGGGGGCGGTTCAGAATGTCGAATTGTTTAAAAATCCATATTCACTAAAACTGATGTGGTCAGGGCGTTGACAGTGTGCACCCAAAATAACCAAAATTGGCATTATATAATATTTCGCTTCCTGAGGGGGCGGTCCAGAATGTCGAATTGTTTAAAAATCCATATTCACTAAAACTGATGTGGTCAGGGCGTTGACAGTGTGCACCCAAAATAACCAAAATTGGCATTATATAATATTTCGCTTCCTGAGGGGGCGGTCCAGAATGTCGAATTGTTTAAAAATCCATATTCACTAAAACTGATGTGGTCAGGGCGTTGACAGTGTGCACCCAAAATAACCAAAATTGGCATTTTATAATATTTCGCTTCCTGAGGGGGCGGTTCAGAATGTCGAATTGTTTAAAAATCCATATTCACTAAAACTGATGTGGTCAGGGCGTTAACAGTGTGCACCCAAAATAACCAAAATTGGCATTTTATAATATTTCGCTTCCTGAGGGGGCGGTCCAGAATGTCGAATTGTTTAAAAATCCATATTCACTAAAACTGATGTGGTCAGGGCGTTGACAGTGTGCACCCAAAATAACCAAAATTGGCATTTTATAATATTTCGCTTCCTGAGGGGGCGGTTCAGAATGTCGAATTGTTTAAAAATCCATATTCACTAAAACTGATGTGGTCAGGGCGTTAACAGTGTGCACCCAAAATAACCAAAATTGGCATTATATAATATTTCGCTTCCTGAGGGGGCGGTCCAGAATGTCGAATTGTTTAAAAATCCATATTCACTAAAACTGATGTGGTCAGGGCGTTGACAGTGTGCACCCAAAATAACCAAAATTGGCATTTTATAATATTTCGCTTCCTGAGGGGGCGGTTCAGAATGTCGAATTGTTTAAAAATCCATATTCACTAAAACTGATGTGGTCAGGGCGTTAACAGTGTGCACCCAAAATAACCAAAATTGGCATTTTATAATATTTCGCTTCCTGAGGGGGCGGTCCAGAATGTCGAATTGTTAAAAAATCCATATTCACTAGAACTGATGTGGTCAGGGCGTTAACAGTGTGCACCCAAAATAACCAAAATTGGCATTTTATAATATTTCGCTTCCTGAGGGGGCGGTTCAGAATGTCGAATTGTTTAAAAATCCATATTCACTAAAACTGATGTGGTCAGGGCGTTAACAGTGTGCACCCAAAATAACCAAAATTGGCATTTTATAATATTTCGCTTCCTGAGGGGGCGGTCCAGAATGTCGAATTGTTTAAAAATCCATATTCACTAAAACTGATGTGGTCAGGGCGTTGACAGTGTGCACCCAAAATAACCAAAATTGGCATTTTATAATATTTCGCTTCCTGAGGGGGCGGTTCAGAATGTCGAATTGTTTAAAAATCCATATTCACTAAAACTGATGTGGTCAGGGCGTTAACAGTGTGCACCCAAAATAACCAAAATTGGCATTTTATAATATTTCGCTTCCTGAGGGGGCGGTCCAGAATGTCGAATTGTTTAAAAATCCATATTCACTAGAACTGATGTGGTCAGGGCGTTAACAGTGTGCACCCAAAATAACCAAAATTGGTATTTTATTATATTTTGCATCCTGAAAAAAAAATTTTTTTTTTGAACTGAAGAGCTGGTTACTCAGTGAGTAACTTAGAGTAACCACGATGACACCACTGCCCGAGGGGGCGGTCCAGAATGTCGAATTGTTAAAAAATCCATATTCACTAGAACTGATGTGGTCAGGGCGTTAACAGTGTGCACCCAAAATAACCAAAATTGGCATGTTATAATATTTCGCTTCCTGAGGGGGCGGTTCAGAATGTCGAATTGTTTAAAAATCCATATTCACTAAAACTGATGTGGTCAGGGCGTTGACAGTGTGCACCCAAAATAACCAAAATTGGCATTATATAATATTTCGCTTCCTGAGGGGGCGGTCCAGAATGTCGAATTGTTTAAAAATCCATATTCACTAAAACTGATGTGGTCAGGGCGTTGACAGTGTGCACCCAAAATAACCAAAATTGGCATTTTATAATATTTCGCTTCCTGAGGGGGCGGTTCAGAATGTCGAATTGTTTAAAAATCCATATTCACTAAAACTGATGTGGTCAGGGCGTTGACAGTGTGCACCCAAAATAACCAAAATTGGCATTTTATAATATTTCGATTCCTGAGGGGGCGGTTCAGAATGTCGAATTGTTTAAAAATCCATATTCACTAAAACTGATGTGGTCAGGGCGTTGACAGTGTGCACCCAAAATAACCAAAATTGGCATTTTATAATATTTCGCTTCCTGAGGGGGCGGTTCAGAATGTCGAATTGTTTAAAAATCCATATTCACTAAAACTGATGTGGTCAGGGCGTTGACAGTGTGCACCCAAAATAACCAAAATTGGCATTATATAATATTTCGCTTCCTGAGGGGGCGGTCCAGAATGTCGAATTGTTTAAAAATCCATATTCACTAAAACTGATGTGGTCAGGGCGTTGACAGTGTGCACCCAAAATAACCAAAATTGGCATTATATAATATTTCGCTTCCTGAGGGGGCGGTCCAGAATGTCGAATTGTTTAAAAATCCATATTCACTAAAACTGATGTGGTCAGGGCGTTGACAGTGTGCACCCAAAATAACCAAAATTGGCATTTTATAATATTTCGCTTCCTGAGGGGGCGGTTCAGAATGTCGAATTGTTTAAAAATCCATATTCACTAAAACTGATGTGGTCAGGGCGTTAACAGTGTGCACCCAAAATAACCAAAATTGGCATTTTATAATATTTCGCTTCCTGAGGGGGCGGTCCAGAATGTCGAATTGTTTAAAAATCCATATTCACTAAAACTGATGTGGTCAGGGCGTTGACAGTGTGCACCCAAAATAACCAAAATTGGCATTTTATAATATTTCGCTTCCTGAGGGGGCGGTTCAGAATGTCGAATTGTTTAAAAATCCATATTCACTAAAACTGATGTGGTCAGGGCGTTAACAGTGTGCACCCAAAATAACCAAAATTGGCATTATATAATATTTCGCTTCCTGAGGGGGCGGTCCAGAATGTCGAATTGTTTAAAAATCCATATTCACTAAAACTGATGTGGTCAGGGCGTTGACAGTGTGCACCCAAAATAACCAAAATTGGCATTTTATAATATTTCGCTTCCTGAGGGGGCGGTTCAGAATGTCGAATTGTTTAAAAATCCATATTCACTAAAACTGATGTGGTCAGGGCGTTAACAGTGTGCACCCAAAATAACCAAAATTGGCATTTTATAATATTTCGCTTCCTGAGGGGGCGGTCCAGAATGTCGAATTGTTAAAAAATCCATATTCACTAGAACTGATGTGGTCAGGGCGTTAACAGTGTGCACCCAAAATAACCAAAATTGGCATTTTATAATATTTCGCTTCCTGAGGGGGCGGTTCAGAATGTCGAATTGTTTAAAAATCCATATTCACTAAAACTGATGTGGTCAGGGCGTTAACAGTGTGCACCCAAAATAACCAAAATTGGCATTTTATAATATTTCGCTTCCTGAGGGGGCGGTCCAGAATGTCGAATTGTTTAAAAATCCATATTCACTAAAACTGATGTGGTCAGGGCGTTGACAGTGTGCACCCAAAATAACCAAAATTGGCATTTTATAATATTTCGCTTCCTGAGGGGGCGGTTCAGAATGTCGAATTGTTTAAAAATCCATATTCACTAAAACTGATGTGGTCAGG
Organism: Aedes albopictus; assembly: GCF_035046485.1. Lineage (NCBI taxonomy): Eukaryota > Metazoa > Arthropoda > Insecta > Diptera > Culicidae > Aedes > Aedes albopictus. Next base: position 196,064,346 of record NC_085137.1, on the reverse strand, counting down.
GCGTTAACAGTGTGCACCCAAAATAACCAAAATTGGCATTTTATAATATTTCGCTTCCTGAGGGGGCGGTCCAGAATGTCGAATTGTTAAAAAATCCATATTCACTAGAACTGATGTGGTCAGGGCGTTAACAGTGTGCACCCAAAATAACCAAAATTGGCATTTTATAATATTTCGCTTCCTGAGGGGGCGGTTCAGAATGTCGAATTGTTTAAAAATCCATATTCACTAAAACTGATGTGGTCAGGGCGTTAACAGTGTGCACCCAAAATAACCAAAATTGGCATTTTATAATATTTCGCTTCCTGAGGGGGCGGTCCAGAATGTCGAATTGTTTAAAAATCCATATTCACTAAAACTGATGTGGTCAGGGCGTTGACAGTGTGCACCCAAAATAACCAAAATTGGCATTATATAATATTTCGCTTCCTGAGGGGGCGGTCCAGAATGTCGAATTGTTTAAAAATCCATATTCACTAAAACTGATGTGGTCAGGGCGTTAACAGTGTGCACCCAAAATAACCAAAATTGGCATTATATAATATTTCGCTTCCTGAGGGGGCGGTCCAGAATGTCGAATTGTTTAAAAATCCATATTCACTAAAACTGATGTGGTCAGGGCGTTAACAGTGTGCACCCAAAATAACCAAAATTGGCATTTTATAATATTTCGCTTCCTGAGGGGGCGGTCCAGAATGTCGAATTGTTTAAAAATCCATATTCACTAGAACTGATGTGGTCAGGGCGTTAACAGTGTGCACCCAAAATAACCAAAATTGGTATTTTATTATATTTTGCATCCTGAAAAAAAAATTTTTTTTTTGAACTGAAGAGCTGGTTACTCAGTGAGTAACTTAGAGTAACCACGATGACACCACTGCCCGAGGGGGCGGTCCAGAATGTCGAATTGTTAAAAAATCCATATTCACTAGAACTGATGTGGTCAGGGCGTTAACAGTGTGCACCCAAAATAACCAAAATTGGCATTTTATAATATTTCGCTTCCTGAGGGGGCGGTTCAGAATGTCGAATTGTTTAAAAATCCATATTCACTAAAACTGATGTGGTCAGGGCGTTAACAGTGTGCACCCAAAATAACCAAAATTGGCATTTTATAATATTTCGCTTCCTGAGGGGGCGGTCCAGAATGTCGAATTGTTAAAAAATCCATATTCACTAGAACTGATGTGGTCAGGGCGTTAACAGTGTGCACCCAAAATAACCAAAATTGGCATTTTATAATATTTCGCTTCCTGAGGGGGCGGTTCAGAATGTCGAATTGTTTAAAAATCCATATTCACTAAAACTGATGTGGTCAGGGCGTTGACAGTGTGCACCCAAAATAACCAAAATTGGCATTATATAATATTTCGCTTCCTGAGGGGGCGGTCCAGAATGTCGAATTGTTTAAAAATCCATATTCACTAAAACTGATGTGGTCAGGGCGTTGACAGTGTGCACCCAAAATAACCAAAATTGGCATTTTATAATATTTCGCTTCCTGAGGGGGCGGTCCAGAATGTCGAATTGTTTAAAAATCCATATTCACTAAAACTGATGTGGTCAGGGCGTTAACAGTGTGCACCCAAAATAACCAAAATTGGCATTATATAATATTTCGCTTCCTGAGGGGGCGGTCCAGAATGTCGAATTGTTTAAAAATCCATATTCACTAAAACTGATGTGGTCAGGGCGTTAACAGTGTGCACCCAAAATAACCAAAATTGGCATTATATAATATTTCGCTTCCTGAGGGGGCGGTTCAGAATGTCGAATTGTTTAAAAATCCATATTCACTAAAACTGATGTGGTCAGGGCGTTGACAGTGTGCACCCAAAATAACCAAAATTGGCATTATATAATATTTCGCTTCCTGAGGGGGCGGTTCAGAATGTCGAATTGTTTAAAAATCCATATTCACTAAAACTGATGTGGTCAGGGCGTTAACAGTGTGCACCCAAAATAACCAAAATTGGCATTATATAATATTTCGCTTCCTGAGGGGGCGGTTCAGAATGTCGAATTGTTTAAAAATCCATATTCACTAAAACTGATGTGGTCAGGGCGTTGACAGTGTGCACCCAAAATAACCAAAATTGGCATTATATAATATTTCGCTTCCTGAGGGGGCGGTTCAGAATGTCGAATTGTTTAAAAATCCATATTCACTAAAACTGATGTGGTCAGGGCGTTGACAGTGTGCACCCAAAATAACCAAAATTGGCATTTTATAATATTTCGCTTCCTGAGGGGGCGGTCCAGAATGTCGAATTGTTTAAAAATCCATATTCACTAAAACTGATGTGGTCAGGGCGTTAACAGTGTGCACCCAAAATAACCAAAATTGGCATTATATAATATTTCGCTTCCTGAGGGGGCGGTCCAGAATGTCGAATTGTTTAAAAATCCATATTCACTAAAACTGATGTGGTCAGGGCGTTAACAGTGTGCACCCAAAATAACCAAAATTGGCATTATATAATATTTCGCTTCCTGAGGGGGCGGTTCAGAATGTCGAATTGTTTAAAAATCCATATTCACTAAAACTGATGTGGTCAGGGCGTTGACAGTGTGCACCCAAAATAACCAAAATTGGCATTATATAATATTTCGCTTCCTGAGGGGGCGGTTCAGAATGTCGAATTGTTTAAAAATCCATATTCACTAAAACTGATGTGGTCAGGGCGTTGACAGTGTGCACCCAAAATAACCAAAATTGGCATTATATAATATTTCGCTTCCTGAGGGGGCGGTTCAGAATGTCGAATTGTTTAAAAATCCATATTCACTAAAACTGATGTGGTCAGGGCGTTAACAGTGTGCACCCAAAATAACCAAAATTGGCATTATATAATATTTCGCTTCCTGAGGGGGCGGTCCAGAATGTCGAATTGTTTAAAAATCCATATTCACTAAAACTGATGTGGTCAGGGCGTTAACAGTGTGCACCCAAAATAACCAAAATTGGCATTATATAATATTTCGCTTCCTGAGGGGGCGGTTCAGAATGTCGAATTGTTTAAAAATCCATATTCACTAAAACTGATGTGGTCAGGGCGTTGACAGTGTGCACCCAAAATAACCAAAATTGGCATTTTATAATATTTCGCTTCCTGAGGGGGCGGTCCAGAATGTCGAATTGTTTAAAAATCCATATTCACTAAAACTGATGTGGTCAGGGCGTTAACAGTGTGCACCCAAAATAACCAAAATTGGCATTATATAATATTTCGCTTCCTGAGGGGGCGGTCCAGAATGTCGAATTGTTTAAAAATCCATATTCACTAAAACTGATGTGGTCAGGGCGTTAACAGTGTGCACCCAAAATAACCAAAATTGGCATTATATAATATTTCGCTTCCTGAGGGGGCGGTTCAGAATGTCGAATTGTTTAAAAATCCATATTCACTAAAACTGATGTGGTCAGGGCGTTAACAGTGTGCACCCAAAATAACCAAAATTGGCATGTTATAATATTTCGCTTCCTGAGGGGGCGGTTCAGAATGTCGAATTGTTTAAAAATCCATATTCACTAAAACTGATGTGGTCAGGGCGTTAACAGTGTGCACCCAAAATAACCAAAATTGGCATTATATAATATTTCGCTTCCTGAGGGGGCGGTCCAGAATGTCGAATTGTTTAAAAATCCATATTCACTAAAACTGATGTGGTCAGGGCGTTGACAGTGTGCACCCAAAATAACCAAAATTGGCATTATATAATATTTCGCTTCCTGAGGGGGCGGTCCAGAATGTCGAATTGTTTAAAAATCCATATTCACTAAAACTGATGTGGTCAGGGCGTTAACAGTGTGCACCCAAAATAACCAAAATTGGCATTATATAATATTTCGCTTCCTGAGGGGGCGGTCCAGAATGTCGAATTGTTTAAAAATCCATATTCACTAGAACTGATGTGGTCAGGGCGTTAACAGTGTGCACCCAAAATAACCAAAATTGGTATTTTATTATATTTTGCATCCTGAAAAAAAAATTTTTTTTTTGAACTGAAGAGCTGGTTACTCAGTGAGTAACTTAGAGTAACCACGATGACACCACTGCCCGAGGGGGCGGTCCAGAATGTCGAATTGTTAAAAAATCCATATTCACTAGAACTGATGTGGTCAGGGCGTTAACAGTGTGCACCCAAAATAACCAAAATTGGCATGTTATAATATTTCGCTTCCTGAGGGGGCGGTTCAGAATGTCGAATTGTTTAAAAATCCATATTCACTAAAACTGATGTGGTCAGGGCGTTAACAGTGTGCACCCAAAATAACCAAAATTGGCATTTTATAATATTTCGCTTCCTGAGGGGGCGGTCCAGAATGTCGAATTGTTTAAAAATCCATATTCACTAGAACTGATGTGGTCAGGGCGTTAACAGTGTGCACCCAAAATAACCAAAATTGGTATTTTATTATATTTTGCATCCTGAAAAAAAAATTTTTTTTTTGAACTGAAGAGCTGGTTACTCAGTGAGTAACTTAGAGTAACCACGATGACACCACTGCCCGAGGGGGCGGTCCAGAATGTCGAATTGTTAAAAAATCCATATTCACTAGAACTGATGTGGTCAGGGCGTTAACAGTGTGCACCCAAAATAACCAAAATTGGCATGTTATAATATTTCGCTTCCTGAGGGGGCGGTTCAGAATGTCGAATTGTTTAAAAATCCATATTCACTAAAACTGATGTGGTCAGGGCGTTAACAGTGTGCACCCAAAATAACCAAAATTGGCATTTTATAATATTTCGCTTCCTGAGGGGGCGGTCCAGAATGTCGAATTGTTTAAAAATCCATATTCACTAAAACTGATGTGGTCAGGGCGTTGACAGTGTGCACCCAAAATAACCAAAATTGGCATTTTATAATATTTCGCTTCCTGAGGGGGCGGTTCAGAATGTCGAATTGTTTAAAAATCCATATTCACTAAAACTGATGTGGTCAGGGCGTTAACAGTGTGCACCCAAAATAACCAAAATTGGCATTTTATAATATTTCGCTTCCTGAGGGGGCGGTCCAGAATGTCGAATTGTTAAAAAATCCATATTCACTAGAACTGATGTGGTCAGGGCGTTAACAGTGTGCACCCAAAATAACCAAAATTGGCATTTTATAATATTTCGCTTCCTGAGGGGGCGGTTCAGAATGTCGAATTGTTTAAAAATCCATATTCACTAAAACTGATGTGGTCAGGGCGTTGACAGTGTGCACCCAAAATAACCAAAATTGGCATTATATAATATTTCGCTTCCTGAGGGGGCGGTCCAGAATGTCGAATTGTTTAAAAATCCATATTCACTAAAACTGATGTGGTCAGGGCGTTGACAGTGTGCACCCAAAATAACCAAAATTGGCATTTTATAATATTTCGCTTCCTGAGGGGGCGGTTCAGAATGTCGAATTGTTTAAAAATCCATATTCACTAAAACTGATGTGGTCAGGGCGTTAACAGTGTGCACCCAAAATAACCAAAATTGGCATTTTATAATATTTCGCTTCCTGAGGGGGCGGTCCAGAATGTCGAATTGTTAAAAAATCCATATTCACTAGAACTGATGTGGTCAGGGCGTTAACAGTGTGCACCCAAAATAACCAAAATTGGCATGTTATAATATTTCGCTTCCTGAGGGGGCGGTTCAGAATGTCGAATTGTTAAAAAATCCATATTCACTAGAACTGATGTGGTCAGGGCGTTAACAGTGTGCACCCAAAATAACCAAAATTGGCATGTTATAATATTTCGCTTCCTGAGGGGGCGGTTCAGAATGTCGAATTGTTTAAAAATCCATATTCACTAGAACTGATGTGGTCAGGGCGTTAACAGTGTGCACCCAAAATAACCAAAATTGGCATTTTATAATATTTCGCTTCCTGAGGGGGCGGTCCAGAATGTCGAATTGTTTAAAAATCCATATTCACTAGAACTGATGTGGTCAGGGCGTTAACAGTGTGCACCCAAAATAACCAAAATTGGTATTTTATTATATTTTGCATCCTGAAAAAAAAATTTTTTTTTTGAACTGAAGAGCTGGTTACTCAGTGAGTAACTTAGAGTAACCACGATGACACCACTGCCCGAGGGGGCGGTCCAGAATGTCGAATTGTTAAAAAATCCATATTCACTAGAACTGATGTGGTCAGGGCGTTAACAGTGTGCACCCAAAATAACCAAAATTGGCATGTTATAATATTTCGCTTCCTGAGGGGGCGGTTCAGAATGTCGAATTGTTTAAAAATCCATATTCACTAAAACTGATGTGGTCAGGGCGTTAACAGTGTGCACCCAAAATAACCAAAATTGGCATTTTATAATATTTCGCTTCCTGAGGGGGCGGTCCAGAATGTCGAATTGTTTAAAAATCCATATTCACTAAAACTGATGTGGTCAGGGCGTTGACAGTGTGCACCCAAAATAACCAAAATTGGCATTATATAATATTTCGCTTCCTGAGGGGGCGGTCCAGAATGTCGAATTGTTTAAAAATCCATATTCACTAAAACTGATGTGGTCAGGGCGTTAACAGTGTGCACCCAAAATAACCAAAATTGGCATTATATAATATTTCGCTTCCTGAGGGGGCGGTCCAGAATGTCGAATTGTTTAAAAATCCATATTCACTAAAACTGATGTGGTCAGGGCGTTAACAGTGTGCACCCAAAATAACCAAAATTGGCATTTTATAATATTTCGCTTCCTGAGGGGGCGGTCCAGAATGTCGAATTGTTTAAAAATCCATATTCACTAGAACTGATGTGGTCAGGGCGTTAACAGTGTGCACCCAAAATAACCAAAATTGGTATTTTATTATATTTTGCATCCTGAAAAAAAAATTTTTTTTTTGAACTGAAGAGCTGGTTACTCAGTGAGTAACTTAGAGTAACCACGATGACACCACTGCCCGAGGGGGCGGTCCAGAATGTCGAATTGTTAAAAAATCCATATTCACTAGAACTGATGTGGTCAGGGCGTTAACAGTGTGCACCCAAAATAACCAAAATTGGCATGTTATAATATTTCGCTTCCTGAGGGGGCGGTTCAGAATGTCGAATTGTTTAAAAATCCATATTCACTAAAACTGATGTGGTCAGGGCGTTAACAGTGTGCACCCAAAATAACCAAAATTGGCATTTTATAATATTTCGCTTCCTGAGGGGGCGGTCCAGAATGTCGAATTGTTTAAAAATCCATATTCACTAAAACTGATGTGGTCAGGGCGTTGACAGTGTGCACCCAAAATAACCAAAATTGGCATTATATAATATTTCGCTTCCTGAGGGGGCGGTCCAGAATGTCGAATTGTTTAAAAATCCATATTCACTAAAACTGATGTGGTCAGGGCGTTGACAGTGTGCACCCAAAATAACCAAAATTGGCATTTTATAATATTTCGCTTCCTGAGGGGGCGGTTCAGAATGTCGAATTGTTTAAAAATCCATATTCACTAAAACTGATGTGGTCAGGGCGTTAACAGTGTGCACCCAAAATAACCAAAATTGGCATTTTATAATATTTCGCTTCCTGAGGGGGCGGTCCAGAATGTCGAATTGTTAAAAAATCCATATTCACTAGAACTGATGTGGTCAGGGCGTTAACAGTGTGCACCCAAAATAACCAAAATTGGCATTTTATAATATTTCGCTTCCTGAGGGGGCGGTCCAGAATGTCGAATTGTTTAAAAATCCATATTCACTAGAACTGATGTGGTCAGGGCGTTAACAGTGTGCACCCAAAATAACCAAAATTGGTATTTTATTATATTTTGCATCCTGAAAAAAAAATTTTTTTTTTGAACTGAAGAGCTGGTTACTCAGTGAGTAACTTAGAGTAACCACGATGACACCACTGCCCGAGGGGGCGGTCCAGAATGTCGAATTGTTAAAAAATCCATATTCACTAGAACTGATGTGGTCAGGGCGTTAACAGTGTGCACCCAAAATAACCAAAATTGGCATGTTATAATATTTCGCTTCCTGAGGGGGCGGTTCAGAATGTCGAATTGTTTAAAAATCCATATTCACTAAAACTGATGTGGTCAGGGCGTTGACAGTGTGCACCCAAAATAACCAAAATTGGCATTATATAATATTTCGCTTCCTGAGGGGGCGGTCCAGAATGTCGAATTGTTTAAAAATCCATATTCACTAAAACTGATGTGGTCAGGGCGTTGACAGTGTGCACCCAAAATAACCAAAATTGGCATTTTATAATATTTCGCTTCCTGAGGGGGCGGTTCAGAATGTCGAATTGTTTAAAAATCCATATTCACTAAAACTGATGTGGTCAGGGCGTTGACAGTGTGCACCCAAAATAACCAAAATTGGCATTTTATAATATTTCGATTCCTGAGGGGGCGGTTCAGAATGTCGAATTGTTTAAAAATCCATATTCACTAAAACTGATGTGGTCAGGGCGTTGACAGTGTGCACCCAAAATAACCAAAATTGGCATTTTATAATATTTCGCTTCCTGAGGGGGCGGTTCAGAATGTCGAATTGTTTAAAAATCCATATTCACTAAAACTGATGTGGTCAGGGCGTTGACAGTGTGCACCCAAAATAACCAAAATTGGCATTATATAATATTTCGCTTCCTGAGGGGGCGGTCCAGAATGTCGAATTGTTTAAAAATCCATATTCACTAAAACTGATGTGGTCAGGGCGTTGACAGTGTGCACCCAAAATAACCAAAATTGGCATTATATAATATTTCGCTTCCTGAGGGGGCGGTCCAGAATGTCGAATTGTTTAAAAATCCATATTCACTAAAACTGATGTGGTCAGGGCGTTGACAGTGTGCACCCAAAATAACCAAAATTGGCATTTTATAATATTTCGCTTCCTGAGGGGGCGGTTCAGAATGTCGAATTGTTTAAAAATCCATATTCACTAAAACTGATGTGGTCAGGGCGTTAACAGTGTGCACCCAAAATAACCAAAATTGGCATTTTATAATATTTCGCTTCCTGAGGGGGCGGTCCAGAATGTCGAATTGTTTAAAAATCCATATTCACTAAAACTGATGTGGTCAGGGCGTTGACAGTGTGCACCCAAAATAACCAAAATTGGCATTTTATAATATTTCGCTTCCTGAGGGGGCGGTTCAGAATGTCGAATTGTTTAAAAATCCATATTCACTAAAACTGATGTGGTCAGGGCGTTAACAGTGTGCACCCAAAATAACCAAAATTGGCATTATATAATATTTCGCTTCCTGAGGGGGCGGTCCAGAATGTCGAATTGTTTAAAAATCCATATTCACTAAAACTGATGTGGTCAGGGCGTTGACAGTGTGCACCCAAAATAACCAAAATTGGCATTTTATAATATTTCGCTTCCTGAGGGGGCGGTTCAGAATGTCGAATTGTTTAAAAATCCATATTCACTAAAACTGATGTGGTCAGGGCGTTAACAGTGTGCACCCAAAATAACCAAAATTGGCATTTTATAATATTTCGCTTCCTGAGGGGGCGGTCCAGAATGTCGAATTGTTAAAAAATCCATATTCACTAGAACTGATGTGGTCAGGGCGTTAACAGTGTGCACCCAAAATAACCAAAATTGGCATTTTATAATATTTCGCTTCCTGAGGGGGCGGTTCAGAATGTCGAATTGTTTAAAAATCCATATTCACTAAAACTGATGTGGTCAGGGCGTTAACAGTGTGCACCCAAAATAACCAAAATTGGCATTTTATAATATTTCGCTTCCTGAGGGGGCGGTCCAGAATGTCGAATTGTTTAAAAATCCATATTCACTAAAACTGATGTGGTCAGGGCGTTGACAGTGTGCACCCAAAATAACCAAAATTGGCATTTTATAATATTTCGCTTCCTGAGGGGGCGGTTCAGAATGTCGAATTGTTTAAAAATCCATATTCACTAAAACTGATGTGGTCAGGGCGTTAACAGTGTGCACCCAAAATAACCAAAATTGGCATTTTATAATATTTCGCTTCCTGAGGGGGCGGTCCAGAATGTCGAATTGTTAAAAAATCCATATTCACTAGAACTGATGTGGTCAGGGCGTTAACAGTGTGCACCCAAAATAACCAAAATTGGCATTTTATAATATTTCGCTTCCTGAGGGGGCGGTTCAGAATGTCGAATTGTTTAAAAATCCATATTCACTAAAACTGATGTGGTCAGGGCGTTAACAGTGTGCACCCAAAATAACCAAAATTGGCATTTTATAATATTTCGCTTCCTGAGGGGGCGGTCCAGAATGTCGAATTGTTTAAAAATCCATATTCACTAAAACTGATGTGGTCAGGGCGTTGACAGTGTGCACCCAAAATAACCAAAATTGGCATTATATAATATTTCGCTTCCTGAGGGGGCGGTCCAGAATGTCGAATTGTTTAAAAATCCATATTCACTAAAACTGATGTGGTCAGGGCGTTAACAGTGTGCACCCAAAATAACCAAAATTGGCATTATATAATATTTCGCTTCCTGAGGGGGCGGTCCAGAATGTCGAATTGTTTAAAAATCCATATTCACTAAAACTGATGTGGTCAGGGCGTTAACAGTGTGCACCCAAAATAACCAAAATTGGCATTTTATAATATTTCGCTTCCTGAGGGGGCGGTCCAGAATGTCGAATTGTTTAAAAATCCATATTCACTAGAACTGATGTGGTCAGGGCGTTAACAGTGTGCACCCAAAATAACCAAAATTGGTATTTTATTATATTTTGCATCCTGAAAAAAAAATTTTTTTTTTGAACTGAAGAGCTGGTTACTCAGTGAGTAACTTAGAGTAACCACGATGACACCACTGCCCGAGGGGGCGGTCCAGAATGTCGAATTGTTAAAAAATCCATATTCACTAGAACTGATGTGGTCAGGGCGTTAACAGTGTGCACCCAAAATAACCAAAATTGGCATTTTATAATATTTCGCTTCCTGAGGGGGCGGTTCAGAATGTCGAATTGTTTAAAAATCCATATTCACTAAAACTGATGTGGTCAGGGCGTTAACAGTGTGCACCCAAAATAACCAAAATTGGCATTTTATAATATTTCGCTTCCTGAGGGGGCGGTCCAGAATGTCGAATTGTTAAAAAATCCATATTCACTAGAACTGATGTGGTCAGGGCGTTAACAGTGTGCACCCAAAATAACCAAAATTGGCATTTTATAATATTTCGCTTCCTGAGGGGGCGGTTCAGAATGTCGAATTGTTTAAAAATCCATATTCACTAAAACTGATGTGGTCAGGGCGTTGACAGTGTGCACCCAAAATAACCAAAATTGGCATTTTATAATATTTCGCTTCCTGAGGGGGCGGTCCAGAATGTCGAATTGTTTAAAAATCCATATTCACTAAAACTGATGTGGTCAGGGCGTTAACAGTGTGCACCCAAAATAACCAAAATTGGCATTATATAATATTTCGCTTCCTGAGGGGGCGGTCCAGAATGTCGAATTGTTTAAAAATCCATATTCACTAAAACTGATGTGGTCAGGGCGTTAACAGTGTGCACCCAAAATAACCAAAATTGGCATTATATAATATTTCGCTTCCTGAGGGGGCGGTTCAGAATGTCGAATTGTTTAAAAATCCATATTCACTAGAACTGATGTGGTCAGGGCGTTAACAGTGTGCACCCAAAATAACCAAAATTGGCATGTTATAATATTTCGCTTCCTGAGGGGGCGGTTCAGAATGTCGAATTGTTTAAAAATCCATATTCACTAAAACTGATGTGGTCAGGGCGTTAACAGTGTGCACCCAAAATAACCAAAATTGGCATGTTATAATATTTCGCTTCCTGAGGGGGCGGTTCAGAATGTCGAATTGTTTAAAAATCCATATTCACTAAAACTGATGTGGTCAGGGCGTTAACAGTGTGCACCCAAAATAACCAAAATTGGCATTATATAATATTTCGCTTCCTGAGGGGGCGGTCCAGAATGTCGAATTGTTTAAAAATCCATATTCACTAAAACTGATGTGGTCAGGGCGTTAACAGTGTGCACCCAAAATAACCAAAATTGGCATTATATAATATTTCGCTTCCTGAGGGGGCGGTTCAGAATGTCGAATTGTTTAAAAATCCATATTCACTAGAACTGATGTGGTCAGGGCGTTAACAGTGTGCACCCAAAATAACCAAAATTGGCATGTTATAATATTTCGCTTCCTGAGGGGGCGGTTCAGAATGTCGAATTGTTTAAAAATCCATATTCACTAAAACTGATGTGGTCAGGGCGTTGACAGTGTGCACCCAAAATAACCAAAATTGGCATTTTATAATATTTCGCTTCCTGAGGGGGCGGTTCAGAATGTCGAATTGTTTAAAAATCCATATTCACTAAAACTGATGTGGTCAGGGCGTTAACAGTGTGCACCCAAAATAACCAAAATTGGCATTTTATAATATTTCGCTTCCTGAGGGGGCGGTCCAGAATGTCGAATTGTTTAAAAATCCATATTCACTAAAACTGATGTGGTCAGGGCGTTGACAGTGTGCACCCAAAATAACCAAAATTGGCATTTTATAATATTTCGCTTCCTGAGGGGGCGGTTCAGAATGTCGAATTGTTTAAAAATCCATATTCACTAAAACTGATGTGGTCAGGGCGTTAACAGTGTGCACCCAAAATAACCAAAATTGGCATTTTATAATATTTCGCTTCCTGAGGGGGCGGTCCAGAATGTCGAATTGTTTAAAAATCCATATTCACTAAAACTGATGTGGTCAGGGCGTTGACAGTGTGCACCCAAAATAACCAAAATTGGCATTTTATAATATTTCGCTTCCTGAGGGGGCGGTTCAGAATGTCGAATTGTTTAAAAATCCATATTCACTAAAACTGATGTGGTCAGGGCGTTAACAGTGTGCACCCAAAATAACCAAAATTGGCATTTTATAATATTTCGCTTCCTGAGGGGGCGGTTCAGAATGTCGAATTGTTTAAAAATCCATATTCACTAAAACTGATGTGGTCAGGGCGTTGACAGTGTGCACCCAAAATAACCAAAATTGGCATTTTATAATATTTCGCTTCCTGAGGGGGCGGTTCAGAATGTCGAATTGTTTAAAAATCCATATTCACTAAAACTGATGTGGTCAGGGCGTTAACAGTGTGCACCCAAAATAACCAAAATTGGCATTTTATAATATTTCGCTTCCTGAGGGGGCGGTCCAGAATGTCGAATTGTTAAAAAATCCATATTCACTAGAACTGATGTGGTCAGGGCGTTAACAGTGTGCACCCAAAATAACCAAAATTGGCATTTTATAATATTTCGCTTCCTGAGGGGGCGGTCCAGAATGTCGAATTGTTTAAAAATCCATATTCACTAAAACTGATGTGGTCAGGGCGTTGACAGTGTGCACCCAAAATAACCAAAATTGGCATTATATAATATTTCGCTTCCTGAGGGGGCGGTCCAGAATGTCGAATTGTTTAAAAATCCATATTCACTAAAACTGATGTGGTCAGGGCGTTGACAGTGTGCACCCAAAATAACCAAAATTGGCATTTTATAATATTTCGCTTCCTGAGGGGGCGGTTCAGAATGTCGAATTGTTTAAAAATCCATATTCACTAAAACTGATGTGGTCAGGGCGTTAACAGTGTGCACCCAAAATAACCAAAATTGGCATTTTATAATATTTCGCTTCCTGAGGGGGCGGTTCAGAATGTCGAATTGTTTAAAAATCCATATTCACTAAAACTGATGTGGTCAGGGCGTTAACAGTGTGCACCCAAAATAACCAAAATTGGCATTTTATAATATTTCGCTTCCTGAGGGGGCGGTCCAGAATGTCGAATTGTTAAAAAATCCATATTCACTAGAACTGATGTGGTCAGGGCGTTAACAGTGTGCACCCAAAATAACCAAAATTGGCATTTTATAATATTTCGCTTCCTGAGGGGGCGGTTCAGAATGTCGAATTGTTTAAAAATCCATATTCACTAAAACTGATGTGGTCAGGGCGTTGACAGTGTGCACCCAAAATAACCAAAATTGGCATTATATAATATTTCGCTTCCTGAGGGGGCGGTCCAGAATGTCGAATTGTTTAAAAATCCATATTCACTAAAACTGATGTGGTCAGGGCGTTGACAGTGTGCACCCAAAATAACCAAAATTGGCATTTTATAATATTTCGCTTCCTGAGGGGGCGGTTCAGAATGTCGAATTGTTTAAAAATCCATATTCACTAAAACTGATGTGGTCAGGGCGTTAACAGTGTGCACCCAAAATAACCAAAATTGGCATTTTATAATATTTCGCTTCCTGAGGGGGCGGTCCAGAATGTCGAATTGTTTAAAAATCCATATTCACTAAAACTGATGTGGTCAGGGCGTTGACAGTGTGCACCCAAAATAACCAAAATTGGCATTTTATAATATTTCGCTTCCTGAGGGGGCGGTCCAGAATGTCGAATTGTTTAAAAATCCATATTCACTAAAACTGATGTGGTCAGGGCGTTGACAGTGTGCACCCAAAATAACCAAAATTGGCATTTTATAATATTTCGCTTCCTGAGGGGGCGGTTCAGAATGTCGAATTGTTTAAAAATCCATATTCACTAAAACTGATGTGGTCAGGGCGTTAACAGTGTGCACCCAAAATAACCAAAATTGGCATTTTATAATATTTCGCTTCCTGAGGGGGCGGTCCAGAATGTCGAATTGTTAAAAAATCCATATTCACTAGAACTGATGTGGTCAGGGCGTTAACAGTGTGCACCCAAAATAACCAAAATTGGCATTTTATAATATTTCGCTTCCTGAGGGGGCGGTTCAGAATGTCGAATTGTTTAAAAATCCATATTCACTAAAACTGATGTGGTCAGGGCGTTGACAGTGTGCACCCAAAATAACCAAAATTGGCATTATATAATATTTCGCTTCCTGAGGGGGCGGTCCAGAATGTCGAATTGTTTAAAAATCCATATTCACTAAAACTGATGTGGTCAGGGCGTTGACAGTGTGCACCCAAAATAACCAAAATTGGCATTTTATAATATTTCGCTTCCTGAGGGGGCGGTTCAGAATGTCGAATTGTTTAAAAATCCATATTCACTAAAACTGATGTGGTCAGGGCGTTAACAGTGTGCACCCAAAATAACCAAAATTGGCATTTTATAATATTTCGCTTCCTGAGGGGGCGGTCCAGAATGTCGAATTGTTAAAAAATCCATATTCACTAGAACTGATGTGGTCAGGGCGTTAACAGTGTGCACCCAAAATAACCAAAATTGGCATTTTATAATATTTCGCTTCCTGAGGGGGCGGTTCAGAATGTCGAATTGTTTAAAAATCCATATTCACTAAAACTGATGTGGTCAGGGCGTTAACAGTGTGCACCCAAAATAACCAAAATTGGCATTATATAATATTTCGCTTCCTGAGGGGGCGGTCCAGAATGTCGAATTGTTTAAAAATCCATATTCACTAAAACTGATGTGGTCAGGGCGTTGACAGTGTGCACCCAAAATAACCAAAATTGGCATTTTATAATATTTCGCTTCCTGAGGGGGCGGTCCAGAATGTCGAATTGTTTAAAAATCCATATTCACTAAAACTGATGTGGTCAGGGCGTTGACAGTGTGCACCCAAAATAACCAAAATTGGCATTTTATAATATTTCGCTTCCTGAGGGGGCGGTTCAGAATGTCGAATTGTTTAAAAATCCATATTCACTAAAACTGATGTGGTCAGGGCGTTAACAGTGTGCACCCAAAATAACCAAAATTGGCATTTTATAATATTTCGCTTCCTGAGGGGGCGGTCCAGAATGTCGAATTGTTAAAAAATCCATATTCACTAGAACTGATGTGGTCAGGGCGTTAACAGTGTGCACCCAAAATAACCAAAATTGGCATTTTATAATATTTCGCTTCCTGAGGGGGCGGTTCAGAATGTCGAATTGTTTAAAAATCCATATTCACTAAAACTGATGTGGTCAGGGCGTTGACAGTGTGCACCCAAAATAACCAAAATTGGCATTATATAATATTTCGCTTCCTGAGGGGGCGGTCCAGAATGTCGAATTGTTTAAAAATCCATATTCACTAAAACTGATGTGGTCAGGGCGTTGACAGTGTGCACCCAAAATAACCAAAATTGGCATTTTATAATATTTCGCTTCCTGAGGGGGCGGTTCAGAATGTCGAATTGTTTAAAAATCCATATTCACTAAAACTGATGTGGTCAGGGCGTTAACAGTGTGCACCCAAAATAACCAAAATTGGCATTTTATAATATTTCGCTTCCTGAGGGGGCGGTTCAGAATGTCGAATTGTTTAAAAATCCATATTCACTAAAACTGATGTGGTCAGGGCGTTAACAGTGTGCACCCAAAATAACCAAAATTGGCATTTTATAATATTTCGCTTCCTGAGGGGGCGGTCCAGAATGTCGAATTGTTAAAAAATCCATATTCACTAGAACTGATGTGGTCAGGGCGTTAACAGTGTGCACCCAAAATAACCAAAATTGGCATTTTATAATATTTCGCTTCCTGAGGGGGCGGTTCAGAATGTCGAATTGTTTAAAAATCCATATTCACTAAAACTGATGTGGTCAGGGCGTTAACAGTGTGCACCCAAAATAACCAAAATTGGCATTATATAATATTTCGCTTCCTGAGGGGGCGGTCCAGAATGTCGAATTGTTTAAAAATCCATATTCACTAAAACTGATGTGGTCAGGGCGTTGACAGTGTGCACCCAAAATAACCAAAATTGGCATTTTATAATATTTCGCTTCCTGAGGGGGCGGTCCAGAATGTCGAATTGTTTAAAAATCCATATTCACTAAAACTGATGTGGTCAGGGCGTTGACAGTGTGCACCCAAAATAACCAAAATTGGCATTATATAATATTTCGCTTCCTGAGGGGGCGGTCCAGAATGTCGAATTGTTTAAAAATCCATATTCACTAGAACTGATGTGGTCAGGGCGTTAACAGTGTGCACCCAAAATAACCAAAATTGGTATTTTATTATATTTTGCATCCTGAAAAAAAAATTTTTTTTTTGAACTGAAGAGCTGGTTACTCAGTGAGTAACTTAGAGTAACCACGATGACACCACTGCCCGAGGGGGCGGTCCAGAATGTCGAATTGTTAAAAAATCCATATTCACTAGAACTGATGTGGTCAGGGCGTTAACAGTGTGCACCCAAAATAACCAAAATTGGCATGTTATAATATTTCGCTTCCTGAGGGGGCGGTTCAGAATGTCGAATTGTTTAAAAATCCATATTCACTAAAACTGATGTGGTCAGGGCGTTAACAGTGTGCACCCAAAATAACCAAAATTGGCATTTTATAATATTTCGCTTCCTGAGGGGGCGGTTCAGAATGTCGAATTGTTTAAAAATCCATATTCACTAAAACTGATGTGGTCAGGGCGTTAACAGTGTGCACCCAAAATAACCAAAATTGGCATTTTATAATATTTCGCTTCCTGAGGGGGCGGTCCAGAATGTCGAATTGTTTAAAAATCCATATTCACTAGAACTGATGTGGTCAGGGCGTTAACAGTGTGCACCCAAAATAACCAAAATTGGTATTTTATTATATTTTGCATCCTGAAAAAAAAATTTTTTTTTTGAACTGAAGAGCTGGTTACTCAGTGAGTAACTTAGAGTAACCACGAAACTGAAACAATTTTTGAAGATGTGCACCCAGCTGGTGGTAATAATAACATAACCCAATTCTTTGGGAATTTTGAAGTAAAGCGTTTTTGGCTTTAAAATAAAACTCCTTAGCGTTAATGTGGTCAGGGCGTTAACAGTGTGCACCCAAAATAACCAAAATTGGCATTATATAATATTTCGCTTCCTGAGGGGGCGGTCCAGAATGTCGAATTGTTTAAAAATCCATATTCACTAAAACTGATGTGGTCAGGGCGTTGACAGTGTGCACCCAAAATAACCAAAATTGGCATTATATAATATTTCGCTTCCTGAGGGGGCGGTCCAGAATGTCGAATTGTTTAAAAATCCATATTCACTAAAACTGATGTGGTCAGGGCGTTAACAGTGTGCACCCAAAATAACCAAAATTGGCATTTTATAATATTTCGCTTCCTGAGGGGGCGGTCCAGAATGTCGAATTGTTTAAAAATCCATATTCACTAGAACTGATGTGGTCAGGGCGTTAACAGTGTGCACCCAAAATAACCAAAATTGGTATTTTATTATATTTTGCATCCTGAAAAAAAAAATTTTTTTTTGAACTGAAGAGCTGGTTACTCAGTGAGTAACTTAGAGTAACCACGATGACACCACTGCGTGTGACACGGTACGGTACGCGCTTGCAACCCTCAGACACATAAGCCTGTAAGTACTTTCCAGCTTCCGTCGGTAGCATTCAGTACTTAGCGCGGTACCCCACGCCGGGCCGCCATACCTAAGTATGGACGTAGCAACACTAGCCAGAAGCTTGCGCTTACTGGCGTACACCGCTGAGCTATTGGACATCATCCGGGACAGTGCCGCAATAGCTGTGGAGGCTCTTTTACAGGCATAATCGACGTGGCTACCGAAGGTAAGCTTATCGTCGATCATCACGCCCAAGTGCTTGACAGAGCGCTTCGACAGGATAGTGCACTCTCCTACACTGATCTCCGTCTGCTGCGCCGACTGCATGTTGTTAACAACCGTCACCTCTGTCTTGTGGTGAGCCAGCTCCAGTTTTCTGGACCGCATCCACGCCTCCACAACCTTGATCGAG
This sequence comes from Aedes albopictus, assembly GCF_035046485.1. Classification (NCBI taxonomy): domain Eukaryota; kingdom Metazoa; phylum Arthropoda; class Insecta; order Diptera; family Culicidae; genus Aedes; species Aedes albopictus. The sequence goes on along the minus strand of NC_085137.1, from coordinate 196,045,638 downwards.
TGGTCGGTAGTCAACTTCACCTCCTCGATCGTTTCACCGTAGACTTCGAGCGTAATATCGTCGGCAAATCCGACAATCACCACTCCCACTGGGTACTCTAACCTCAACACCTCGTCGTACATGACATTCCATAACACCGGACCCAGGATGGAACCTTGCGGGACTCCTGAGGTTATGTGAAAGCACTTCCGACCCACCTCCGTGTCGTAAACCAGTACGCGATTCTGGAAGTAGCTTCCGAGAATCTTGTACAAGTACTCCGGTATCCCCAGACGCAAGAGCGCATCTGCAATAGCAGCCCAACTGGCGCTATTGAATGCATTCCTTACATCCAGAGTCACTACCCCGCAGAAGCGAATTCCCCTCCTCTTAGGCTCGAGTGCTTTCTCGGCGGTTTTTGTAACCGACAAGATAGCGTCTACGGTGGACCTCCCCTTCCGGAAGCCATACTGGTTGCTCGAGAGACCATTTACGCCCTCAGTGAACTTCAACATTCTATTGAGGATGATCTTTTCGAGCACCTTCCCCGCCGTGTCAATCAAGCATATTGGTCTATATGCCGACGGGTCTCCGGGTGGTTTCCCCGCCTTTGGCAATAGTACCAGGCTCTGCCTTTTCCAAGCTTCTGGGAAAACTCCCTCGTCCAGGCATTTCTGCATAGCAGACCTGAACATCTCGGGAGCTTCTGCAATAGCTACTTTTAAGGCCAGGTTCGGAACTCCGTCCGGACCTGGGGCCTTACCTACGCTAAGGGACTTAGCTATCCCCGCAAGTTCCACATCGGTGACCCTTTCCTCATCGCCAGCCCCAGTCCCCGGCTGTCCTACGAAAGGAGGCCAAGGACTAGGATCATGACGCGGAAAAAGTCCTCCAATGATCCCCTCCAACATCTCTGGAGATTGCTCTGTAGGAGCCATCACACCTCTCGTCTTGGCCATAACGATCCTGTAGGCATCACCCCACGGGGTCGTATTGGCACTCTGACAGAGACCCTCAAAGCAGGCCTTCTTGCTTGCTCTTATCTCGGTCTTGAGCGCGGCTTTTACAGCGGCGAACACCACCCGCCGTTCGTTTCGCTCTTCCTCTGATCGTGCTCGCTGCATCCGCCGCCTAGCCCGTAGGCAGGCGCGGCGCAGGTCCGCAATCGCGTCGGTCCACCAGTAAGCCGGTGGCCTCCCATTTCTAGGGTGGACTCTCCTAGGCATGGTCGCATCACACGCACGTGAGAGCACCGCTACCAGCTCGTCGCCGTCTAAACCGAGTAAGTTTCGCTCACGGCGGAGCGCTTCCCTAAATACCTCTTCGTCGAAGTATGATGTCTTCCACCTACGAGGGCTTGGCCTTGGCCTAGCCGCCTCTTCTTCTATCCGCTGTCTGCTGTTGTTGTAGTCGATACTGTAGCGAACCGCCAGGTGGTCGCTGTGAGTGTAGTCATCATCTACTCTCCAGTTCGAACTACTTGTTAGGCCAGGACTACAAAAGGTCACGTCAATAATTGACTCCGCTCCGTTTCGACTATAGGTACTCTTGGTACCGACGTTAGCCAAGTCGACGTCTAAGATGGCCAGTGTTTCTAGCAGGATCTGACCCCGCTGGTTCGTGAAACGGCTTCCCCATTCCACAGCCCAGGCATTAAAGTCACCCGCTATTACCACCGGCCTTCGCCCTGTTAGCACGGTCGTTAAGCGGTCCAGCATTTGCGTGAACCGCTCGATCGGCCACCGCGGAGGCGCATAACAGCTACAGAAGAAGACCCCGTTTACTTTGGCGACCACGAAGCCCTCATAGGTAGTAGACACCAACTCCTGCACGGGGTATTTACCCGTCGTCCATATCGCCGCCATTTTCCTGGTCCTATCCGAGGCCCAGTTGCCGTTGCCGGCGGGTACTCGGTATGGGTCCGAAATGATGGCGATATCCGTCTCCCACTCAGAAACCGCCTGACAAAGCAGTTGCTGAGCCGCATCACAGTGGTTCAGGTTCAGCTGCGTTACCTGCACTGTGATTTGTTGCTCACTGCGGCTTTCTTAAAGGCCGGGCACCCTGGACCACCCATCGCATGTCTGTTTTTCGAGGTTTTCCCGGTACAGATCATGCAGATGGGCGGACTCGTGCAGCTTTGGGCCTTATGACCTTCAGCGCCGCATCGCCTACACAGTTTGCGCCTGTCGGGGCCTTTGCAGTCCCACGACTTGTGTCCTGGTTCCAGACACCTGAAGCAAACCTCAGGTGGCTCGTGGAATGTCAGGTGACAAACACACCAGCCCACCTTAATACTCCCTACTTTAACGGACTTTTTAACATCCGCCACAGGTAGCTGAACCAGAGCTATCTGTGTCCCTGCTGGCCCCTTCCGCAGCCTGACGGCTGTGGCGGCCACCTGAACATCGCACTGTTGCCGCAGTGCCGTGACGAGCTCTTCCGCTTCGGTGATCTCGTCTAGGTCTTTGACCTTCAGAGTCGCCTCATGCGTAAGAGCCCTCACCTCCACTCCATCTCCAAGGACCTCTTCTGCCAGCCTCTTGTAGGCGGCGCCCTTGTGATCCTTCTGGCGCTTAAGCTCCAGGATCATTTCGCCCGTACGAGTACGTCTGATACTGCGTACGTCGGCTCCAAGACCCTCGAGCTTGGCGTCGCACCTCATCGCCTTCAAGACGTCCGAGTATTTCGACTGTTCGGTCTTGATGACGATTGCGTCACCTTTTTCGCGCCTGGCACCTGCCTTCCTACGCCTTGGCTTGGCGACCTGCGCTTCTACCTGCGGATTCCCCTTCTTCTTCCTCTTCCGCTCCACCTTTGTCCAAGGAGGGTCTTCTCCTTGGACCGCCCTGCTCTGTGGCTGCTGAGGGCCCACCATTGGTCGCAACCCCTTGTTCCCATCAATCCGAGACGGGCCGGCCTTTTCAGGCCCACCCTTCCCAGCTTTCCGGGAACCCTGGCTGGGGTCCGACTTTCCGGCATAACCACCGGCTTTCGGGGTTATTATGCGCCTGGCCTTGCGGGCACCGCCAGACAGCTCCTCACCTGACGGCTGCCTCGCCCGCTTCTGCGAATGCTTGTCACGTTTGTCACGAGCATTCGCTTCCACACTCTTCGGACTACCCGCGAAGGAGAAGGCCTCCGTTTGCGTAAGCTTAGAGGCTTTCTCCTTTGCGGGTTCCGCCGCTGCCGCAGCCAGCAACGCGACCGCGTGCTCCTGCTTGGCCTCATCGACTGACGCTCTAAGCCGAAGCAAGGCCGTTTTCAGGTCCTTGCTTATATTCGACTTAGTTGTCGCGAAGTCGATTATTTTGCCAAGCTGCTGCTCAGCTACCTCCAATGCGGGCCGTCCTTTTCCTGCTACTTGGCTGATGGCCCTCAGCAACCATGCTCCGTCCATAACCTCCGCCGGCTGGCTTGCCGTGGAGTGGACAGGAGCTCCCACGCTTGAGCTGCGTAAGCAGCTTCCAGCACCTGACTCCTCGCTTCTCCTTGTAGGAGACCTCATCAACCCGCTTCTTGCGAAGGGGTTGATCGCACCGCTACTACCTGATACACTTGATTTAGAATTTTGTTTACTCATATTTGATTCCCACGAGTCGCACGAGAAAGTATGTCCACCACGCCAGAGCTCTGCATTAACGCGGTAAGGGACAGCTTACTGTGGGGGGTGCCCAGGTGCCCCACAGGCTCCGTTAAAGATCGAGCATCTTTTTCACCCCCTCGATCACTCATTCCTCGGCACGGGTCGCTTGACACCTTGAATTGGGGTTAGTAGTCCTATTCTTAGCCGGCAACTACGCGGCTGACTCGCAAGCGGGGGGGTGCGTCAGGCCCCAGGACATCCGTCCCTGCTGCCCCATGAGGTGATGTCTGTGTGTGTGTGTGTGTGTGTGTGTGTGTGTATGTGTGTGTGTGTGTATGTGTGTACGCGTGTGTGTGTGTATGTGTGAGTGTGTACAAAAAACTCACATCACTTTTTGGCAGTAAACCTCAACCGATTTCAATGACCGATGATTCATTCGACGCGGAATCTGGTCCCATTGTTTCCTATTGAAAATGGTTCGGATCGGTCCAGCCGTTCCGGAGATATGGCCATTTAGGTGTTCCGGACCGGTACCCCAGGAAGGGACCAGATATGAAAATGCATAAAACCTATGCATGCGACACATCAAACCATGGCATTTTCGATAACCTGATGAGCAGTAAGCAGAAAAATTGTCTAAGATCATGTCTGAACCGGTAGTGTTCCGGAACCGGTTCCGGGTGTCCCGCCGGAAGTGGCCAAATATCAAAGTGAACCCAACCCATGCATGAGACACATCAAACCACGGCATTTTCGATAACCTGATGAGCGGTAAGCAGGAAAATAGTCTCAGACCATATCTGAACCCGTAGTGTTCCCGAACCGGTTCTGGGTGTCCCGCTGGAAGTGGCCAAATATACAATTGAACCAAACCCATGCATGCGACACATCAAACCACGGCATTTTCGATGACCCGATGGACAATGAGCAGGAAAATCATCTCAGACCATATCTTAACCGGTAGTGTTCCGGAACCGGTTCTAGGCGTTCCACTGGATGTGGCCAAAAATACAATTGAACTAAACCCATGCATGCGACACATCAAACCACGGCATTTTCGATGACCTGATGGACAGTGAGCAGGAAAACCATCTCAGACCATATCTGAACCGGTAGTGTTCCGGAACCGGTTCTAGGCGTCCCGCTGGAAGTGGCCAAATAAACAATTGAACCAAACCCATGGATGCGACACATCAAACCACGGCATTTTCGATGACCCGATGGACAATGAGCAGGAAAACCATCTCAGACCATATCTAAACCGGTAGTGTTCCGGAACCGGTTCTAGGCGTCCCGCTGTAAGTGGCAAAACATACAATTGAACCAAACCCATGTATGCGGCACATCAAACCATTGCATTTTTTGATAACCTGATGAGCGGTAAGCAGGAAAATAGTCTAAGACTATATCTGAACCAGTAGTGTTCCGGAACCGGTTCTAGGCGTCCCGCTGGAAGTGGCCAAATATACAATTGAACCAAACCCATACATGCGACACATCAAACCACGGCATTTTCGATGACCTGATGGACAATGAGCAGGAAAATCATCTCAAACTATATCTGAACCAGTAGTGTTCCGGAACCGGTTCCGCGGTTCTCGCCGAAGTGGTCAAATCTGAAAGAGAAACAAACCCGTGCATGCGTCACATCAAATAGCGGCTTTTTAGATTACCTAATGAACGGCCAGCATGTGTTTCGGAATCGGTTTTGAGTGGCCGGAAGAGGCCAAATGTAAAAGTAAACCAAATCCAGGCATGTGACACATCAAATCGTGGCTTTTGCGATAACCTGATGGACAGTTAGCAAGAAAATAGCCTTACATCACACTAGAGACAACTGGTAGTGTTCCGGATTTGGTTCCGAGAGTCCCGTCGAAATTGTCAAACCCTGCATGTGACACCTTTAATTTGCAACGTTTTTGGTTAACCGATCGATGATGAACAGTTAACAAGAAAATAGTGTCAGACCATATTTGGTTCAGCCGGTAGTTACCCGGAATCAGATCCGGGTAGTAAAATGTAAAATTTAACCAAACCCATGGATGCGGTACATCAAATCACGACCAGTCTTGTAAACATTCGACACTTTTTACTACCTTCATTTCGCTGCCGCAGTCGGGTGTCAGCTTGCTTTGTTACATTCGTGCGCTACCGTTACCTCTTACGAGCAGTAGAACGAAGATCAATAAACATAAGAAAGGGTCAAATTAATGTCACCTGACACGATGACATTTGTCTAATTCTAGCTTTACGCATAGATTTTCGGCCAATTCCGATTATGAATGTAAATATTAGTTTATTATTGCATGTTGCATTGAATACGACACACAGATGGACAATATAGCTCTTATTATGGAAGAAGACAGGAATAACAAAAGTCGAACCGTCTCCCGCAGCCGCTATCGTCGCTATCGCAGATTTTTTGATAATCTAATGAACGGTTAGCAAGAAAATAGCCTTAGATCACATTACAGACTAGTTGTTGTGTAGCAGAACCAACGTTTGTGTGAAAAATTAAATCGTGGCATTGTTTAATGGCCTGATAAACGTTATGTATGAACAACAGTGACGAATAGGTCTAAGGTGTAAATTTATAGCAGGATGGGTCAACGTTGAATGGAAAAATAAGAATTTGATCGCGTCAACAGAAGATGGCGGCTTTTTTAAGGAATTTTGAACTTTTAAACTATGTAAAATAAGTGTTTTTGGTATGGGAAATATGTATGTTCGGAGTCTACCAGAGTATCCAAGAAAGCGGTCCACAAATCCAAGATAATGGCCAAGTATTCAAGTTAGCGCCTATTTAATAGGATTTTAAATTCTTGCATTATGGGCATATTTTGTATGGAAATATGTACAGAATTCAAAATTTGTAATCAGAAAACCCAAGCTGTGCGCTGTTTCGCAAGGTCTGCAATATGACTATAGTTCGAATGGGGAAGGATGCCGGTCTTCGTCCAAAGCTGGTAACCAGAAAATCATAAACATGCCAAAATTCAATACGGTGACTATTCTATGTAATTTTAGGTGCAGAGTCCAAGAATGAATACCAGAACATCCAAGATGATGTCTCAATGTTCAAGATGGCGCATAGTTTAGTTGGGGTAGATAGCCGGAGTCAAAAAATGATGACCGGAAAATCTTAAATGACGTTTCGAAATTTTGCGGCTTCATAACACTTGTTTGGTTTGAATTTTGGATCGTTGTCTTATATTTTCTGAATATTGGATGTTATGCTAATATAAAATGTATCCATATTGAGTAGATTTAGCAAGCAGTTTCCATTTTATATTAATGTCAATGTCATCAACACATCGCTTGAGTTTTGTTGAAAGGATATTTTAAAGCACGAGAAAGGCACCATCACCGCTAGGTGGATTAATTAGGGTTTTTTTACTTTATTATTCTAACAAAACAAAGCAAAAAGAATAAACAAAATAAACGACACACACCCATGTGTATGCATAGTAAGGTAACTGATTTCCTAGAAAATTTGAGTTTACTAGCTTTTTGATAGTAACTTCATTCATAGGACAATCATGAGGCACACACAATTATGGGTCAATCCCATTTGAATAGCATTGGGAACAGATTGACTAATAATTGTTATAAAGTGACCCATAGTTGCGCAATGGCTGTACTACCAGAGCCTTGACCAGAGCTGTAGCGTGGTATCTTGGCGCCTTTGGAGCCGACATGCCTCTCTGGGCTGGGTGCCCTTGACTGGGACCTACCTAGCCAACCGCACACTATGACTCCGACTACGACCCGTGGAATTTGTTTCAATGGATAAAAAAAGTTTATTTATGACACTAAAACTTTGATCACTACAAAAGTGGTGCTTACTACAAAGGGCAAGTGGGGGCTAAAATGATTGCTATAAGAATTATCCTGGTTATTATGATAAATTCAAGCTATCTTGTAATTTCATTAACTCTCTTAATGATAACAGTTTTCTTCAGAGATTTATTAGGGGGCAAGTTTACAAAATCTAAATTTCGTTCCGAAACCTATCTGAAGATTTCTCAAAATTTTTTCTCAATTTTTACATAATTCTTCCCACAACTTTTTCAGGAGTTCTTTCTTGAATTTATCAAAGGAACTTTCCTGAAGGGTTGTAGATGTTTTATTTTCAGAATTTCTTCAGGAATTTCTCCTATGGAGCGATTCCAAGCAACAGCATCAAAATTAAGGAAATTTTTTAATTCATGATTTTCTATTGAACTGAAACTTTGCACAGTTTTTCAGTTCCATCTAAATCGCCATTTTTCGATATCAATTTTTTATTTTGAATCACGACTATCTTTTCAAAAGGGTGTATGTGAAAATGGTTCAAAAATATTCAAAAATATGCACAGCCCAAATGGTTCGTTCGATTGTTATGAATTTTGCAGCAAAGTTAGATAACTAAATGGTGATTCCTAAGAAAATATACACTGTGAAAAAAAATCTTTTTTAACATGAAAAAATATATTTTTTGCCACAAAAACTCAAATAACTCAAAACCCTATCTTTTTACCAACGTAATTTTTTTACGGGAGACGGTCCATTGTATCAGCAATCTACCATAAAAATTTGGTGATGGTAAACTAATAAACAAAAAAGTTATAACATTTCAAACATTTCACAATTTTAACATTTGATAATTTTTTTTTCTGTGTAAATTATTTCGGTCAGAAATCGCAGTTTGATGCTAATTTTATTGTTCAGCAAAGTTAGATAACTAAATGGTGATTCCTAAGAAAATATACACTGTGAAAAAATAATCTTTTTTAACATTAAAAAATATCATTTTTGTCACAAAAACTCAAATATCTCAAAACCCTATATTTTACCAACGTAATTTTTTAGGGAAAACGGTCCATTGTATTAGCAATCTACCATAAAAATTTGGTAATGATAAACTAATAAATAAAAAAGTAATGACAATTCAAACAATTCACAATTGTCACATTTAGTAATATTTTTTTTCAGTGTAAATTATGTCGGCCGGAAATCGCAGTTTGATGCTGATTTTATTGTTAATGGCCTTGCGTGAGTAATTCAAGCTGTTTTTATTATGTATTATGTATATTATATGTACAATAATGTTCCGATTTTATCACGCCCTCCGCGCATTAGTCGTTTATTCATTAATTTGCTGTTACATTTGAGTACAAGTGTTTTCCCTCTTCTTCAAGATGAATGTTGAAAGCGTGTTTTTCAACGTTAAAAATATTGAAATGGGTATAGATGTTGAAGAATATTTCAAAGCATTTTTGAAAAGGGGCGTGATTAAATTGTTTAAACAGATGTCGCTGGCATGACTCTCTGCACTTAGCACTTCTGGCAATTTCTCAGTTGTTGTCGTTTTCGAACTTCCTGCGCCCTGCTTTACCGATGATATACAGATGGCTCGTTTGTCAAAGTCTAGACGGCAGGACGTGCAAATGCGTAAATTTGTATTCAATGTGGACATTTGGGCATAACCAGTCACTTTTAGTTTATCTATGGTGCTTTCGGTGAGATTTCGTAACTCTTTTGAACATTTTTTTTTCATCAAACGGTCTACAAGAGAGCGTTGAGTTGAAGACCTTTGAGAAAGCGACTGTTCATGTTGTTCGTTAGATTATAATAAACAAAATCACTTATTAGTTTTAACTGACTATTTTGGTGTTGTTTGCTTGGCTGAAGAAAGAATTTACTATAAAATGTTTAATATACATAGCGGTAGTATTTTTTTGCTTTTTCGTGAGCATTGTCATGGTATGTATACAGACAAACAAACGTAACACTGACGAAATTTTCATTGACCACGCCTTTAACGATCCTTTTGAATCTTGGTTGTGGCTTTCATAACCAGAAGAGCGCCCATCGTTTTTCTTTGCGTTTGACGTTTCACACTAGCGCCTTCCGATGACGACAACGCAACGCAGTGTTTCGTGAAACATTTCTACCAGGTGGTGGTAGTGTGAACTGGGCGATGGATTTTCACGAAAATTGTTCTAGGCGTTGCGTCTGTTTATCTGTGGTATGTACCTCTCATGCATTTGTTGTTGTTGAAGTTACTCGCATTCTTCCGAACATAAAGTCTGTTCTATAGGAGGTAATTTTTTTTTGCTAATAAACTAGACGTATGCACGTATATAAAACTTTTATTATTCAGCTCATGTCTTAAAAATAAGTTTAATTCCATTTTTCTTATAACAGCTTTTCTTACAACAGCTTTTCAACACTATCAAGGGATTTTTTCACCAGTCACGAACAATAAAAAGTATGACACTCTCAATATTTTTGATCACAACACTGGATCGCGTCTAAATTTCAAATAGATACTATAGTAATTATGAATAATCAAACAAAAATATCATGAAAACAACTTGTTTAATTCAGGCGGTAGCCTATACAATAAAATCAGCATCAAAATATAATTCTCGAAATAATTTACACAAAAAAAAAATTGTTTTGTTACTAAATGTAAAAATTATGAAATGTTTGAAATGTCATAACTTTTTTGTTTATCAGTTTACCATCACCAAAATTTTATGGTAGATAGCTGATATAATGGGCCATTTCCCCTAAAAAATTGACGTTGGTAAAAAGATAGGGTTTCGAGATATTTGAGTTTTTGTGATAAAGATCATATTTTTTTAAAGTAAAAAAAGAAATTTTTTACAGTGTATATTTTCTAAGGAGTCATCATTTATTTATCTAACTTTGCTGAAAAATTCATATCAATCGAACAATCCGTTTTTGCTGTACAGCTTTTAGAATATTTTTGAACTATTTTCCCTTACACCCTTTTGAAAAGTTAGTCGTGAGTGAATATGAACTTATAATATCGAAAAATGGCGATTAAGATGAAATTGAAAAACTGTGCAAAGTTTCAGATATTTTTGAAATGGTCGCTCAGGATCGACTGACATGACTCCGTGGAATTCCTCTATGACTACATGTTTTCCCCAATTCGCTGCCAGAGTTCCTTCCGAGTTTTTTTTAGGTGTACATTTTAGGATATCTAAGAGTTGTTATGGGATTTCTAACAGAGTTTCTCACATGATATCTGCAGGGATTTTGCAGAGGGTCTCTGTAGGAGTACCTCCCGGTATTTCTTACAGAGTTTTTTTCCAGTATGTGCCCAGAGTTCCTCACGGCATTCCTTCCAATATTTTTCCAAAGTTTCTTCAGGAATTGCTCCTAGTGGTTTTCCGGGATATCTAGCAGTTTCTGGGCGATCTTTCAACGGTTTCTTCTATCGAGTTTCATTGGAATACTTTTGGAATTCATCGCAGAATTTATCTTAAAGGTTCTCCCGAGAAGTGTATGAGAGGGTTTCAGATTCCTTCCGTAATTTCCTTAATAATTTCTCTTGAGTTTTTTTTTCCCTAAGATGTTTGAGAGCATCTTTACAAGAAACCCTTGACATCGAAGAAAACATGGAAAACTTCTGAGAGATTTACGGGTAGAACTCCATGAGAAATGCCAGCAATAGCTGTTGCAGAAATCTCAAAAGGAACTCCGGGCAAACATTTGAGAAAAAAGTCCAGAATAAATCCTGAAAAACTCTGAAAGACATTCCGAAATACCCGACGAAATTTTCTAAGAAAAGTCCCGAGAGAACCTCCGAGAAAACCTCGGGTAAAACTTCAAGAAGAGATATCCAGCGGAAACTTTTGAGAAATAATCCTAAGAAAACTTTCCTAGAAATTCCGGGGAAGCTCACAGATATTTCGTAAAGAAGCAACAGAAGCAACTCTGGAAGAAATTCCGTGTGTTTTAAATACTCAACCCTAGGCGTGCATTGGGGTCATTATGGCCAGGATTGCTAGATGATTTTTTGAAAAATCTGTATCCTGTAGTATTACACCAAATTCAAGATAAAACTGAATCAACATTATTTCTCCATGATACACGGTTCGTGGCTGCGGTTCCGGGTCATTTGGCCGAACGCCATTTGGCCGAATGCCGTTTGGGCGAACGCCATTTAGTCGAAAGGGTCATTTGGCCGAAAATAAATGATGAACTTAAGTGACCATGTCACTATTCCTCGCATCAGTATAACTCGAAAGAACAGCCTGAGATTCAAAGAAGGAAAACCCCTTGATAACATATTGACAGATTCAACGCCAACTCATCCCTGAATGTCAAAACTAGAAAGAATAGCCAATGATTAAAAGAAGGAAATATTTCTGATGATCATATTGGTAGTTGGAATGTCAAAAACTTCCTCTGAATTCTTTTGAACAAAATTCGGCCAAACGGCTTTCGGCCGAACGATCATTCGGCCAAACGGCATTCGTCCAAATGGCCGGACACCCGTGGCTGCAGTTCTCCATCCTCGATCACGTCCGATTCTCGCCAAGTCACGCTTCACCTGATCTGCCCATCATGCTCTCTGCGCTTCACGCCTTCTTGTGCCAACCGGATCTGTCGCGAACACCAACTTTGCAGGGTTGTTGTCCAGCATTCTTGCAACCTGCCCTGCCCATTATATCCTTCCGGCTTTGGCCACCTTCTGGATGCTGGGTTCGCCGTAAAATGCAGCGAGCTAGTGGTTCATCTTTCTCCGCCACACACCGCTCTTCTGCACACCGCCGAAGATCGTCATTAGCACGCGTCGTTCGAGAACTCCATATCCCATACAAAAACAATATATCCCCTCTTGGTAGAAAAATCTGTATTTTATATAAAACGAAACCTGTACGGATGTTCAAAAATCTGTATAATACAGATAAATCTTTATATATAGCATCCCTAATTTTGACCCAGACAGGCACACGCAGAACTCGATGTACACAGCGCAACGAGTAACTTTCACACAGCGACCGAAAAGACAAAAGAATTTTCACGCAGATTTGTGTAACACCGGATCAACACAAAAAATGTGCTGATCCGGTGTTACACAAATCTGCGTGAAAATTCTTTTGTTTTTTTGCTCGCTGCGTGAAAGTTACTCGTGCGCTGTGTTGTTTCATTTAAGGGTGCATACTGAGCGTGCACTGCATAAGCACGGTGAGCGTCAACCAAGGCGTCAACTAATGCACGAAGTATTATTATTGTTAGCTTTATTAAGGAGATTTTGGCTATCGATGTTCGGTTTAAAAGTATTCCTATCAGCTCTATGATAACTGAAAGAAGAGCTGATGAAATAGAAAATCTGTTCATGGGAAAGACATAGGATATCAGACCTCTAACATCCTTGTTGTTACGCTTTTGATATGAAACTCCATTTTTTGCATGGATCATGACGCTATTGAAGACATGCAAGCCGCAATAAAAATACATTTAACAAAGAGTGCCTCAACTAAAACACGAAAAGCTTCGAGATTTATGATTTTAAATGATGAGCAAGAATGAACATTTTTACGTCAAATAACATGAAGGCATATTAAATAAATCATGAACCAGTCTAAACACGTGCATCTTGCATCATCATCGTGGGCATCCCAATGCACAAGAACCACAAAACGAGAGCAGTTTTGTATCTTGCGGTTCAGACTAAAAACTGATCGTCACTCTTTTTGGGAGATGCACATCAGTTCGGCAAAGAAACGATGGTGGTAGGTCGGCGGAAGGCGGTGGCAGTGGATCGATCGTTCGTTACGTTTTTGGAAAGGATCGCCTCTGACCTCGGAACAGTAGGCAACAGTGGGCATACATGGAGGTATGCCCGGGCACATTCGATACAGCGCAACGCATGCCTCAACCTTTCGCTTCGAGATCGCATTGGTCTCCCGTTCAGAGTTGGATATACATACACAGGTTCGTTCGTATCGGTAGGGAATGTGTAGCAGGAGCAGAACCAACGGAGGTAGCCCTTTACTGAAGACCGGGAAGGCTTCAAATTTTGAGAACTAACCGCCTCTGTGCCCTCGGGGCAAAAAAGGGTCTTCGCAAAGGATGATTTGTTAGGCATTTTTTTTTGCAGAAAAAAACGACTCAATGTTTAAAGATTCCGTAAAATGTATCTTGAGAGAGATGATTAGTTTTGCGTGACGTTATTAATGAAAGTTAGCCTGATAAGCATGAAAATACATTAGGGAAAATGACATCTCCCATCCAACCGCACATTCTCAACCAAAAATACCAGTAATTACGACCTCCTGAATGTCACACAGTGTGCGATCACACGTGTACACAAACTGGTTCAAAGTGAATGTTCACAGCTTCCGTCGTCATTCGATCCTGCTGCTCCACTTTCAACCATCACTTGCCAAACCGAGCATTAACAACAACATTCACTTTCATTTTCCTTGCATCCGTAGTGGGGTTTTTTTTTTTGTTGGTAACAACCCAAAAACCCCATAAGAACGTACCGCGCGTCCTCTCGTTCATCCTTAATTACAATCATAACGAACACGACGATGATTCCTTCTCGCTCATCTCCGGTCTCCGGGTTGCGGTGTTGTGCATTCTCCGGCATTCCTTCGAGTTGCCGGCAACTTTTTCTCCTCGTTCAAAGCCCGAGGACATTTTTGTCTTGGATGCTTCTTGTTCGCTAGAAGTGCATAGAATCTAAGGAATAGCCCATCAATCGACTGGTCCCATTGTTTCGCAACCTCCGCCCCTTGCGTTGGTCCATCCAGGGAGATGTATATGCTTCTGTTTCTCGCTAAATTATTATATGAAGTGCAATCTGCACCTTCTGAAGTCTTCGGGTTCAGGTTCTGGATGTCGCTTTTTGGCATCCCAGGGCGGAACCCAACAAGTGGTGAACCCCATATAGGTAGGTAGCTGATTGTTGTTGGCTTGGTGTATGGTTCGCGACCGAGCGGAGGTGAAATAATTGATCCCCGCGGCTACTGCTTGAAAAACGAAATCTAAGGTTGAAGCAGCTCTGGAAAATGTTTGCCCTTTGTGCTGTTTCTTCACCCAGAAGGATATTTTTTCTCTTTGATGGGGGCTGCATTCCATTTGGCCTTGTTTTGTTCTGCAGGTCGCAACTTGACGTTGGAAACATTTGAACATTTGGTGTTTGTAAACTGAATAAAAATACACTAGAACGCCAATGGCGCTGTACTCAGTTTTCCTATTTGATTATTTTAATAACTTTAGTTGTAATAAATGATTATGTTTGAGTGCCCATCTTGTAGAGGACCTTTTGTTTTGGTAAACAAAATTTATTTGACACTTATAGTACCGCTACTGACGCTGTAAGGGCGAAGTAAACTAGATGTTAGTCACACGAACAGTCGCGACATTGGATTTCTGTGGCTGGTAATTCTAATGTAAACTGCAATCGCTTGGCTTGGTTCAAAAATGTCTCGAACGTTACGACGTCAGATAAGGAATGTCTGGACAACCAGGAATCGCATGAGAATGCACGCATTACATCGTATAAAGTACTATGTTAAGTCAGTATCGCGTATATGTAAGGCGGTTGAGCAAGTTTCATCGCATGTAATGCTTATCTTTGTGAGAGCGAACTCATAAAGTATCAATGAAAATCACATAGCTTGGTACTTATTTTAATACGACAGTTTAAATCGCATTGGTGTAGTAAGTCAAACAAGTACTTTACTTGATACTTGATGGGCTACAACTCGTAGCGGTGAGTCTACGTTGAATGAAATATCTGCCTCCACTGGCCTTGGTCCTGGGCCATTCGCTTCTAGTCGCCCTGAACGTTTAGAGTCCTTAGGTTATCCTCAACTGCAAAAAGCCAATGTGTGCGCGGCCTTCCACGAAGCCGACGACCCCTTCCTGGTTCTCTGTTGAATATAATTTTTGCTTGTCGTTCCTCCGGCATACGAGCTACGTGTCCAGCCCACCGCAGCCTGCCGTGTTGTATTTGCTTCACTATATCCATCTCTTTATATACCTGGTACAATTCGTAGTACAAGCGACGCCGCCAGATGCCGTCCTCCAGTTTACCACGTTTCATGATCGTATAAAGCGACCGAAAGAATCAGAGTCTTGTACAACGCGAGTTTTGTCTTCGTTTGCAGCCTGCGGGACTTCAGTTGGTTTCGCAGACCGAAAAAGGCCCGATTCGCAGCCACAATCCGTATTTTCGCCTCGCAGGTAACATCATTATCGCACGTCACTAGAGTATCAAGATAATCTAATTCATCCACAACTTCAAACTTTTTATCACCTAGCACCACTTCGTCACCACTACCACGGCCGGACCGACGTGGACTTCCAGCAATCATGTACTTAGTCTTTGTGTTGTTAATCGTAAGTCCAATCCTCGTAGTCTCCCTCTTAAAAGGTACGAACGCCTCTTCCACGGCTCGACGGTCGATTCCGATGGTGTTGTCCGCGAAGCCCAGGAGCATATGCGACTTCGTGACAATGGTTCCGCTCCTGTGCACACCAGCTCTCCTTATCGCTCCTTCCAGTGCTATGTTTGAACAGTAAGTTCGAAGGAGCATCGCCCTGCTTCAGTCCGTTGAAGGTTACGAACGATGAAGAAATTTCATCCGCAACCCGTACACTTGATTTCGATCCGTCAAGCGTCGCACGAATCAGTCTAATCAGGTTCGCCGGAAATCCATGTTCGATCATAATCTGCCATAACTCGTTTCTCTTCACTGAATCGCGCGTCGCCTTGAAATCAACAAACAGATGATGGGTCTGCAAGTTGTACTCCCGAAATATCGAGAATGTGCCGCAGGGTGAAAATCAGAATTTCGAACAAAATTTTGTACGCTGAATTGAGGAGTGTTATTCCTCTGTAATTCGCGCACTCCATTCGATGCCCTTTCTTTAAAAGAGGGCAAATTAGACCATCCAACCAACTAGCAGGCAGTTCTTCCTCCTCCCATAGCTTTAATATAATACGGTGTAAGAGTTGATACAGCTGCTCACTACCGTGCTCCAGAAGCTCGGCCGGGAGTTCGTCCTTCCCAGCAGCCTTGTTGTTCTTCTGTCTCCTAATGGCTGTCATGACCTCGTCTAGCGTTTTAGGTTTCACAGCTTGTCCGTCTTCGTCGATTCGAATTCTGTCCGTCGCTCTTCCTCTCCCACCGTTCAACAATACCTCAAAGTGCTCTCTCCACCTGGTAGCCACCATTTTCTTGTCTGTCAGCAAGTTTCCATTACGGTCGTTGCACATGACGGGAGAAGGCTCTGTTTTTCTCCGCACGCCATTGACAGTCTCGTAAAATCTCCGCATATCATTCTGTTCCATACACATTCCAATCACATTTTTCTCGTGCTCTTTTTTCTTTTTGCGGTGGATTCGTTTTTCGGCTACTATTGCTTCCCTATATTGCTTCCTGCTCTTCCGGGTCCCCGACACCAGCATCCGGCTTCTGGCAACATTCTTCTCGACCGTTACCCTCTGGCACTCCTCGTCGAACCACCCGTTCCCAGGTCGTCTTTGAGCAGTGCCTATCACCTCCCGCGCTGCTGCACTCATCGCTCCGTGAATATACTCCCACAGAGTGTTGAGATTATGGCTCTCGTTGATCTCACTTATCCGCTCGTCCAGCTTCTGGTGATAGTCAGCTACCGTAGCGTCTGCTGAAAACCGCTGGATATTGAAACGCATCGATCGCCGGTTTCTAGAGTCCGACACGGTTGATAACCGAGCTCGAATCTTACTAACTACGAGATAGTGATCTGAGTTGATATTGGGACCTCTATGTAAAAGTTCTAACGTCAATTACGTCCGAGAAATGTCGGCTATCTACCAGCACATGGTCGATTTGGTTGCAAACATCACATTGCAAGCACACCTGGAGACACCCAAACCAGGTGTGCTTGCGGATATCCTTGCGTGCAAAGTAGGTGCTATCCCATCCCCCTGGCGGCAGCAAAGTTGACTAATCTCAGGCCGTTGTCATTAGTAACGGAGTGAAGGCTCTCCGTACCGATGATTGGACGGAAAAAGTCCTCTCTTCCGACCTGCGCGTCACCGATGACAATCTTAACGTCATGTTTTGGTCATTCTCCGTAGGTCTTGTCAAGACATTCATAAAACGCATCCTTCATGTCATCGGTTCTCTCGTTGATCGGCGCATATACATTGATCAGGCTGTAGTCAAAGAATTTTCCCCCGGATTCTTTATACGCAGATCCGCTAGTTGATCGGCTTCCACCTCATAACTCGCTTCATCTTTTTCCCAATCACTATGAATCCGACCCCATGTTCTGCCTTATCGCTGCTGCTGTGATAGATGTTATATTTGAACGATGTGTTGGCGACGGGATCCACCGCCCTGAATTCACGATCACCAGTTTTGGGCCACCGCACTTCCTGTATAAGGTCCTGACGTTCCAGGTACCGAGTTTCCAATCATAGTCCTTATTTTGTTGCCGGATCGGTTTCCGAGAGTATCGTTCGCATACTCTATTTCTTACTTCATTTTTAGTTTTTATTTCATCTTGACTTCATAGTGTTGAAAAGCTTCGTCAAACAAGTCAAACAAGTGCAAACCAAAATTGCATGTCTGGGTGTCCAAACTCCAAAATCAGGGCAAACACCTACTTATTGGGGTAGGTATTCAGTTAGCTTAGAGGTTAAGGTTATGGACCGCCAATCCGGAGACGGCGGGTTCGATTCCCGTTCCAGTCGGGAAAATTTTCTCGACTCCCTGGGCATAGTGTATCATTGTCCTTGCCTCACAAGATACAAATTCATGCAATGGCAGGCAAAGAAAGCCCTTCAATCAATAACTGTGGAATGCTCAAAGATCACTAAGTTGATGCGTGGCAGGCCAAGTCCCTAATATGTCATTAGGCCGAATAGGTCAATAGGCCGAATAGACCTTTTCGGCCTAAAGACCTTTTCGGCCTAAAGACCTTTTCGGCCTAAAGACCTTTTCGGCCTAAAGATCTTTTCGGCCTAAAGACCTTTTCGGGATAAAGACCTTTTCGGCCTAAAGACCTTTTCGTCCTAAAAACCTCTTCGACCTAAAAACCTTTTCGGCCTAAAGACCTTTTCGGCTTAAAGACCTTTTTGGCCTAAAGACCTTTTCGACCTAAAGACCTTTTCGGCCCAAAGACCTTTTCGGCCCAAATACCTTTTCGGCCCAAAGACCTTTTCGGCCCAAAGACCTTTTCGGCCTAAAGACCTTTTCGGTTTGAAGACCCTTGCGATCTAACGAATTTTGCAGCGAAATGGCTTATTCAGCCTAATGACCTATTCAGCCTATTAACCTGTTCGGCCTTATGACGTGTTCAGCCTCATGACTGGGCCGAAAAGGTCCCTATTCGGCCTATTCAGCCTAATAACCGTTTCGAAGAGCAGATGTTTTCGAAACCGTAGCATATTTACATTTCTTTGCTGTGAATACAGTTAAATTCCATTTAAGTTGCGTTACTCAAATGGAGGGACTTGAATAGAATTTACTTTAATGGATTCGACTTAAATGGAGGTTTGAGTGTAGCCTATTATATGATCGGTTCAGGGCCATAGACACGTTCTTTAACCCTTCAGCACGCGCGCTGTTGTAATGTGTTGCTGGATTCAATTTTGGAATTCTTATATAATTTCCACTTTAGATAACAACATTTAAAATACCACGTTATAGCTCACTTAGCTTAGGTTAACAACAGCAAACCTTTCCGTGCCGAACGTAAACTTTAACGCAACAATAAATCAAAGCTCAATATGATCATCCGGTTGCATCTTCCTGACACCATCCACAGCGAATCTTCTCTTCATCCAGCGCAACAACGAAGACGACGATGCTTTCCATAAATCGTCATCAGAAGCCAAAAGGGGTCTTCCTCCGACCGGAATCGCTGCTGCAGTAAAGTGCAAGCGAGTAGGCACTTAGAACGTCTACTTACTTACGACGTAAAATGAAAGCACCACATACTGAAGCACCGCATCAAACAACGCAACGGCGCGGCGGCGGAGATTTATCATCGCCCAGAACATTATTTTAGCGAGTGCCGAGACCTCGGTGTGGTGGTGTTTTGCCGGTCAATTTAGACGTTCTTTGCGATCTAACCCCGGCTCGACCTCGGACGTCGCCGACTGCAGCAGGCAGGACTAGGAAGGTATGCGAAAAGCGAATTAAAAATGTGCCCCCGGCATGCGATCGTGTTGCGTTTGCTTGGTCTTCTGAGGTCCTCAGACGTACATAGCTGGACGCACAGGACTGCGACAGGAAGAAAAAGAGATCTTGTCTGAGCCTGTGGGGCGTACCGAGGCTTTGGTTATGGTGCTGCCGAGCTGCTGGATCGACGGCAATGAGTCAAATGGGCTGCCCTGATGCGCAACGGCAGAACGTTCTTACTTGTTTTCAGGGAAAAATAGGGTAGGTAATCAAAATTTGAACCAAATTGCGGCTTTCTGAAGCAGTGCAAATTTTAAGTGATTTTTTCTCCCACATGGAAATAATTTACTACGGCAAAATCGTATGTACATGAAAGCCACGGGTATAAGCTTTCTGTTAAATGGTAAAAAGTTTGTATTTGCACCGAATTTCATAAAAATATTTGATTTTTCATCAATAATGATTTTAATCTTAATTTGAACCATCGTAATCATAATTTGAACCAATTTTAATCTTAATTTGAACTACTGGCGGCAGCAGCTCGAGCAACTCACAAAACAGCCAATTCCATGCTAAACAATGAAAAATCACATGAATCTGCTAATTCTCATACCTATTTTTCATTAGGCAGTGGAATCTCAACTCAGAATGTTCGAAATTCTTTAGGAATTTGGAAACTAAATTTGGATTTTTTCATCCCTCAACAGTGAACAAAGCAACCACTAGCGCAATCTACAGGCCAACACTAGAAGCTCACTCCCGTTTACTAGTTCAAATTTAGATTACAAATGGTTCAACTTAAGATAACATTTTCCAAGTAAGAATCACTTAAATTTGATAATTTTATGACAAATAATGCGGAATATTATTCGGTTGGTCGATTCTACGATAAATAAGCTTTCATTTGACGTGTTCACATATTGCGTGTGATACAATGCATGAGCAGTACGAGTGCACCGAAAATGTGCTTTCTCTTGGGGGAAATGGGTGAAATCACAGTGATTTTTCAATTGCCTGTTTTCCATGACAAAAACGCTTTTTTCAATGCTTTTAAAGTCCATGTTATCAGGTTATATTACGGAAAGCTGTTTAACATCTTTTTCGGGACAATATTTGCCTGAAAAGTACGTCGTTTTAATGAATTTTGAAATGGTTCAAATTAAGATTACAATTTGACTAGTTCAAAGTTTGATTTCTTACCCTATTACCTTTTGGCTTCTGCTTTGTTCTGGAAGTTGATGCGCATTGGCTTCTGGCTGTTTTACCGGTGTTTGACTTTGACCTCTTCTTCCGTTGCGATCCCATGGAAGGAGGTGAGTCGACTGGTTGGTGATCATTAAATCAGGAGCGCATTCCACAGCGTTGGTTGTGTGACGCTTTTAAAAATTTGTTAAATGTTATATTTGCAGATTAGAAGAAATCGGACAGCAGTATTTACTCCAGCGGTGCTGTTTTCTGATTAGTTTTATACATTTTGGTAACCTTGTCTCGCTCAGACCTGTGATCAAAACTATGTTGTACTTCGTATACACAAAATTCTGCACATTTGTAGTTCCGTGAAACTTGAACTCAAAACATTGAAGCAAACAATACCAACAATGGCATTTCAAAATTGTTGTTTGTCCGATCAATTATGCACCACTGTATATGGGAATACGTTAAGAAACATCAATTGTAACACCACATGATCTTTGAGACTAGTGCAGTAACGATTTCGCTGTTGTCCAACACACATGCCCGAGGCATGACACGCGGTAAACTTGCTTTTTACTGAAAGTAGTTGGGTCAGCTACACCATTGCTCTATACTCTATAGTTAGACTAGTAAGGACGAAATAATGTAGTACCACCCCAGCCATTCATACCTAGGTATGGTAAGCATATAACCGCATCACACCATGAACTAGGGGTCACCTTCTCAATCACTTATGAATTAAAACATACCATATTAGCTGATTCGCTGCTTTTGTACCCAGGAATTTGTAGCATATCTTACCTGCAAAGATATAAACAAAAAATAAACGTTTAGTAGGGTAGGTAATCAAAATTTGAACGAAATTGCGGCTTTCTGAAGCAGTGCAAATGTTAAGTGATTTTTTCTCCCACATGGAAATAATTTACTACGGCAAAATCGTATGTACATGAAAGCCACGGGTATAAGCTTTCTGTTTAATGGTAAAAAGTTTGTATTTGCACCGAATTTCATTGAAATATTTGATGTTTAATCAACAATGGTTTTAATCTTAATTTGAACCATCGTAATCATAATTTGAACCAATTTTAATCTCAATTTGAACTATTGGCGGCAGCAGCTCGAGCAACTCACAAAACAGCCAATTCCATGCTAAACAATGAAAAATCACATGAATCTGCTAATTCTCATACCTATTTTTCATTAGGCAGTGAAATCCCAACTCAGAACGTTCGAAATTCTTTAGGAATTTGGAAACTAAATTTACAATTTTTCATCCCCCAAGAGTAAACAAAGCAACCACTAGCGCAATCTACAGGCCAACACTAGAAGCTCACCCCCGTTTACTAGTTCAAATTTAGATTACAAATGGTTCAACTTAAGATAACATTCTCCAAGTAAGAATCACTTAAATTTGATAATTTTATGACAAATTATGCGGAATATTATTCGGTTGGTCGATTCTACGATAAATAAGCTTTCATTTGACGTGTTCACATATTGCGTGTGATACAATGCATGAGCTGTACGAGTGCACCGAAAATGTGCTTTCTGTAGGGGGAAATGGGTGAAATCACAGTGATTTTTCAATTGCCTGTTTTCCATGACAAAAACGCTTTTTTCAATGCTTTTAAAGTCCATGTTATCAGGTTATATTACGGAAAGCTGTTTAACATCTTTTTCGGGACAACATTTGCCTGAAAAGTACTTCGTTTTAATGAATTTTGAAATGGTTCAAATTAAGATTACAATTTGACTAGTTCAAAGTTTGATTTCTTACCCTAACAAGTTGCGTATTCATTCACTAAATTACAATAAAAGCTATGATGATCGTGCACATTCTGGCTCCTTCCGGAGATCCACTCAAAATCAACACGAGTAGCCCTCTTTGTTGTGTCCTAACCAACCGTAACATCGGTCTGAGTTTTCGAAGCATGAATTCTTCCATCTTGTTAATTCCACAGCACCTCCGTACTGATAAACTTAAATTGTAGAAAAAGTTAGTCCAGCGTAATCCACGGTAGAACTACGTCCAGTATCCATTACTACAACTTAAAGACGATCATGAATGGGATAGCAACAACAACGTCTCGGCCAAGAATGAAACGCTCGGCATCATCACCGGCGCGAAAAGGTCGAACCCGTCGTCGTCGGTCGAATCGGTCCAGCTTCACTTCAGTTTCTCCGGAGAAGATTATCCCCTCTATTAATTGGATTGGTTATGCAACATTGTTGCTGATTGGAAACTGGATGGTCTCCGGACCGGACCGGACCGGAATAGAATCGCATGAGCTTTTTCTGTGCTATGGAGTCAGTCGGATGAGAAGTAAAGCAACGAAACTGCGGAGGAGGAAGCAGAACGGATCAGGATCAGTACAAACGGCGGTCGCTTCGTTAGGTTAAGGTCTAACTACACGAAGTAGATCTGTGCCAGGGCGCGAAAGGAAGAGAAAAAGAGAACCGACTGTGGCTGGAATTGGTTGGCTAGTTAATTGTGGGAAAATATTAGCTCCGAGTTTGTCTAATTGAACGATCAAATGTTGACTAGCGACGACTGTGAGTCCATCATTAATGGAGGGATTTTTGCTACAATGTTTGTGGAGTACCTTCATTCATCCGATATCCGAGATTGCCAAACCTGTCCCAACATCAGCTAATTAACCCTCCTAGGATGTTAGGTTAGCCGCACCATAATGGTATAGAACACGTTCAGCATTTTTCGAAGGCCCATATAGCCGAGGCGGTAAACGCACGGGTATTCAGCATGACCATGCTGAGGGTGACGGGTTCGATTCCCGGTCGGTCCAGGATCTTTTCGTAAAGGAAATTTCCTTGACTTCCTTGGGCATAGAGTATCTTCGTGCCTGCCACACGATATACACATGCAAAATGGTCATTGGCAGAGGAAGCTCTCAGTTAAAAACTGTGGAAGTGCTCATTGAACACTAAGCTGAGAAGCAGGCTTTGTCCCTGTGAGGACGTTACGCCAAGAAGAGGAGAGGAGCATTTTTCGAATGAGTGTAATCAGTTTTGTACCTTTTGATTCCGCCCTAATTGCTTATCCTTTGACATATACGCGTATTTCGACTACCACTATGGATAACTGACAATGAGGAAGATTACAAGTAGTCGAAATACGCGTATCTGTCAAAGGATAAGCAATTAGGGCGGAATTAAAAGGTACAAAACTGACTACACTCATTCAAAGAGGGTATTCTGCTTAGAGAATTCGAAAAGTCGGTTCAAGATCACGTTCAGGATCTGTCATAGTTTCATTTTTTTAATACATACAAAATTCCCCTCAGAGTTTTGGAATTTGAGAAGGGTTTCATGAAATCTTTCAAAATCTTTGCCCTCTTAGTCAAATTTCTTCTTCTTCTTCTTCTTCTTCTTCTTCTTCTTCTTCTTCTTCTTCTTCTTCTTCTTCTTCTTCTTCTTCTTCTTCTTCTTCTTCTTCTTCTTCTTCTTCTTCTTCTTCTTCTTCTTCTTCTTCTTCTTCTTTATGGCTCAACGTTCGCATACGAACTTGGCCTGCCTCTCTCCAACTTAGTGTTCTTAGAGAACTTCTACAGTTATTAATTGAAGGGCTTCCTTTGCCTGTCATAGCATGTACATATTTGTACATTGTGTGGCAAGTGCAATGATACACTATGCCCAGAAAGTCGAGAAAAGTTTCCCGAGCGGAACGGGAATCGAACCCGCCTTCTCCGGGTTGGCGATCCATAGCCTAAACCACTAAGCTAACTGGAGACTAGTTAAACTTCCAACTTCCAAAAAGTTCTGCACAATTTTCTGCCAGTGATTCCTCTACAGATACATTTAAAAATTCTTGAGAGGATGCTTTCAGAGATTTCTCCAAGAATTCTTTCAGGGAAATTCCTTTAGGGATTCCTCTAGGAATTCCTTCAGGAATTTCATCTGGAATTCCTTCAGGGATCCATCAGGGATTCTATAAGGAATTCCTTTAAGGATTCCTACAGAAATTCCTTCAGAGATTCCTTGAGGAAAAACTTGAGAAATTCCTTCAGGGATTCCTTCAGGAATTCCTTCAGGAATTTCTTCAGGAAATCTTTCAAGGATTCATCCAACACTTTCTCCGAGATTCCTTCAGAAATTCCTCAGGGATACTTTCGAGAATTCCTCAGGGATTTCTTTAGGAATTCCTCAGGAATTCCTTTAGAAGTTCCTCAGGAATTCCTTCAGGAATTCCTCAAGAATTCCTCCAGGAATTCCTCACAAATTCCTTAAGAAATTCCTCAAGAATTCCTCCAGGAATTCCTCAAGGATTCTTTCAAGAATTCCTCAGAAATCCCTTCCATAATTTCTCAGATATTCCTCCAGGAATTCCTCAAGAATTCCTCCAGGAATTGCTCAACAATCCCTCCAGGAATTGCTCAAGAATCCCTCCAGGAATTCCTCAAGATTCCCTCCAGGAATTCCTCAAGAATACCTCCAGGGATTCCTCAAGAAATCCTCCAGGGATTCCTCAAGAATTCCTCCAGGAATTCATCAAGAATTCCTCCAGGAATTCCTCAAGAATTCCTCCAGGAATTCCTACAGAATGCCTCCAGGAATTCCTCCAATAATTCCGCCAGGAATTCCTCAGGAATTCCTCCAGGAATTCCTCAGGAATTCCTCCAGGAATTCCTCAGGAATTCCTCCAGGAATTCCTCAGGAATTCCTCCAGGAATTCCTCCGGAATTCCTCCAGGAATTCCTCAGGAATTCCTCCAGGAATTCCTCAGGAATTCCTCCAGGAATTCCTCAAGAATTCCTCCAGGAATTCCTCAAGAATTCCTCCAGGAATTCCTCAAGAATTCCTCCAGGAATTCCTCAAGAATTCCTCCAGGAATTCCTCAAGAATTCCTCCAGGAATTCCTCAAGAATTCCTCCAGGAATTCCTCAAGAATTCCTCCAGGAATTCCTCAAGAATTCCTCCAGGAATTCCTCAAGAATTCCTCCAGGAATTTCTCAAGAATTCCTCCAGGAATTCCTCAAGAATTCCTCCAGGAATTCCTCAAAAATTCCTCCAGGAATTCCTACAGGAATTCCTCAAGAATTCCTCCAGGAATTCCTCAAGAATTCCTCCAGGAATTTCTCAAGAATTCCTCCAGAAATTTCTCAGGGATTCTTCCAGGAATTCCTCAAAAATTCCTCCCATTATTTCTCAGATATTCCTCCAGGAATTCCCCAAGAATTCCTTCAGGAATTCCTCAAGAAATCCTCTGCGAATTCCTCAAGAATCCCTCCAGGAATTCCTCAAGAATCCCTCCAGGAATTCCTCAGGGATTCTTCCAGGAATTCCTCAGAAATTCCTCCCATTATTTCTCAGATATTCCTCCAGGAATTCCTCAAGAATTCCTCCAGGAATTCCTCAATAATTCCTCCAGAAATTCCTCAAGAATTCCTCCAGGAATTCCTCAAGAACTCCTCCAGGAATTCCTCCAGGAATTCCTCAAGAATCCCTCAGGAATACCTCAAGAATCCCTCCTGGGATTCCTCAAGAATCCCTCCAGGAATTCCTCAAGAATCTCTCCAGGAATTCCTCAAAAATCCCTCAAGGAATTCCTCAAGAATCCCTCAAGGAATTCCTCAAGAATCCCTCAAGGAATTTCTCAAGAATCCCTCCAAGAATTCCTCAAGAATCCCTCCAGGAATTCCTCAAGAATCCCTCCAGGAATTCCTCAAGAATCCCTCCAGGAATTCCTCAAGAATCCCTCCAGGAATTCCTTAAGAATCCCTCCAGGAATTCCTCAAGAATTCCTCCAGGAATTCCTCAAGAATTCCTCCAGGAATTGCTCAACAATCCCTCCAGGAATTGCTCAAGAATCCCTCCAGGAATTCCTCAAGATTCCCTCCAGGAATTCCTCAAGAATACCTCCAGGGATTCCTCAAGAAATCCTCCAGGGATTCCTCAAGAATTCCTCCAGGAATTCATCAAGAATTCCTCCAGGAATTCCTCAAGAATTCCTCCAGGAATTCCTACAGAATGCCTCCAGGAATTCCTCCAATAATTCCGCCAGGAATTCCTCAGGAATACCTCCAGGAATTCCTCAGGAATTCCTCCAGGAATTCCTCAGGAATTCCTTTAGGAATTCCTCAGGAATTCCTCCAGGAATTCCTCAGGAATTCCTCCAGGAATTCCTCAGGAATTCCTCCAGGAATTCCTCAGGAATTCCTCCAGGAATTCCTCAAGAATTCCTCCAGGAATTCCTCAAGAATTCCTCCAGGAATTCCTCAAGAATTCCTCCAGGAATTCCTCAAGAATTCCTCCAGGAATTCCTCAAGAATTCCTCCAGGAATTCCTCAAGAATTCCTCCAGGAATTTCTCAAGAATTCCTCCAGGAATTCCTCAAGAATTCCTCCAGGAATTCCTCAAAAATTCCTCCAGGAATTCCTACAGGAATTCCTCAAGAATTCCTCCAGGAATTCCTCAAGAATTCCTCCAGGAATTTCTCAAGAATTCCTCCAGAAATTTCTCAGGGATTCTTCCAGGAATTCCTCAAAAATTCCTCCCATTATTTCTCAGATATTCCTCCAGGAATTCCCCAAGAATTCCTTCAGGAATTCCTCAAGAAATCCTCTGCGAATTCCTCAAGAATCCCTCCAGGAATTCCTCAAGAATCCCTCCAGGAATTCCTCAGGGATTCTTCCAGGAATTCCTCAGAAATTCCTCCCATTATTTCTCAGATATTCCTCCAGGAATTCCTCAAGAATTCCTCCAGGAATTCCTCAATAATTCCTCCAGAAATTCCTCAAGAATTCCTCCAGGAATTCCTCAAGAACTCCTCCAGGAATTCCTCCAGGAATTCCTCAAGAATCCCTCAGGAATACCTCAAGAATCCCTCCTGGGATTCCTCAAGAATCCCTCCAGGAATTCCTCAAGAATCTCTCCAGGAATTCCTCAAAAATCCCTCAAGGAATTCCTCAAGAATCCCTCAAGGAATTCCTCAAGAATCCCTCAAGGAATTTCTCAAGAATCCCTCCAAGAATTCCTCAAGAATCCCTCCAGGAATTCCTCAATAATCCCTCCAGGAATTCCTCAAGAATCCCTCCAGGAATTCCTCAAGAATCCCTCCAGGAATTCCTTAAGAATCCCTCCAGGAATTCCTCAAGAATTCCTCCAGGAATTCCTCAAGAATTCCTCCAGGAATTCCTCAAGAATTCCTCCAGGAATTCCTCAAGAATTCCTCCAGAAATCCCTCAAGAATTCCTCCAGGAATTCCTCAAGAATTCCTCAAGAATTCCTTCACAAATTCTTCAAGGATTCCTCCACGAATTCCTCAAGAATTCCTCCGGGAATTCCTCAAGAATTCCTCCACGAATTCCTCAAGAATTCCTCCACGAATTCCTCAAGAATTCCTCCAGGAAATCCTCAAGAATTCCTCAAGGAATTCCACAGGAATTCCTTCAGAAATTCCTCAAGAATTCCTTCAGAAATTCCTCAGGAATTCCTCCAAGAATGCCTAAAGAATTCCTCCAGGAATTCCTCAAGAATTCCTCCAGGAATTTCTCAAGAATTCCTCTAGGAATTCCTCCAGGAATTCCACAAGAATTCCTCAAGGAATTCCTCAAGAATTCCTCCAGGAATTCCTCAAGAATTCCTCCAGGAATTCCTCAAGAATTCCTCCAGGAATTCCTCAAGAATTCCTCCAGGAATTCCTCAAGAATTCCTCCAGGAATTCCTCAAGAATTCCTCCAGGAATTCCTCAAGAATTCCTCCACGAATTCCTCCAGGAATTCGTCAAGAATTCTTTCAGAAATTCCTCAGGAATACCTCCAGGAATTCCTCAAGAATTCCTCCAGGAATTCCTCAAGAATTCCTCCAGGAATTCCTCCAGGAATTCCTCCAGGAATTCCTCAAGAATTTCGCCAGGAATTCCTCAAGAATTTCTCCAGGAATTGCTCAAGAATTCCTCCAGGAATTCCTCAAAAATTTATCCAGGAATTCCTCAAGAATTTCTCCAGGAATTCCTCAAGAATTCCTCCAGGAATTCCTCAAGAATTTCTACAGGAATTCCTCAAGAATTTTTTCAGGAATTTCTCAAGAATTCCTCCAGGAATTCCTCAAGAATTCCTCGAGGAATTCCTCAAGAATTCCTCCAGGAATTTCTCAAGAATTCCTCCAGGAATTCCTCAAGAATTCCTCCAGGAATTCCTCAAGAATTCCTCCACGAATTCCTCCAGGAATTCGTCAAGAATTCTTTGAGGAATTCCTGGAGGAATTCTTGAGGAATTCCTGGAGGAATTCTTGAGGAATTCCTGGAGGATATCTTGAGAAATTCCTGAAAAAATTCTTGAGGAATTCCTGGAGAAATTCTTGAGGAATTCCTGGATAAATTCGTTGAATTTATTTCCCTAGAGGTTTGCTGAAGTCATTTTTTTTTCTTAATTTCTCCATAAGTTTCTCCCTTGGTTTCTGCCATACTTTCATGTTTTAACAAATTTCTCATAGAGATCTTTCCAAGATTGTTCTGGTGTTAATTCCGGAATATCTGAGAGTTGTTTCTGGGATTTCCACCAGAGTCGTCTCTTTCAAAATAGCTGCAAGGGTGTTTTCATTGTGGTCTCTGTAGAAGTACCTCGTGGTATTTCCTCCAAAGATTTTTTTCCGGTATGATCCTCGATTTTCTCATGGGATTCCTTCCAATATTTGGCCAAAGTTTCTTCAGGCGTTGCTCCTAGTAGTTTTCCGGGATAACTTCCCAACAGTTTCTTCCAGGAAATGTATCAGAGACTTTCAGAGTCCCATCCGGAATTTCCCTAATAGGTATCTCGAGATAACTCTCAGAAATGTTTCCGGGATGCCATCTAGATGGCCTTATTCATCTCAGGATTTCTTCGGATGTTCCCCTCGAATCTACTTTAATAGTTCTTCCCAGAGTTTCTCGTGAGATTTTTCCAGGATTCTTCTCGGTATTTTTCCAATAACTAAAAATCCTGGCAAGAATCTCAGGAGAAATGATTTAAGGAACATCTAGAATCTAGAATCGTTTTTTTGTAGGAACTCTGGGAAAAATTATGGAAATGATCCCCGGGAAACCTCCAAGAAAAATCTAAATAAAAAACCCTCAAGAATTCCTCCAGGAATTCCTCAAGAATTCCTCCAGGAATTCCTCAAGAATTCCTCCAGGAATTCCTCAAGAATTCCTCCACGAATTCCTCCAGGAATTCGTCAAGAATTCTTTCAGAAATTCCTCAGGAGTACCTCCAGGAATTCCTCAAGAATTCCTCCAGGAATTCCTCAAGAATTCCTCCAGGAATTCCTCAAGAATTTCTCCAGGAATTCCTCAAGAATTTCTCCAGGAATTGCTCAAGAATTCCTCCAGGAATTCCTCAAAAATTTATCCAGGAATTCCTCAAGAATTTCTCCATGAATTCCTCAAGAATTCCTCCAGGAATTTCTCAAGAATTCCTCTAGGAATTCCTCCAGGAATTCCACAAGAATTCCTCAAGGAATTCCTCAAGAATTCCTCCAGGAATTCCTCAAGAATTCCTCCAGGAATTCCTCAAGAATTCCTCCAGGAATTCCTCAAGAATTCCTCCAGGAATTCCTCAAGAATTCCTCCAGGAATTCCTCAAGAATTTCTACAGGAATTCCTCAAGAATTTTTCCAGGAATTTCTCAAGAATTCCTCCAGGAATTCCTCAAGAATTCCTCCAGGAATTCCTCAAGAATTCCTCCAGGAATTCCTCAAGAATTCCTCCAGGAATTCCTCAAGAATTCCTCCAGGAATTCCTCAAGAAATCCTCCAGGAATTCCTCAAGAATTCCTCCAGGAATTCCTCAAGAATTCCTCCAGGAATTCCTCAAGAATTCCTCCAGGAATTTCTCAAGAATTCCTCCAGGAATTTATCAAGATTTCCAGGAAGGAATTCCAGAATTCCAGGAATTCCAGGAATTCCAAGAATTCCAGGAATTTATCCAGGAATTCCAGGAATTTATCAACAATTCCTCCAGGAATTCATCAAGAATTCCTCCAGGAATACCTCAAGAATTCCTTCGGGAATTCCTCAAAAATTTCTCAAGAATTCCTCCAGGGATTCCTCAGGGATTCCTATAGGAATTCCTCAGAAATTCCTCCCATAATTTCTCAGATATTTCTTCAGGAATTCCTCAGAAATTCCTGCAAGAATTCCTCAGTAATTCCTACAGGAACGCCTCGAAACTTCCTCCAGGAATCCCTCGGAATTTCTCCAACAAGAACTCCTCCAAGAACTCCTGTGGAATTCCTCCAAGAATTCCTGAGAAATTCTTCCAAGAATTTCCACTGATTCCTCCAGAAATTCCTCCAAAAATTCCTCCAGGAATTCCTCCAAGAATTCCTCCAGGAATTCCTCCAGGAATTCTTCTGGGAAGTCCTCAGGGATTTCTACAGGGATTCGTCTGCGATTTATCCAGGAATTCCTCAGGGATTTCTCCAGGAATTCCTCAGGGATTTCTTTACAAATTTCTCATGAATTCCTCCAAGAAATTCTCCATTCCTTTAAGAATTCCTCAGGAATTCCTAAGAAATTTCTTCAATAATTCCACAGCTATTCCTCCAAGAACTTCCTAAGGAATTCCTCAGGAATTTCTCCAGGAATTCCATAGAAATTCTTTAAAGAATTTCTCAGGAATGCCTCAAGGAATTTCTCAGGAATTCCTCCAAGAATTTCTCAGGAATTCTTCTAGGAATTTCTTGGGAATTCCTCTTGGATTTTCTCAGGAACTCTTCAGGAATTCCTCAAGAATTCCTCCAGGAACTACTCAGGAATTCCTCCAGGATCTCCTCAGGGACTCTTCTAGAAATTTCTCAGGGATTCCTTCAGAAATTTCTCAGGGATTCCTACAGGAAACCCTTCAAGGATTACTCCAAGAATTTCTTAAGGGATTCTTCCAGCAATTTTTCAGAAATTCCTCCAGGAACTCCTTCAACGGTTTCTCCAGGAATTTCTTCAGGGTTTCTCCAAAAATTCCTCAGGCATTCTGCAGAAATTCCTCCAGAGATTTCTGCAGATTTTTTTTTCAGAGATTCAATCCCTTCAAAGATGCCACCAAAGATTCCTCCAGGAATTTCTCAAGGGATTCTTTCAGGAATCTCTGCAGGGGGTTCCTTTAGGAATTTTTCAGGGATTCCTCCAGATATTCCCCAAAGAATTGTTTCAGAGATTCTTCCAGGATTATATTCAGGAATTTCTCCAGGAATTTATTCGGAGATTCCTGAAGAAAATCCTTCAGAGATTCCTGCAGGGATTCTTTCAGGAATTTCTCCAAAAAATCCATCAAGAATTCTTCCAGGGATACCTCCAGGGTTTCCTTCAAGAATTGCTTCAGGAATTCCTCCAGAGGTTCTTCCAGAAATGCCTTCCGGAATTTCTCAAGGGAGTCCTCCAGGAATCTTTCAATGGATTCCTCATAGAATTCCTCCAGGGATTTCTCCAAAGATATCTCCAGGGATTCCTTCAGGAATTCCTTCAGGGATTGCTACAGAGATTCTTCCAAAGATTCCTCCAGGGGTTCCTTTAGAAATTTTATCAGAGGTTCCTTCAGGGAATTCCTTAAGAATTTTCTTCAGAAAACGCTCTGGGATTTTTTCCAGCGTTTCCTCCAAGGACTCTTCCAGCAATTACCATATTATCATAGGTAGGGATTACTCTAGGGCCCATATATCCGAGGCGGTAAACGCACGGGTATTCAGCATGACCATGCTGAGGGTGACGGGTTCGATTCCCGGTCGGTCCAGGATCTTTTCGTAAAGGAAATTTCCTTGACTTCCTTGGGCATAGAGTATCTTCGTGCCTGCCACACAATATACACATGCAAAATGGTCATTGGCAGAGGAAGCTCTCAGTTAATAACTGTGGAAGTGCTCATAGAACACTAAGCTGAGAAGCAGGCTTTGTCCCAGTGAGGACGTTACGCCAACAAGAGGAGAGGAGAGGATTACTCTAGAAGCTCCTTTAGGGGTTCCTTCGAAAACTTCTTTAGGTATTCCTCCAGAGATTCCTTCAACAATTCCTTCAGCAATTTCTTAAGGAAGTTCTCTTAAAACTTCTTCATGAACTCTTTCGGTGATTCATTCAGATATTCTTGCAGAGATTTCTTCAGAAATTCTTGCATATATTTCTCAAGTATTTCTTCTAGGATTCTTAGGGTATTCTGCCAGAGATTCGTCCAGTGATTCCTACTAGAACTATTACAAGAATTGAATCAGAAGATAGTGCAGAAGTTTGCTGAAGTTGTGAAACTCTTTTGAAAGCATTCTGCCTGCAGTTCCTCCTTTTATTTCTTTATGGCTTTATTGAAGGACTTAAAAAGTTTCTCTAGAAATGCTTTTATCTTATTTACTGATAAAGTGAAAGAAATACAAAATATCAAATTTCACGTATAAAATGCTTCGTATGATGTTTGGTCTGAAATTGCAACAGTATCAGACTAATACTGTTGCAATTTCAGACCAAATTTCATACTCTGCGCAATGGTTGAGTGGCGCCTTCCATTGACGTCACAAATGCACCTATTTGCGTGCATTTATTTCAATACCTACGGCACACTCAAAACAAAAAACCGAAATGTCTGTTATCGAAAATTGGCCCGATAATTTTACTATTACTCCCTTCCCACTGCTGACTGCACTGTATAGAAAGAAGGGCACTTTCCACCGTACCGCCGCACTTCGATCTGGATGGACCTTCAACCAACAACCACCGACCGTTCGCTGCACACATGATGGTGATGATGCTGAAGATGATTGTGGTGTTGGTTGTTATTGGAAAACAAGAGATGATACGGCACAAAACGCAAAATACCTCTCTGGCTGCCGCTCTTCAAAATTTATATTTGAAGAGCGGAGGAGGAACACTGCGCCGCCGCCCCGGTGAACGATGAGAATATGTAATTGACCACACACTTACCAATCTGGATGGGAGGGGGAGAACCAGGTGGAATGGACTTTTTTTTTCTGGGGATGACTTTAGAACGTTTTTTTTTGGAGGAATATCTGAAAATTGTGCCTGATTGAAACACATATTTTTTTTCTGAAAATTCATTTTTAATTTTCCTCCGAATCCTTGAAAAAGATTCTATATGGATCGAAACGTCAAAATGAAAGACCGCAGGATTGTTTTCGACCTCACAACCGTATTTAAAAGTCGGAAAAACAGAAAGGACAAAATGGACCACCAAAAATGGCCCATTGATTCGCTCCAAAATCTTCAATGTATTGGAAGATGCATATATTACGGCGCAGTAGTTGACGTTTCATTATTCTACAATCGAACCGAGGTACATTTGTAATGTTCTGTTTGCCTGTTTTGTTCTACTACACGCCTATAAGTCAATGTGCTAAGTTTCGACTGTAGAACTGTTGTTGAAGTCAGTCATTTAGACAGGCAGCTTAACCTTCAGTGGAACATTTTTGCCCGATCCCCCTCGGAGGGTAGTCCCGAACCGATCGACTCGCTTGTTGATGGGCCCCGTCGAGTACTCTGGTGTTGATGTTGTACGTGGGTACTCGATTTCACCCGAATTTCTCGCCTCTGCTGTTGCGGCTCGGTTTCCGTTGTTTGGTTGCTGGAGCACTTGTTTTCCCTGGGCCATTGATTGGCCTCTCGAGAAAGTGAAGCATCAGCAACGTCTATGGTTGAGCAGCTGATGGGCTCTCCCAACCTACAACGCCGCGCCGTAACGATGAGAACGTTGTAGAAGTAGAACACTTGTAATGTTCCTCCCTGAGCAGACCCCGGCTCTTGGGGCTTTTATTCTCCCAGAAAACTCCGGATCCGCGTGATGATGACGAGGTAGCTCTCTATGGCTCAAAGGGAGACGATAGCAAAACGAACGGTATTGGTCTGAGTCTGGCTGGGAGCTTGCAGAACACCTGTTGATTATTGATCGAAAATAGAGCTCTTCTGTTGTGGCGCTCGGACGATGGGAATTCGATTGGTTTATTGAACTTTTTCCCCGAGGCCACAGCGAAGGTAGCGCCAACGATGTGGGATGTGGGTTCTAGGTCAAACCGGGGTCAGATTTATCAAGAATCGAGCGGGGATCGCGTCTATTCGAATTTCTGCGGAATTGCAGCGAAGGTCTCCGAGCGGCTGTCAGAGCACGGGACCAGCTTCTTGATGGATGATATCCTTGTGGTACGAATCAAACCCTCAGGACATTCATCAACCAACTGCGGCCGCTTTGGCTGTGCGCTGCGCAGCACATACCCGGCTATTATGATTAGTTCTATGGAAGATCGTCCGAATGCGGAGCCAGTCGGGGTCGACGGGCCGTGATCATCGTGTAGCATATTTTAGAGCCATTTTCTTATCAACCCTTGTCAGGCGACCAGAGCGCATGGTCCGCCACTATTATATTGCGAGGAGAAAGAGGGACCTTCGGGTGGTGCAACCCTTCAACTGACTGGACGGGGAGCACACAAAGGAGTAGCAAAAAACTGGAACCCGTTCCGTCTGTTCTCTCGATGCCAGCCAGCAAGGAGGACCCGCGCGTAAGGCCACCATTGCATTGTCTGGCATCGGCAGCAAAAAGTGGTGGCAAAAGAAGGAAAATAGCAGCTTGTGTGCATTCCTGACATCATACATCCCCCCGGGGGTCAAGTGTGTCTGGTTCTTATGCGCAATGGCTCTACTAGAGGGAATATTTTGATCAAACTGGATGACCAACCGATCGGTGATTAACAATTCTTTTTCTTAAAGCTTGAAAAAATATGAAAAGGTGTCGTATCAGTACAATGCTGTTGAAATTCCGGAAATTCTTGCCTAAAAATTTTCCACAGATATGTCGATAGAATTTTCAAAGATATTGCTGAAGGAATACCCAATAAACTTGGCAATGGATTTCTTAAAGAAATTACTAAAGAAATTTCCGAAGAAAAATCGCAGGTATTTGAAAAAGAATTGTCGAAGGATTTCCGAAAGATACTGCAGAAGAAATGTCTGATTGATTTTTCCAGCGAATATCTAAGGAATTGTTACACAATCTCATCAGTGAATTTACAAAAGAGTTCCAAGACATGGAAAGTGAAATTTCCGAAGGAATTTTAAAAGCAATTAGGCTTTAAAATTGAATTGAACCATAATCTGCACTTTCATCGAAAAGAAATTAAAACCAAGAATTTGATCATTTTTGATACTAAAGAAGTATTTTTAAAAGGCATTTTCAAAGTGTTAAGTAGACTATCATCAGATATTCTAGAGCAAGGAAATAAGCATTGACTTTTGGTCTTCGGCATGTAACTCTGAAAATTGTGATCTTTTCATTAGGCTTTAAAAACAACAATATTTCATTCTCTAAAGCACTTACTTTGAATAAAACCCGAATTTTTTCTCATGGTTTTTTTTAAGGAATAGCTGAAAAAATCAAAATATATTGACATTACAGAGTGAATTCTCAAATAAATTGTCGAAGGAGCTTCCAAAACAATTGTCAGAGGGAATACGCAAAGTAGTTTCTAGAAGAATTTTCAGAGAAAGTACAAAAGGAATTTCCAAAGCAATTTTCGAGACGATTCCCTAATCAGGTACTGATGGGATTTCAAATGAAGTTTCAAGGGCATTTCAGAAAAAAAACCCTTATTAATTTCCGAAAAGATTTCTGAAAACAGCAAAATAAAAAATCACAAAAGGAATTTCAAAAGTGATTACCAAAGAAACCATCAATGAAAAGATCATGAGGCTAACTTCACTTTAATTGGTCTAAATTCTGAATTGAAGAGATTGCTGGCCGGAATTCGGAAGCCACCATATGACCTGGGATGTCATATATTTGTTTCATATGCAAAACAGATTTTTGAGCTGGAGAAGTTGTTTTTTTTTGTATGCTTTTTTAGTACAGCTTATTTCTCCAAATTGTATATGAAATATTGATTTTTGAAAAAAGTGATACAGATTTTTCAAAAAAAATCATCTGGCATCCCTGCGTATAACCTTAAATTGGCTGAGAGGGCAACTTGCTGTTTTCGAGAGACCATAACCAATCGGTTTAGCTAAAGTGGTAGGGAAGGATTAATCCCCACAAAACACTGAATTCCCATTGAAATTCTCGGAGGAATTCCTAATGAAATTCCCGGAGGAATTCCTAGTGAAATTCACGGAAGAATTCCTAGTGGAATTCCCGGAATTTCTAGTGGAACTTCTGAAGGAATTCCTAGTGGAATTTCCGGAGGAATTCCTAGGGGAACTTCCGGAGAAGTTCTTAGTGGAACTTCTGGAGGAATTCCTAGTGGAATTTCCGGAGGAATTCCTAGGGGAACTTCCGGAGGAATTCCTAGGGGAACTTCCGGAGGAATTCCTAGGGGAACTTCCGGAGGAATTCCTAGGGGAACTTCCGGAGGAATTCCTAGGGGAACTTCCGGAGGAATTCCTAGGGGAACTTCCGGAGGAATTCCTAGGGGAACTTCCGGAGGAATTCCTAGGGGAACTTCCGGAGGAATTCCTAGGGGAACTTCCGGAGGAATTTCTAGGGGAACTTCCGGAGGAATTCCTAGTGGAACTTCCGGAGGAATTCCTAGGGGAACTTCCGGAGGAATTCCTAGGGGAACTTCCGGAGGAATTCCTAGGGGAACTTCCGGAGGAATTCCTAGGGGAACTTCCGGAGGAATTCCTAGGGGAACTTCCGGAGGAATTCCTAGGGGAACTTCCGGAGGAATTCCTAGGGGAACTTCCGGAGGAATTCCTAGTGGAACTTCCGGAGGAATTCCTAGTGGAACTTCCGGAGGAATTCCTAGTGGAACTTCCGGAGGAATTCCTAGTGGAACTTCCGGAGGAATTCCTAGGGGAACTTCCGGAGGAATTCCTAGTGGAACTTCCGGAGGAATTCCTAGTGGAACTTCCGGAGGAATTCCTAGTGGAATTCCTGGTGGTATTCCTTAAGGAATTCCTGATGGAAATTCTAATGGAATTCCCTGGTGAAATTTCTCGAGTATTTTCTGGAAGAATTCTTAGTGGAATTCCCGGAACATTTCCTAGTGGAATTCCCGAAAGAATTCCTAGTGGCATTCCCGAAGGAATTCCTAATGGAATTCCCGGACCAATTTCTAGTAAAATCCCCGGAGCAATTCCTGGTGGAATCCCTGGAGCAACTCCTGGTGGAATTTCCGGAAAAAATCCTAGTAAAATTCCTGGTGGAGATCCTAGGAAAATTCCCGGAGGAATCCCTAGTAGAATTCCCAGAGGAATTCCTAGTAAAACTCCCGGAGGAATTTCTATAAAATTCCTGGTAGAATTCCTAGGAGAATTTCCGTAGGAATTCCTATTTGAATTCCCGGAGGAATTCCTAGTGAAATTCCCGGAGAAATTCCTAGTGAAATTCCCGGAGGAATTCCTAGTTCAATTCCTGATGGAAATTTTTGAATGGATTCCTGGTGGAATTCCTGGTGGAATTCCTGGTGAAATTCCTGAAGAAATTCCTGGTGGAATTACTGGAGGAACTCCTGGTGAAATTCCTGGAGGAATCCCTGGTGAAATTCCTCCGGGTATTCCACTAGGAATTCTTCCGCAAATTCTCACAGGAATTTCACCAGGAATTTCAATAGGAATTCCTCCGGAAAAATTACTAGGATTTCTCCCGAGAATTCCACTAGGAAATCCTCCGGGAGTTCTTCCAGGAGTTCCACCAGAAATTTTACTAGGAATTCTTCCGGAACTTCCACTAGGAATTCTTCCAGGACTTCCACTTGGAATTCCTCCGGAAATTCCACTACGGATTCTTGCGAAACAAGAAATATCACTAGGGAATTCCATCAGGAATACCCAAAGGAATACCACCAGGAATTCCACTAGGAATTCCTTAATAAATTCCATCAGGAATTCCTTAAGGAATCCCACCCGGAATTCCTCCAGGAACTTCTTCCAGGCATACTTAATTAATGCCATCTGGAATTCCTCATGGAATTCCACCAGAAACTCTACTAGGAACTCCTACGGTAATTCCACTAGGAATTCCTCAGGGAATTTCACTAGGAATTTCTCCGGAAAATCCCCCAGGAATTTCACCGGGAATTTTAGTAGGAATTCCTCCGGGAATTCCACTAGGAATTCCTCCGGAAATTCCGCTAGGAATTCCTCCGGGAATTTTACTAGGAATTCCTCTAGGAATTCCACTAGGAATTGCTCCGGGAATTCCACTAGGAATTCCTCCATGAATTCCAATAGGGATTCCACCTTGAATGCCACTAGGAATTCTTCCGGGAATTTCACTAGGAATTCCTCAAGAAACTCCTCGAGGAATTTCACCAGGGATTTCTTTAGGAATTTTACAAGGAATTTCTAGAAGAATACCACCAGGAATTCCACTAGGAATTCAAGGAATTCCACCAGGAATTCCTCAAGGAATACTACCAGAAATTCCTCCAGGAAATTCTTCCAGGAATACTTAAGCAACACCACCAGGAACTCCTCGAGGAATTCTACCAGAAACCCCATCAGTAATTCCTCCGATAGTTTCTCTAGTATTTCCTCCGGGAATTCCACTAGTCATTGCTTCAGAAATTCCACTAAAAATACCTCCGGGAATTCCACTAGGAATTCCTCCGGGAATTCTACCAGGAATTCCTCCGGGGATTCCATTAGGTATGGGACCTCCAGGAATTCCACCAGGAATTCATACAGGAATTCCCCCTGGAAAGCCACCAGAAACTCAACCAAGAAAACAACAATGAATACTAAAAACAATAACAAAAAAAAACAGATGTGGCAAGGTATGTGTTGAAAGCAGCCAACAATCACATTTTTCGTCAGAGGGAGATATCTTTGATTTCAAACGCATTTAAAGCCATTTCTCCAATAATGGAATTAATATAGTTATTCCCCGCAACAATCTATTTAAGAATACTCTATAAGCTGATTGAAAGGTAGAAGCTGTACTATGTTGAACAACAACTTTAGCATCAAACTTTGCAATCCGGTTTAGATCGCTTAATAGGCCGAACAGCAGCAATCCCAAGTAACATCTTTAAATCAAGCAAACCGCAAGAGGTCCTCTTCAGAATCACCATAAAATCAAATCAAATTGCTTAAGGTTTTATAATGGTTTTTGCAGCTTTATGAAATTTGAAACCAACATGACTTCAAATTGTTGTTTGGGAATATACCCTGACAGATAAGTTCAACGAGGAATTGAAACTCTTATATCATATTTTAAACGCCATATTGTGGAAAACCATTATCACATGTGTCATCAACCTAGTCCATCTATCCGTCTTGCGGAATCGTTCCTTACGCCATCAATTTGTCGACTCACGACCTAATGCCCAATCCGTGAAAGACATCATGTTTGTTTCCTTCTTCCTCCCATCCTCCTACATACAATTACACATCAAGGTGATGCCACCCACCATCCGACCAACAAACGAGCAACCTTGCTGAATAAATTCTCGCGACATCATCGCGCAAACGACTGACTGCACAATACCCCCACGAATCTGGGCCACTTTCAATTGCCTCTAAGGTTCTGTTTACATTTCGTAATCGTCCATGCCTTGGCTGTTCTCGTACCCGTGTGCT
Source organism: Aedes albopictus (assembly GCF_035046485.1). Classification (NCBI taxonomy): domain Eukaryota; kingdom Metazoa; phylum Arthropoda; class Insecta; order Diptera; family Culicidae; genus Aedes; species Aedes albopictus. The sequence continues at coordinate 196,005,453 of NC_085137.1, read as the reverse complement.
CGGGGCAGTTCCGCAGAACATCTTCCAATCCATCCCATCCATGTTTGAGCAGAAAAAAATCGTGACCAATCCGCAATCAACCGCGCCGGCATACATTATGCTCACTTGTTCGCCCGGGCGCCCGTCGTCGCTCCCACTCACCCGCCGCGATATGCATACATCATCGCGCACCATCGTACATGCCCTTTTGCGGGAAGTGGGGGGTGTCGATTTCAGCTTGGATTAGCAATTTTCTGCACCTCCAACGGAGATTTGCATCACCCGGAGATCTTCCGCTTAGATCATCCGAAAAAAGCTGTAGAAAAAAAACATCGCTTGGCAATAAAACCGATAGTTTCCCACAAGCCGACAATCTGTGAAACTGCTGTCGTCGGCTGTCGCTGGCTCGCTGGGGAAATGGTGTAAATTGAGGTGTGGCAATAAAACTGTTAACTAGTCACTGAAAATTAGAGAAAAATTCTGTGGCAGTTGATATCATTAAATTTTAGCTAACAGGAAGGTCAAAGTAAACCTCATAATTTTTTACTTTTTATGTTTTCCGAGACAACTGCGGAGAAACAGAGAGCTCTATCTTTGAGCAAAGTTGGTATCTATGAGCAACGGTTGTGCTTAGTTTTACCGATGACCATGAGAACGTAGACGCTGTCGATGTTGATCTCTCCAATTGCGAACATAAACAATATTTTTCAACATATTGACAGTTGCAATCGATACTCTTCAGATGGGACGCATTGCACCACGATCTCCTTCATTCACCCAAGAGAGTGAATGGTAAAAGCAAACTGGCCCCGTACCATGAAAGCTCGCTAATAAAGCAATCATCGGTTTGTTACTTTGTCGCCGGTGTGCCTCGTTGTAACCGTAAAAAAATTGATCCGCAAAAGAACTTGCATAATGAGGTCCGTCTGCCTTGTTAACTGCCTGTTCGTTGAGTAGGGGAGGCGAGGCAGGACTGCGGCTGGAGATGACTAAAATCTCGCGCACTTACCACTTTATTAGCTTGAACGAACTTCTTTTTCTTTCCCCCCCTACAAAAGGAGGATCCCCAGAGTGAAGCGCTCTGGCTGAATCGATTGCAGCTGCCTTCTGGATGGTCAGGGAGAAGGTGACTGCAGGCTGCTGAGTAAACATTTTACGACGTTATTATTGTGCTATTATTTTCCCACTCATCCATTGGGCCCATATAATAACACCCGAAGCACATCCGACCGATCCGACCCGGGAGGATCGAAGATCGGAGAACCTGTTCTGCCACTTTGCTCTCAATTTCTCAATTTTATTTGTGTTTTATTGCGAGTTGGTGTCTTGCGCTGAAATGAGGTTGGAGACACGTTTATTACATAGGCAGGCAATGAAGAAGTAAAAGGTCAGGTCATTTACCGGGCTGCTAAGGATTGCTAATGAGAACGCTGCACAAATAGTCGATTGGGCTTCCTCAAGACTTTCCTCCAGGAATTCATTCAAGAAATCGTTCAGGAATGCCTACTGGAACCCCTGTATTTTCTTTTGGGATTCCCTCAGGATTTTTTTCGGAATAACTTCTGTATGTGCTTTAGGGATTTCTTCCGAAATTCGTCTCAGGAATTTGTCCTGAAATTCTTTCAGGGTTTTCTTAGGATTCCCTAGCTGGCTGAATATGAGATGCTCCTCCACCGGAAGCTATACCCAAGGTGGCAGATCCACCACGGTAGATAGGCCAACAACCTACTGTTCTCGAAACCCAAAACCATTACAGAAACCGAAAATTAAAAAAGTTCAATAAGGAATTACTTAAAGCATTTCATCAGGATGTCTTCCAGAGATTCTGGCAGGGATTCCTCCTAACATTTGATTAGGATCTCTTCTAGGGGCTATCACAGGAATACATCCAAAGATACCTACAGGAATTCTATCAGAAATTCCACCAGAAATTCCTCCAGGGCTTCCGGAAGCAAGTTCTTCAGAAATTATCCCAGGAAATCCTCCTAGGATTCAATCAGGTATTACTCCGGGAATCTGAAATTGCTAGAACTGCAGCAAATGCACCAAGAATTCTTCTAGAGATTCCTCCAGGAATTCCATAAAAGATTTCTTAAGAAGTTCTTCAAGTATTTTCTCCAGAGATTCTTTCAGGGATTTCTCCAAGGATTCATTTAGGAACCAGCGTGAGTCCTGGTGGAATCCCTTAAAGAATTTCTGACAGAATCCCCGAAAATATTCCTGAAAGAAGTACTGGAGAGATTCTTGGACCAACACGTAGAAGAATTCCTGGAGGAATTCTTGAAAGAATCTCTGCAGGCATTTCTGGAAGTATCTCTGGAGGAACTTCTGCAAGAATTTCTGGAGAAATTCTTAGAATAATCCGTGAGAATTTACTGGAAGAATCTTCAAAGAAATTGATGAAAAATTCCTTATGGAATTCCTGGAAAAAATCCTTTGAGGAATTCCTGAAAGAATCCCTTAACAATTACGGAATGAATCTCTGGAGGAATTCCGGATTACCTGGAAGAATTTCTTAAGGAATAGTTGAAAGAATTCTTCGAGGAATACCTGCACAGAAAAAAAAGTAATTCAAATTCAGCGAGAAATCATGCACATAAAAGGAATGGTAGAGTTAGTACACTTTTACATGAGATGTAATGTAAAATTACATTACCATCGTGTAAATTTCCGCCAACCATCGCGTAAACCGTCATGGACTCCAACCGGTTACGCGACTGTTAGCGGAAATTTACACGAACGTAACGTAATTTTACATGATATCTCATGTAAATATGCACTAACTCTAGCATTCCCTTTATGTGCATGATTTTTCGCTGAATTTACGTGAATATTTTTTTTCTGTGTGTAGCTATTTCAGGAGGAGATACTGAAGAAATTTTCGGAAGAATCCCTGGAAGAATTTGTAGGGGTAATCCCAACAGGAGCAAGAATTCTTAAAGGAATTTCTGCATAAATTCAAGTAGAAATCTCTAGATGAATCCCAGAATAAAAGTCCTGGAAGAATATCTGGTAAAATTTCAGGAATAATCCGTGGCCAATTTCGAAAATATTCGGGAGAAATATCAGAAAATTCCCAGGAGAAATTCCTGTGAGAATCACAAAAGAAATTCTTACAAGATCAATGGTGAAATTCCTGAATCTCAAGTGGAGTTCCTGAAAGAGGAATTCATGGTAGAGTTGCTGGAGAAATTCTTGTAGAAATCTCTGGAGAAATCCTAGGAAGAATCCTAGAGGAATCCTTAGAGGTATTTCTGGAGGAATTCCCAAAGCAAAACCTGGAGGAATTATCGCAGGAATATTTGGAAGAGGCTCTAGATGAATTCCTTACAGATCTGCTGGAATTCCTAGAGGAATTTTTGAAGAAATTCCCGGAGGAGTTCCAGGAAAACAAACTATGAAGGAGTTTCATAAACATGCTCTCTTCTTATGAAAAAAAAAAATCAAATTTCTATCACACTCCTAGGTGGATTGATCATATTTATGGTACTTTTAAAAAAAGGGCTCCAACTTACTCAACAACTTGTTCAAAGACACTAAATGCCTAATATGTATCAAGCTTTTCAGGTCGAAAACAATTATGATCACGAAATTCGGCCTTTGGAAACAGTGTGGACCCAACGAGGACAGTCTCAGAACACCACGTAACCCCCTCTTTCGACGGCTCAAAACTTTTAATTTTCCATATAAAATTCAATAATCATAGCGCCAATTAGGTAACGTGAAATTCTAATAGCGTCCGCTTTGGGTCCTTACGAGAACCGTTTCCAGAACGTCCGGAAGTGGCAAGAACTATTTTTGATCATTGGCGCTATGACTATTGACATCGTGATTAAAAACCTAAATTTTGAGCCATCGAAAAATGGGGATGCGTGAAATTTCTTCTTCTTCTTATTTGTGGCTCAACGTTCCCACTGGAACTGGGCCTGCCTCTCTTCAACTTAGTGTTCTTTGTGCACTTCCACAGTTATTAATTGAAGGGCTTTCTTTGCCTGCCATTGCATGAATTTGTATATTGTGAGGCAAGTACAATGATACACTATGCCCAGGGAAGTCGAGAAAAGTTCCCGACCGGAATGGGAATCGAAAAGTTCCCGACCGGAATGGGACCGGATTGGCGATCCATAGCCTTAACCACTAGGCTAACTGGAGACCCTGAAATTCCTCTGTGAGTTAATACTGGAACTGATTCCGGCTTGCTGCGAGGCCGGAATGAAATGTGTTTAGAGTTGAGAATAAAAGTTCAAAATAGATTGATTTACTACGAATTTCAACATGATCTGGGCCATCCATAAACCACGCGATCAGGATGAGGGGGGGGACCACGGTCCATACCAGGGTTGTGCAGTTTCAGGATGGTCAATGTCGAATGACACTCGCTCCAACCATCACTTTATACGACAAACGCAGTCCATCAAAACATAATCGATTCACGCAAAAGCCACTCAAGCCAACCCTCGTTCAATGCAGAGTCAACCACATCCAACAGCAGCGATCGTCTCTTGTTTCCGAACCACACGATGAAACACCGAAGCGAGTTTTTGTTCTACGCTTTGCATTCTATTCATAGGGCGTGCTATGTTTGTGTTTGCTGCGCCATGCAATACTACTTAACAAATTGACCCTCATCCTGGCATTTTCAGATGAGAGTCACCCCGCACTGAGTGACATAGCTCTGCGTCGGAACGACGGTTAAGAAGCGTTCGGCTACTCGAGAGATTTGCAGAGAAAGAGCGTGGCGGCGGCAGCCACCGTATCAATGCGTTCGTCTCGAATGTGTTCGATAGCAACATAGAGACGGTCGGCTGTAGCGTTAATGGAGGAAGAAGGGCAATGTTGATGTTGCGGCTTTTTTGTGTTATGATGGAATAATGCACAAGACTGGTCCATACAATTTTTTTTGTATGAACGAAAGACCACTGGGAGGAGGGTTCGGAATCTCCCAAAAAATGACCACGTGGTTTATGGACAGCCCCGTTTCGCGTGATTTTCTCAAGAAGTCTCTATTTTGATGCTTTCCCGAGCAAAGGCGAATAACTAAATGATAACAAGTTCTGTTATCTGGTTATCAATCGCTTGATATTTGAGTTTGTTATCATTTAGGTTGCATTAAGAGCCAACATAACAAAAATGGTAATTCAAATTTACTCCTCGAATACCAAAATGATAAGATGTTAAGTTATCATTGAGTTCTAGTTGATAACCAATTGTATTATAATATATTATAATTATATTATAATATAAATACAATATTTTGTTCAATATTACATTTAGTTATCAATATAAAAAATACATCTGATTGATAACTGGTTTTGTTATCAGTTTGTTATCATTTAGAGCTATTTTATCGACCAAAATAGTGAAAATCTACTTTACCGACATCGCCAGCAATTAAAAAAAAACTCTTAAAATTTACAACCCATGTTTTCATCTACTGGTCCCAGCGGGTCTCTAACCCTGATCGAATGATTGCCGGTCACAGCCGATAGCCCCTGTATCAACGGGATTCAGTGAGAGGGAAAGTAGTTTAAGGCTACGCTTTCGTACTCCCGTCGCATCGATGTTGGAAAGTGGGATCTATTTTTGAAGCTTTGAAATATGCGCATGAAAGCTGATAACATATTTTGTTATCATTGAGTATTTTTATGTTACCGCGATAGATCAAAACTATCGATAACAAAATTTGTTTACATCTGGTTATCATCAATTGGAAAAGATGATAACAAGAATAACCAAATGATAACACCGATAAAACAGTTTATTATCAAAGTGATATCACTTTGTTATCCACCCTTGCTCGGGTTGGGTATCCCAGGTTTTATCGGCCTAAATCCGGAACAACGGAGAACTTTTATCATCCCATTACATATTGCAAAAATTCAACTCATTTGTGATATTCTGTAAGAAAAAATCATCAAAATCGAATGAAAATTGACAAAGTTACAGATTATTAAACTTTTGATGTTGACACCTGGACTTTATGGTTAAATGACTGACGGTCACGTTCACATAACCTTGATTATTATCGAAGTTTCATGTACCTCGGATTTTTCTTCGGAAATGAATAGTTATTTGGGTTTTGTATTCATAATCGAAAGACTTGAAAATATTTCATCAGCCACACATTTGTTCATGTCTTGCACCAGAAGATTATCTACCTTTATCACCGTTGATGCTTTTTAGTGATTTTCCCCTAAAATGTATTTTGTAGTTCATTAAAGACTTTCTTCGATAATTTCTTGAAAGATAGAAAGAAATTAGCTTGAGCTGCTTGCTTGATTGGCCGCCCGTGGATGCTACTCCAGTATCGCCAAACCAGCAACACTCACACAAGCAACCAATGAGATTTCTGTTTGTTTGCTGATCTTCTAATTTCAGAAGATTGCAATCTTTTTTTATCTGTATTAACGAGATTTTTAGCCCTAGGCTAGCTCATCTTGGAACCCACGCTGTACTTCCCTTCCGAAGGAAGAACTAACATTTTGTGAGTTTGTCGGGAGTGGAATTCGATTCCAGGTCCTCGGCGTGATAGTCACGTGCTTTAACCATCACACCAGGTCCGCTCCACAGATTGCGATCGTTTGTATTCACAAGCAGACCGAATAGACGCGCCCAAATTCATGCGGATGTCAAAGCGTTGTTGGGATATGGCTGGCAGAGGGTTCACACATTGTGCGTGGATGCCAGGCGTAAGGTGTGTTTATTAAGCTGATGATTATGCGGTACAGTTCGTTTGATTGCATAACTCGTAGGCGTTATCTGATAGATTGAAACTAAGCTATGAAAGTTGGAAGGAAAGGAAACGACTTATTCAACCCGTTTCTGTTCTAGCGATGGCTATGTACATGAGTAGTATATGTAGAAAGCAGGGAGAAAGTATACAGAAAGATACAAAGTAGACCACCAAGCCCGTCTAAATTTACAAAGAAACATTCATCAGAAAAATTTTAGTAATATTTCACAAAAAGTCTTTACGGAGATTTAAGCATATTTATGGATGTGGATATGTAGATTCCAACAAATTTTCACCAAAGTTACCTTTAGAAATTCTACCTGATTGCAGAATTCCATTGAAACTGTTTTTCTAAAGATTGTATACAAAGGCAGCCTATTTATTGCACCCATAAACAAATAGAAACGCTCCATAGAATATCAAAAAGCGCTCCATAAAGAAAGAACATATGTTCCATGAAAATGTACAATGTTACCCATAAATAATTGAAAACGTTCCATACTTCATGAAAAATGTACCGGTGAAACATAAAATTTTCTCATTAAAAGTGAAATTTTGCAACAATAAATAATACTGAAATGCTCCGTAATAAAATACAAATGATCCATAGAAAAATGCAGACGCTCCATAAAAAAATAAAATTGTACCCATAGAAAATTGAATATTTCTCCATAGAAAAATTAAATTGCACCATAAAAAATTGAAATTGCATCATAGAAAATAGATGAATTACCAATAAGTATTATCATACTGCACCATATAAAATATGAATTGCTCCATGAAAAATTGAAAATTTTTTAAGGTGCAATTCAATTTTTCTTTGGAGCAATATTAAATTTTCTATGGGTACAATTTTATTTTTTATGGAGCGTTTGCATTTTTTATGGAGCATTTGTATTTTATTATGGAGCATTTCAGTATTACTTATTGGTGCAAAATTTCACTTTTAATGAGAAAATTTTATATTTTACTGGTAGATTTTTTATAAAGTATTGAATGTTTTCAATTATTTATGGGTGACATTGCACATTTTCATGGAACATATGCGCATTCTTTATGGAGTGCTTTTTGATTTTCTGTGGAGCATTTGCAATTTTTTATGGTTGCAATAACCTTTTGCCGTATACAAAATTCTAGAAGAGGAAGAGCAGAAAGTGAATAACGAAAGACAGAGGATGAACATTAAACCCCAACGACGAACATCGAGAACAAGGAACGTACGATAATCAAACTCTGACATCAACACGATTCAAAAACTTATAAATGAGATTAATGTAGGGGAACTTACGTATTTCAGACAGTTTTGTTCTCTTAGTTATCGGTTTATTTTTTGGAGCCTATTGAACTTTAAACTGGCAACCCGACCAAGTTTCAGGCAATTTGGCCGACAGCGACCAAAGCCCCTTATGACGAAGAGAACAAACCTGGGGATAATACCCAAAGTCGCTCACAATTCAAGATCTGTCAATACTTATTTAACGTTTTTTTTTTGCTGTTTTCCTCGGGTTCGGAAAATTGCATACACCCCAGATCTGTTGGGCCATGGTTGACGGGCTAATGCGAAAAAAAAAATGTAGAATATTGCCTTCTTTGGCACAAGCCTTGGCAATATAGCCCGCTTTCTCATTTCCCGGAATAGAGCAATGTGGAGGGACCCAAACAAGACGATAGTGTATGAGCGTTTGAACAAAGCACTCAACACTTGGCGTATTCCAGGCAGAGAGATGGAAGAAATCATTGTAAATACTGAAACCTGTCCAATAATCTGTATTCAAACAATCTTACTTTCAAACTCGAATCAAACTTATTGTTGTATACACCCATAAAACATGTTTTTTAATAGACTGTTGGAAAATTTAATTTTTCAATTAAAATTAATGAAATTGTATCACAGTGGAGTCTATTTAATGATAACATGTGTTGCAATTTTTAAATCAGGCACGTTCAACCACAACATCATTAGATTTAGTCATTCGAATATGTATTTGAAAATATGCCAGGAACATTACCTATTATTGAAACTGAAAGAAAAAAAAAACTTTCCATACTTAAATGCCCTGATTTTCTGCAACGTCCATTGAAGCATAAATACGACGACCGCCATAAAATGAGATCACAGAATGGGCGTCATCAACTAGAAAAGCAGATCCCTAGAACCGGAGTAGCATCACTTGCACCGGATAGAGTGCACCGGACTTCGATCCCAACAGCACTGCACTGTTAGCTACCGTTAAGAAGCACCATCGCATCGTAGCGACAGAGCCAGAGTTCAACCCAGAAAGGGGCAAATGGAATCAGGTTTTGTTTTATCCCTTCCCTTCCGTCTCACCTACCCCACCAGCCGCCAGCCGGACCATTCTGCCACTAAAATATGTATTGATTTGTTATCATCAGAGCGCGCACGGTCTATTGCATTTGCTTCTTGAGAGGAGAAGGAGGGGGAGGTACCTACCAACCAACTGGTAAAGCTAGAAGAAACCCGGAGGCAGGTTGCTGCTGCACCGTCTGTACTCATGGTGGTGCTCATGGTATCAATCGATCTTGGACCGTTTTGCGCAGTCTCCAGCGCAGTGTGCGAGCTAGGAGCCGGCGCGCGCGATCCCCATTGTGTGGGTAGAGCCAATTCAGTTCAGCGCCCGATCATAAACGAAGCCAGTGATACCTAGTAGCTGGAGGAGAAATTAACGAGCGATTGCCTCCTGCATTAAGGCTCATTACAATTGGTCATTGTCGGTGATTGGACTGGATGGGGGAGGCGGGATTGGAAGTCTAGTAGGGGTTGGTGGTGTTTATGGGCGGAAAACCGCCTTCATTTGATACTGCCACGAATATTGCTTCCTGTATGCGCCTCGTTGGGTAATTTGCTGTGTTCTGGAGAGGATAGAATAAAGACCAAATGCCGATGCATAATGAGATTTGCTGAGAGTGATAGTGTTTTGTGAAGATGATTTTGAAACTTTCGTAGAGAGGATCGCTACCAAATGTAAATTTTGTGATTTGTAGTTTTTAGAGCTAATAATACTGAAACTCAACCAAGTCATATCAAAACTTTAAGGAAGATGCAGAAACCTTCCAACCAGACGCATCACGCCAACAACGACCATCCAGCACGCATAACAGATTCATTAAATTTCTATGGCTTTTCCCGAGGGAGACCTTCCGCTTCTTTCTTCGCAGCATTGGCCACCCGACACTTCGTGTTTCCAGCACAAAATCCAGCAACGCAACGTGGACATACCAATCAAGCAAAAAGGCTCTGCAAATCGGTCCAGTGCAATACAGAGTGGTTCCTCTAGATTAGCTCTCCCCTAGAGCAACTCTAGCTTTCCTACCACTTTATCCACCTTTACCCATCTCCGCAACCTCTACAACTCTCTGTTAGTGCTTCTGCTTGCGGCTACCGTGTACTGTACGCCATCAAGCCGTCCATCATCTCTGGTGCTGCTCCCATTGCGAATAGGTATGGACCCCAAGATCATAGAGACCAGTTCTCTCCTACGTACGAATGGGTATACTTGGGCAACGGAGAATCAAGAAGCGCGTCAACCCCCAGGGTGATGAAATTAGTGGTAGAAACAACACAACCGGCGACGACCGCACAGATGTCGAGCGCTACCATCAGCCTGCCGGGCTATAAGGGGTGATGGTCAGAGGTTTTCAAACGATTTTAATGGCGTACCACTTCCGAGAGGTGATCGATCGGAAACCAATATTATGCAGAAAAAAACAATCCTAAAGAATGGGGCTCGGTGGTCTGTCGTGCTTCTGATTCGAATGCAGAAGGTCCTGGGTTCAATCTTTGGTCCTACCTTCTATTTGTGTCTTTCTATCGCTAGAAACAGAATTGGTTGAAAAAGCAGTTCCATCCTAAAGCAAGGTACAAGGTATGGACTTCAGACTTCAAACGGATTCGCTTAATTTGAGTTGTCACTACAATTTGGAAACATGGTAATGTTTATTTTTCAAATTCTTAAATAACACAAATTTTTCAAATTCTTAAACACAGAAGAATTTCCTGTAGAATTTCTGAAGTACTTTTAAACAGCATTTGTAGAAGCAAACTTTTCTTAAAAAATGCGATTTTCATGAAAATGTTCGAAGAATTGAGCATGGAATGCAATGGGATTTGTATAATAAAATTAGAATGGAACTGTAATGTAGAAAAGCCATCAGCGTTGCTTTCTGTACAGCATTTTAGATAAACTATTTTACAAAAATTAGAGTATCACTGTTAGATTTCATACTGGAATTTTGTTTTGAAGAAATCCTTAAGAAATGTAAAAATAATTGAGCATGATCGCTTCTTGTATCAAGAGAACATTTTTGGGAAAATCAAATATACATACTATATTAATAATACAAGCCACTTCCAGCTATTTCTGGCGACCCTTTATCTTGTGCTTGTGGCGCCGCTTGTGACGAACGTGGCAACTATTACACTCTAAAAACGTATGCCCTTCAGAATCGCACACGCTGTCCACAATAATGAACTAGGGATGTCAATAATCTCTTCAGTTATCGATCAATAATATCAAAATATTTAGGGTTTAAATAAACCAATCCTGGAGCTCGATTTGAATAGGTCGTATGTACATTTGTCGATATAAAATTCGACCAGTTTATTTTAGTTATTGTAGCAATATGGAAGATATTTTGGAGACTTTTAATGATGGAACGGAAAGCCTGTTTTGTGATGATTCTGCTGTATGTATCAACTTTGTTCAGTTTCAACGGTTTTTGCTATGATAAGCGAATCCAACTGATCGATTGAAATAAATCGATTTTTCCATAACTGTGTTTCGTAACGCAATGAGATACATTGTCAAACATTCCTGCACGGCATGAATACTAGGTACAATATGAGGTTAGAAATCACTGTATCACTTCAATATGATATCCTAAAGTTGTATTTGATGAACGAAACTATTATGAAAGTACTCTTTTTCAATAAAATATACGATTTATTTAAAGTAGGCTATCTGTTCCTTAAGTCATTGCCTACCTTTAGGCGTTATTCGCGGTTTGAAGGATTTGAATCCTAAAATAACTCAAAAAGTACATACCTTGTAAGAATTTGGACAACATATTCGAAATCAGCGACCCCGAATTTAGTAAGTAAGGGTATTTTCAACACAAACGAACATTGATCACTGACATGATCAATGTTACCCCAAATCAACAAAATCAAAAATTAGATTAAAAAGCCTATTTAAACATCTTTAAAAGTTTTACAATACTTTTTTGAGTAGCTTAACACATAATCAGAGGGCCAGTACTTGTTTTAAAAATATAAAACATGTAACATTTGCTTTAACAAGAGAATTATTCGAGAAAGATCGAAAATTCTGATCAATGTTACCCCGGATTACGGTATATTCCATCACTGATGTACGCTAGGGACAAGACAAATACAACGAGAGTAACTCTGTTATCGAAGTGTTGCTCAGAATTACTCTGGATAGCTCTGGATCACTCTGGTTTTCACGAAGTGTTGCCTGATACCAGTGAAAAATCGAGCAGTCTTGCCCGATTTCCCGCTCCGAAGAGGCGTTTCTGAATGGATTCGAACAAATTGAGATACTCAGGATTGTTCAGAGTTGCTCCAGATTGCACAGTGTCTTGCCCCTAGGACTGGCCCCAATAGTACCTTTTCTGATCAGCGTTATCTCCACTTTTCCAGTAGATAGAATATATTAATTATATCTATACAAAAAAAATCGCTCGAGATCTAAGTTATTACTCAATGAGATAAACGAATCGAATATCATGCAGATACTTTCAGATGATTTTTTTTTGTGCAAATTGAATCTTGTACATCTCTAAACATGATTAACGACCAAATATGTGGTTTAATATAAGGTTGATTGCCACGTTTGACGGTAGATGGTGCGGTAAGCTGTTCGCCAATTCAATCTATGAGGAACGCGAAAGTGAATCATATTGTTTATATAATATATTTGGGAAAATCCTAAATAGGGTTCTGTACGTGCTTTTTGCGATTTTCAGTCAACAGTTCAGCAAGTGCATCAACTTCTAGTGACTTCTAAAGAAATTCGTAGTGTAGCTTATGGAAAAAATACTCGGAAGTTTCTTAAACTCTCGGAATGAATTCTACGGAATGGTGTCTATCGGAACACTACTTATTACAATAATATATTGAATCACTGCAAATGGAACTAAATAGAACATCATGTAGTGGAACACTACAAATGCGTAATAGGACAACACATATGGACATAAGCTACACTAAACATATATGTTGCCCTGTTACTTCAGAGGATAACAATTTCCGATGCCAGGATGACGAGGTTTCATAATAGTTGCTGATCTATCAGTCAATCCTGTAATCGCGTGGGTTGCCATTTTGTTCGCAGCGTTAGTTGCCTTCATAGGTCCAGGTTTGCCTAAGAATTTCTTATCCTAAGGAGCACCTGAATCTCGTTTTAATATGAGACCCTGTTGGGGAAGGGTCTACACATGTCTATTTAATCATTGCCAGAAATTACTTTAATATAGGCCATCAAAATGAGACTGATAAGATCTCGTGATGCTCTATTACGTCAGAGCACTACAAATGTGAACTCAACCTTCACGTCCCGACCCCCGACAACTCATTTTCAAAATGCTGGCATTTCGTCAATTTTCATCCGATTTTTTTAAGTCGCCCTCTATCGATCTTAAATTTTTGCTAGTTTATTATATTAAAGTGGCCAGCCAATATCCTAAAGCATTTCGGGGATATTCCGGATTGCGCTGAGGTCAGGGGGTTGCCAAAATGGCTAAAAGTGATAATTTCGTGTGTTCTTGTGTTTGAACCATCGATTTTCAGCGTTTTGTTGTAAACAGTGAAACACCGGATCCGGATCCTCGTGACAGGTTCCACGGGGCCTCATTGGGGACACTTCTAGTTTTCAACCTAAACATGCCGTGCGACATATCAATCTTCTTGATTTCGAATGACTGAGTCAGAAACGAGAGACTGAAGTCTGTATCAACTACTATGGCCACCCCGGAACATCTAGCACAGGTTCCACGGAGGTGTCATCGGGGACATTTCTGGTTTGCAAGCAAAACATGCGGTGCGACGTATCAATCTTCATGATCTGGAGAGAATGGGGCAGAATTGAAAATTGACTTAAGTATGCATCAATTGATGTGGCCTCTCCGGAACACCTGAAACAGGTTCCGCGGGGGCCACTCAAACACAAAAACACACGAAATATTCACTTTTAGCCACTTGGCAAAAAAGAGCACTCCCCCACCCCCTGACCACAGTACAATCCGGAATATCCCCGGAAAAGTTCCGGTTATTACATGGCCACTCGAGTATAATAAACTTGCACCAATTTATGATCGATTGAGGGCAACCTCAAAAAAAAAAAAATCGGATGAAAATTGACGAAATGCCAGCATTTTGAAAATGAGTAATCGGGGATCGGGAACGACATGGTTAATATAGGACAATAATCACAAGTTTAAATGGGACGTATGACACAAACATAAAGTTTGTAAATCTTCAGGGGTCTAGATTAGGATTCTTCCAGGAACCATTTCTAGAATACCTCATATAAGTCCTTTTAAGGATTTAATCAGGAATGGGTCTATAACTTCTTAGAGCTTTGCTTGGAATATTCTGAAAAGAAACATCTCATGTAACATTTTTTGTCTAATAGACTTGAAGATTTGACCACCATTTGAACCGATTACAACCACCATGAAACCACAATAAAAGGTGTTAGGTTTTATAGTCATCAAAATGTAACTTGAGATAATACTTAGATATTGTCAGGAGCAGTCCTGTTAAAATTTTCCCATGAATTTGACCTGGTATTCTCTGACGAATCCGTTTGAAATTATTATGTTGGTTCCTCCAGAAATCCCTCCAAGAATTCTTTCAGAACATTATTCTAAGATCTTTTCTGGAATTCCTAAGAAGAAGAACTTCTACAGAAAGTTATCTAGAAATTTATTTAACATTTCATCCGGTAATTTCAATGAAAAACCCTTCTCCTAAAATAATGCCGGTATTTTTTTTTTTAATTTCTTTGGAATCTACAGATTTAGATTCGCTTAGCAAATTATCTTAGAATTTTCTTTGGTGTTCTTTTTTAAAATAATATCTTGAAATCATTGCAATGCAAATGAAGCCTTCCATGAAGGAATTCGAGAAGTCATGGATGCTTGCAGGAAATCGTGGAAGCGTTCCTTTAAATCTAGTTGAACCCTGTAGGAAACCGACAAAATTCGTGAAGTTGCCTGACGAATTTCCAGAAACAATTAGAAGATGTCAGAAAAAAAGATGTTTGAGTGAAAATCTATAGCATAGCATAGAATAGCCGACCCTTACACATCCTAGGGTGGCTGTCGATAGAGACGTTAAATGCGCAAGAAAAGCTGCCTGGGACTTGACAGACCTTTTATTGAACGTCCTCTTTGTTCGATACCTGGTCAGGTCCTTACGATTAGCGGGGATGGGGAGGAAATGTTGATTAGATACCTACTCAGAATATGTCCAAGAATTTGAGCCACTTCATAGATATTTGGAGTTGAAAGTTGGATGGGGTTATGTGGGATGTTTTCCATGGCGAAAAAGCGTTTGTGAAGAAATAGTTTCATGCAATATAATAACCCAAGTAGCACACAAGTCACAAAGGAGTATGGACGGCGCAGATTTTTGGTTGGATACGAGTCATTTTCAAGTTATTCTGCCTTTGAATTAGAATTACATGAATGTAACTGCTGTAACACCAAAAACCTGCGCTGTCGACACTCCTTTGTAACTTGTGTGCTGCTTGGGAATTTACCATTTACCTGATTAACTTGAGTACTCTAGAAGTGAATTTACTATTTGGTACAGTAGACGTTCGATAACTGCAATATGTTTACGTTTCACCCACCAAATGAAGTTCGTTAACTGCAACGACTGACAGACGTCAAAGACTTGTCTGAAAGTGATTTAAAATGCATTCAAATGTGTATCGCTATGCAACTGTCGTCTGATTTGACAGAAATTTGATGGATAGCGTTGCGATAACTGCAAAACTGTTGCACTTACCGGACTTGCAGTTAAAAAGCATTGCAGTTAAAGCGTTTGCGCTGAGCGAACGTCTACTGTACCAGAAACTTCAACACACTGTTCAGCATGATACGAGTTTACCAACTGTGCAAATCATGGTTATAAGATATTTTGAGTGAAAATCTATATACATTTTCGTCTGTCTGTCTGTCTGACCCTTATGGATTCGAAAACTACTAGGCAGATAGATAGATTTTTTGGAACGGAAGGGTTATTAGCATGGTCTGAGACCCTTCCTGCTTTGAAAAGGAGGACTCCCATATAGATGAAATTGAAGGGCGCTTCTCTATGGAGCTGTATGGCGAAAGCACAGTAGGCAGGCAGTAACGTCATAAAAAATCTGGAGACCGCCTCTTACGGGAGAAAAACGCCGCCTAGAAGAAGAGGAGTGCGAAGAAATGGAACTGCTGTTCCGTCCCCAAGAAACACGGAAGTTATACCAGAAGCTCAACGCATCCCGCATTAGCTTTGTGTCGCGAACCGAATTATGCAGGGATAAGAACAGAGGCCTCTATACAGACGGACGCGAGGTGATTGAAAGGTGGAAGCAGCACTTCTATCAGCACCTGAATGGCGAGGAGAACGTAAGCACGGGAGACCACGCCAACGGAGGGAACGACTACACCAGTGCAGCGCAGGAACCAACTCTCACGCTGATGGAAGTTAAGGATGCCATTCAAAACCAACACAGCAGCTGCTAAGGATGGTATCACAGCTGAACTCATCAAGATGGGCCCAGAAAAGTTGGCCACCTGTCTGCATCGGCTGATAGTCAGGATCTCGAAAACCGAACAGCTACCGGAGGAGTGGAAGGAAGGGGTAATCTGCCCATCCACAAGAAGGGCGACCATTTGGAATGTGAGAACTTCACAGCGATCAATATTTTGAATGCTGCTTACAAAGTGCTATCTCAGATCATCTTCCGTCGTCTGTCACCAAAAACGAATGAGTTCATGGCAAGTTATCAAGCCGGCTTCATTGACGGCCGGTCTACAACGGACCAGATCTTCACCGTACGACAAATCCTCCAGAAATGCCGTAAACACCAGGTCCCAACGCATCACATGTTCATCAACTTCAAAGCGGCAGACGACAGTATCGACCGTGCAGAGCTATTGAGAATCATGGACAAAAACAGCTTTCCTAGGAAGCTGACTAGATTAAAGCAACGATGGACAGTGTAAAAAATTGCGTAAGGGTTTCGGGTGAACTATCCAGTTCATTCGAATCTCGCCGGGGACTGCGACAAGGTGATGGACTCTCATGCCTACTTTTTAACATTGCTTTGGAAGGTGTGATGTAACGGGCCAGGCTCAACAGCCGGGAAACGATTTTCACAAAATCCGGTCAATTTGTGTTATTGCGGACGACATGGACATTACTGCCAGAACATTTGGAACGGTGGCAGAGCTATACACCCGCCAGATACGCGAAGCAGCAAAGGTCGGACTGGTGGTGAATGTCTCATAAACAAAGTACATGCTGGTAGCCGGAACCGAACACGACCGGATCCGTCTGGGTAGTAATGTTAAGATAGACGGGGATATCTTCGAGGTGGTGGAGGAATTCGTCTACCTCGGATCCTTACTGACGGCTGACAACAACGTGAGTCGTGAAATACGAAGGCGTGCCATCAGCGGAAGTCGGGCCTACTACGGGCTCCTGAGGAAGCTGCGATATAAAAAGATTCACCCACGCACCAATGGACACGAGACATGGACCATGCTCGAGGAGGACATGCAAGCACTCGGAGTTTTCGAGCGACGTGTGCTATGGACGATCTTCGGTGGTGTTCAGAAGTATGGTATGTGGCGGAGAAGGATGAACCACGAGCTCGCTGCACTTTACGGCGAACCCAGCAACCAGAAGGTGGCGAAAGCCAGAAGGATACGGTGGGCAGGGCATGTGGCAAGAATGCCGGATACCAACCCTGCTAAGCTGGTATTCGCGACTGATCCGGTTGGTCAAGAAGGCGTGGAGCACAGAGAGCACGATGAGCAGACCAGGTGGAGCGTGACTTGGCAGGCATTGGGCGTGATCGAGAATGAAGAACGGCAGCCACGATGGTGAAATATGGTGAAATATTGTTGAAATATTGTTGATTCAGTTTTATCTAGAACTTTATGTAATAAATGAGAAAAAATAAAGAAGAACAATAAGAGTTATGATTGATACTAAGAAGAATAAATAAAGAAAATCTTCCAAAGCATAAATAGAACTAAATTTATCTCCAGCACCCAGGTTGAAAACCCCTGTCCTAGTCACTCTCCACACAGCTAGCAGAGATTGAACCAGCTCACCGTGGTGGTAGTCGGCAGCAGCAGCGGTCCAATATGACCTTTTCCGCAGGCCAGTAGTTTACATCAATCGATTCAATGATGATTGTTCCTATTTTTCCCCATCTCTCTTGCGAGGCACTGACTGACTGGCTTTTGGATTGGGATCAATCCAGCTCTCACATCGCAAGCAGCAGGTCGGTCTTCCGCAAAGTGTATCAAACCTAACCGACCACTGCGCTGGCTGGCTGTCTGACTGCTACCAGAACCGGATGACGATGATGATGACGACGATGGAGATCGCTTTAATCGACGGATCTTTCACCTCTGTTCGAGGCGGCATGGCGCGCGGTGCATGTAGAAGGGCCCATATGGGTCCGCCGATCGACGGACGGTCGGTGTGGTCGGTCCATACGGCGATGATCATGATGATTATGCGAAATGCAATCATTTTCCGTAATGGTTCATGTGCTCGCCCCGGTCTCATTATGGTTTTTGCGGTGGTGCCCTAGTGCTGTGCGGTATGTTGTGTAGGTCTTTCGTCGGTTGATGAGCCTCTGATAGTGAACGGCGTGTGTGTGTGTATGTGGATGATGGTGGGCAATTTGTTAAAACGATCGCACCGGAGCAGTTCATTCAGAACCTGAGGTGGAAGCGATATCATTCATGAAGAAGGCTGGATGGTGGCAGATTGATGGGGTGATGAATGGGGGAGTTGCTCTCGGTATGCTGAGGTAATTCATAAAGGTTTGAAGCTTTATGATACCCTGACCATTCATCTTTGAAGCATGAATAATCTTTGGTCATTGAAGTCTAACATCGGTGATGATAAACGCTCTGGAGTTTGTACCAAAATGTTCTGGAATTTGAAAGCTCTGATCTACTATCACTGCTTTAAGCTCCATAGAAGTAACTGATACAAAATCTCAAAACCTTGACTCTAGCTCATTCAATTTCTTTTCATCTATTAACCTTTACGTCACGTGAGACCCAGGCCTAATCTCAACTGATGCAACCAACCTGGCTCGGATGACTTATTTGAATTTCAAATTATTGCAACCATTTGCCTACTCGTCGAGCAAAACTAGATATTTGTATTAATATTAGAATTTCTTTCTCCACATCCACCACTACCACCACCATCAAACTGGATAAAATGCTTAAATTATGCGAAAATAAATCAACCCAACCGCGCACGCCTTTCCTCCCACGGATTTAGATTTCACCGATGGAGCACGAGATGAGCACCGCAAGGCAGGACTCCTTGCGCCGTAGTCCGTCCGCGGGGTCCGTCGAGGTTGACTGCCAGCAGCGTGGTAGGGCAGGTTTGCTTGCCGATCACCTTCACCTTCACCTTTCGGTCTTCCACTGCGAACAGCCCAGGTCAAGCAGCACATATGTGTGGCGAGATCAAGGCCCAAGATAGTCGTCGTCGTCGGTGCCATCGTCTCCGTCGCCCATGTTGCCGTCAACTTCCTCCGCGCTGCACCGAGCCCGGGAGATTAGAGTCAACCTAGTGGAGTAGCGGTCCTCCCTGGAGAGGTTCAAATGATGTGGATGCCTAAAACAAGTTTTCCTGGGAGAGGAATTCGACGGGTGTTTCGAGACATAGATCCCCACCACCAGCATATATCTACGTGACCACGGAGCAGAACTGGAACACACAATAAGCCAAAGGTCAGGCGATCCACAAAATGAGCATTCAACCGGCCGGAGTGATCCGAAATTTCCCAAACACGATCACGAACCAGATCAAAGGCAAAGGAAGAAGAGGGCAAAATTGTCCCCAACAACGCGATGTGGCGGCCGACGATCGACAACGACGACGACCGCCGTCAAGCTCATTTAGCGAACTAGATTCTAGAGGTAATGTGGAGTTTTTGGGGTTAAATAAGTCTTTTGAAGAAAGGATCGAGTTTGGTACTGGAGTACATCCACAGTTTTAGAGTCTACTTCTCAGCTGTTATAGAGCACCGTCCTTTTACCCCAATGTCACATTTCATACCGATCCCCCCCCCCCCCCTAATTTCCTCAATCGATAGAATGAGCTAGAGAGAAAAAAAAGAACAAAAAACAAGATCACCGCCAAGAACTCGATTCGATCCCGATGTCACGATAGATGTCATTGATCTCGTTGTTGTTTTTGTTATTGGCGCAGAGTGCGCATCTAGGCAATGTCGCCACCATCGCTGCGCCGCCGGCCGGACCAGGTCGCTTCTCCGATAGCAATCACATCGTGGTGGAGGAAACACTACCAACCTGGTCAGGGGAAGAGACGGTGGGCCATCGATCGGCAGGGCAACCCAGCAAGTTCGTTCTTCTCGATTGGAGAAAAATAGAGATGATACGTTCTGGTTGTATGGTTGAGGTTGAAACACAGGACGTGTAAAAATAGAGCAACATCAGTTAACGGGGGGCTAGGTGCGCTCATGAGCCCAACGCGAAGAAAAACGAAGAGTGAACCGAGGGCAGAGAACTTTGATCTTATTTTCGTCCTAGGGAGAGGGTTCCTAGGTTGCGGTATGCGTTAGCTGTTTGGTTGGTTGGATGGGTTTCTAGCTTCTAGTGGTTTAGGTGGCGGAATATCTTTGCCAGTCAGTGTAGGGTAGTTGGATACATAAGTTGACGAATTGATACTGGTTGAAAGTAACTCAGAAGTAAATAATTTTTCACATATACTTGGTGGAATAACCTAAATTTTCAGATACCGTTCAATTTGTACACTTACTCGAGCTAGAAATTGCGTAAGCAGTTCTGAAATTCCCCGGCAATCAACATACCAGGAACCAGAGTGACACGAACCGATTTCGGTTCGGTGTCTCGTAAATCTGCCAACAATCTGCGGTGACCTTTAAGTCCGACAGTTTGACTATCACTTCCATCATCGTGCGCGCAATTTGTTCATCCATTCCTATTCGCCGACCTATTCAATCTAGCGAGAGGTTTCACGCGTCACTCAATCTAAAATCTAGGCCCATAGTTAGATACCTCTGTACGTACTCCGGTACATACCGCGGAAGGTTGGTGGAAGAACCTTCCGGAACACCAAGCCAGAGGTAAGGGAGGAGATAGGGAAGGTAATCCAACGCTAATTGTGAGTGACAGGATTAATTGAGGTCTTAATCGCTTCCACCTATCCGCGTCGCGTCGTAGGTACACAAATCTCGCAGCGACGAACCGCCCGCCTGCCCAATGGACCCCGATGGATGATGTAAAACTCGCAACCACTTCAATTGAATTGGCCGCAGCGGGTACACCTAAGCAAGCAAGCGAACGAGCTAGCGCTGAAAGGAGGTGATTTTCGTGTCATTTGCAGCAATCGGCATAAAAGTCGTGATCTTGGTGTTCCACCCCCGCGTTCCACTCAAGCACACTCGCACTACTCACCACCGGAGATGTCGTGGCGAGCTTTCATCTGTTGAGCGAGTGGATGTAAAAAGTTCCATACGGAGCTTAAGGGGCCTCCCTAACCCATGTTAGACCAAAGACGTGATTGAAAAAATGGTTGACACTCTTTTTTCTGAAATATTTTGTGTCTATACAAATTTAGTCATGAATACTGATTGAGATTCATCCAAAATCGTTAAGGGGTCATCCATTAAGTACGTCACGGTCCTAGGGGGGAGGGGAATTTGTAAAAGTGTGACAGGCAATGAATTAAATATAGGAAAATCCCGTACGTAGGGGGGAGGGGGTAAAAAATTTCCAATTTTAGCGTGACGTACTTAATGGATGCTCCTTAATTACAACCACAATACATTTGTTGGGTTCATTGTTCATTAATTAGGGTAAATCGACAGTTATTGAACACCTTTAGAACTCCCCAATTGTCGCACACTCAATGTTTTTCTTATGAGGTGTGCAAAAATTGGCGATTTACCCTATAATCATTGTAACCACCTTTTTATAAATCAATCACAATCAAAAAATATCCGAGATAAATTGAACTTTAGAGGACATAAAGTAGTCTCAGGGAGTTTCAGTAGAGTTTTAGAGTGTTTCAGGGCCTGAAGAGCTTCCCATTGGTCCTGCAAGCAGCTGCGTTTATGCTAGAGTTCATGTAGAGGCGCTTCTCTGATAAATATGATAAACGTGATAACATTGTAAAGCAACAGCAAAAGTTGCGCTACGGGATCGTAGAAAGCTCTCAAGTTCAATTGGTGTTTCACATATACAGCGGCTCCGCCTGGCACCTATCCACTCGAAACATCATGCGCAATACGGGTGGAAAACGCCAGTCAGAAAACATGAGGTAAACAGCTTGAAATTTGTATGGTGGTGCAATAAACTCTCTTACTGCAATAAATCCGGAAGATACGCATAGGGATAATGATTTTGTTTCTAATTTGCAACTTTTTGTCCCAGGGTACAAATCGCTGAGATACAGAGCAAGTGTAAGCCAGCGATTTGTTCATCCAAGAAAAGTGATTTTATCTCAAACTAGCTGTCCCGGCAAACGTTGTCTTGCCCAGCTATGGTGGTTTGACAACTGTTGAGCTCATAACGTCACCGCACTCTAGATTGATTTCATTTCGATCGTGTTGATTTCCTTCCCAGCTCATGAAAAATCATTTATTTTCAATTTTGTTACTTTTCTAGCTGATTTACGTAACTTTTTATACATATAAACACAGCCACCACGAATGCGAACAGAACCGTGCAAGAGTCATCCTGATCGGTTCAGCCGTTCTTGAGTTTTGTTGCCTCAAAGGGACTTCAAACTCATTTTTATATATATAGATAAGGTGGTGCCATCTCTGAGAAAAATAAGCTTTGTTATCCTCCTATTGGAAACCCAATTAGTTTTGAGAAACGTCATATAATCAACACGATTGAATTTTGGTGTTATAATAGTTTTAAAGACCTCCCAGAATCTTTTAGACTCAAAATGCTACTTGTTCGTCTTTTTCTAGGGGATTCCTGGGAGTTTGAGTAGAGTTTTAGAGGATTTAAGGCACTTCTATCACTGCCATCAATATTTAGATCATCGCTTCTCAAACTTGGAAGGAGGATCAAAGCGTGCATGCAAGCAGTTAGGAGGTCTTAAAACGAAGTTTGGGAAGCTATGGTTTAGATCTATTGTGGCAATTCAGGGGAGGGTTTCTGGAGAGTTCCATTATGCAATCCTCCTCGCTTCTGCCGTACCACTTAGCGGCCCTCCAATTCCCCAGAAATAAGCTTAGTCATTAACTTAACACATAATTAATGTATGCCAGTGGACACCCAAATAGCAGCACATAGAGATACTCGTATCGTCAAAGAATTATGCCGATAGAGTGAAGAGAAACAAGAGTAGACATTGAGGGGTCCTAATTCCAGAATAGTTTGGATGACCTAGATCATCAAGTGAATGTTGATGCGTTATCAGAATTGTACTCTAAGGCTCTAAGAGTAGCGTTGATTATATTGCGCGTGCATACGCTGCAACAAATATATCCTAAAATTTACACATATTGCAATCCACACTCCAATACACATTGGGGTGCATTTGTATGCCAGTGGACCCCCAAATAGTAACAAAAAGCGATACTGTATTATTATGAGGTACAACAGACAGAATCATGAGAGAATTATGCCGATAGCGTGAAGAAAAACAGGAGTAGAGCCTGTAGACTTTGAAGGTCCTAATTCCAAAATAGTTTGGATGATCTAGAGCACAAAGTAAATGTAGCTAAGTTATCATAATTGCACTCTGAGTCTAATATAATCCTAAAGGTAGCGTGGATTATATTCCATGAGCATCTGCTACAATAAACATAAGGTACCCCGGGGCAAGTGGGACCTAAAAAAATGCTAGTTTGGTTTTGTCAAGCCACAAAATTCTAAAAATAAAGAATTTTATAATTCCAATGATTCTAAAAGACATTGTTGGTATATTTCTTCTTAGTAACGGGCATTAAAACTGTTTCAAAATTTTTAAATTCTGTATATTATGCATATTATGAAAAGTGGAGCAGATCTTCATTTACACCGTATCACGGGGCAAGTGGGACCTATTCGGATTTTTTGTAATAATGGCTTAATATAGTTGCTGCATATATGTAAGTTAGCATAAATTATAAATATGTTATGCGAATAACTATGTTTAGCGATTTATGTTGGAAAAGTTTTGTGGTATCGTGCATAAATTACGTAACACATATAATAACGAATCACTGAGAAAAAAACGATTCAACTCTAGCAGCTCGTGCAAAACAAATTGATTTTATTTATACAAAAAGCACTCTAAGGTTCAATGCCGAAAGATTTTCAAACTTATTTTTCATATTACGTAGTTGATGAGTCTCGCCAAAAGGGTTTTCAACATTTACAGATGTTATGTTTTCCCTTACATAATATTACGATCATTAAATAAAGATTTTTAAATCGTAATCTCCGAATAAGTCGTTTTCCAATTTTTTGATACTTTATGACCGGTTACTTAACATTCAGAAAACACATTATGCAGCGGAAAATGAAAAAATAATAGAATTTGCTTGAACTAAAATATGAAAAAAAATAGATTAATTCGAAAAAAAATGTTCTATCAAAGATTTCACCATTTTAAACAATAACTTCATCATCAGAATAGAAATAATTAAGTATAATTCAACGATTGATTACTTAAGGCACCGATTTTTACTTCACTTTGTGTGAATTTCGACTTAGGCTGAAGAAAGCGAGATCAAACTATGAAATTGTGTTTGTTTACTCTCATAGGTCTCACTTGCCCCAGATGCTGAAATGCACTGGGGTAAGTGAGAGCAGTTAACAAAAGGTAATAAATGAAAATAAATTACAGCTTTTTCGCTTAAAATAATTTGCAAGCACTCCAAATATTATCCTGAAACTGAAAAAGTTTTACTTTATTTGTTATTCTATTTTTAAACGACGAATGTAGTAGAATACGTTAATCTTACTTAGTGAATTGAAAATTACATATGAACAACAATAACATATATGGTCTCTTTATGGTGAGAACAATAACATTTTTTGAATTTATAGTATCCGTTGGTGTTATACCTATGTTTTCTATAAAGAATGTTTGCCTTAAAATAAAAAATAAAAAAAAATATCGCTGTAGGTCTCACTTGCCCCGGATTCTCACTTGCCCCGGGGTACCTTATGAAGAGAAACAAGAGTAGAGCCTGTAGAACTTGAAGGTCCTAATTCCAGAATAGTTTGGATAGTCGGGAATATCCCATGAATATACCTGAAGCATTATGGCTGTGCACTGAGGCTCCATCAGCAGCATAGACATCTCACGAACATTCTTTACAATCAAAACATGATCAGAAGGCCGGCTCCAGAGGCACGTTATCCTCCAGTTGGGACATTTGTGCCATTTGTGTGTGTAGGTTATGTAACCCAAACTTCAAAGTGTATTGGAGGCAATTTTTATTTCACGGAATGTCTAACTACCGCAATATCGAGGTCTAATGGTCATAATCGTGACTAAACTTCATGAAAAGAATGAACAGATATGGTGGTAGATCCTGTTGATCTAAAATGACCAATTCCAGAGTAGTTTGGATGACATAGATCACTCAAGACATGTTTCACGAATTTTCTAGCGGTGCCCGAGCAGGAATGAATAACTGGCACATAACTGAAGCATACCAAAGTCAGGTATCATACCAAGACAAGGTATTGATCGGTTATCCAGACATTGAAAATAGCTTATTTTGGTATTTTGTAGGTATCGATAAAATACCTCAACGAGTTATTGGTTTGGTGTTGAGGACTGCTGGAGGTATTACTCAATTGTGGAAAAATCTCTATTTGTATGGAAAAGTCGCCGATTATTATTCAGGTATTGCCATACCTGATGTCATTTTTCGAGCGTTATACACAGAATACACACCAGTTATAATTTTTGGTATTTTACCTCTTATGCAGGGCTTCTTAATACCTCATTCAGGTTGTAGCTATTCGGTTTTCAATACCTGAGTTTGGTATTCTTCAGCTATTTTCTCCTGCTCGGGTGCTTTGAGGCTTTTTTAGTATCATACGCAATGTTCTGCAATTATTCTTCATGTATAAAATTTGGTTAAGTATGCTGGATTTGTGAAATAAACTTCGGAGTACTTTGGAGGCCTTAGAATAGTTCTGAGATGAAAACTTCAACATACATTGGATAGTGATACACCGCCTGCCAAGGATTAGTGAAAACTATCAATGCTTAGCAAAACGATGAAATTTGAGCAAAAACGTGTAGAACTCATAAAAATAAATGTTTGACGAAAAAAAAAATGCATTTCTCCCAAAAAAAAAAGATCATCCCGGGTGTTTACGGGTTAAACGAAGCCACGCCTTGAATTTTCAAAAGCACAACCCAAGTAACACACTTGTCACCGAAGAGTCACGGCGGCGCAGGTTTTTGTTGCGGAGAAGTCACTGTGACTTACTTCTAACAAATAAACACTCACTTGCTAGAAGTAAGTCACAGTGACTTTTGCGCAACATAAACCTGCGCTGCCGTGACTCTTCGGTGACAAGTGTGTTACTTGGGCAAACATGAGCAACCAAACAGAGATGAAGAGTTGATCGATTGATTGGTGCAGTATTTGGTTCTTCAGATTTGTTCTTTTGAAAATTAGAGGTCTGGCTTTGTTCTATAATCAATCAAGAACGAACGTCGTCAAACAGGCAATTTTGCTTGTAAAAAAATTTACGTTTACTTGGAGCGGATTTGGTATGGTGTGATGGTTCACGCACGCGACTTTCACATCGAGGACCTGGGATTAAATCCTACTCCAGACAAACTCACAGAGTTCTTTCTTCGGAACGAAAGTAAACCCGTGAGTCCCTAGTTGAAAGCTTCAGGCTAAAAATATGCAAAAAAGAAAAAAAAAACGTAGTTTTACGCCTTTTATGTCCTAATTTCAAATGAGCTGCCTTAATTTCCCGCAATCTTGGACTGATAGATAGGGTATAATATACCCCCCGATCTGATCCAGATAAATTATTGGAATTGTGTAGATGATCATTCCCAGTATAAGTACTAGCGTGGGTCATCGAAACCGTTTTCTCATATCAAAGCGTTTTTGGATTCGTTCCAGGTCCTGAGTATCTGTGCAAAATTTGAGCACGATCGGATGCATCTACACTTTGCGCATCGCAATTGAGATCTGTATGGGATTTTGTTTGGGAAAACACATTTTTTGTGCATTTTTATCATAAGTTGAAAAAGTTTGTCTAAAACTTTTTAACCGATACTGTAAAATGACAGCCTAGGATGTTCTCAAAAACTTTGTTGAAGACCGCTAAACCATACGATGCTTGTGAAAATAGTTATAACCAACGAACCGCATGCATGTCTTTATGTTTTAACATGTGAAGGAATAAGAATAGCAACAATATCATGCTGTTTCGGCAAGCAATTCCAACGCCATAACAAGCAATCAGATCACTTCGCGGTCTTCGACAAAGTTTTTGAGGACGCCTTAGGCTATGTTTTCACTTTATCGGTTACACGGATTTAGAAAAATTCAAGCTTGCCATGAGAGAAATGCAAAAAGTGTGTTTTTCCACGCAAAATCCCATTCAAACTTCAAACGCGATGTGCAAAACGTAGACACAACCGATCGTGCCCAAATTTTGCACACTTTTTTGGGTGCTGAAATGGGATCAAAAAAGCTTTGATCTGATGGGATACCATTGAGTTTTTTCATTTTTCCATATAAACGATGACCCACTCTAATAAGTACTATATATATTGTAAATCATTGCTCTCTTTCCCGTTCTGGTCATCTATAAAAGAAGTAGTAACCCAAGTAATAATGATAGCTGAGTAACAGCTTATTCAGCTGAAATTAAGCATGAGGGTGGCTTATTCATCCATGAAACAGCAACAATGTTTGTTGGGAAGTAAACCACTGAGTCCAGAATTGTCATAATCTTAATTTCCATAACAAAAAGGTCCAGGTCCGACCGGGAATCGAACTCATCATCTGCAGCATGATCATGCTGAATACCTACGCCCTTACAGCTGTATCTACATGGACCCACTTGAAATGCAATAAACATACAAAAGATCAAAGTTTATGCTGATAGAACATACATGGCAAAACCTCTCAGCTCTAAAATGTGTAAGACCTACTCATAAGTGCATAATTTGCAGACCACACAAAAAAGGTGTTACACATCCACAAAATCATCTCGTAGACTCTTCTAGATGCAAAAGGTCGTCATTATTTGATTCAACAAGGTCACCAGTAAACCTAGCTAGCCGTACTAAAGTTAATGCATATTTCATGATTTTGTAGACGCAGAATCTGACCATGTAAAACTGTTACATATTGTTTGTGTGGTCTGGAAATTATACACTAGACCTCTTCATAAAAAATGAAATTTCTCGAATTCAGCCAGTCACCCCCACATCTTAATTCTAATGCTGAAACAAACTTCTGGTCAAATTTTTAGCTAAATTGGTGAAGATTTCGAGGTGCCTCAAGTCAAAAATGTGTTTTTTGGTCATTTTTTACCTTTAAAAAATGCCCATGAAGGCTAGAAGCCATATAAAATATCGCGGCCACCAGTAAATGAAAGTTTTTTCTATTCCTTACAACTTTTGTGAACATTATGTGCTGATCGGAGAATGTTTTGATCATATTCTTTCGATTTTCAGTCATGCAAGTACCCTAAAAAGTTACATTTTTCAACAGTTTTTGTTCTACGAAATTCAAACACACAACATTTATAAAAAGTACCAAATCATTAAATAATTACCCACATTTTTCTGAACAATATTGCCATACATCATTTTCTTATCCGATCTACGTAAAAAATCACAAAAATCGAAAAGTGGAAGCTTTCCTGAGTTTCTTGATATCTGGGGTTGAAGCAACTGTTCTGCCGTGAATCGCAAGTCAGTCCCATATGTAAAAAGTAGGCATTGAGAAAATGACCTCTGAAGTTTTCAAATTTGATTTCTATACGAAACTTTAAAAAATCGCCATGAATTGAAAACTTCTGCGATCATCATGAAATTTTCACATATTGTTTCAAACGTGACAACGTAACAGTGAAAAATATAAAACTGGCTAAAATAGCGTTAGGTCTTGTACTGGAGGGCGCACAAGTTCGTAATGGGACTGACTTGCGATTACATTTCATTATGGGACAATCTGACTTGGTGTTGTTTTTCAATTTTACTGAACAAACTATATATTTTTTTGCACGCAGCTGAAAGATCATCCGAAGAAAGCTCGAAAACGGCCATTAACTCATTTTCGCCCAAAATGCAGATGGGACTGACTTGCGATTTACGGCAGTGTTGGCAGACAGAATAATCAAACATAGTAGCTTTGCTTTTTCTTGATGATTGCGATGATTGATCATTGATTCAAGTGATAGGTAGGCACCAGCAAACATTGCTTGAAAAAGTGACGTATAATGTATCACAGAAGAATGTGAGGATTGGCTCAGATGGTAAGGCAATGGACTGGCAAACCAAAGGTTCAGAGTTTGAGTATCGCATTTTTATGAAATTTGAATGCATTTTTTTCGACATGTGAAAGTTGATTTTTCTACAATTCAATACGCTAACCAAACGACGGAAAATTATATGATTCTTATGAGCGGATGTGATCCGCTACCCAGCTACCCAGTAAGGGCCGAATTACGGATTAAGAAATAAATTAGTTAGCGACAGCGTGTTCGATTTTCAACTATGCAAGCATAAAAGTTCTGTCGGAGTGATGCGTACATGCATGCGTTTTTCCTACACCAGCCATTGATTGAAAAAGATTACAAGGCCAGGTAAATTGAAATAATGAATTGATTCGTTTATTTTGCATTTTAAGTGCAGGTTGATATTTTCAGCATGATGATAAAAAATACGATAAAAATGACGAAACTTAAACTCTGAACCTTTGGTTTGACAGTCCATAGCCTTACCATCTGAGCCAATCCTCACATTCTACTGTGACACATTATACGTCACTTTTGTTAAAGCAATGTTTGCTTGTGCCTACCTGTCACTTGAATCAATGATCAATCATCGCAATCATCAAGAAAAAGCAAAGCTACTATGTTTGATTATTCTGTCTGCCAACAGTTGCTTCAACTCCAGATATCAAAAAACTCAGTAAAGCTTCTACTTTTCGATTTTTGTGATTTTTTTTCGTAGATCGAATAAGAAAATGATGTATGGCAATATTGTTCAGAAAAATGTGGGTTATTATTTAATGATTTGGTACTTTTTATAAAACTTGTGTGTTTGAATTTCGTAGAACAAAAACTGTTGAAAAATGTAACTTTTTAGGGTAGTTGCATGACTGAAAATCGAAAGAATATGATCAAAACATTCTCCGATCAGCACATAATGTTCACAAAAGTTGTAAGGAATAGAAAAAACTTTCATTTACTGGCGGCCGCGATATTTTATATGGCTTCTAGCCTTCATGGGCATTTTTTAAAGGTGAAAAATGACCAAAAAACACATTTTTGACTTGAGGCACCTCGAAATCTTCACCAATTTAGCTGAAAATTTAACCAGAAGTTTGTTTCAGCATCAGAATTAAGATGTGGGGGTGACTGGTTGAATTTGAGAAATTTCATTTTTTATGAAGAGGTCTATTATACACTTATGAGTAGATCTTACACGTTTTAGTGCAAAGCTATTTTAGCGTGTAATTCTAATTTCCAAGGAACCTCTTCAGTCTCAGTTCCCCCCAATCAGCCCGCTGCGCCGCTGACACTCTATTTGTCATTTGGTCTTAGTTCCGTGGAATTGTGACGTGTTGAAATCGACCGCCCGAGATCTACCAGGAACTCAATCGCATGAAAAAATGCACTCCGATCTCGGTCGGTACAATGTTGCTGCGATCGGTTTAGAGGGGTATCGCCACAAAAGTCGCTCAAAACCCGCTGCGCGTAGAACTAGTTCGGCGGCGCAGGCTGATCGACGTGTGTGGATCAAAGTTCCTCGCTCCTTCCTAGCCAGCCGTCGCCGGCCAGGGTGCACTCGACTCGGCTTGGCTGCAGCAAGTGTGGAAGAAAAGTGCACATTTTTTGCCACTGTGACGCGGACGAGGACGCTTCTGCGCGAATCAGGTTCAACGATTGCCCTACGGTAGTGCAGAGCTGCAGCAGCATCAGCAGCCAGAGCGCGGTCAACGTAACGGCTTGCACTTCCCACGAGTTCGCGGTCAATGCCGTGCAGTGCATGTGTGCCTCACTCAACCCAAGACCACGAGAGATCGGTATGTAGGAAAGAAAAAGCCGTACGACCCATAGCCAGAGCGCGGGCAGGTTCGCCCGGTGTCCAGTGCCGTAGATAGAGAACTTGATTTATGGGAAATCGATTTAAGGAAATTAATAATAAAAAGTCACTACACGAGACTACTAGCTGCCTACTGGCTGCTAGGCTCGGCTGATGGCGACGCGACACGGACAGATTCTGCGTTGCATTGCCAAGTATGACGCAAGCTAGGGACCTCTACTCGAGAGAGAGGTACCCTCCTAAGAGAGATATCTCGCTAATAAACCCGCCGATCGTTGTCCTATGCTCGTATAAATCATCCGATGGTGGCGGGCTGGCGTGGCGGGCGGCGAGGAACAAGTACAGGCGAGGTCTTCTGCGTGGTTGGCCGTTTTTCCCGCCCCAGCCAAAGCTAAAGGGCCAAAAGGAACGCTGATGCTTCTGCTGCATCGGAGGCCTGATGGTTGGTAGCATGCCTCTATTTGTCCGCAAGCTAAAATAATATACAAATGACCTT
Organism: Aedes albopictus; assembly: GCF_035046485.1. Taxonomy (NCBI): domain Eukaryota; kingdom Metazoa; phylum Arthropoda; class Insecta; order Diptera; family Culicidae; genus Aedes; species Aedes albopictus. The sequence continues at coordinate 195,973,686 of NC_085137.1, read as the reverse complement.
GTGTGCAGATTAAAACAGCGCAGTGCACGGCTGGAAGGAGCCCGTTTGGGCTTACTGCTGTGCGGTGGTAACTGTAACTAATTATTATGATCAATCTACAATTCCTTTCGCTATGATGTATGTATATAAGCGATGACTTGAAGGTTGATGTTTGAGGAGCGTCGAGATTTCATATAAAGCATTTCGCGAGTATTCAGCAAGACCATGCTGAGGGTGAAAGCTTCAATTCCCAGTTAGTCCAAGAACTTTTGAAATTGAAATTTCCTTGAGTTTTTTAGCACACATTGTCTTCGTGCTTACCACACAATATTCGAATGCAAAATGGTTATTAACAGAGAAAACTCAAAGCTAATAACTGTGAAAATTTGCCAACCAAGTTTATTGAAAGATCCTAATCTAATCAAGTATCAAAAACAGATTCAACTCAATGCAACAAACAGCGGAATCATTTGTTCAAACAACCCATTAACGACTGCTCAACGGTCTAATAAATTGCCCCAATGAATTCATTCTGCCACTGATTCGCGTTTCACACACAGTAGTAGTGAACGAACGAAGAAACAAACCACCTACCGACTGTGGCTCCGTTTTCCACTCCAGTCAGCAAACATTTCTATTTACATCCACTTCACGCTGCATTTAAATCAAAACAACGCAATCCGGCCACTGTCTGGTCCCGAACTCACCAAGCGTTGAATTAATTTATTTTCTTTTAATTTTCCGGACATTATTTCTATTTTGTGCGCTTTTCGTGAGTATCAACACCTCCCGAACGGAGCAAGACTCACACAATCCTACAATCCTCCCCAGAGAGATAATAGAAGCTTTGATTTGCAGTCTGCTACCAGAGCAAAGCACACCGCCTTTGCCACTGCAAAGGTCCACGGAAGTGCAAAAGTGAGGCAACCATCTCATCGCCACCGCGTCGACTTCTGGTGCTTGAGGAGTCACTTCAGCTGCAACCAACCAACGCCGGTAGGAGCGAAACGAAATTGAACTTGCGTGATGTAGGGCGTCTGCTGTTACTGGTTGAACACGTGCCATCATCATGGGTTGGTGCGCACGCGTCGTCGTTGCTACCACCGCCACCGCCACACAACAGTCAGTGACTTAAGCGCAGAGGGAAGACACGAACCCGCGCCCGCGCGCTACTGCACTTTTCTTTGCGAAAAACAGAAAATAAAAAGAAGACTTAGTCGTTCTGCATACGATGGATGATGGAGGATGTGTGGACTGTGGTTCAGAAATTCAGCTTTTTGCGGTGTAAGTCCAAATGTTCGAGAGTACTACATCTTTCGATAAGCAACCTTTCTTTTCCGGTAAATGTTTCAGAAAGCATTACAGAACTGCAGCATACTGAAAGTTGTTGTTTTGGTACAAACTGGACATAAAAAATGGAGTCTCCAGTTAACCTTGTGGATAAGGCTTTGGATCGCCAATCCGGAGACGAGGGGTTCGATTCTTGTTCTCGACTTCTCTGGGCATATTGTATTATTGTCCTTGCCTCACGATATACAAACTCATGCAATGGCAGGCAAAGAAAGCCCTTCAGATAATAACTATGGAAGTGCTCAAAGAACACTTAGTTGAAGATAGGGTAGGCCAAGTTCCACTTGGAACGTAAAGCAACAAAGAAGAAGAAGAAGACATTATTATTAGCTGTTTTCGGGTGGCTTTTCAGTCTAGCGTAAAATCAAGACAAGTGCTACTTGTTTAATTCCGACGTTTCGGCCATTGGACTCGGCCTTCCTCAGGGGATATAAACTTGCACCGTCCCTGCAAGTTTATATCCCCTGAGGAAGGCCGAGTCCAATGGCCGAAACGTCGGAATTAAACAAGTAGCACTTGTCTTGATTTTACGCTAGACTGAAAAGCCACCCGAAAACAGTTCATTCTACAGTCGAACCTAATTCAAATTATTATTAGCTTTATTAGGGAGATTTTCAGCCCGAGACTGGTTCATCTCCAAAGGAAGACATAAAAAATCAGCCCTTTCAAGTGTTTTTCAAGTTTTCAAGTGTTAAATTATTGCTCTATATAATATCACTCATAATTTTCTAGAAAACTTGCTCCTAATGTGATGTCTAATAATATGTTCCTGTACTCTCTCTACAAGCGGAAATGTTGTTTGCTCATATTATCATTCGAATCTCTAGTGATGATTTGGAAATTTCTTGTGAAACTCTTAACCTTCCAGGACGCGCGCCATCAAGCAACCGAAACTGCTCCGCGTTCGCGCTGCATACGATGAGCGAGGTTTTTTGGTAGTGTTGTACTTTTTACAACAGCGCGCGTCCTGAAGGGTTAAGGAAATCTTGGAGAGGTTTTTAAAGGAGCGGTTGAAAGACGATGACCCTTGGAGCCAGAATTATGATGAAATTTATGTGTAATTCTATTTGACAACCCTGATGAAACCTTTCGTAACATTTCTAGTCATATTTATAAAACATAATCTTGAAATCTTCTTCGTTTTTTGACAGACGTCTATACTGAACCAGAGACTGTTTTTTAGCTGAGTATACAACTCTCTACTCATCCCTCTACTAAGTTATTTGATTTAAAGTGACTTGATGCGTCTTTTTTTTTTTTCTTTAAATAATTTGCACGAAATAGATACAGCCACGATAATGCCTATTTCAGTTTTATTATCACTTGAATAACTTCAAATTTATTTCTATTTCCCCCTTTCTATCATTTCCGATGAAATCTATAAGAAAGCTATTAAAGATTAGCTATTGGAAGCCAGCCATGGTGAAACCAGAGCTGCACATTGTATTGATGATTTTTTCTAATCTAAGCGATAATTTTTTCAGAAAAAGTTGAAAAAAAAACCGCTAAGGAAAACTTATTTTTTACGTTAAGTTCTGAGAAGAATATCTGAAAGAATGCCTGAAAGAATTTCTGAAAGAGTCTTCAAACGAAATCCTGTATAAATCCTTAGAAGAATATCTTAATTTCTGGAAAACTCCTGAAGGAAACCTTAGAGGAATATTCGAGCCAAATACTGGGAAAATGCCTGAAAAAAAACTACTTGAGAAACCCCTGATGAAATTCAAAAAACAGTTCTTTCAGAAATTTTAAGAATAATTCCAGGACAATTTTCTGAAACCGTTCCTGGAGGACATATGTGAATGGGTACCTCCAGGAATGCAGGAGAAATATCTCGAGAAACAGCATAAACCTCTTTGCAATTCTTTTAAAAATCTTCCCAAGACATGTCTAAAAGAATTGGTATAATACCGAGATTCATGAAGAAATCACTGGAGGAACTCCTGCATAAATTACTAAAAAAAATCATGGAAGAGTTCCTGTAGCAATTTCTGGAAGAATCCCTAAAACACTCATGAGAAAATTCCTGAAGAAGTCCCTTGTGGAATGCATGCACAAATGTCTGGAACCATTGACGAAATTTCTAAAAGTATGCTTGATTTTTTTAAGAAATCGCCGTAGAAATTTGCAAAGGTATATATAAAGGTAAGGTAATAGTATAAAGGAATCCCGAGAATTTTTTCTAAAGTAATCCCTTGATAAAACTCTCAAGAAATTCTAGGAATTTCTGAAAGATTTTCTCGAAGACTTCCTGGAAAAAATCTGAAGGAACCGCTGAAATGATTACTGGAAATACCCCTGAAATATTTTATGAAGGAACTTCTGCTGTTGTTTTTTTCCTGAAATCTATGGATACGTCTCTGCAAAAATCCCAGGAGAAATTAAAAAGAGTCCAAGGGGCAGTTTCAAAAGGAACACTTGAAAGATTTATAAAAAAGGAAAGTTGAATGCTGAAGGAGTTGAGAATTATTGATTAACAAAGGTATCGTTTGATGGAAAAATCAATAGAAATTGTTTTGAAAGAATCCCCAGTGAAATTTGGAAAAAAAATTGAAGATATAAAAATAAATCCCTTGAGAAGTTGTTGATTAAATCTGCAGAGAGTTGAAAAAACAAAACAGTTTAAGAAGAAATCAATGAAGAATGAAGATGAATACTAAACTAGTCATTGGAGAAATTTCTTAAGGATTCTTTAAAAGATTTTTTATAGAAATATCTGGAGAAATTTTGAAAGGAATCTTTAGAAGAATTGTTAAAGGAAATATCTCGAACATTTTTAAACAAATCTTTGGAAGATTTTCTGATTGGTAATGTTTCCATAATCAGAATTCGCTGAGGAATATCTCCTTCAGACACTAGTGTTCCCAGAGATTATTGTACAAACACTTCCATGGTTTCTTTAACAAAAAATCCTAAAAATAATGGTGGCAGTATTTGCAAAAGAATCTCTACAAAAGAAGAATTACGGAAAAAATCTATGAAATGTATTCTAAACAAATTCTTGGAGAAACTTTTGAAGCAATCCATAGAAGTATTTTGAAAAGAATTTAAAAAAAAAAAAATCAAGGATCTATCAAGAAATTTCTGTAGGAATTTCTGGCGAAAATTTACGGATGAACCTGCGGAAACAAATCCAGGTAAATCAAAAAAGAAACTTCAAAGGAATATCTCAAAGAATCCCTTGAGGAATACTTTCAAGGAATCTGTGGAAAATATTTTTAAGGGCACTTTGGTAGAAATTTTCATAGAGATTCTTGAAAATTTCCTGAAGAATTTCTTGAAGAAATTTCCGATAGAAATCTGAATTACTTATTTTCTGTAGGTATCATCGGAGGAAGATTACATGAAATAATCTCAGGATTAATGAATAAATCAACGAAACCAATGAACAGGTCGTTGATCATATCGAACGAATCTTTGGAGGAATATCTAAAAAATCTTTGGAATAAAATTTTGAAAAAGTTATTTCTAAGAAATTACATTGAGTAATTCATTAAAGAATATCTAGAAGAACTCCTGAAATTACTAAAAGCAATTATTATCAAATCTGAAGTAATTTCTGGGGAAATCCTTTTAAGTACACCGAAAGAAATTTTTAAAGAAGTATTTGTAGGAATACATGAATAAATTTCTGAAAAAAAAACCGCTGCAGAAGTTTCTGGAAGAATATTTGAAAAAAACGCGAAGATGTCGCTGGAGAAATTTCTGAAGGAATCGCTCGATAGAACTTTGAAGGATGTTTTTCTCTGGAAGATTTTCTGAACAACGATCCGAGGTATTTTCTAAGGGAATCCTTAGTGAAACTCCAGCAGGAGTTCAGAATTAGTGAAAGAATTTCCGTATAATTTTCTGGAGGAATCCCAGAAAGAACTCCTGGAATTTTTTTAAGAAGTATGACGAGGAATACATTTTCCGGAATTTCTAAAGAATCTTTGAAAAAAAAATAATCTAAAGAAGTAGCTGAAGAAATGTCTGAAAAAATCCCTGGAAGGCTTTCTTAAGTAATCACTCGGTAGAACTTTAAAGAAATGTTTGGAATTTCTAAAAGTATTTTCTAAAAAACCTGTTGGAGTAATTTCTGAAAATATTCTTGGAAAATTTTTGGAAGGAAGCAGTTTTTTTTCTGATGAAATCCGTGGATGATGAAATAGTTCTGATCTGATAGAGTATGAAACAGTTTCTGAAATCTAATGAAATAGTTCTGCCACAATCTCAGAAGGAATTCCTAAAAAATCCATGGAGCAACAAAAGAGACAGAATTCTTAGATTTTTTCAAAGATTCTTGCAGAAATTTGAAGGCATTGTTTGATGAATGTCTGAAAGAATTTGCCGAAGATGTTTTAAAAGCATTCCTGGGTGAATTTCTGAAAAAAATAAGAAAATACCTTGAGAATATATTGAGAATATTTTCTTATCAATTTTATGATGAAATTTCTAAAAGAGTTCCTATTGGAATTGCCAAAAAAAAATGATGAGCCAAGAATTATCTCAAAGAATTATCGGAAAAATTTCAGAAGGACCCACGGGAGGAGTATCTAAAAGTATTTTGGATTTTTTTTTGAACAAATATTTTCTGTCATAATACCACAAGGAATTCCCAAAAAAACATGGAGCAATTTTGGAAAGAACACTTGGATTTTTTAAAGGAATCTTTTGGGAAATTTCTGAAGGAATATCTGAAAAAGTTTGAATCAACTTTTAAGGGCTTTCATCCCTGGAAGATTTTCTAAAAGACGTTTTGAAGTATTCTGTAAGGGAATAATTGGGCTCAGAATTTCTGAAGGAATCGTTTGATGAATATCTGAGAGAATTCGCCAAAGATTTTCGAAAAGCATCCCCGGATGGACTTCTGAAAAATTAAATGAGTAACCTTTCAGGACGCGCGCCATCAAGCAGTTAAAACTGCACTGCACGCGCGCTGTGTACGAAGAGCGATTTGTTTTGGTAGTGTTGTACTTTTTACAACGGCGCGCGCGCTGAAGGGTTAAACATTGAAAAATCCCTAGAGAAATCTATAAAGGAATTCGTAAAAAAATAAAGAATGAAATTACTTTATGGATTTTTTTAAATTTTACACGAATTACTTCAGAAACTTCTCAAGGGTTTTTTTTAATCTTCTATCAATTGCGGAAGGAAAGATTTTTAAAATCAGTTTTATGATGAAACTTCTGAATGAATCCTTAAAAAAATTTCTTAAGAAATCCTCCGTGGAATTACTGAAGGAATCCTTTGGAAAAGTTTCCCTGGGAAACATTGTAGAAATTTCCAAAGAAATCTATGAATGATTTTCTAAAGGAATCCCTGGGAGAATTTCTGAAAGAATTGTCAAAGGAATATCATAAGTAATCTCTGGAAAATATTTCCGAATGAAGTCTTGGAAGATTTTCAAAATTTATCGCTGTAAAAATGTCTGATGGGAACCGCAAAATAACCTCTGGAGGAATGCCAAAAGGAATCCATAGAGGTGATGAGAAAACCTGTAGAAGATTTCTAAACGAATCCTTGGAGAAATTTCTGGAGAAACTTATGAAACAATCCACGAAAGATTTTCTAAAAAATAATTTCGTGAAAATTCTGCATAACCCCTAGAAGAAAAATATGAAGGAATTTAAGGAATTGACGATATTCCCTGAAAATGAATATCTGCGGATTTTTGAGGAATCTCTGTATAAATTTCTGAAGTATACATTGAAGGAACTCTAAAAGAATGCTTGGGAGATTTTTTAAAGCATTCCTTCTTTAAAAAAATCCCGGAGGAATTTCTGAAAAAAAAATCAGGGGAAAACAATGTTTGGTAAACTCGAATGAATTTCTAATCTTTTGATCGATTTATCAAGGAATCCCTTAAGAAAATAACCGAAATTTTTGAAGGAAATATTGGAGAAAACTTTAGGATAAATTCCTTAAAAAGAATTTTTGGAGCTTGATCGTTGAATGAATTTCTCCAAGAATCTTTTGCGTTTTTTCTTAAGGAATCCTTGGGAAAAAAAATGAAGCATACTTTGGAGAAACTTCCAAAGAAATGTTTGGGAGATTTTATTAAGGAGAAAATGGAGAAATGGCTGAAATAGAATCAGTGGAAGAATTTCTGAAGAAATCCCTGATAATCTCGGAAGAATCTTTAGGGGGAATCTCCAAATCTTTGTAGATTTCCTGGTAAAACCTCTAAAAAAATCCTTAGGTAAAATTATGTGAACCTCTGGAAACGCTAGAACATTTCGAACGGGAATTCATGGGAAGAATCTTTGGCGGAATCTCTGAAAGATCTATGTAGATTTCCTGGGGAAATCTCTATAGAAATCCTTAGGTAAAATTATGTAGACCTTTGGAATCACTAGAACATTTCGCATGGAAATTCCTGTACAGAAAACCTTAGAGAATTCCCGGCATAAATCTCTGGACGAAATTCTTGAGAAATCTTCAGAGAAAATTCTAATTTTTTTATAGCATCTTCCATAAACAATTCTGGAAGATTGAATAGGGACATCTAGTCAGGAGTTCATGGATGATTATTTGGAAGATTTGCTGAAGGATATTTGAAAGAAATCTTTAGATAGATCCATTTAAAATTCAAAGAGGAACCTCACGAAGAGAAAGCTCCTATATAAAACTTTACGGAGCACCATGCATACATCTCTGGAAGAATTTCAAAAGAAAGCTTGGGAGGAAGTTCTTAATTAATTCCATTTTGCAGATGCTCATGAATCGCTGGGAATTTGTTTGGAGGAATTCCCAGACCAAATCCGGTGCAAATCATAGAAAAATATCTGGAGAAGTTAATTGTGGAATCTCTGTAGGGGTTTAGAACAAAATCATGTGGGAGTCCCTTGAGTACTGCTTGGTGGGATTTCTGCGAGAAATTCAAAAGTATCGCCAAGAACAATTTTGGGATGAACCCCTGGAGCAAATTAAAAAAAAAACCTGAGAGATTTAGCAATTATTTAGTAATTTCTTGAAAAACTCTTGAATATGGCAAAAACAGTTTCTGAGGGAATTTCTTCGGAAATTCGCTGAAAATACGTCGCAATTTTGCTGAAAACCCATGTGGTTAGCCCTTTGAGTTTTATTTTGAAAATCGGATATAGGTTTGGCAAATAATTTGTTAAAGCCATCAGACTTTGGAAATTTCTGGCAATTTGTTTCTGAATTCCTCTGGTAACTTCTTCCATAATTTCATCAAGACTTCCTTTATCAACTGTTTTGGGAATTTCTACAGAAATTCCTACGAAATGCGCGCCTTTTTTTTCGAACGCCTTCAGAAATATATTTCAAAATAATTTCGACAATTATTTTAGTAATTTCTTCAGAAAATTTGTTGAAAAAACGTAGCAATTTCGCTAAAAACACATTTGGCAACCCTTTTTAGAATTTGTTTGGAAATATTTTTAAAAATACTGTTTTTTATAGCTTTGGAAATTTTTTAACAATTTTATATGGCAATTTGTTTGTGAATTCCTCTGGGATTTCCCTCGGTAATGCATCTGGAAATTTTTGTAACCACCGTCTAAGATGCCTTTGGTAATTCTTTCGGCAATTTCTTCAAGACTTCCTTCGAATATTGTTTTATGAATTTCTTCGGAAATTCCTTCACAATATGTTCGTCATTTTATTGAGAATGCCTTAAGGAGAATATCTTAAAATATATTCATGGTAATTTATTTAGTAATTTCTGTGGATATTGATTCAGCCACAGAATCTTCAAGAAACAAATCCAGGCATCCCTCAAGAAGTTTCCCTAGAGAATGTTCAAGGAATTCGCACAGAGATCTCTCAAGAAATTTGCTCAAAGAATTTCCACAAAGAATCCTTAAGAAATTTTTCCAGAGAATCTCTGTTTTGAGAATTCCCCAGGTTGTTCTTACGGTAATCCTTTTGAAATTCGTTCAGTAATTTCATTGGGAATTTCTTTGGAAATTTCTATGGTAACTTTGCGAAAATTTCTTTGAGAATTCATTTAGCATTTTGGGAAGTTTTTCGGCAATTTTATTTAAATTTTATTTGTAATTTCTAAGTCCGTCCTTCCGGCATTGTTTTGGAACTTTTTTAGAAAATTCCTTTGCAAATTTAGGATTTCCCAACCGAAAAGGTTGAAGAAATTGCAAAAGAAATTGACGATTAACATTTCCCAAAGGAATTTCGAAAACAGGAATTGTCGAATCAGTTCTCGAACAATTTACTAAAAGAATTTCAAAAGAAATTACATACAAAAAGTTGCCGATGTAATAAAAAAAGTAAAAGGAATTCATTGTGAAATTGCGAAAGCATTTTCAAGTGAATGGAATAAATCAACTACTAATAAAATTGCAAAAGAAAAAGATTCCAAAGATGTTTTTGGAGTAATAGAATTGCCGGATGAGCTAATTACTTTTGAAGACATTTCAGAGAGAAATGGTTAATTTCATGGGAACTCCCAAAACGATTCCAAAGGAATTACTAAAAAATACCTCAGGAATTCACAAACGAGTTTTCAGAGGAATTAAAAAAAATATACTGAAAGAATTTCGTAAAAAATAAACGATTTTCTGAGAAAATATCGGAAGAAATTTCCATAGAAATTTGCGAATCAAAGGGTGATCAAAAATGTTTTCAGATCGAAACCTCAACGAAATTTCCAAAAGAATTACCGAGAAATTTTTCAAAGAAATTACCGAATTCTTTTTTTTTTTAAGTTTGCCGCTGTTTTGGCATTTCATATTTTAGGATTCCAGGATTTGTTGTTTTGAATAAAATGCAAAAAACAAATGCAAATGTACATTTGTTTTATATTGACGAACGGTTGAAAAGAATGACAACAAGCAACGATGAATTTTGTCGCAAAGTTCTCATTTCCAACGCAAAGTGTCTATGCTGGATCAGCACACAAGCAGGAGGCGCTCGGGATGGCACGCACAGTTCATTGGAGATGGCTCGTTCGCCAAGCTTTCCGCGTGCTCGTTGCTAATGCCAGTAATTTGCGTGGTTCGTGAGGAATGCAACGTGTTGTGAGTGAGCGTGTGTGGAAAGAACCATTATAGCTATTCTTAGCCTGGCTTAGGCAACTCTGCTTCTTCTCCTAGAAAAGACAGACTCCCACTTAACCTCTCACACCCTGGCCCACATTTCCCGGTATGAAATATAACCGTGTCTTCCGCTTCGACCGTCTAACGAATGGCCGAGGTGTCGCACTCGAGAAAACCCGTGAAAATTGTCATAAATATCGGTGCCACCGTTCATTACACCGAAAACTGGTTCCTGAGCTGCCGGAGCAGCTACATTCTTGGGCTTCACCAAGGCAAGGCAGGACCCGGTTTGCGTATGTGCGTCTCTAATGTCATTTGCACTCGGCCTTTTGCTCTGGAAGAGCGCGATAATTTCCTGTGTCGTGGGGCTCGTAGCCTGGCTGATTGGCACTCGTGTGCAGTTGGTTTATTATAGATGCGGTTGTTGCTGCAGCTGCCTGCAGCAACGGGCATGATGCTGAAGTTGAAGTAGGAGGTAGGATTATTTGCTTCGGGAGGAGAAAGAGCGGTGATCGCGTATGACTCTCGTGACCGACGAACCCGCGAGCAGAGTCTAATTCAAGTCGACTTCAGGAGGCACCATAATTGGTGCCTGTCGTGGTTGCAGGCGACAATGATAGAGTCGAGCCATGAGCTTACAGGATCAAATGATCAAAGAAACTTGTTTAATTGTTGTGATGATAACATCTTCTCTGTTTACTCTTACTTATCTCATCAATTTCATCAATCTTCTTTATGTTTTGCCTTTTCTGTCTTCTATGTTTTCTCCGTTTTTACATATTCTCGGTGTATGTTGCGATACTTGTTTCTCTGTTCTGTGTCGTTTTGTCTTTTTCTTTGTTTTCTCTGTATTTTTTTTTTCTATGCTCTGTCTTTTGTCATTCTGTGCTCTTCTCTATCATGTCCGTATTTTTTCTCTCCCTATAGTTTGTGGTTTAACTGGCTTTTATTTGATTACTCTGACTCCTTTAGTCACTTTTTCATTCCAAGTTTTCACTGTCTCTATGTTTTAATCAGTCTTTTTGCCCTTCTGGTCAATTGTGTACAACTGTCAACTGAGTGTTCCATTTTGCCTTTTTTCTGTGTCACCTGTGTATTCTATGGAGTTTACTGTCTTCTGGATAATAGCATTTCTGAGTTAAGTAGACGTTCATAGAATTGCCATAAGAGCAGAATTACTGAGGTTTTATGATGGAGTTATTCTCCATGGTTTTGAGTTTTCGACTTTCGCCTCGTTGCTGTCTTTTCTGTTATTTTATGTTTTTAATTTTCTCTAGGTTCTTTATAAAACTTGATTTGAATTGCTTCAAGGTTACATCGATTACTTTTTGCATTCGGAAATTAATGCCCAGATCATCATAATCCAAACTATATAAAGCAGAAGCAATCAATACCACTTACCTGAACATACTCTGCGCAGATGTCGATACTGCCGACAAAGTCGCAAACATTGTCCACCGTCCAGGCGCTGATCTCCTCGATCCGGGCGTGACACTTCCGCGGCAGCCCCAACTTCAGCTCCATCGAATCCGACGGTTGGCTGTTGGTGGAGCTCGGTGCCGGTGACGTTTCCTGGTTCCGACTGGGCGTCGGCGAAAGTTTTATCCTTTTGGCTGCCGGTGGAGCACCGGCAGCGCTGCTCAGATCCAGCGGGAATGTCGACAGGCCCTCGGTCGGCCGGGTTGGTGATTTGAGCGGTGAGATCGCGGGGACGGCCGTCGTCGTCGACTGGACCGTAGTCGGATAGCTGGCCGACAGATGGTGATGGTGGTGGTGGTTCGGCAGTATCCCGGGCAGGTACCGTGGTGGAAAAGGCGACGGAAAGTGACTGGCCAGGGAGGTAGCTCCCATGGGTGGGGAGGAGCTTCGCGAACCGGCTGCAGGTTTCTTGAGGCCTCCGTCTTCCGGCTTGAGGAGATTGTGGATGCCGGACTCTTTGGCGGCGCGGGCCTGTGGCAGGTGGAGGAAGTTTTGAATGGTCGTGCTAATAGGGACAAAAGATAAAGTCACTTACCAGTGCAACGAGTGCCTGGGTGCTGCTCATGTCAATCAACGGCGGGAACACCGACGATTGGAATGGTAGACCCGGGAATAACGACGACATAATACTTGCATTAGGTACCTGATGAAAAATTTGTAGAAAAAATGACAAAAAAAAAAGCTTAGGAACAATTTAGAAAACTTCTAATTTTCTCCTCTACAACTGACTTTCTCTACACGCTTACTGTATGTTGCTTCTAAAACTTACTTGAGTGGAGGTAATTGGACTGCTTTTCTTACTGCCTAGTAGGGGACCATCGGTGAAGGATTTTGACTGATTTAATCGCATTTTTGGCTCTAGAAACGGATTCTTCACGCTGGGTTGGCTAGTAACAAGAAACAGAGAAAAAAAGCCTTGATCAGCATTGATTCGAAAAGCATCACCATCTTCCGACTCTTACTCGTTGCCGCCGTTGGGACCCGGTGAGTTATTGTTGTTGTGATACTTGGCCGCCAGGCTGCGCATAATGTCGGAATAGTTGCGGGCCTGGAACTCGTGTCGACCGCCGCCGGCAACCATACCGGCCGCCGAGTTCGGGGACGGAAGCAGCCCGCTGGTCGAAATACTGCTCGGGAAGGCCACATCCGTGGCGTGCATCGTCTGCGGCGGGGTCCCGGAAAACGACGAAGGTGTCACACTTCGCGATCTGCGGAATTGAGGAGAAGAGAAACAATAGGAAAGGGTTTAGTATGTGCTTCAAGGTACAGAAAGGGCAAAATAAAATCTCGATCCCGATTCAAAAGAGGGTTCGAATTGACTCGCCCGAACAACCACTAATTAAATTAAGAAAATTAATTAACCTTGTCCTCCAGTCAGCCAGCAGCAGCAGCCGCCGCGTGTCGGTCGACACGAGACCGTACTTCGGTCTCCCCCCTCGAGACAATTTTTGAAGTGCTGCTGTTGCTGCTGATGTCCGAAAATGAAAGCAAACAAACAAACCCCGTGCCGGAATGAACGCGCGATGTTTTCGGGTAAGTTCAATAACCGAAAATGTTCCGCCGGCGGTGGCCAAACAAGTGCCGCGCGCGACAGAAGAGCAAAACCGTTTGGTGTGAAATCACCGTCGTCGACTTCGTCGTCATTCAGTGGCCGGTGGCGCGCCGTGTACCAGTTTCAATCATATTTAGACATTTCGATTTTATGGGTTTGGATTTTCTAGCTCCAGCGGGTTGGAACAGTGCTTCTCAACCAATTCCCGTTGTTGTTACAGAATGTATCGTTTTTAAATTTGCTGCGCCCGAGACGGTCGCAGACATATTCGCTCCCCGTTTTTTCTTGCGCATCAATAGTCCTGTTCAATGAAGTAGGTTGAACATTGTCGAAGTTGCTGATTCCTGCTTTTGCTCATTCGTCAACAAATGGATAAGACCAGGATGCAGCCACTTCGACCATGTTCAACATGTTTCGTTGAACAGGTATCAGGTATCAGTAAGTCGGCTCAAGAGGCACGTTCCCCTCCATATGGGGAAATTTGTGCCATCGCCATGAATACGACCCTATTCATCATTTACCTGAGGGAGAGCGAAGGGAGGAATAAGTGATGGGATAGGGAAGAGAAGGTAAGGAAATAGGGTGGACATAATCGCATAAGCGTACCACAACGGGTTCAAACAGCGCCCTGAAAAGAGCACTGTAAAAACGCATAAAGCGTAAATTAAGCCTATAGTTACTTGCCACTACGGGTTCAGAACAACAGAACATCCTGAAGATTCAGGCTTCTTTGGTCAGTTTCACTTAATCAAGTGTTTACCGAGTACTCGGGAACACAGTTTCGTAAAAACTGGGTAGTTACATATCAAATGATTCAAAGTTCCACAGTCGGATTCCCAGCTAAGATATACAAATGAAGCAGCCTTTGTGATTGACAAAATCATAAGTAGGAAAACCACAATCTCAATTGCGTTTCTGCTACGAGATTCCTCAAAAGTCATGGCAAGACTCCCGCATGTGGGCATCCACAAACACTCAATTTCCGAATCGCTGCTTGACGTAATGCCGAGAAGAGATGTTGGTTTTTGAGCATTTGGTAAATCCAATTGGAAATCATTGAATGATAAATAGGACAATCCATGCGGCTTCCAATATGGAATCGAAAGGTACGTGTTCAAAAGTATCCTGGAAATCACAGTGGACTTTCCATTTTGGTAAGCATGTTGGTTCCCATGGAGAGGCATGTTTGCCAGAAAAACATCACGGGTGTGATGCTCGACAAAGCGTTCTAATCATTTCAGAAGAAAGAGGTCGAATTGATAGGTCTGATCTTCCTACGATGCATTATCCACTTACGGAATAAACTTGACAGTATAATCCCACCAAGATTTGGGAACAGCAAGGCTGCAAACAAGCAGCTTTATCAAAACATTTTGGGGCTCGAGGTATGACACGCGAGATTTTCATTTCAATTTTACTGGAAGCAGCAAACATCGGGTTAAACGCAAAATGCGGAACCATATAGGTGTTTATTAAAGCATTACATCTACATAGAAATCCCCCTACGTAAGTAAGGTTCCAGGACCAAAGCTGTTCTTTCATGCTGAAGATTGATCTGAGCTGTCATAACCATAGCCACTACCCAAACTAGGCACGATCAAACTCTTACAATCACAACACAAGAAAAAAGAGCAGCGATAAAAACCAATTCGGTATCAATTGAAGAACGCCAAAGACGAACCTATATAGAGGACACTGTGAAGAACGCATAATGCGAAGAGCCATATAGGTTATAATTAAAGCTAATAAACAACATACTAATAATCCTACCCTTATTGAGCCTCGCAGTTGAGGCTTAAGAAGGATAGCAGATTATCTCGGAGAAGCACAAGGTCAACTGCACCATTGCTCCGGTTAGCACAGTAAGGGCAGAATACTGTGTAGGGCACCCTAGTACTCCACAGGCTCCGTTTGTAGTTAGGTTTTTATTAGACCCCCCTAACCATTCATTCCTTGGCACGGTAAGCATACCCGAGCAGAAGGATATAACAACTCCATAATAAAATGCGTTATTTTGGCAAAATAACTGAGCAATGGAATCAGTTATTTTCATGTTATTAGCATAATATATTATGCTATAAACTTGTCTGTCATAAGCGGCAAAATAACAAAAATTATAACAAAAAATGTTCCTGGAAGACCAATTTGATAACATGTTTTGTTGGTGTCAATAACAACTTAATAATAATGAATATAAAAATATTTCATTAACAAATTTGGAACTTTCGATGTTATTGATAATAATTTAAAAACAATACTAGTTATGATTATACTATATGTAACTGAAATATAATAATGTACCTCATGTTTAATATAAGGTATGGTAAATGCCACGAGGGAGATAGAGTGCTCCCTCTCTCCACCATAATCGACCCATTTTTTTTAATTTCCCCTGAAGACTAGTCTGAAGTTTACACGGTGTTCAATAAGTTCGGATACACAGTAAAATTGAATTTATTTCCCATCTGTAATTCAGATTTGCAAAGTGAATGTATTAATTGAAAGCTCACATAATACTGATCAAAGACAGTATATGTTTCAAAACAAACTGTCCTTTATCCTTTTGTAATAATTGCAAATGTGTTTCATGATCCTTTCAGCCGGCACGCACGTCTGTCATTGGTATTTCGACTAGTTTTTATTGAGTAATGGTGTTCAGTTAAATCAAATTAGGTTGTAGTCCTCAGCATTAGTGGTAGCAACTATGGCCATACGAAATAATCTATAAAATTCAGATTGGGTGAAGTACGGACTCATTTTATTTTGATCTTTAAAATTGCTAAAATTGCCGCTGTATCTGTTTTAATCATTTTTGTTTTGTCAAAAAGCAAGGCTGCGTTATATCTCACTTTAATCCATCATTATCTTTTCCAAAACTTGATTATATCCCTATTGTGCCAAATTTTAACCAAAATTGGCTTTATATAATGTATTTATGCCTTTTTCATAGATTTAAGCACATTTTGACTAAACTTGCAAATTCATCACCATATCATCACTGAAATAGCAGTGTAAAGCTTTTGTCTATTAATTTAGTTATTGAAATTTAGTATAGTGAGATGTAAACTCAAAAGTCAACGTTTTAGACTTCTGTAGCTTGAGCAACTAATCGAGAATTATTCCAGCGTGCCGGAGCTAACAAACTTTAGATACATCTATGGCTTATAAAAAAAGTAGGAAAAAACTTTATTCAAACCCATATGCTATATTTGATCAGTGTTATATGACCTTTCAATAAATACATTTACTTTGAAAATCTGAATTACAGATGTGAAATTAAATCAAGTTATACGATGTATCCGAACTTATTGAGCACCGTGTATGGTATTTTTCTAATAAACCTTTCAATATGTTCCTCCTGGAATTTTACCAACTGATCGAAAACATCTTGTAAAATGGCTAATTGGCGTTGTTGGAATCGTGAAATCACGTTCGTGTTGGATACAGGTCGCTCAACTTCGCTGATCAATGTGGACTCTACTATCTATAACACTAAAATATTAAGCTGAGAAGCTGGTATGCTATCAGTTAGGATGTAAGGCCAGAGATAATAGGATGGTGAACTGATGAGAGATTATGCATAAGCTCCCCTTCACAGAATGCTGAAAACAACGTAAATCAAATGATGTAGTTTTGATTTTAAAACTTGTTATCGTTGTGGTATTGATGATTAAATATTTATACACACTTTATAGTTCAATAATAACTAAATTTGTTTTACAACAAAACATATTTTTTAAATGTTATTTAATGAATGTATTCCAATACCATGCTCATAACAAAATAAGATTGCCCAACAAAAGATGTTATGGAGAAATAATGCCTTGATAAGATAATGATAACAAACCAAGATATAAAAACAGGTTATGTTATTTCGTAGTTATTAATTTGATATTCTCCTCTGCTCGGGTAAAGCCGCATAACACCTTGAATTAGGGGTCACCTGTTTAGTGGACTCTTACCACTGGATCAGGCGATCCGTAGTGTTATTCTTAGTCAATTGAGACAACCGCTACAGACACTACACAGCTATCTAGGCTGATCGGGAAAAGAAGTTAACATTTATGGTCAACTTCCAAACGAGCCCGAACAGCCTCCTTCAGGGTTCTCTTCCAGATATTTTTCTAAGGTTTTCATCCAGAATGTCTCGATGAGTGTCTGCAGGAGTTCCTTTAGAGATTCCTCCAAGAGCTCCTTCTAAGAAATCCTTCAGGAGTTTCATACTCGGTTCCTTCTTTAATCATAACAGAAGTTCCTTCTGGGATACCATATGGATTTCCTCCGAGAATTCCTCCTTTTCAGGATTCCTCCTTTTGTGATTCTGAGAATTTCCCTAAGCGTTCATTAAAGGTTTACATTTTTCGCAATTCCGGATTCCATCTAGATTTTTTTCTAAAAATTATTAAGAGTTTCTTATAGATCTCCACCAAGAATTCCTTCAACGGTTCCTTCCCGGGGGTCTTCAAGATATTTTTTAGATTAATCAGGAGTTCCTTCTGGGATGACTCTATGAATTCTGTCTAAGATTCGCCCGAGATTTTTTACAGTAATTTCTCCAGAAGGTTCCTTCTGGGAATTCTCCAGGAGGCCTTTTTGGGATGCCTGCTTTGATACCTCTAGGAATTATTTCTGTGACTACTGTAGAGCTTTCTTCTGGGATTTCTCCAGAAAATCTATCCGAAATTCTTCCTGCAACTCCTTCCGAGCATTCCACAAGACCTCTTTCCTGGATTCCTCAAAGATTCTTCCCATAATTTCCCTCCAAACATCAAAATCGGAGTTCCTTCAGAACTTTTTTCCTAGAGAGCTTCAAAAACTTAATGCAGGATTTCTTTACGATTCCTTTCAGAATTTCTTCAGAGTTGCTCCAGGAATTCCATTCTATTTTCCTCAAGGGCTTCCTGTCCTGGAAATCCTTCTGGGTTTCTCCCAGAACTTCTTCTGTGATTCCTCCAGGAACACCTTTCGGGATTCCTCCAGGAGTTCTGCCTGTAATTTCTACGGGTAACAAGGAAATTCATCTGGAGTTACTCCTGGGCCTTCTATCACTTTATTTTTCCTACGCAAGCCACAATTCACAATTCATACCGAATTTTTCTCAAAGTCATACCGTCATACCAAAGTTCGCTCCTAGTATGTCTTTTAGAGTTTAACAAGATTTTGCTCAGGATTTGTGTTGTAATTCCAGCAGAATTCCTCCTACCGTCAAATGAACCACAAATTTCATCAGGCTTCGATCCTGATAAAATTTGAACTGAAATATCCCTTTGAAAGTCTCCCAAGAATTGAAATGGCAGCCAGCATTTTCCTCTGAAAGTTCAAGAATTAAGTCGGAATCTCATACTTTAAATTTCCCCCAGAACCCCAGCAGTAAATCATAAATTAACGCACTCTTTCACGCGTGTGAAGCACACCTTTAGAACTCAATCACACAACCCATGGAAGCTTGCATGGAAGCCAACGAAAGTTCAAATCGTAAATAACAAGGCCACTAAACGCCAAGGACTTAAAAAAATTGCATAGCAACCCCCGCTTGCAGTGCCCTATAGGGCACTGCATTGTTTTGATTTTGTATGGAATTTTGACGTTTCTTGGCCATGTTGTTTACAATATTTCTATAAGAGTGAAAAAGAAGGAAAGAATTTCATGCAGCGCTCTATAGCACCAGAAGCATATCGATAAAGGGGCACTGCATTAAATTCTCTTCTTCTCTTGAACTCTCAAAGAAATTTTGAAAAATAAACAACAAGGCCAAGAAACGTCAAAATACCATAAAAAAATCAAAACAATGCAGTGCCTTATTGTTTCCAAAAACACCCGGCTTACTATAATTCTTTATTTTCAAGCGGAAAATCAACCATTAAAATTTAGAAACTTCACCTTAAAAACCCCTTCGCAATTTCTTCCAAAAACCAAAGATTTGAAAGTCTTCAAATGTTCTTATACGATTCGATGCCTTTAGAGTGTGTGAAGGCTCTACCCCATTTGGCATTATGCCATTTGGCATAGAAGCTATTTGGCATAACGATTATTTGGCCTAATGGCCATTTGACATAACAATGTATTATGCCAAACGGTAATATGCCAAACGTTATTATGCCAAACGGCATTATGCCAAATGGCGATCCATAGCCTAAACCACTAGGCTAATTGGAGACTCTCCTCTCAATTCTTATTCTCTCCGACCATCATCTCCTAATCGGACCCACCTGCACATAGCGAGGATTCATCGACAGGAGGAGAAAATCGGACGCCGAATGAAAGACGCTGCGGTGAACAGGTCCTTCGTCGAGGAGCTAGAGAACCGTGCTGTGGATATTCCGGAAGGTGGAAGCGCAGAAGATCAATAGAGCGCCATCAAAAACGCCTTCATCGCCACCGGCGAGAATAATGTGGGTGAACTACGCACCCGGAGAAAGCAGTAGATCACAGATGATACCTGGAGGAAGATAGAGGAGGGAAGGCACACCAAAGCCGCGATAGAGCGAGCGAAAATATGAGGAGCCAAAGCCGTAGCCCGTCAGCGCTATTCGGCTCTCGAGGTGGAAGTGAAACGCTCATGTAGACGGGACAAAAGAGCGTGGGCGGACTCCCTAGCCGACGAAAGCGAGAAAGCCGCAAACACCGGCGACATCCGTCTCCTCTACGATGTTTCACATCGCCTTAGTGGGACTAAGATGAATGCTACGATGCCCTTGAAAGACACGTCTGGACAGTTACTGACCAACCCAGCTGACCAGTTGAAACGCTGGTTCCAGCACTTTGGAAAGCTTTTTCAAGTGTCGGTCACACCATCAACACCTCAACATGATCCGCCAAGGGTTCGACGGATTACCTGTGTCAACACCGAAGCTCCATCATTGGAGGAGATAGAAACAGCCATACGTAGTATGAAATCGAACATGCCCCGGGGGGTCGATCGCATATCAGCCGAGATGCCCAAAGCTGCCCCCGTAGTATCTGCACAACTGTTGGATCAATTATTCAGCAACATATGGAAAACCGCGACATTTCCGGTCGACTGGATGCAAGGCGTCTTAGTAAAGGTGTCCAAAAAGGATGACCTGACTGTATGCGATATTGGTATCATATTGCTGTGTATCGTTCTCAAAACCCTCTGCAAAGTTATCTTAAACCTGACACAGGAGAAGATTGACACAACTCTCTGACTCCGTATTCCGTAACTCCGTATCATCCGTCAAATCAATGAATTCCAAGAGGTGTTCATTGATTACGAAAAAGCTTTCGACCGTCTCTTTCACGAAAACATATGGGAACCCTCAGGCGCTAGGATGTCTCTGAGATAATCATCGGCCTCTTTGAAGCACTGTACATGGCGTTTTCGTACAGAGTACTGCACAACAGTGTCGTCTTGTCCGATCACATCCGGGTTGTTGCTGGAGTGAGGCAAGGATGTTTTTTTATCACCGCTACTGTTCCTCATCGTAATCGACAAGATCCTGGTAGGAGCGATTGATCGTGAACCAAACCATGAGTTGCTGGGAGCCCATTACCATGGAACACCTAAATGACTTCAAATTGGTTGATACGTTGCTCTCCTAGCTCAATTGCGCACTTATATGCAGAACAAGCTCGTCAATCTTTTCAACCGCTCCTCGGCGGCAGGTCTTACCATCAACGTTAACAATAACAAAACCCAGATTAATCCACCTAGTGGTGATAGTGCCTTTCTCGTCGAACATGTACTCATGATCTTTCCTTGGTCGGGTTACGACTGGGATAGTTTTGCTTCAGAATGTTGGCTTTGCAGTCTTTTGAAGAAATCGAAAACACTAGTTTATGATTTTTTCCGACATTTCGGTCCATATGGGGCTTTTTCAGGGGTTCAATCGGTCAAGGTTTCCTTGTCCTTGTCCTGTGGCTTTGCTAAACTCAAGAATTTTATACGGAAGTTTTGGTATATATTGAGTCTGTTCGGTTTGAGAGTGACAAGCATGGCGCGAAGGCTGAAACACGCCACATTTCGTCTTTACCGCGTTTTTGCATTTTTCTTTGTGTTTTTGTTCGTACTTGTGTGGAACGCTGATGGAAGAGTGAACGGTCGTCGGTCGTCAGTGACAAGCAGGGCGCGGAGGCTGAAACACGCCGCAGTTCGTCGTTCTCGCGTTTTCGTATTTTTTTAGTGTTTTTTGTTCGCACTTTGTGTAAACGATCGACGATGGCTCGGTGGCAAGAGACCACATTGCCCGCATCGTGGTGCTCGTGTTCGTCGTTATTCCGAGTTCGGAGATGCTAGTATCCAAGAGATTGTTTTTCAGTGCGTCGGGTATTCTCGCTTATGTATTTTTTTTTCGGATTCTTCGATGGACTATCGGAGAATCAGCGAGTGGAGTGAACGAGTGCACATTTAATATGGTTGGACCGTTTGCATGCTGAGACCGAAGACAAACATAGAAAACCAGCTGGTCAGGATTACCCGGTGAGTTCGTTCCTTATTACTTTTTATATTTGAACATGACATATATGGGGATTTCGGAGGGGTAGCCTAAGGAAGTTAAATGAACTGGTTTCCGGGCAAATGTTCGTGGGGTGGCCAGACTTTGTCACGAGATAACAATTATCATGTTGTTTTCCGAAGGTCTCCAGTGAATTTAGCTTACCCTGCTACAACAAACCATCAGGTAGATCATTCCGTTCCGGTATGACTCTGCAGCCATAGGTAATCCTTGCGCTGATGGTGGGTACACAATCATCATCATCATCATCATATTGAGTCTGTTCGGTTTGAAACCGTCGTGATGCGGACAATCTACTACCTATCGGGTGGTCTACAATTCGGTCCCTGTTTATGGAATCTTCCATTATTGCTTTGTTTAGAAAATTTCTGTGCATGGGCCATCATTCCGAAGCATGATCTTTCCGTCGACGTTATCCGAACTGTTCCTAAATCCTGAGAATACTTTATTTAGTAAAGCAATAATTTTAATAAAATTGGGAAACTTATTAATGGAACATATTCCGACGTTATGTTAAACGTATAGACAGAGCTGAAAAATATCAGAATTTTCAGTTCACTGCATGAGCACCTTCACTATCACTGAAGGCCGATCAACATCAAGACGATAATTACAAGCTAGGATATAACTTTTTTCACAATCACAGATGACTTTACGGTCTTCGACAACGTTTTTTCTTCACACTTTAGGCTATATTTTATTATCATAGGTTACAAGATTCATGTAATATTTGACAAAAAATGCAAGCAATAAAACCATAAAAAAAATTCCCAATAGTTTTAGACGCAAAAGAGGATTGAAAAAACTTTGTCCGAGGTTGATGCGATAATTTTCATTTTCTCATATAATGTTGATCCATCCTACTGTATTTTTTTACACCTCAGAAATCTGAAATGGTGTAATTTGTTAAGATTGCTTTAGTACAGACAAACAGACATATCATTTGGAACATATTGCTGTTATATTATTCGTGACGAAAAAATAATCGCCAAATGCTAATCAGGTTGCATTTCACAACCCGCTGCTGGCTTGATGGCGGTAGTGAGGAAACGTCAATCGAACAAAAACGATTTCACGCGTAACTTTACCGAACACCGTATCTAACAAAATCCACGAACGAAGCCGATCGAAGAGGAAGTTCGCTGTTCCCATAGCAACTAATACATTGAGCATTTCAGAAACGTGAAAAATCCGGGCATTCACAAATCATCCCTAAAGGTGAGTGACACAAGTAATCCTTAACGAAATTCAGCCCCTCATGTGAAAATCATTTTTTGTTTACATAGAGTAATGCGGGGCAAAAGCTCGAAGTGGGTCTTTCTCTGCGCACGAGTTATAAACCCAGGCAAACTTGTATGGATTCGACACATTGTCAGGCCAGATACTCGTCAATAAAAACTGGAACGATTTCGTTATGTAGTGGCAGAGTTATGTAAACAAATGTGTTTCTAGCTATTTTGATGTAATTTTTGGAACTTTTGTAATAAGAATTTGTAATGATCGAAAGAAGAAGATTTACTAAATCTCTTGATGTCGGAGAATCGCCATTCCATAGTAATTCGAGAGATGCACTCGAATAAACAAAAAGATTCTAGTGTTTCTTGTAGGAAGGAACATTGTTAAAGCCTCGACAGTGAGGCAAAAGTTCACACTATATTTCTGAATCTAGAGCATCAATATTGTTACAGAACATTTGAAGCAATGACGATTTCGTATAGAAACTAATATTATGTATAATATGTGTAGTATGCATCTTTAAATCGTTCTGAAAAAGGATTAGAACTTATTTTTGGAAGAAAATCGATTACAAGGCTATCAGTGTGTTCGCCTTTTAAAAATGAAAAATGGCTGAAAAACATTTTGGAACATTTTTTCACCATATTCATGTCAACCTTTGAAAGTTTTTGGGAATATTATGTTGTTCTACTTTTTTTGGGGGTCTTTCATTGCTTAGTTTGTAAATTCATACATATAATTCATCACCATACTGACGAAGGTTAGATTAAAATTACAGTTGTAACGGCAAATTAGCCACGGCTAGCTCAGTTTAAGCTAACCCAACGAAACGATACGATATAACTTCACCAACTGAAATCCTAGACGAAGTAAATACTCTGAACTGCCAAACTGTGATGTCCGTGGCCAAAAATGTCACTTAAGTTTGCGTCAGAGGAAGGCAGGTAATCACTCACAACTTACCAAATCAAACTCAACCAGACTGTACGGTTACCTGCTTTTCTTCTGTCGCGAACCGGCTTCGACCAAACCCTAAACTGAAATTTAATTAGCAAACTCGCTTAAGCGCCAACACACCGTAAAGTGTGATGCGAAGATGCCTGTTGAAGCCTTCCCGGTTAGCTCGCTCAGGGCAGGTCTGACGAACGCGATTCACCCTCAAAACTCAATCCAAAACCCCAGAATTAAAGTCATTCTAAATAACTAAAAAGATCAAACAAACTAGCAAAATGGGAGATGCTTACAGTATTTTTGTATTGTAGGGTCCTAGCTATATCTTAATCTTGGTTTGACCTGTGCGCGCACTTTTTATAAACGTTAGGATTAATGATAACAAAGAAAGCTCTAACCTTGATGGCGACCTGGGTCACCTAACTGTTGGCTGACACTGTAGGCTACTTCACTACGGTTCGTCGAACGGCGGGCCTCGAACTCGACTGGACCGCGTCGACGGTCGTTCGGTGTAGATCACCGGCTCTAGCCGATGGGTGGATGGTTACTCCCCGACGGACTCGTAGTCTGCGGGACGTAGCGTAGCGGTGGGAAAACCTGGTGGTTTTCTCCTGGCTGGACAGCGTCGACAGCCACTCGTTGGAGGGTACCGGCGGATGCCGACTGTTGTGGAACCGGATTCGAGTCCCGTTACCGCAAGTTGATTGTGGTTTGGCGGTGGAGGAACTTGATGGCCTTCTCCTGGCTGGACAGCGTCGACAGCCACTCGTTGGAGGGTACCGGCGGATGCCGACTGACGTGGAACCGGATTGACACTCACTAATCCTTTGTACACTTTGCGCCCACGTGCCAGATTATCGGCAGCAAATGGCGTGGAGTTTTGCCCGCACACTTACACCTTCGTTGAAGGAATACCTGTATTTGCTCCAGCTACTTCACAGCACTACTTTACTATCTTAGGATTTCACAGTCAAAAACTTTTCTGTTTGGTAGTCAGCCTTCTAACTTTCACAACGACCAAATTTTAAGTAAGTCTGATCTTCTATCTTGTTTAGCAAGAAACCTCCTATTGGAGGGTGGCGTCATTGTCGCCTATTGTTGCAACTGATAAGGCGTATCAGTTGCGAATTTTGGTGATGAGCTGATGAGGATGCATTTTAAAAGGAAATTTGCAAAACAAACAAACGGTTCGCGAATTTTTGGTCGGTTTTAGTCCGTGCTAGAAGAGCCACAGCGTAACGCTCGTAACTCCCGATCTCATGTTTTCTGATGATGCTGTGAGTTTTGCTGCCAGCATCTTTTTCTGATACAAATCGTTACACAGTCCCGTTCGAAAGTTGTGCAGCATATTTGTTTTTTTTTTCAAGTATTTTGTGTAACACTTACAACTGTAATTACTTCACAATGTATTTTGACAACTTCAGTAACGCTCTTGGTTATAAGCTTTGGAAGTGTTCATAAAATACACTGTATTCTCAAGCTGAGTACCTGGCCGTGTTCCAATTGGCATGTAATGTCATGAATTGAAAGAAACACTTTTCGTGCATAGAGTGAAATGGTGAACATGAATTTACATGAAATTAATGAACTTCAAACTATGGGGCAAAAGTTCGCATTTGAGTACTACAATTAAAATTTTTATTACTAGAACTATCAAAGGAACGTCAAAAAATCTAGTACTACGTTTCGAAGGTAACATGACAGGGATTCGTTTAATTCGTTAGGTGCGAACTTTTGCCCCGCATTACTCTATGTTACATACGGTGTTTGGTAAAGTTAGGCTTGATTTATATTTGACTCAACCGTTGAAACAAGCACGATGGTTAGTGAGTAGAGTGAGACGTCTGTATATATGTGGTCTAAGTTTAGTCAAGATGTTGTTCTCTTACACATTTTTATCGCTTGCATTGACATTGTTCACTTTTATAGTTCTTGAGAAGCACCCAATGCTGGTTCTGCATCACTATCGGTAGCTTCTAATGTGGTCTGAGCCTATTTTCTTGTTAATCGTTCCTCAGGTTAGGGAACGTCCATAAATTACGTCACGCTTTGAGGGAGCAGGGGGTGTTCGGCAAAGTGTGAGGACCCATACTAAAATTTTAGAGGCCTCATACAAAAAGTGTGACATAGGGGGAAGGGGGGTTGAAAATTGTCAAAATTTGTGTGGCTTAATTTATGGACGTCCCTTATTTAAAAAAACGCGTTTGATGTGTCGCATGCATGGGTTTGGTTCACTTTTGTATTTGGCCACTTTCGGTAGGATACCCGAGAAACCCAATCCTGAACACTATCGGTAGTTTTGAATGCGGTCTGAGCCAATTTTCTTGCTAACCGTTTATCGGGTTATCTAAAAAGTCACGATTTGTTGTATAGCATACATGGGTAAGGATCACTTTTTCATTTAACCACTTCCAGCGGGACACTTGGAACCGATTCCGGGACAATACCGATTATTCCTTATATGATTTGAAACTAGTTTCTTGCCAAGGGGCTAGTCGCTTGGAACATTGTGCCAAGAGGTGCCAAGCACACCGTCCTATACGCTGTGTGGCACACCGAGGCACTCTGAGGCACAATTTTGACACTCGAGTTTGGGTGAAAAAACTAGGCAACCATGTGCATTTGACCTGCAAAATGAAAACAAACAGTTGGTTGTCTTGGTAGTTACCAAGCGAAATCTGAATCATCAAGCAGTGGCACTTCGGGGCACACTAGGGCACAATTCAATACCCGGTGGCACACTGAAAATAATTGGCGCAAGTAAAGATGTGCTCAGCGACTCCCCCTTGTTTCTTGCTAACTGTTCATCAGGCTTCCTAAAAAGCCATGAATTGATGCGTCTAATGGATGTGTTTGGCTCATTTGTGCAGTTGACCACTTCTGGCGTAACAACTGAAACGGTTCTGGAACACTACCGATATTGTCTAATGTGGTCTGAGCCTATTTTCTTGCTAACCGTTGATCAAGTTATCTGAAAAGCCGCTATCTGATGTGTCACATGCATGTGTTTGGTGCCTTTTGGCATTTGACCACTTCCGGCGGGACACCCTAGATCGGATCCGGAACACTATCGGTAGTCTTTAAAGAGATCTTAGTTGTGGTCTGAGCTTATTTTCTTGCCAATCGTTCATCAAATAATTGAAATTTCTTGCTGTTTAATGTGCCGCAGGCATGAGTTTGGTTCTCTTCCACATTTGACCACATCCGGCGGGACACCTGGAACCGGTTCCGGAACACTATCGGTTGATCCAAATATGGTCTGAAACTATTTTCTTGCTACAGGTTTATCAGGTTGCCTAAAGAGCCGCGATTTGGTGAGGGTTTGTTTAACTTTTATACTCGGCTACTTCCGGCAGCACATCTGGAACGGGTTCTGTAACACTACCGGTTCAGATATGGTCTGACAATGTTTTCCTACCTACTGTTCATCAGGTTATCGAAAAAGCCGCTGTTTGATGTGTCGCATGCATGGGTTTGGTTCACTTTCATATTTGGCCACTTCCGGCGGAACACCAGGAACCGGTTCCGGAACACTACCGGTTCAGATATGGACTGAGAATGTTTTCCTGCCTACTGTTCATCAGGTTATTCAAAATGCCGTGGTTTGATGTGTCGTATGCATGGGTTTGTAGCGTTTTTATATCTGGCCCCTTCCTGGGGTACCGGTCCGGAACACCTAAATGGCCATAACTCCGGAACGGCTGGACCGATCTGAACCATTTTCAATAGGAAACAATGGGACCAGATTCCGCGTCGAATGAACCATCGGTCGTTGAAATCGGTTGATATTTACTATCTAAAAATGAGGTGACCTTTTTGTACACACACACACACACACG
Organism: Aedes albopictus; assembly: GCF_035046485.1. Lineage (NCBI taxonomy): Eukaryota > Metazoa > Arthropoda > Insecta > Diptera > Culicidae > Aedes > Aedes albopictus. Next base: position 195,945,824 of record NC_085137.1, on the reverse strand, counting down.
CACATACGCACACACATACATACACACACACACACATACACACACACAGACATCATCTCAACTCGTCGAGCTGAGTCGATTGGTATATAAGACTTGACCCCTCCGAGGGCTCTAGAAAATTTTCGTTTTTGGAGTGAACATATAGCCTTTCGGTACACCTTGGTGTACGAGAAAGGCAAAACGTTGGTTGGATGTAAACTCGGTCAACTCTTCCAGCTTCACGATAGCTGGGCAAGCAGTAGAGAATGTTGAAGGATTCCAATATCTTCGTAGCCAAATTGCGGCCGATTGCGGCACCAAGATCGACATAAGTACACAGATCAAGAAGGCGAGGACTGCCTTTGCGAGTTTAAGAAATGAGTAGAACAACAATCAGATTATTCGACGCACCAAAATTCGAATTTTCAACTCGAACATAAAATCTGTTCTACTGTACACCAGTGAAACCTGGTGTGTATCAGTGGAGAACACTCAACGGCTGCAGGTCTTCATCAATAGATGCCTGCGGTAGGTATATAATTCGTGCATGGTGGCTTCACAATGGAATCTCCAACGTGGAACTCCATCGTCGCTGTCATCAAAAGCCGATAGCGATAGAAATTCGGGAGCGAAAGTGGAGGATGATCGGCCACACTCTACGTAAGGGCGGGAACGAAATCTGCAAACAAGCGTTACATTGGAACCCAGCAGGACGTCGCAGCAGAATCAGACGCAAAGTCTCATGGCGGCGCAGCCTCAACAAGGCAATAAAGGATATCTACAGAAATTTGACCTGGCCACAGGTCAAGGCGATGGCTGATAATCGCCCAGGATGGAGATTTTTCAATTTTGCCCTCTGCACACCCATGGGTGCTTAGGACTGAAAAAAATCTTATTCTCGACCCATTTTAATCACAACCAGCAGTTTGGGAATCACTCTTCCAAACAGTATACCTTCAACATGCAACCCGATCAAAGGCCAGCGGCAACCGGCCACAGTCGGGCCCATTAGATTCGGTTCCGGGCTAGTAGCTGTCGCACAACCAAATCCAAATCCCCTCAAGAAACGGAGTTCTTCTTTCATTAGTTTATTTTATTTTTTGAAGAAAAAAATATCTGACAAAAGAGCTCTAATTAGCTCAAGAGAACGACAACGACGACGACGATGACGACAGTTATTGACGATGATGACCCATAGCCCATCGAGACATCGCATCGGGAGATTCCACATAGCTAAACGCGTTCTCCAAAAGTACAGATTACGGTCGGTAGCTAAAACGCGATCGACTACGACTCGACGATCATCACCGAGCGGAAAGTGTTGTTTGGTTGATACCAATCCTAAGCGGGTGGCCGAGCGGGGGACCTCGCTGCTGCTGGGAAGAAAAGCGGCAAGAAGCGAAAGAAAACAAACAGAGCCGATCCGCTCCGGGCGGCCGGCGGAGAGTGTGAGTGAGCGCGGGTTTTGATCGCTCGCTCTGCTCTGCACTGACTGGGGTGGCCCTCCTGTGCTAGGCAGGTTGTCGCTGATCGGTCGGTTTGGGTCGGATCGGGTCGCGCTCGAGATCATGCTGAACAGGTAGGCTTTTGCTCTACTAGGTTTTGGTAGGCTTCACTAGATATGGGTAAATGGGTGGGACGGACGAGACGCGCGGGTCTCCTCGTAGAAGTTCATTAACATTCGGCGGCCGATGATGACTGGCGGCGGCGGTGGTGTCTTGTCCGGTTTTGTGTGGTCAACCACGCAGGTGATCTTCCGGGTTGAGAGGTTTTGTGCCATTCGAACGCTCCCGTCGTGTGGAGTTTCTGTAGAATTTGAAGAGCCGTTTCGGTTTGATTGTGTAATAATGCGGCATTTCAAGTGGAAGATATTGTTTTCTTACGGGGAATTTTGGATTGGGATCTTAAATCTGAAGAGCATAACTTTTTTTGTTTTTTTTTTTTTGACAACTAAAAAAGTTGAAAATTAGAGTCGTTTTAAATCGGGGGATCGAGTTATTTTATTTGGACGAAGGTCATTTTGATGCAAATGCGCAGATTAGGAGGTGATAACTGATGCGCAGTCAAGTATGCATCAGAATGATATGCAGAAGATTTATGGTATTGTCAATAGTGTGCGGCATGGCATAAGACTGCGCCATGGCCCACCATGCCCGATGACCAAGAAAGGGAATTTTCTGACGCATAAGCCAAGGATGCCAAACAGGTGGTCGAAGGAAGGAAATTTGCTGAAGGATTACAAAGAAGATATACCAAGGAAAAGAATTGACATGCTTAGTAGTGGTCAAGCATTTGAACCACCAACACTAGATGTAGTTAAGGAAGCTCCAAATGAGCTGTAATAGCTGCTGGGACGGAAGAGATCCCGGCTAAACATCTTAACCACAGAAGTGGGCAGTTGACCTGATGTGAAGACCTGTAAAGGTTAAGTGTACAAAAGTCCAACAATGAGTATGTACAACCTTAACAAAGTTCATTTCATATCAAATAACCTCGATCAACTTAGACAATGAATTTGCACTAATATAAAGGCCTTGATCCAATACCTTCGCCTCGACAACGTTGGAAAACTCTCCGGTAAATAATCTCGTTAATCTCATTTCTCTTGGGACAGCAGTTTCCTGTCCCAGTCGTCCACAAATCCGCTGAGATCAGCACAAAGAATGCACTGCAATGGTCCATCAAGACCCAACGAGCAAGTCTTGAAACTTTCATCTACCCATAGCTACCGGTCGGTCGTCGTCGGTCTCGGCAATATGTCACTCACAGCGACGACGACGGCGTTGTTTCCTTTTTCTCACCCTCGTCGTTCAAGTCACCAGTCAGTGAGCGTACAAATTCCGGCGGACGAAGGGACCGATAAAGTACCGCCTCTCGTCAACTAACGTCCGTCGTCATCATCACCGCCATCGTCCGGTAGCGTATTCGGTAAGTGCTAGCGCCGAGGTGGCTCTAGCCACTACAACAGCTTCCCATCTCCCATACCGGAGATATATAAAACTGCTGACTCGGCGCTCAAACCGATCGCGGATCACGGAGCTTTGAGGAGACTATAGAGTAGATATGTCTATTTTACTGTGCTCAGCGCTCGACATGCTACCGCGCGCCGCGCCGTCGCTTGCTCGCTCGGATACGGCTTCTGTTGCTTTTCCACAGCTGCGCTCCGCGGCGTTGATTTCCTTTGCTAGCTGGACCTGTCCAGAAGACGCAACGTCATTAGGCACCATCCCCATCATCCCTATGCCATGCCGTAGTTCGTTTGTCGTATAGCTACCTTCATGTTGGGCTACAATCGTAACGAACTCGCGAATGGGAGAGGGGGTGGCAGCACCGACCGACCAGCTGGAAAAGATACTGGAACTCTGACTGTGTTAAATTTACGACTAATTTGATTTACAAGTTTGACACGGACATGCGTGAAACAACGTCTCCTTTCCTCTTTGCTGACTGTGCTGTGGTCGGTTCGATCAGCTAGTCATCTTTAAGTTGGAGGGCAGTGATGCCAGATTTAATTTCACTGGATCGAAATAAACTTGTAAATTTCTGTTACATATGGTGACATAATTGGAGCGTGGGATTTCCCAGAACTTTACATGGTATATCATGTAAATTTCATAATATATCATGTAACTTCCATTTTATGTCATGTGTTTCAGGATGACTCAGAGTAATTCAACTTTGTTTTCCGCTTGGTTACTTGCGCATTAAATTTGATATTTTCTGATGAATTTAATTGGCTTCTTTAACGGTGTTGAGATAATTCCATATTCTGAATCTGCATGCAAAACTGAGCCGAAATCCAAATTTTCATGAATTTTGGTGCCCGGGAACCTATTTAAAAATCAATTTGAAGTTTGTATGGGAGCGATTTGTCGAATCACCCCTCGTCGCACTTTGTACTGGGCGGAGCTGTCAAGCAGTTGCCCAGCTGTCAAAAGGTGATTTCGATAAATCTCTTCGAAATCGATTTTAGGTACCAAACTAAAGTTCTAAAAATCTGAAAAAAATCATAGTGGTTCAGAAAAAGGTGCTCTTTCGTATAAAATCAAAAAATCAATACATTTTTCTTAATTTAAAAACCCAATTAGGGCCACATATGTTCTACGCATTATGGGACTGCAATCAACACCAAAAAGGGTTGAACTGCCAAGGACGATCCTCCTTAACGAGGTCACTTTTCTTTGAGTTCCTGATATAGCGAGTGAACCCGATCGCTGACTGGGCCAATCCTCCGGAAGCAGTATTGATAGAAATCTCCGGGCATCTCTCACTTCAAAAGTGTTCACAGAACCAGGGAATTTTGGAAATTAATAAGAATTTTTTCAAATTATTGGAAAAAAAAGTTGTTAATTTATGGCATATGAAAATTTGATATCTTAATAAACATCACGAAAATACCAATGGACTATTCTTAACACACTCTTTTTTCCACCGCGATGAACCGACCCAAAGAATGAAAAGTGTTTTAATTATTTTCTATATACAGTCTTCACGCGATTTAATCACGCCCCGATTTTGTCTACCCCCGATTTTATCACGTTTTTGACCCGATTTTTTCACCCTCTGAGATTTAATGTCTCTGTAGAAAAACTGCCAATAATAGCATGTTAGTCCATGTGATAGAAGTTGATTGTAAATGTATAAAGTAGACAATCCCGATCAGAAAGGCATAACAAAAACATAACATAATTATATCAACGGTTGATATCTATATCAAGGTTTGTTATATTTAGATATATTTGTTGGAATCGGTACGAAAACTAGTTTGTATTATTTCAAGGTTCTAACAAAGTCAGTTACAATAAATGAATATGTGATTTGATCATCATTACATCAACATTATAACAAACTCAGTAATAATTTTTAAAATGGAATGCGTAACTAATCAATATTTTTTGGTAGTGTTTAGTGCGTAAATTAACCGCTGTATGGCGCCATTGTGTTCAGAAAATACACAATTGATGATATCCTTTATTATATGGACTACCAAAAAAGCTCATGTCTTCATCAAATTTGTACAGAAAGCTTATGACTTTGGAAGGAGGAAAATGAGGTAAGCAACTCCACCATTACGTGATGATATTGGGTAATTTTAAATGTTTCTTATCATGATCCAGATCACCGGCACAGTTCGTATGTTCAGCAAAGTTGTTCATGATTCTTGAAATTCACGAATGGTGTAAAATTGTATGCAAAATCTCACTACTATGAGCTGTTTGATATGATAAATCTCATTATTCTGCTGTCCTAGGAAGTTCGGATCATCATTCATCAGCGAAGTTGTCGAGAAGTCCTAGGCTCTCAATTGGAAAATGTTATATGTAATTGAACTGCGGCGTTTACATTTGTTTATAGGATTTTGTACATGTCTTACCGGTTGAATGTTTATTATGGGTGGCCACGGAGTACTTTCAGGGAATATTTCTAGGGATATTAAAACTTTTTCTCTTGTAGGTCTTCTAGAGAGCTCACTACGTGGATACGAGATACGTGGAGAAAATTCTTATGGAAACTCTCGGAGAGATCTCTGGAAGAACTTCCCAGAGATCTCTCCGAGAGTTTCCATAAGAATTTTCTCCACGTATTCTTCCGGGTAATCCTCTAAGGAATTCTTCAACAATTCCTCCATGACTTTTTCCATGGCCTCCTCTTTGAATTCTTCAAAGAACTTTGCCCCAAGGATTTGTTGGAAGATTAGTTCATATACATGTTGAGATCCCAAGTAAACCACTCCTATGAACCATCATCTCTGATCATAGAACACGAAAACACATTCCAATTCACCAATTATATTTTACCGACCAGATTACGTCACCTTTGATCTGTCGGAGCTCTCAACTTAAGGACAAACATCTTGAAATCCCGCTTCAACAGTGCATCAGAACTTCAGACGCACAATTCTCAAGAAACATGCATTAAACAACAGTGCATTTTATTATTTTGTTCTTGCTCACTTGTAATAAGTTTAAAATAAGAAGCTCAGGTGCGCTGCTTTTGTTTACGAAGAGATTTGTGCGCTCGAAATCGTGAGTAGGTGCCACAGTCGGCCATTGTGGCGGCCATTTTGGCATTCTAACAAGTCTGTCCTTAAACTACTAATTGAGTACAGTACAGATCATTCGTCATAGGGATTTCCCGCAAGGTTTAACTTAAGTTTAAAATCCAACATACATTTCGTCCCTTGAGAATTTCTTCAGAGAATCCAAAAGGAAGATTCTTTAAGATATTCTTAGCAAATTACTTCAGCCTATGCATCAAAAATTCCTTAAAGGATTCTCCATCAGGGAAAATCCATCAGAAATTCTGAAGGATCTCAGTAATTAAATAAGTTTTAGTTTTAAAGTTAAACTTTTCAATCCAATTCCAATTCCTTAGAAATTTCTTAGTATGTGGTCACTCAGTCTCTGTTGTAAATATCACTACAATTAACTACAGCTTTTTTCCGCATAGATAATATGTGTATGTATATCTGCCGATCGAAATAGTTATGTACTAGCAAATGAACTGTAATTGTTTGTTAAAGTTAATAAAACATTCAGTTCAACAGCGAAACGAAGTGTCTTGATATCCCTTTGGATTTCCTGAACGCTCTGTGTTCGAAAACAAATTACTTCAAGTATTTATCAAAAGGTTTCTTTACAAATGTCGACAATTACACCAATGTCTCATTATGGAAATGTTTTTTTTCTATCCTTTTAAAATTCATTCATAAATTCTTCCAAGGGAATATTCCTGCAAGAATTTGCGGTGGATATTCCTACCGAAACATTCACCACTTAAGCGCCATAATACTACTGAACAACTTTGCAGAAGGAATATCATTAATTAATAATAATGAAATAAAACATGCCAAAAAACGCTTTAAACATTTAAATAAACGCTGGCGCAACTAGTGCTTAGTTACACACTTTTCACTATTTGAAAATCATTAGCTATCTGTTCAACTTAGTTAATAACACGAAGATATAATTGCTATCAACTGTATTAAAAACAGTTTCGTGTGACGTCTGTTCTCGTAGGTACAGCGATGTGGGCTCCAGCTCCGAAGTAGTGAACGCTGGCTCTAGTGCACAACTAACGCACACGCCATTGGAGCTGAGGAACTTAATGGGCTGTAGTAACGTGCATGGTGACGTCTGTGACGGGCTTGGTGGTCTAGTGGCTACCGCTTCTGATTCGTATGCAGAAGGTCATGGGTTCAATCCCTGGCCCGTCCTTTTCATCCTACTTTGTATCTTTCTATCCACTTTCTCTCGCTCTCTCTTCTCTACATATACAACTCATGTATATTCATATGTTCATAGCCATCGCTAGAACCAGAAACGAATTGAAAAAAGTCTTTTTCCTCCCTTCCAACTTCCACTCACAGCACATTGTATATATAACGCCTATAAGTTATGCAACCAAAGCGTGCTGTGCCGCTTGACCTTATTCACCTTATTCACCACACAATCTATCACGAACACTATAAATAACCCTATCCATGGATCGCATCACCGACCCAACGGTGACTCCCAGATCTCCCATCCTTTCGGTCTAACAAATACCCCAGTCCGTACGGGTTGTGGGGACGCAGAGTGCTCTCGGTCTCTAGTAGCAACAACCAGTACACTCTAACATTCCTTTCCCTTCCCAGCTGACTATAAGGACTTGGCCGGCGCCGTTATTGATCAAATATGCATGAGCTGCTAAAATTGCACTTTGAGAATAAGTGGAATGTCCCAGCCCCTTATTCAGTTGGATCTCAGTGCAACTGGTACCAGTTCAGATCAATCACGGAGGAGCAACCATTGACATGTATAGTCAGAATTGATCGTGATCGATCGTGTAGTAACGTGCATGGTGACGTCATAACTGGGTATGGTGACGTCATACTTTCCCTCTCCGGTATGTTGGATCAGTGAATCTTTTTATAGTGGAGCTTCCAATATGAAGAACAATTTCAGCATATATCGCCCCACACTTCAAGTGCTGTGATGGCCTCACTGGTAAAAACGACGAGCTCCTGTTCTAGGTTCTAGCAGTCGTAGGTTCGAATCCCTGGGTTTGATAGTATACAGAAGTTCCTGGGTTTTATAGTATGGAGAAGTTTTTTGATGCCAGTAACTTTTTACAAAAAATAAAATTCCACTCTAAAAACCCCAAAAATGAGTTAATTTTTACCCTACTTAATTTTTACCCAATATATTTATTACTGCTTTATAACAACATGTGATATAATTTGATTGATTTTTTATATCTCATTTTGTTATAAGCCTGTTATAATTGTATCAAGACCTGTTATAATTATGTTATGACTAGAGCAATTTTAGATATAATTTTTGTTATTTTAACACCTAACCGGCGAATTTTATAACTCATTTTGTTATGAAAAATCTTTGAAATAAATAACTTAATCGGTTATAATTTTGTTATGCCTTTCTGATCGGGATACTAGGAGGTAGTATAATGGTGTACTGGCAATGTGCCTTAGCAGACGTAAGGGTTCATTTATTTTACTATCTACTCACTTCATTCTCCCTTTCTTCTCTTGCAGAAAATCATAGAAAAATGGGAGATGGAATCCCTAGATAATATTCAAAAGGTGTTTCTGGAGAGGATCACAGTTTACGCAAAAAGTAAAAATCGACAAATTCAGCAAAAAATCGCGAAAGATTAATACTTGAAGATATTCCGGTAACACTCTGGAGCCATCTTTACAAAAAACAAAATTTTGAATGAGCGCTAAAACAATAATGCAAAATCCCTGATGAAACCACAGAAGTAACCTTTGCAGGAGTTCTGAAAAAACCCTTAGAGAATGTTCAGGATGAATCTTTGAAGAAATGTAGGATATAATCCTTGCAATAATTTTTGAAGTAAAATCAAGAAATAAACATTCTTTGATTCACAAAAAAAAATATTTCCAGAAATTTCAGATGGTATACATGTAGGAATCATGGAAAATATCCCTGGGGAATTCTCAAATGTGAACCAATAAAGAATCCTGAAAAAAAACGAAGGATGCTCGGTAAAAAATGAATAAAAAAAGGAAGAAAAAATGAAGAAATCTGAGGAGAATCCATGAAGAAATGCCTGTAGGAATTCTAACACAAAGTACCCCAAAGGGATTTCTGGGTGAAAGTTTTGACCGATTCTCAGGATACAATTTCGGCATAAATATCTGAAGTTCCTGAGAGAATCTTTGACCGAATTCTTGAAGAAGTCATTAAAAACCACTGGTAGAAATTCCAGATGAAATCTCTGCAAGAAATTGTTGATGCATATCAAAAATAATATGTGAAAATCCTAGTTGAAACTCTGAATAAACTTCAAAAGGAATTTTGGAAGGAATAATGAAAAAAAACTGCGAGAGCATCCCGCTAAATTTTCTAGAAAAAAAAACTCGTGGTGAAATAACAAGATGAATTCCAAGAGGACAAGTTCTTGCAGAAATTATGAAAAACGCATGACAAAGTATGCTAGAAGAAAACCTGTGGGCATTTCTGTAGAAAACCTGGGAGTAATTCTTGAACAAAATGCCATTTGGAAATCCTGCAAAAACATCGGCAAGAATCCCCAGGAAGGAATCTTGGGGTCATCCCAAGAAAAGTTCCGAAAAGAATCCTGAAAGGAGAAATGGGAAATATCTGAAAAAATCGTTGTTGAATATGTTGTTGAATTATAACGTTGAATATACCTCGATAGTTTATTGCGTCGGAATCAATCAAATGCGACAATAACCAGTCTATTTAAAACTTCAAATGCGTTTTTCTTTTTTTAGTCTATTGCAACATGAGACATTTATGCATCCAAATTCAGATTTTTTTTTCTTTTTTATTTAGGGATTTTCTGCCGTAGGCAGGTTCATCCCGTGTCCGAAGGTAGAAGATATTTACTAAAAAAATACGTTTTGAAGTAATCGAGTTGATGAAAACACAAGAAACTATCATTCTCGACCAGCGTCGTAGTCAACACACGATCGCATATGATGTTGGATAGGATGCAAAAGTGGAGGCGATATACGCACACTTTACAAGCGGTTAAATAGAAGCAGGTACGCATATGGCCTCCACTTTAGCATCCTATTCAACATCATATAAGACTTTGTGTTAGCTGGGACAACTGTGATTTCTACCTATAGTTTCGGAAACTGGACCGAGAGCTTGAACAAACTGGTTTTCCTAACAGCAGTTAGCAATATTCAAAACCATTCGGAATGAACAATAAAGACAAAAGTTAAAATACACGTAGTTCTGGTGGGGTTTGAACCCACGTCTCCCTAAGTTCGCTAGACAGGGCGCGTTAAACAACTTCACCACAGAACAGGTAACGAATCTGTGTAGTAGAAAGCCATCCTGAATCCAACGCCCGCCTCACCACACGTTCTTACAGTGAACGTGAGTTCAAACCACACCAGAACTATGTGGTTTTTCCGCAAATTTTCCACTTAATTTGTCCATTTTCAACATAAATGGTGCCTACGAACTTCAGTCAGTACGTAGGTCTAACATACATGCCATTTCGGTTGGTTATCCAAGAAACAAAAGCATTCGTGTTGAGAGTTTTAGAGTTTGTGGAAAAGATTGCGGGATTCTGAAAAACAAGTTCTTAATTCAACTAATTCATTCCGAAATTTAAGAAAAATGGAAATTCTTTTGAGGTTCTGTAGAAATGATGATTTACCAAAATATTTTTTTGCTTTTTTTTGTTTTTTTTTTTGGCTGTAAGGGCCAGCCTAAGCAATAAACGCACTTGTTTTTAACAAGACCATGCTGAAAGTGATGGGTTCCACTTCCAATATTTTTTTTTTTTTTGAAAAAGGAATATTCTTGAGATGCTTCAGTAATTCCTCGAATAATTTATTTGGGCATCCTTTTGAAAATTTCTGTGGAAATTCCTTCAGTGATTTGTTTGGAATTTTCTTCGGAAAATTTCATTAAGATTTTCGTTCTCTCGATAATTCATTGAAAATTATACAACTATTTTTGTTGGGAATTTTCTAGAAATATTTCCGACAAGAAGTTTGGTAAATACTTCCGCAGTTCCATTGAGGCTTATTGAATAATTCACTCAAAAATAACTTCAAAGATTCGTTAGAAAATATTTCAAATATTTCTTAGGGTGTTACGCAAAAAAAGCGTCGCCTTAAGTAATTTTTACTTTTTATTCCAGGATATCTAATACATTTTTTCCTTTATTTTTTACTTTTTCTTCCAGGATTTCTAATACACTTTTTTATTTTTTTATTTTGAAATTGTTTGTTGATGTTTTAGGAGATTTCTTCAGTAAGTACTTGGTCAATTTATTTCCCATGTTCAAGAATGGCGTGAGAAGTTTCTCCGAGAATCCCTTCAGGAGTTCATCCTGTTCGAATTCGTCTAGGAGTTTTCCGAGAGTTCTTTCAAAATTTCTTCCGGGATTTTTTTTTTCCGTGAGTGCCTACGTGAATTCTTTCGGAACTTCCATCCCAAGTCCCTCCCAGAGTTCTGCCGGGAGTCTCTCTATGAATCCGTTAAAAATTTCTCCAATACTCTTCTAAATGTTCCTTTGGTCATTTCTTAGTAGTTTTTCTTAATTTTTTTCAGTACCCAGTCATCCAGAAATTTCTTCAAAAATCATTCGGGATTTTATGAAGAAGTTTCTGCGGAAGTTTCTCCAGAAGTTTTGTCAGGAATGTTCGTCCTTCAAAATATCATCCCGTTGGTATTCGTCTAACAGTTTTTCCGAGAATTCGTTCAAATTTTCGGGAATTTCTTTAGGAATGGTTCCATGAATTCATTCAGAACTTCCATCAGAAGGCCCTCCCAGAGTTTTGCCGGGAGTTTCTCTATGACTTCATTTAAAATCGGTCTTCAATACTCTCCAAAAAGTTCCTTAGATGATTTCTATAGTCCGGTACCTAGTTCATCCGGAAATTTCTCCAAAAATAAATCAGTGACGAAATTTCTTTAGGAATTTCTCCATGAGTTCCTTCGGGAATTCTTTTAGGAGTGTTTCGAACATTTTTACTGGAATTTTTTTGAGCAAACCTCTAAGAATTATTTCCCAAATTCCGTCGAGAATGCCCTAAGAAATTTTATCATGAAGGTCTCCAGGAATTCCTCTGCGAATTCGTACATATAAGAGTTCCACAAGAAATTTCTCCGTGGGTTCTACCAAAAATTTCGTATATTTCGGCAGGGATGGCATTCCACACTGAAAATGTGCACAGTGCAGCTCATTTTCATATTAAAACCGCGTACACTTGCACTCACACTGAACAAATAGCAGAATTTCTGGTAGAACTGTTTGAAGGCTACCCGGCGTTTTCGGTGTGGCTCCAGAATGTATTTTTGAAGGAACTCCTAGAAAATTTCCGAATTTATACAGAAATTTTGTTTTATATGTTTAGAGTAATTAATAGCTATTTTTTTGGAAATTCGCATAATTCAGAATTCTCTAGTGAATCATCTTATCGAAACTCCATTAAAATTTGCCGGTGGAAGCCTTTAAGAAATTTGATATCGAAGCACAACAAGTTTTCTTCGACGGAGCTTCTGGAATATTTCACAATGAAGTTCTAGTTTGTTACTGCATCGAAGCGAAGTTTAGTGCTTACCCCTTGTTGAAACAGAATTGTGGAGCGAACCTGGTGTGATGGTTAAAGCACGTGATTATCACACCGAGGACTTGGGATCGAGTCCCACTCCCGACAAACTCACAAGAAATGTGAGTTCTTCCTTCGGAAAGGAAATAAAGCGTGGGTCGCGAGATGAACTGGCCTAGGGCTAAAAATCTCGTTAATGCAGATTAAAAAATGGAACAGAACTGAAATAGAAAATCATCAAAAGGTGGCTAAATGCACTTCAGAGTAAATCAATTATTTATAAACATGGAAACCAATCTTCCAATCTGGCATCCCTGCTCGGGCTAGTTTGTTCATCCGAATCCAACCGACGGACAGGGAAGCAAACGGCTTTATGGGCATTTCTTCGTCGGCGCGGATGATCGTTTTGACGATCGTGTTGCACGGCACTGATGACGTCGAAGATGATGCTTTCTGCTGGCCATAACACCACTCTATCCGCGTGGCCGCCGAGAGTTTCCGACAAGCTGGACTTGGGGTCGTCGTCGTGAGTGGTGTTTTATTTGATTTATTTTTCCGTTTTAGAGCTCAATTTGAGCCGGGCCGCGAACGCGATGCAACGATGGGAATGACGACGCGTCATAATATCGAGATCGGCGAAGTACATATCATCGTTCGTTACTACACACGGGTTCTTACTGGGGGTGCCCGCCCGCTTCGGGGGGAGATCGTTAAAACTGAGCTGAATGGGATCTCCTCGGCCGGGCCGAGGCGAAGCGACCGACGACCGAAGGCGACTATGAATGGAGCAAACGGAACGAACTTACGTTATGTACGTTCGTACGAGCTCTGGGGTCCTACGGAAGATTGATGGTGCGTTTGCGCACCCCATTTCCTGGGTCATTAGCTTCAAGATTTGTCAAAATAGGAAACCATCAATGAAAGTTGAGTGGAATGGTAAATCGGAGGGAAAGGAAAAAAGCACATAAAAACGACATATGGTTGGAAAGCGAGAAAATTTGTGATTACGGTTTACAGCTTGATCTGTTTCAATCAGATAGCTGGTCTTGGAAAGCGGTAAAGGGCTATATTATGGGGTCTAGCTTAAGTGTACTTGGTTGGCTCTGTTCTGCATTTTCTTTTGAAAGTTAAAGTTTGTTCAGTCCTACTTCATGATATATACTCAAACGGTTCTGCGTATCTACTGCATATTATATTCTCGATATGTTCTGTAGCATCCACAGCGCAGCCCTCGAATGTTATACGGTTACACTAGAGCGTACATGTAAGTATTCTCTATTCAACCGCTTTAATCAAAGTAACATAACTTAAATGAAGTTTGATATTCAGAATAGTATGACGACTTATGATGAAGCTTACGGGAAAGGGGTGAAAATTTAAACAAATAAAAATTACCTGGAAGCCGTCGATTGCACATCGTTGTTAGTTGGGCTGAACCGCTCGCTCTTAATACTATTGTTATTGCTATTATTTCCAATGCTGCCGGTACTGCTGCTGCTGCCACTGCTTGCATTATTCCCGCTGCCACTGTTTTGGTTGTTACTATTACTCAAACTATTGCCACTATTGCCATCGGCCCCCAATGCCCCACTACTGCTGCCACTACTGGTACCGTTAGCCGTTACCAGCAGCCCAGTTCCCGCTCCGTTTGCACTACCCCCACCACTATTTCCATTATTGCTACCGATTGCACTAAGATCACTGGCTGCGAGCGGCGATTGGCCGTTCTTGATAAGGTTCAACTGGCTCAGCTCCATCTCGGCCGCTCCGTTGCGGAGCTTCTCGTAGAACGAACTGGCTGCAGCGGCCGCCGCTACAGCTGCCGCGGCCTGTCCCGCGGTTGGCGAGTTCAGGAACTTCTTCCGGTCGTACATCCGCTCGCTAAGCATCTTGTTCAGAGATTGTAACGCGGCGTCCTGGCTGTTGAAATTGCTGCTACTGATAGTGTTATTGTTCAAGGGTGAGTAATGACCGCCGTCGTCATGGGTCGGAGTCGTCGACGGGTTGGACAGTGGTGACCCCCGGCAGCCGTTTCCGTTTTCCGACACCAGAGCCAACTGCAGCCCGGAGGAGGTCGTGGGCGTCGGGGGGTTAGATCTTCGGGGCGACGCTTGGAAGGCCGCCGCCGCCGCTGCTGCCGCTGCCGTCGCCAGTGCTGCCGACACTGAACACTGAACCTCGAGGGCGGCCGAGGCCGTCGCTAGCGCTGGGGTCCGAGGTCTCGGCGGGGTCGTCGAAGTGATTGATTTTCTTTTGCCGCCACCGGAGCTACTACGACTGTGATGACGACGACGACGAACTGTCGACAACTTGCCAGCACCTTGCCCCGGTACCAAATGGGACGAGGGCGATGAGGACGCCGAAGATGACGACGGCGACGACTGTGATTGATTTGATGACGATTGCTGCAGTAGGAATCGTTGCTGTTGCTGCTGCTGCTGGTGGTGCTGGTGCTCGTGCAGTAAACTCGCTGGAGTCGTTGCTTGTGGTAAATCTTCATTAACTGTTTCTCCTGTGGAAGTAGCCCCGCGCGAAGCGCAGCAAAGAGAAAAGAGAAAAATTCCAAATTAGATCGATTTATGTTTTTATGTATCTTTCTAAAGTGTGGTTATTGTGGAGTGAATGTGGAAGGAAAAAAGTGCGACACTGCAAACGACGACGACGATGATGGCGAGCGAGGTGACCGAATAGAAAAGACTTCTAATGGAAACTATTTCCCCATGAGATCGACCGGTTGATGTGGGTGGTGGGGATGGTGCGGAGGTTTATTGCAGAGAGATTGTGAATTCTCTTTTTGCGGCCGGTGACCGCAGTTGTCCAAGTAATAATTTTCCACTTGTTGGAGGTAACTAGTACAGATTGTATCTAAGTCGTGGTTAGTAATGTTGGTTTGGTTTAAATAAATATTCATTTTTCAGATTTTTTTGTTTACTTTGAGGTTGACTAAGTTGAGTTCGAGATTTTTTTTTCTGTTGCTAAACCCACAGTGAATGTCTGATTTTTTTTCAGGAGAACTTCAAACCGATGAAAGAAAGTTATTTCAGCCATTTAAACGGAAATTTACGGTGAAATTTTCGTTTTAGTACACAGTAAGACAAATGCACGTGAAATGTTGAAAAAAATATTCTATTTTTTTGCGCAGCTACCTAATTTCTATGAGCTATGTAAATTTGTTTAAAATGACTGATCACGATGCAATGTATAGTTGATATTTTCATGATAGACACATACAGTTTCAAATGTTTCAGAAAGGGATTACATTGCTAATAACTAATAAAACCTACTAGTTGTTTATCGATGGATAGTTTTCAAAATTGTTTAGGTATTCCAACAAGCATCATTCTAATAGTTCATATATATCATGGGTTAATATATGGCATTCCAGTAGCATGCCTTGCCTATCATATCCTTCTGGCATTCTCATTATATAAGTCTTAAATGGTCAAAGTTCATTGAATCCGGAGATATAACAGCCCAAAGTTGGCTATCGGATAATTATACCTTTTTTTAGAATCTTTATAACTTCGTGCAGAATAGCCCGATCTTTTCCAAATTTAGTCCACTGATACACAACTAGTTGATCAACTCACAGTGAAAATTTGAGAATATTGATTGCACGTTTCGAAAAGTTACAGCTAGTTGAACATTTTTTGAAAAGTAAAACTTTTGCCTGTCCCGATCATTTTGTCTATCCCCTGTACACAAATACTAAGCATAGCATTTGCAAAACGATAGACGGAAGACACTACGATTCTTAAAAAAGGCCAAATTCCTAGGCCGAATATCGGGGATGTAGTTAAAAATCGTTCTTGATTCAAAGACTGAGAAAGCCATCCCCCTTTCCATCAAGTTTCTAAATGTTCATCACCCTATACTAAATGTCTACTTTTATTTCATACAAAATTCATATTTTTAAGGATGCTCATTTTTGCTCCAGAATATCGTGAGTAAGGAACATTATTAAGAAATCTTGTATTTTTTTTTTTAAATTGCATGCTAAATTGAAGTCGAAACAACATTAAGAGACTGCAAAACGGGATTTCCGATAATAAGGCATAATGCAGAGGAGCAATTGCCATGCATCCTAGAGGATTGAGGTATGCAACAAAATCATCTATATTGATTGCTACTACACTTTTATGTCTTTGGTTTTGATCTAGATCTGTTGAAGCTTGTCTAGATAAGTTTTATCGTTCAATACGACACTCTAGTGTTCCCGATATGCAGCCTAGAGGGTCTTCGGTAAAATGCATTGGATTATTGATTGGTACCACATTTGTAGGCCATCGATTTTGATCTAGATTAGCAGTACCTGTTCTAGACATTTCTTTTTTCTTTTTGAATGTCGGTGTAGTGTTCTGAAGATGCATTCAAAATGGTTGCAGTCTTCGGCAGAGTGCTTCAGGTCGATCTTTGCTATACTTTTACGTCTTCGGTTTTGGTATACAGTCAGGTTTTTTTTACGCGGGGGATACGTACCGCGTGAAAAAAAACTCAGTTCAAAATTGGCTTCTTTAACGGTGTTTACGGTTGATATTCTGAATCTGCATGTCAAACTGAGCCGAAATCCACATTTCCATGAATTTTGGAGTCCGGGAACCTATTTTAAAATCAATTTGAAGTTTGTATGGTTGCGATTTGTCGAATCACCCCTCGTCGCAGTTTGTACTGGGCGGAGCTGTCAAACAGTTGCCCAGCCGTCAAAAGGTGATTTCAAAAAATCTTTTTGAAATTGATTTAAGGTACCTAAACAAAGTTCTAAAAATCTGAAAAAAATCATAGTGACTCAGAAAAAGGTGCTCTTTCGTATTAAATCAAAAAATCAATTCATTTTTCAAAACTTAAAATCCCAATTCAAAAAACCGCGTGAAAAAAGTCTCACCATTTCTCGACGAATCATGCAAAAATAACACGATGATTTTTTTTTTGTATGGAGTTTTCATTTACGCGGCCGCGTAAATGAAAACCGCGTAAAAAAAAGACCTGCTGTAACTAACGTAGATTAGTTGTTTTTTTTTCGTTAGAACGTGCCAGAGTTCTAGATATGCCTCTTGGAAGGTAGCAGCCCTCGGTAATATACTTCGGATTAGTCGGTACATTATTTTATTTTGATCTAGATATACTTCAACTGTTCTAGAACAGTTTCCGCATAATATACAACTCTCTAGAGCTCCAGAAATGTATCTTTGAGGGTTGTAGTCTTCGGTAAAGTTTTTTTTTTGCAAATTTGAAACTAGCGTCGGCTAGTGGTAGAAAGTCGAGCCCACTGGAGATTGAACTAAAAAGTCTTGACCTATCAAACCACTGTGCCAAAGCAACCATCTTTCTAAATAATCAGGATACTTAAAAAAACAACATTATAAACCTGTATAACCCTCTAGCGCTTTCTAGAAGTGGAATTTTGAATCATACAAGTCCAGGAAAATCTCCACGATATTTCAGGTGTAATCTCCATGAGATTCCATAGAGAATCTCGACGGGATTCCATGGGAAATCTTGACGTTATTCCAGAGGGGTAGTTTCCACGAGATTCCAGGGGCATCTTCACAACAAGGGGTAATCTCCACAATATTCCAGAAGGAATCTCAACAACACTCCAGGGGAAACCTCCACAAGATTCCAGGGAAATTTACACGAAATTTCAGGAGTAATCTTCACAATATTCCAAAGGAAATCTCCACACGTTTTCAGAGAGAATCTTCACAAACTTCCAGGGGGAATCTCCATAACATTCCAGGAGGAATATCCACAATATTGCAGGGGAAATATTAACAAGTTTTTACGAAGAATCTCCACGAGATTTCAGGGAGAATCTCCACAAGATTCCAGAAGGAATCTCTACAGTATTCCAGGGGGAATATCCACAACATTCCAGAGGAAATTTCCACAACATTCCAGGAAGAATCTCCACAAGATTCCAGGGGGAATCTCGACGTTATTCCAGAGGGGTAGTCTCCACGAGATTCCAGGGGCATCTTTACAACAAGGGGTAGTCTCCACAATATTCCAGAGTGAATCTCAACAATATTCTAAGGGAAATCTCCCAAGATTCCAGGGAAATTTCCACGAAATTTCAGAAATTATCTTCACAATATTCCAGGGGAAATCTCCAAAACATTTAAGGGGGAATATCCACAACATTCCAGGGGAAATATCCACAAGTTTCCACGAAGAATCTCCACAAGATTTCAGGGGTTATCTCCACGAAATTTCAGGGAGAATCTCCGCAAGATTCGAGAAGGAATCTCTACAGTATTCCAGGCGGAATATCCATAACATTCCAGGGGAAATTTTGACAACATTCCAGGGAAAATCCCCACAAGATTCCAGGGGGAATCTCGACGAAATTCCAGAGGGGTAGTCTCCACGAGATTCTAGGGGAATCTTCACAAGATTCCAGGTGAAATCTCCACAAGGTTCCAGGGGGAATATCCACGAGATTCCAGGGGAGATCTACACGAGATTTCCGGGGAAATCTCTAGGTGATTCCAGTGAGAATCTTGACGAAATTCCCCGAGATTCCAGGGGATATCCACAAAATCCCAGGGTTCTCCACAAGATTACAGGAGGAATCTCCACAATCTCTCTACGAGATTCCAGGGGGAAACTCGGCGATATTTTAGAGTGGTAGTCTGCAATCTTGGCGAAATTCCAGAGGGGTAATCTGCACGAGATTCCAGGGGGAATCTCCGCAAGATTTCAGGTGAATCTCCACAAAATTCCAGGGGTAATCTTCACACGATTCCAGGGGGAATCTTCACAAGATTCCAGATGAAATATCCACAATATCCCAGGGTTTTCCACAAGATGACAGGAGGAATCACCACAATCTCTCTACGAGATTCCAGAGGGAAACTCGGCGAAATTTCAGAGTGGTAGTCTGCAATCTTGGCGAAATTCCATAGGGATAATCTGCACGAGATTCCAGGGGGGGGATCTACACGAGATTTCCGGGGAAATCTCTAGGTGATTCCAGGGAGAATCTTGACGAAATCCCACGAGATTCCAGGGGGAATCTTCACAAGATTCCAGATTAAATATCCACAATATCCCAGGGTTTTCCACAAGATGACAGGAGGAATCTCCACAATCTCTCTACGAGATTCCAGGGGGGAACTCGGCGATATTTTAGAGTGGTAGTCTGCAATCTTGGCAAAATTCCAGAAGGGTAATCTGCACGAGATTCCAGGGGGAATCTTCGCAAGATTTCAGGGTAAATCTCCACAAAATTCCAGGGGGGAATCTTCACGAGATTTTAGTGGTTACATCCACGAGGTTTCAGCGGGCATCTCCACGTGATTCCATGAAGAATCTCCATGTGATTCCAGGGGAAAACTCGACGAAATTTCAGAAGGGTAGTCTCCACGATATTCCACGGGGAATCTCCGCAAGATTCCAGGGAGAATCTCCACAGCATTCGTGGGGAATCTCCACGTAATTCCAGAGGGAATCTCCATAAGATTCCAGAGGGGAATTTCCACGGAATTCCAGGAGTAATCTCCACGAGATTTCAGGGGTAATCTCCACGAAATCCCTGGGAGAATTTCCTCAAGGTCCCAGAGGGAATCTCCACAAGATTCCAGGGGTGATCTCCACGAGATTCCAGAGGGAATCTAGACGAAATTTCGGAGGGGAATCTCCAAAAGATTCCAGGAGGAATCTCCACAATATTCCAGAAAGAACCTCCACAACATTCAAGAGGAAATCTCCACAAAATTCCAGAGGGAATCTTCACGAGATTCCAAAGGAAATCTCCACAAGATTCTAGGAAAATTTCCAAGAGATTTCAGAGGTAATCTCCATGTGATTCTAGGGGTAATCTCCACCAGATTTCAGCAGTAATATCCACGAAAGTCCAGAGGGATAATCTTGACGAGATGCCAGAGGAAATCTCCACAAGATTTCAGGGGGGTGGAATCTCCATGAGATTCCAGAAGATATCTTCACGTGATTCCAGGGGGAATCTCCACCAAATTTTAGTAGGTAGTAATCTCCAAGAGATTCCTGGGAGCATCTCCACGTGATTCCAATTCCAGGGGGGTAGTCTCCAAAAGATTCCAGGGTAATCTCCTCAAGATTCTAGGGAAATCTCCACGAGCTTTCAGGGGAAATCTCAACGAGATTCCATGGAGAATCTCCACGCGATTCCAGGGAGAATCTTCACAGGATTCCAGGGCGAATCTCCAAACTGATATCCACGAGATATCAGTCAAAAGTTTGGAGTCACTTTAGTAAAACATGGAAATCGGATTTGGTGATATATTCATCAATCCTACAGGGAATTCTCAAGAAATCCGAATTACTATTCAAAAATAGTGAGATTTGATGATTCTTCGGGAGTCTTTTATGAACTAATATATTTGAAATTCACCACGTTACAACTTGTTTTGATTCAGTAATTCTTTCGAGAGTTTTTGTTGAAATTTGCTGCTAATTGTTTTTTTTTTTTTATAAATAGTATAGTGAGTCTCGATCATCTAAGCAATTCATTAATCAATCACTGATTTCAAATCAACGGGAGGAAGAACCAGGTCTATTTTAGCTTTGCCGCAAAAAATCCTAGAATTCTAGACTATATTTAAAAATGTCAACCAAAAATAACTAATATCTCCGCATTTAGTATAAATGGTTCATTCTTCGCCTGCTCAATACAATTCGATCTCTCGCTCTCATACCTAAACTGGAAACCAGCAAAAAATATGGCTCCAGTGGCCTCTCGATTCGGTAACAAAAATGTATGCATAATTAATTCAATTTATAGCTTAGCATCGGAACATCTAACAGATTTAGCGCTTCCAACACGTATCAAGAGGTCGCCTTTTTAATGGCGATCTTCTCATACACAAACGGTAATTTATAAAACCACCATGTTTTAAATTTATAGTGCAAATCGAAAACTATAAAATTCGTATCAACAACGAAACCTGTCCAACTCTAGAGCAGAGCACCACCGAAAAAAAAATGAAGTTCAAACACGCAAATGTCAGCAAATCCGCTCTGGATTCAGTTTGGCTCGTTTGTTCTAGTTTTGGTGCTTGTGGCGATTCAGAGTTGAACAATTTTGCTAACTTCTTTCTTGATCTTGTTCGATCAAGTCAGCAATTATTGGCTTGTAACTGAGGCTACTTGCGAAATATCTCATTTAGCAAACGCAATATTTCTTCCCACTAATGAAGAACTTTCAACACCCATCAAAATTTCACGACCTGTGCTCAAACGAATTGGGAGATAACTGAGCGAGGGAAGCAGTTCGTTATCCAGACACGAGTGTGCTTGGTGTCACCTCTGCCGCCGCCGCCGCCGTAAAACAAATCAACCTGTTGCTGCTCGTGTCTGAAGATCTTCACTTTGGCTTTGGCACGGTGCATGACATTCACCACAGCCCGTGGTAGAGATCGGGCGAACCTAATGAGAGACACCGCTATAAAACCCTAGGTGACAATTATCGCTACCCCCTGACTGACTGGTGGCATCCGCTCGCGGAAAACAAATGGCTGACATAAAACAAGCCATGGCAGCAGCAGCAGCAGCCAGCAGTGACATTAAACTCCGCTGAGATTTTGCACCGCCAACAAGCCAACAAGTGCATCACTTCGCGGTTTGATGAATCGACAATGGGCAGTCAGATCAAGCGAGTGAGCAAGCGAGCAAAGACGCACGACGTGACATCCAATGATCGTCATCATCGATGGGGGAGGCTGTGAAGAGGGACGTGCGGGGGACTCGCATTTTTAATGAGTTACAGACCTAATAAATTATCCTCGCGGAGACTGCCTTTAATGGATGATAAAATTCAATCTAATAGAAGTGATCTTTCTGGTTCTGCTGGCTCGCTGGCTTGTTTGCGATGTGATATTTGTTTGTTCGCGAGTCCCCGGTGAGAGGGCGTTGGCGAGAGGGTGACCGGCGGATTGGCGGTTCCCCGAGTGCGCGGTCCGGACGGGTAAAGGTTAAACTTGTGTGTGACTGTGGGGGTTGATGGGGACGACAGATGTGAGATTTGCGCAAGGTGGATAAAGTTAAATGTGAGGTGAGATTATCAATCAGCCGACTGCGTAGATTGATGTGCAAATGCTAATGGTTGTGCCATTACTTATTGAGAAAAGTACTTTAATTGAAATAAGCATCTGTATGTTTGGGCAGCTTTAGATGTGTTTGAGTAAAACACCTTTTACTATAAAATTTGCTTCCTCCAAAAATTTTCCTCATCTTGTATTCCTTCATATATTACATCTATATTTCATTCTCAACGACTACGAATGGATTTTTTTCAGCGATTCCTTCAGAAAATCAAAAGTTCTGAATTCCTCCAGAAATTTGTCTAAGAATTTCTTTAGAAAACATTTCATATTTTTTCAGAAATTCTTTTGGATATTCTTTCAGGGATTCCTTTTTATCTGGAAATTCTGTAAGAAATTCGTCATGAAATGATATTTCTCCATGGATTTGTCTATGGATTTCTTTTATATATGAATTCTCCACCAGATATTTCATTAGAAATTCTTCTAGGGATTTTTTTAGGGAATCCTTCGAAAATTTCTTCATGGATTACAGAATACTTCAGAGTTTTTTATAGGATTGCTTCAGAAACTCTTTCAGAGATTTCTTCATGAGATCTTCCAGTAGTTTCTTCAGAAAATGATGGCGGCCTTGGTGGTCTAGTGACTACCGCTTCTTATTCAAATGCAGATGGTCATGGGTTCAATCTCTATTCCGTCCATTTCCTAATATATTGTATCGTTATATCCACTTTCTCTATACTATCCTCTCTATATATATTAGAGTGGGTCAACGTTGTATGGAGAAACTTTAAATTTGATCGTATTAACCCGGATTCCGGAACAAAGCTTTCTCAATCTATATTAACGCCCAAAACAACTGTGCAAAATTTGGGAGCGATTGGTTGCGTCCCCGTATTCCGCATTGCGATTGAAATTTGCATGGAAATTAGTATGGGAAAACGTAATTTTTTGCATTTTACTCAAATTATTTTAACCAATACCATGTAACTAATGAAGTTAAAGTATAGCCTAGGATATGACGAAGAACTTTGCCGAAGACCGCAAAGTGATCCGACACTTGTGAAAAAAGTTATTCGCCAGGTAACTAGGACTAAAAATTGAGATTTTATCATTGATGTTATTCCTTTACATGTTAAATATCAAGCACCACCGGGGAATGTGAACGTTATAACTTGTTTCACAAGTGTCGGATCACTTTGCGTTCTTCGGCAAAGTTTCTCGGTATATTCTAGGCTATACTTCAACGTCATTAGTTACATCGTTTTAGACAAAAAAAAAAGTTATGAGAAAAATGCAAAAAATCATGTTTTCCCATACTAAATTCCATACAAATTTCAATCGCAATGCGGAATACGGGGAAGCATCCAATCGCTCCCAAATTTTGCACAGTTGTTTTGGACGCTAAAAGGAATCGAAAAAGCTTTGTTCCGAAAAATCGACTTTGTTGACCCAGTCTAATATATATACAACTCATATACATTCATATGTTCATAGTCATCGCTAGAACCAGAAACGGTTGAAAAAGCCGTCTCCCTTCCTTCCAACTTTCAAAGCACACTGCCAATCTGTCAGATAACGCCTACAAGTTATGCAATCATACGAACTGTGTCACTTTAGCTTCATACATAGTAATAATCGCACTAATTTAAAACCTTACGCCTGGCATCCACGCACCAATGTGTGAACCCTCTGCCAATCATATCCCACCAACACTCCGACATCCGCATGAGTTTGTGCAAACGCAGAGGTATATTCGGTCTTATGTCCCACATTGACCTTCAACCTGACGTGCAGGCGCCATTATCGCCTAAAAATAGAAGCTCACCAACGCTCATACACTAAAGATGCCTGCTAGTTCCCGGCAGATAATCTTATTGGTTCCTTGTGTGAGTGTAGCTGGTCTGGAGTAGTATCTACGGGCGGTCAAGCTCAAGCTCAAAAAAATTTAGAGATTCTATTAGAAATTGGCACAGGTATTTCTTAAAGAAGAACACCAGCTATTTGTTCAGGAGAATTACTCTATGTATTCCATTGAAAGTTACCGAAATTGAACAATTTTGTCCACGAATTTCTTCAGGGATTCATTCAGAAAATCTTGCAGGAGTTCCTGCAGACATTCTCACATTATTTATTTAAGTGATTTAAACAGGAATTTCGCTGCAGATTCCTGCAGTAGTTCATACAGATAATACATCAGTATTTCCTCCAGATATTCTTTTATATTTTTCCCGGACATTTCTTCGGAATTTCTTCTAGGGATAGCTCTAAGCTTTTCTTTATGGATTCTTTGAGGAATTAATTGGGTCAAGAGTTGTTTTTTCAAGGGTTCTTTACGGAGCTTATCTAGGCCAGTCTTCAGGAATTTCTTTAGAAGTGTATCCAAAAAATGTTTCAGGAATACTTTCAGAAAACTCTCAAGAATTAAATCAAAAAATTCCCCAGGGATTTTTCTAACAATTTCTCATCAAAAATTTTTTTAAGGAATCTTACCAAAGGTTTTTCGAGGAGTTTCTAAAAATGTTTCTATAGGAAGTTTACCATAAACTTCTCCTTAGATTCCTTCAAGAATTTAACGGGTTATTCTTCTAGAGATTTATTCAAGAGTGTCTCTGAGATTTTTACAAGAATTCTCTGGATATTTCTTCAAACATTTTTCAGCCATTCTTTCAGAAATTTCTGCTCGGATTCCTTCCGAAATTCCTTCAAAAATATATCCAGAGACTTTCTCGGAATTCAAGAGATTTTTTCAGGAATTTTAACAAGGAATTTCTTTAAAAGTTCTTAGGATATCCCTTTAATTCCTGAAAAATCATCAGAAGTTTCTGGGGGGGGGGGCTCTGCAAGTCATTCCAAGTCAAAAAATTGTTTGAGATTCTGGAGGGATTCCTGGAGAGAACCGTAGATGAATTTCCGAAGGAATCTTTTAAAAAGGTTTGTAGGAATCATTTCTGGAATCTGTAGTCAGGAATACTGGTGAAATTCCTCAAGACATCCCTCAATAAACTTCTGAAAGATCTCTAGAGTATTTTCTAAAGGAATCCATGAAAATGCTCCTGGAGATACTTCTTCTTCTTCTTTATGCCGTAACGTCCTCACTGGGGCAAAGCCTGCTTCTCAGCTTAGTGTTCTATGAGCACTTCCACAGTTATTAACTGAGAGCTTCCTCTGCCAATGACCATTTTGCATGTGTATATCGTGTGGCAGGCACGAAGATACTCTATGCCCAAGGAAATCAAGGAAATTTCCTTTACAAAAAGATCCTGGACCGACCGGGAATCGAACCCGTCACCCTCAGCATGGTCATGCTGAATACCCGTGCGTTTACCGCCTCGGCTATATGGGCCCCTGGAGATACCTCTAAGGGAATTCTTAGAACAATTTCTTATTCAACTTTTGAAAGGATTAGTACACAAACATCCCTGAAATTCTTCCTGGAGTAACTTTTGAAGGAAATCCTGAAGAAACGAAAGAAAATCCTGGAGGAATTCTTTAGAGAATCACTGAGGATATTTCTGAAAATCCGGAAAACTCTCTACAGCTTACTATAGAAGAATTGCTCTAAAAAACCTTGAAAAATGCCAAGAAATAGATTCTGGAGCAGCTTCTGCTCCAGAAAATAAATCCTGGAATTGCATCTTTTGAAGAAATACAGGGGATGGCCAAAATGTTTGGGATAGGCAACTTTTTTTCTCCCACAAAAAAGTTCAACATGCTGTAACTTTTCATAGAGTGCATCAAAAAATCTCAAATTTTGACTGTTTGTCACCCTATTATATGTGCATCATTGGTACAAATTTGGGCTTGATTGATTAATTTTTCGCGAAGTAAGAGCCGTTCGGGTAAAACACTATTTTTTAGACAACTAGTTTTTGAACTGTCATATCTCGGAAACCAGTGAACCAAAATGAATGAATTTTTTAACGTTCATCAACAATATATTGATACTTAATACGACGTTATAAAATGTAATATTTTCTCACGACGAATTAAGTTATACCGGGTTGAAATTTTTAGCCATATAGAGGAAAATAAGTCTTATTTACAATACCACACAAAAATTATTAAATGTGTTCTTCCTTCAATCTAAATGGGCTCTAATATATCTGATTAGAGATAATTTGAGAACAGAAGTGGAAAATCTTTGGATATCAACACGAAAATTTATTGGTATTGATGTAAAAAAATTACATATTTTCGAGAAAAATCCAAAAATTGTCAATCCATGATAACTTTGTTCAACGTTTAAAAAGTACCTATGTTTAAATAGTTTGTGAAACATTTACATATTGTTAGTGTACGTTCAAAATTTCATTCAATTCGGTTCACTGGTTTCCGAGATATGACAGCTCAAAAATGAGTTGTCTAAAAAATAGTGTTTTACCCGAACGGTTCTAACTTTGCGAAATATCAATCAATCGAGCCCAAATTTGTACCAATGATGCACACATAATAGGTTGACAAACAGTTAAAATTTGAGATTTTTCGATGCACTCTATGAAAAGTTATAGATTGTTGAACTTTTTTGTGAGAGAAAAAAAGTTGCCTATCCCAAACATTTTGGCCATCCCCTGTACTTGGAGGAATTCCTTTAGAAAGGCCTGGAGTTAATGCTACTAGAATCTTAAACAATTTCTAGAAAAAAAGTCCTGGAAAAATTCAAAGGGAATACTCCGGGAGGAAATCTGATAATATTTGTTTAGGTATTCTATCGGAAATGTTAGAATGAAAACACTAAGGCTACATGCATGAACTTCTGTTATAGTCGTTGAAGGAATTTCTGTAAGAATCCCTTATAGAATCTCAGGAAGAAGTTCTGAAGTATTTCCTGAAGGAACTCGTAGACTATTTTTAAGAAATTAAAGAAGGTATTCTTGAATAAATCTATGGAGGAATCTCGAAGAAATACATGGCCAGGAATGCAATCTTAAGGAATATCTAGAAGAATCTTTGGAGGAATTCTGCTGAAATCATTCTAGACAACCCACCAAGAATCTTCTTTCTATAAAAATTCAGGAAAAATGGTAAAAAATTAAGAAATCCCAAAAGTAAGCGTAGAGAAAATTACAAAGAAGTATATCGAAAGGAATAAATTAAAAAAGAATTCTCGAAGGAGTCTTTAAAAGAATTCTATCTGAACAACTGGTAAAAGTAAGCGGATGGTACACAAGATGAAATCCAAAACAGTAAAAAAGAATGATTTAGAAGCCACGATCAAGTTACAGTTGACATTCAGGCGTATTGCAACATATTACTCGAGACTTCTCGAATGTTAATGGGTATACCTTTGGAGAACTTGACACCGACTCTGATCATCTATCTACTATTATTTGAGCATAATTATTAATTAACCTTGTCGAACTCAATAGATCTACTATCGTTGCGCTTCAATATCCAGTGCTTATCATCAGAGGATATAGTGGATGAGGGCCATTCGAAACTTGATGAACGGATAAAAAGCATCAATGTATACGCCAACTATAACATAGCAGCGCGTGATGTAATATATGGATACTAGCTCAAAGATGATCCAAGAAACGGTTGGGTTGATAAGGAGTTCCATAAAATAACGATATCAAAAGTCGTTGCTGTTTACTATTCGTGTTATTTTGATTTTCCTTCCTAGCCGTAGCTGACAGGACCTGACACCAGTTCCCTAATTTTCCGGAGCAACACGCGAAAATAGGGTGAAACTTGGATCAGCGGCTAACAGGGACAGAGGAGTTTGCTTTCGCGAATTTCAGCGTCCGTTCTTCAAGAGGGATGACCCACCCATAATATTTACCATCTGATCTCCAGGTTGAAGGTGGTTTATTAAAGTCCGAGTGCTAGTGAAAGACTCTAAGCTCAACTGTGCAACGTGGAAAATTAGGAAATTGGTGTCAGACCCTGTGAGCTAGCCGTAAACAAGGAAAATATGAATAACACAAATAATACGAACCTAGATACACAGCAACGACTGATTAAGACTTGCGATTGACAACTCAGTATGTGAATCGGTATTTATCCGATATTATGGACGTCAGGACCTAGCGAGATGCTAACATTGACTCTGACTAAACTGCGCCCAAAACTCTCCGTCATCAACTATGCACGGTACCGACTGCGACCTCAGTGCGACGTGATGCGACTGACCTAACCGGATATCGCCTCTGCATACGCGCAGATTTTCGAGGCAGCGTTGTCCGACGAAGACGAGCTCGTTGAGCCTCCCCTAGAGAACTGCTGCAGTACAGTAAAGATACGATCACATAGCCTGGGGCCTATATAGCCGAGGCGGTAAACGCACGGGTATTCAACATGACCATGCTGAGGGTGACGGGTTCGATTCCCGGCCGGTCCAGGATCTTTTCGTAAAGGAAATTTCCTTGACTTCCTTGGGCAAGAGTATCTTCGTGCCTGCCACACGATATACACATGCAAAATGGTCATTGGCAGAGGAAGCTCTCAGTTAATAACTGTGGAAGTGCTCATTGAACACTAAGCTGAGAAGCAGGCTTTATCCCAGTTAGGACGTTACGCCAAGAAGAACTATCACATAGCCAAGAGCTCCATCGGATACGTGGAAAGAAGTCTCCGAATCGAATCGTTCGACGAAGAGTGAATATATGTTTTGGAGCAGAAGAACACAGCGTGGGCGGTAATGCTGCAGCATGAAACCCGGCAGACATAGAATGATACAAACAGAAGCGAGAAGAGCAAGCACGTCTCTTTCGAAAAAAAAACGCTGCTTGGAAGAAACGAAGGGCGAGGAAATGGAAGTGCTGTGCCGTTCCCAACAAACACGGAAGTTCTACCAGTAGCTCAACGCATCCCGCAATGACTTCGTACCGTGAGCCGAAATATGCAGGAATATGAGCACCTCAATCGCGTGAAGAACGTAGGCACTGGATACCAGCATCCAGAAGGTAGTCAAAGCTAAAAGGATACGGTGAGGAGAGCATGTTGCGAGAATACAAGGTAGCAATACGGAAAGGATTATGTTCGTAGGAAATCCATTATGTACAAGATGACGTGGGGCTCATCTGACATCTACCGTTGACAAGGTCGAGAGTTATTTGGCGTGCTTTGGACGCTCCTGAGGTTTGAGAGAAGCAGTAGCAAACCGAAATGTGTGTCGACTCAGCTTTGTCTATATAAAGATGTGATACTAAATAAATTGATGTATGTACCTTTAGAGCTGAGCTCTCTGATACCTGATTAGGATGTGTTCAACTCTGAATCTTTCGTAAAAATATCATGGATCAAGACTGCATAGTCTATTCCGGAGCTACACATGGTACGGTAATTCTGCTCTTGCAGGAACTACCTCGGTGAAAATATTGCCGTCAAGTTCGCTTCGCAGTCCACAGCAGCACCCGGCGAACCAACAGCCGACGACAGCTTCAGAGTCTCATACCGTCACGTATCCGCCGCGCCGCAATGACCGATCAATTTTAGAATAAATTATTAACCTATCGCTTGCACCCCGGTCACGGCGTGGCGTGGTGGCGGCCGGCGGCGGCGCGGTAACCCACATGCGCAGTTTTTCGCTAAAAACGCATTCCTCTTTGTTCTACCGTCGTCGGTCGTCGCGTCGCGTCGTATTTTCCATTTGTCACCCGATTGACCGTTTTGCAAACAAAGCAATGGATGAGCGAGTGCCACTCCGCGCAGAATTTTACGATTTAGCACTCGGACCAAACCCGGACCGGGTGATCGCTGGCGAATGATCGTTTCATCGCCCCTCCTTCATCCTACTTGAACTTGAGCGTTGTTGATGACTCGTTTCTATGATCGACTGACGCTCATTGCTCTGGATCGAAGTGGACATTAGGATGTAGGTAAGTACAAGGTGTCTCCAGCTCTGTTACTCTGGGTATCGAAGGGGGTTTACTCAAGGTGTCCGTCTGTCCGCGTGCGCACAGTCACAGGTCATAGGGGACGGTCGTAAAACGGTAAAGTTACGATCGAAGGGGCTCTCCTCTGGAACCCGCAACGACTTTGTTGCACATTCGCGATTCATTCGATTGTTCATGGATAGGAGGAGCTGTACAAAAGCAAACAGAGATTGTTGCAGTTTCGGTCGGCGAGCGTCTCGACCCGGAGAACAGGTAGGGTAAGGTGGGGGACAAGACGGGGGAGTCGCGGTAGCAATCAACGGGGAGTTCTAAAATAGTAATGTGGCAGTTAATGATCCCGACGTCAAAAGGAATGAATATTGACGTGTGAATTAATTTGTTGCCTGTCCGGTGTCCAGCTGTATATTACCGCGGGCACGATGGTGTTTGATGGGGCAGAGGTTTTCGATTGAACTGTTCAAACGAGTATGAGAAGATATCATTACTATTACTGAAAAAGAAGCCAAACTGAAATTTGAA
Organism: Aedes albopictus; assembly: GCF_035046485.1. Lineage (NCBI taxonomy): Eukaryota > Metazoa > Arthropoda > Insecta > Diptera > Culicidae > Aedes > Aedes albopictus. Next base: position 195,914,898 of record NC_085137.1, on the reverse strand, counting down.
AACTATTCGTCATCTGTTATAAACATAATCGTGTATTGCACTTATCAGGTTATCAAATCAACTCTCATACACGGTAGTAGAGCGAGACTTCTTTGTGTGCTCACGGGGTGCGGGTGCGAGACCTTCCCGATTGATTCACACGTTTCGCGCCCTACTATAAAACGGACGAAGAACAGTAGGTTAGCGATTGCGACCTGCTGCTGGGATTGGGGCTTCACAGCGCTCCAATCAGCCATTAACTGCCATCAGGCAGTAATAATTTGCAACCGTTTATTGTTTCGGATGATTGAATATCTCGGGACCGGGTGACGCCAAAACAAACACAAAAGCTCGATAAATCGACTTCGTCGCCACCAACCCCCACCCCCCCACCCAGCAACCCCCTTCACGATTCTTCGGAGCGAATGGTCCACGACGCCACAGCATATGACCTTTCCTAAGAAGGTACAGCGCGCGCGTCGCGTCGTAGGGGTGACACAGTTTACCCATCCGCACAAGTGATAATGTGGCAAGTCAACAGTAAACACTTGAAAATAGGCTCACATCGCCCGTCGCGCCGTTTGGATCATCATCGATCGAAAGCTGCAAAAGGGTTTGGCCTTTCTGCTCATCAGCATGTTGTGCAGCTATTCGTGCGTTGAATCTCCCAGGGACCAGGGATGGTCTGAAAGCAAGAAGGGGCAATACGGGCAACGACGGACGACGACAGGTCGTCGCATTGTTGCGGGTGAAGAATGCCAAATGGATTGGGTCGCACCGACTGATTGACTGACTGACTGACCGGTTCGAACGTTTCGTTGTTGGTGGGTTTAAATTTAATGAACACATAAACTTGGCATTCGACGCACGTTGCGATTGGTTGCGATGACCAAGACCAAGGCGATGAGCGACTCACTCACTGGTGCGGTATGGTGACCGGCCCGTGATGACAGTCGCAGGGAGACACACTTATTAGGGAGATCGAAAGGTGCGAAGTTATTTAAAAGTGGTGAGCAAATACGACCCAGTGGTGATTCGACAGAAAACGACAAATTTTACGCCTTTTCTGAGGGTTATTTGGGAGGGTTTTGAGGTCGTATTCAATTAGATGGAACACTTTGTGTAGGTTACATTTCATTCAAACCAATACGTACAAAACCATTGAGTACCTTCGGTAATGTTCTTCTTATTATTCTTTGCGTAAAGTCGCAACTGTAGGTAATAAATTAATTTACACGAAGATCTGGTCCGTTGTCGACCGGCCGTCAATGAAACCGGCTTGGTAACTTACCTTCCCACGAATTCATTTGTTTTAGGCGAAAGACGGCGAAAGATGATCTGGGATAGCACTTTCTAGGCGGCATTCAAAATGGTGATCGCTCGAAACTTCTCACACAATAACTTGTCGCTTTTCTTGTGGATGGGACAGATTATACCTTCCGTCCACTCCTCCGGTAGTTGTTCGGTTGCCCAGATCTTGACTAGTAACTGGTGCAGAGAGGTGGCCAACTTTTCCGGGCCCATCTTGATGAGTTCTGCTCCGATACCGTCCTTACCAGCCGCTTTGTTGTTTTTGAGCTGGTGGATGATATCCTTAACTTCCCTCAGCGTAGGAGTTGGTTCGTTCCCGTCCTCTCCTGCACCAACATAGTCATTTCCTCCGCTGCCTTGATCCCCCGTGCCTACATTGTCTTCGCCATTCAGGTGCTCGTCGAAGTGCTGCTTTCACCTTTCGATCACAACACGTTTGTCCGTCAGAAGGCTCCCGTCCTTTTCCCTGCAGATTTCGACTTGCGGCACGAAGCCTTTGAGGGATGCGTTGAGCTTCTGGTAGAACATACGTGTTTCTTGTGAATGACACAGCAGTTCCATTTACACGCACTCCGCTTCTTCCCGGCGGCGTCTTTTTATGTATCACTCCACATTCTGTCGGGTTCCATGCTGCAGCATTACCGCCCGCGCTGAGTCCTTCTCCTCCAGAACTACTCTGCACTCCTCGTCGAACCAATCGTTTCGTCGAGTCCATTCTACGTACCCGATAGTGCTCTCGGCTGCGTTGTTGATGGCTGCTTTGATTGTACTCCAGCAGTCCTCTAGAGAGGCCACATCGACCACACCCTCGTCCGGCAACGCTGCCTCGAGATTCTGCGCGTATGCGCTGGTAGCATCCAGTTGCCTCAGTCGTTCTAGATCGTACCAGGCGACCGCCGGTACTGTACAATGTTAATAACGGAGAGTTTTGGGCGCAGTTTAACCAACATCAGGACGGTAGGTCCTGACGTCGATAATGTCGGAGAAGTGCCGTCCGTTGCGATTCCGTTTGTTGTGTTGATCTCCAGGTGTAACGATTCGGGAGGCTGTGCTGGAAAAAGATGCCACGGATGGCCATGTTCTTGGAGGCGGCGAAATCGATGAGGCGTAGGTCATTTTCGTTCGTCAGCTGGTGAGCGTTAAACTTTCCTGAATTCCCTCTCCTGGCCTACCTGAGCGTTTAGGTATCCTTGACGTCGTGGTCGACTCCCTGGGCAAAGTGTATCATTGTACTGGCCTCCCCAAGTAACACACATGTTATATAATAGTCACGGCAGCGCAAGTTTTGGTTGTATAGAAGTATATTTGACGTTATTTTAACACCATGCTAGAATTACGTCAAATTTACTTCTATACAACTAAAACTTGCGCTGCCGAAACTCTTATATAACATGTGTGTTGCTTGGGTCACAATATACAAAATCATGCAATGGCAGACAAGGAAAGCTCGTCAATTAATAACTGTGGAAGTGCTCAAAGAACACTAAGTTGAAGCGAGGCAGGCCAAGCCCCAGTGGAGACGTACAGTCATAAAGAAGAAGAACATCTATGAAACATGTCTTTTAGCATCATTTGGTAATATTTCAATCGAAAAAGTGATCAATTGAGGACTACCACAACGAAAGGAACGATTACCCTATCAGCAAAACATCGTAAAAAGACAACGTTTATTTTAAGTACCGTCTCATCTAAAATAAATCTAAAATTATTCACCAAAAGCCTAAAACTAACAACTGTGACCAGCACCTAGATATAAAGAGGAAGCCAATTAAGTGGTTAACCGCCGCACCTACCCCGGCGAAGAACGATGATCGCCCTCCTTAAGCTGAATCGCCTTTATGATTGACATGATCAAAATCAATAAAAGTTCATCGCGCTTTACCGCCACGCCGCGCGCGCATATCATACTCAAAATTGGCCCGATCTGTTCTCTTCGTTTGTACGTTTTGTGCACCTATCAGCCTATTAGGCGTACGAACAAGCCTGTCTGTCTGTTCTGTAGTTATACTACAGGTCTCTATTATGTAGAACCGAGGAAGAGACGGAGGGCGGACGCTCCGCGCAATGATGAGCGCTATTATTATGCAAACATTGGCTGTGAACTTCTTCTCTCCCGGCCCGGGTCTGTCTACACGTCGGCTTCTCCTCCGACTGAGCCAATAGGGCTGGAGAGACGCTGATCGTTATATGATCATGCCCCTCGTCGTCATTCTTGCCAGGTGCTGAGGTGAGAAGACAAACATTGGCCGCACCGAGAAAACGACACGAAAGTCGAATAAAGTGGAAAATGGAAACATCGGATGCTATTATGTATCTGATGATATTATTTGACCTTTTGGAATGTTGACTTCGAGGTGGAGATGTCGTTGTCTGTTCTCCCCCTTCGGGATAACCAACCGACACCGACCAACCAACCGCACGAAGGGGTTATAGAGATGTTGGCGAGGAGAATTCTCGAGAGAGGTACGATTCTATGAACCTGTTCTACTAGAAAAAGCGGTTAGCAAAGGCTGTTTTTGGTCTGACCGACTCGTCGACGACGACGCGGGTCGTCGTCGTTGTTAGTGGTGCTGGATAGTGGTCTAGGGTGTTTTAGAAATCATTGGACGCATAGCCAGAATGGTGAACCTACTATTCCCACTGTGTAATGATCCCGAGGGATCTTGATGAGCATAATAAACAGCACATTAACTGGGAGTGACTTTTCTGTATCGCCCAGGACACCGGCGACAAAGCATCGTTGCCCGCGGTCACTTCATCGAGTGATGTGCTCTGCTTTCGAACTGAGTCGGTGTGTGCGTCGTTGTAATTCCACTTCCATTCTTCAAGAACATCTCCCCGTCACCAACCCAGTAGTGATTAATTTTTTTTCCGACTTCTTCTTGCACCCGTCTCAAGCTCTGCTAGTTTTTCCTAGATAAAAGATTCCTCCCATCTGGCACGTCCCGCAGACCCTCTGGCTCGCGATCTTTGCCTTTAGTAGCTATTCTCGATTCTCGATTGGTTTCCCACGCGCCCAGCCCGCTTCTGGGTTCATTTGGGGCTTTGTGGTTTCTGGCTTTATTACACAGATGGCGAGGACAAGATGCTTGTCTCTTCTTTTCCCAACTGTTGATCTCGTCACCGCATCACCACCGCACCGATTCGAACGGGATGGGGTTCGTAGTTTTTTTTTATATATATACCTGCACTCTTGTGCTGCTGCTGCGGTCAAGATCGGTGCAAAATGTGTCGCGACTTGATCCGGTCCGGTCATCTATGGGGCGGTTGTTGGCCTCTATGGCTGCGGCTGGTTGGACGGATGGACGAACGACGGCGGTCGAATGGGAAATGAGCGTGTGACCGTGTGGCATCGGGAGATCAAACTTCTGCACAACGGGAAGGAAATCGATCGCTAGGCTGCGCTGGGAATTTGAATCGTGGCTGACCAGCAGCAATCACATTAAAATTGCCGTTTCATTTGTTAAAAAGTGTGATCTTTCCATATTCATCTGATAATAAACCATATAGACCAATTTATTGTTAGATACAGGGGATGGCCAAAATGTTTGGGATAGGCAACTTTTTTTCTCCAACAAAAAAATTCAACATGCTATAACTTTTCATAGAGTGCATCAAAAAATCAAAACTGTTTATTAACCTATTATATGTGCATCTTTGGTACAAATTTGGGCTCGATTGAATATTTTTTCGCGAAGAAAGAACCGTTCGGGTAAAACACTATTATTGAGACAACTCATTTTTGAACTCTCATATCTTGGAAACCAGTGAACCGAATTGAATGATTTTTTCAACGTTCATCAACAATATATTAATACCTAATACGACGTTATAAAATGTAATATTTTCTCACGGCGAATTAAGTTACACCGGGTTGAATTTTTTACCCATATGGAGGAAAATAAGTCAAATTTACAATACCACACAAAAATTACTAAATGTGTTCTTCCTTCAATCTAAATAGGCTCTAATATATTTGATTAGAGAAAGCTTGAGAACAGAAGTGGGAAATCTTTGGATATCAACACTAAAATTTACTGACATTGATGTAAAAAAAAAATACATTTTTTCGAGAAAAATCCAAAAAGTGTCAATCCATGATAACTTTTTTCAACGTTTAAAAATTACCTATGTTTTAATAGTTTGTGAAGCATTTACATAGTGTTTCTGTACGTTCAAAATTTCATTCATTTCGTTTCACTGGTTTCCGAGATATGACAGCTCAAAAATGAGTTGTCTAATATATAGTGTTTTACCCGAACGGTTCTAACTTTGCGAAATATTGATCAATCGAGCCCAAATTTGTAACAGTGATGCACATATAATAGGTTGACAAACAGTCAAAATTTGAGATTTTTTGATGCACTCAATGACAAGTTATAGCATGTTGAACATTTTTGTGAGAGAAAAAAAAGTTGCCTATCCCAAACATTTTGGCCACCCCCTGTATTTTGATGGCTTCTAGCTCGTATATTGTCACTTAACACTCTTTGCCTTTAGTATAAGCTTGTATAAACTAAAACTTGGTTTACTTCCCTATAATACACAATCTGCACAACTGGTAGAATTTACGGCATTTAATCGCACTCCGTTTCTTTCATGCAGCTTTTTTCTACCGAAAAAGGCGGGTCTGCTGCTTCTGCTTCCTCTTTGTGTCATTCCACAATCTGTCGGGTTACATCCTGCATTCGTGCAGCATTACCGCTCTTTCTTCAAAATCGCACAGCAGTCCTCGTCCATCCAATCCTTCCATCGCCTTTCCTTCTCTCTTATTGCTCTCGGCTGCGTTCTTGATGGCAGGTTTGACTATGCTGCTGCAGCCCTTCAGAGGGGCCTCTACGAACACGTCATTGAACAGCAACGCAGCCTTGAGATTCTGCGCGTATGCATTGGCGACATCCAGTTGCTTCGGTCAAACAAGACCACCGCTTCGGGCACGAACAGATTTCTTCCATTTAGAAGACAAAGACTTGGTAACTAGAATTCAATTATGGCAAAAATGGAACATTATTCGTTTTTTTAACCAGCTTCTTTAACGGTGCTTTACAAATTAGGAAATCCACTAAGGGGATTCAGGTGGCTAAAAATGGAAAATTGAGGTGTCTGGCCATTTGGCCGACTGCCGTTTGGCCGCCCCATACTGGTCGCAGTGGCCTGGATACCCAACAATTAATAGTGTTTCATGAGCTTTTCCGATAATGATGACCTATTTCTTTCTGTTCAAATATTGTATTCAGCTACGACGGGAATTTCTCAAGCAATCATCTGAAAAACTTCTTCGGCAATCTTCTAAAAATATACTAGGAAGATCTGGATTCTTGGGATAAATTCCTGGAGAAACCTTCGAAAAAAAAAAAACTGGCGCAATCCTCGTAGAAATCCTCTGCGCAATTGTTTGAATTCTTGGAAAAAAAACATCTGGGATTTCCTGGAGAATCCTTCGGAACCAATCCTCGGAGAGAATTTCAGAGGGTCTTTGGATCTATGGACGAATTTCTGGAATGATCACAGGAATTTCTTAATGAATTCTAGAGGAAAAAATCCGTGGAAGAATGGTTGAAAAAAAATTCTTGAAGATTTTTCGGTGTAATTTGTGGAGAGATTTGTGAGAAATCCTCAAAAAAAATGTTAACTCTGACGACAAATTCCTAGAAGAGTTATCTGAGAAATTTCTGAAAACCCTTCCGTGGAATACCTGGAGAGAGTTAAGAAGAAATTCCTGACGAATTTCTTAGAAAAATAATGGAGGGATTTTAAGAAAATCTTGCATGATTTTCTGGTGGAATTTCTGTAGGAATCGTCAGAGGAAATTCTGGAGAAATCCTATTAAAATTTTTGGGAATGTTGTTCTTAAATCCAGGAAGAAAAGTAAAATAATTTAACACAAAGTTTCCAGAAAAAAAAACAATAATCTGTGAAACATTTTCAATATATTTCAAAACTGGATACACCTGTCAAATATTCCCAAAAATCAGTTTTAATGCAGAAAATCAAATAAAATAAAACAAAATAAAATAAAACGAAGTTTTATATTACAGATGGAAGCTCCCACTGTTTTGAAATATACATAAAACTTAAATTCGAATTACCTGCATTGTAGTGAAATCTCCCAGTATGCATTAAAAACTGAATTAAATATTTTCCGATCATGTGATAATGAGACTTACGTCAGAGTGATGAAACTCGTGTTGTTGGCAGGTTTGTGAGACCAAGACCGGGTAACTAATCGATCAAATTTTCAGCGCAAACCGACTTTCGGTTTTTCAGAGTTGTGCCCTTGAAAATTTGAGGTGTGGCTTCGTCACATCTTCACCTTAATATGTTATCAATACTTTACTTTCGTTATTCACATTGTAATATAACTAATTTATTAGACTGGAGGTTTGAGTGTTTGACTGTTTGGATTTCTCGGCTATGCAGTCACCTAACTCCTTGGAACGACAACGGTTTTAATTCGTTTCTACGTTTCGGCAATGTTTATTTGAAAAACAAAAAACTGCCTAATTGAATAAGGAGTTTGGTGACTGCATAGCCCAGAAATCCCACATCTAACTAATTTAGTAATGAGTATGATATCATAACCAATTTTGCCTTCGGATCATTATCAATAACTTATAATTTCAAATGTTGGAAGGGGAATGGCGTTCAGTCTTTGGAGGAACAACTCAAAAACGGATTTTTAAGCTATCATCCGACGTTTCGGTCGCTATATTGCGCCTTCTTCTGGGAATCTGTGGACAATGGTTCGATTTATGTTGTGTTTATGTTTGTGTTTATGCTACTCACTAACTATGCTCCGTTTTGTCGTCAGTATGAGCCCACAGCATAGGCCACATTTGTCCCAGACGTAACGTATCGTCTGCCGCCGCCGGCGGATGGATGGGATAAAATATCCGAAAAATATCCGAAAAAACTATCCGGGTTGCAGAACAGCGATGCAGTTGCCCGTTTTGGCGCCACTTTTACTCTGTTTGTGTTAACTCTTGTTGTACCGATTCGTTTGCCTGTTGGACGGCCTGGCTTCGTGTATTGTTTTTTAAAGTGTGTAGTTGAGTTGTTCCTCCAAAGACTGAACGCCATTATAATTTCAAAAGTTGTTATCAAGAAATATAATATTTCTTGGTCTTCAGGAAGATTTTATGTTGTAACATTTGCTATTTTGCTAACAGACAAGATGATGGCAAGCTATTATGAAAACATAAAAAAAACTGATTCCATTATTCGACTACCACTTGTATTCTTCGAAATACACGTATCTGTCAAAGGATAAGGAAAAGAGGGTGGAATTCAAAGGTACAAACTGAAAACAGTACGAATTGGCAGTTTGTCATACAAGATGCACAAGCTTGTAATACTCTTTCTGAGCTTCTTGAGTATTGATACCAGATTTGTCAAATTATCGAAAATCTCCCATTTTAAGGGAAAATCGCCAAGTTTTGGTTTCAAAACAATTGGAAAATATGAACATTTACATTTTTTCCCAAAGTTGTTTAGGCTATCGATACACATAATTTTGACAAAATACGCTGTCAAAAAAATCAATTCTATTTTTTTTTTAAATTAAAGTGTTCAATATTTTGTAAAGTGTTTGCTTGAATTGTTTGGCAGATTAAATTTAAGTTATTATAAATGCACGGTGAAGGTTTTAAATAAATTGAGATTAAGAACTTCAAACTAAACTGTATTAACAACATTATTCTGTGGAGCGGGCCTGGTGTAATGGTTAGAACACCTGACTATCACGCCGAGGAACTGGGATTGATTCCCACTCCCGACAAACTCGCAAAATATGAGTTCTTCCTTCGGAAGGGAAGTAAGGCGTGGGTCCCGCGATGAACTAGCCAAGGGCTGAAAGTCTCGTTAATACAGATAAAAAAAAACATTATTCTGACAAGCACTACAGAATGTGCTTTTCAGTTTTTTTTTTCAAGAAAGTGATTAATAAGATATTCATTAGGAATCTTTTATTTTCATTTTTGTTTTTCATTCCACATATTTAAAAAACTGTTTTCATGCTTCCGGGGTTTCACAATTATTCAGAAGTCTTCAGCAATCTATTTTTTTTTTTTGATTTTCATCCAACATATAGGTTTGACAAAGTTTTTAACAAGAATTTACCAAAGGATATTGCTGAAGTTTTAAAATTATTCTTATAGATCTTAAACAGTTTATTACAAAAAAGGAGGGAATTATCAGCAATATTCCAGTAATTGATGCAACATCAATTTTAAGAATCAATTGTAAGAAAATATGGAGAATTTCACATTTAAATTATTGGTTTGGTAATCCTTGAAACATGTTAATCTTTATACAAGCAAGATATGAGATGTTATTTACTATTAGACAAACTTAGGCCGATGTAAATATTATTTATCTTTTATGTCCGAGACCTCTGATCAGGTACGAGGGGGGGACAAAAATAAATAAGAAACAAACAAAAAAAACTATTGAAAAATTAGAATTTTACCAACTATTGAAAAAATATTTTTCAACTATTGAAAAATAGTTGCTTGTAAAAAAAATGTCTATTGAAAATCGAGTCATGAGGCGCCATGTTTTTTTTCGCTCCTTCAATATTTCTGGATTTTTTTAAGGGGGGGGGGGGGAGGTGACATAAAACAAATTAAATATTTGCATCGGTCTTATTAGGGTTTTTAACCCTAAAAGGGATACCTGGGGTCCATTGGACCCCAGGCGCCTTTCAGAGCTCGTCTTTGATGGAACACACTCAGCGAGGTGACGAAACTGAAGCCATGAAGGTATCCCTTTTAGGGTTAAAGACGGTTCTGAGAAATAAAAAAAAAACAAACAACCAAAAATGTCATTAAAAGCATAAAATTAAGTGAACTAAAAGGCCGATGCAAATATATTTTTTCTTATTTGTCCGAGACCTCTCATCGGGTACGAGGGGGGGAGGGACAAAAAAAAAATAAGGAAAAAAAGGAAAAAAAAAATATTGAAACATTTAAAATTGTATCCATGATTAAAAAAAATATTTTTCAACTGTTGAAAAAAAGTGGTTTCAAAAAATTCTCTGTTGCTGTCTCTGTTCTCTGTTGTTGTTTGGGTCTTTGAAGGTGGGGGGGGGGGGGGGTGGTTGGTTGACGAAAAGAAAAAGAATTCGGTGAGATGATGATCGTATTTACTGTAGAATCATGTCCTGAGTTTGAAAACGAAATGGGAAGAAAAGACAAGTTATTTTTATATTTGTGTTGAGAAATAATTTTGATAAATTTTTTTTTTTTGTTTTAGAAATTCTGCATAAATTTTATGGATTTTTAATCTTATTCCAATTATAGCTTATCAATCTTACGAGCTGGATACAGATGATCGAAAAACACTAAGCTTTTGATTCATGCTCAAGGATTTGAATTCGATTCTTTCCAACGCAAACTATTTGAACTTTGACATATTTTTTTTTAATAATGTTTTATTTTATTTTTGAATAACGTCAAACTCAGTTTCGAGCTTTAACTTAAAAACTGCTTAAACTTTTTTAGGCACGGTTTGAAATCAGATCGTGATAATGCATGACTAATATTGTTTGTAAACAGGAGTTCAACCTTCGCTTTGTTTTATATTTCGACAATTGAAAGCGCAAATCGAAAGCGGTCAACAACTTCATTAATCACCTCTCACTCGCTTTACATACGTCCTCCCTCATTCATCACAGTCTACCATTCAGATTTTATGCTATTCCCATGTTTCCCTTCATGCTCGAATCTATGTACACTTGAAACCATCAAAGCGATAGGCCTGTTGCTCCATGGTGGTGGGTGGCTGCCCCATCAAGTTGTAAACTGTTTTGCATTTCCTTTTTGAATTAGTGCAGCAAGCTATTGCCGATACCAGCAGATTATCAGGTCGTAAAGAAAAACACCACTTCTGGCTCGTGTGGTGCATGTCCAGCAGTTGTAGCCGTTGTATGCGAGTTCCGGATTTTCCACTTGTCTGATTTCGCACCTAACCTGCAACCACGATCCCCACGCCCAGGCAAGCGTAATAACCCAACCGGCAAGCAATTGCCATTAGGTGAGGCAAAAAATTCGTTAAAAGTTGGTCACTAAAATAACCAGCAATTACCTACACCAGCAGCTGTTGTTGAGCTGCCTGCGATCAATTTCGGAAGTAGGCCTCAGATCTCCATCTCGCTGTGGCCCCTCGTCAGGCCATCAGGTGTCGATTTCGCCGCTACCCGCAACCCAAAACAGTTAGACAGCATATTAGACACCCGAGATTTCTCCCAGCCTAACCCGAGCGCGTAACCTCGCACGCGGAAATTGCACCCGATTTGCCTCGTTTTTCCCTCCGACTAAACCCGTTGATCACCTTCCGAAAAATCACCCTCCACCAATTTCCGAGAGCAATTAATCGAGACGCGAGGTGCTACCGAGCTCCCGGACCCCGAGTGGGAAGATGTTTCAGGGTTGCTCTTATTTGTACAAAAACTGACTATTCAGCTAACATTGCCCATTAGAGTGGGTCAACATGGTCGATTTTTTGGAATAAAATGTCAAGAGTTTATGCACGTAGTCTCACTTGAACAATTTCAACACTTTGGTTAAACATTGTTTAATGAGCTGTTTTGGCCAATAACCTCCACCCAGTCGGGACATCCCCGGAGGAGAGCGACTCTCGGAACACCGTACCGAGAAAAAAAACGCGTACTTAAATCTCTTCATTATCACCCGTGAATAAATTGGATCTTTACCGAAAATTAAAAGGTGTGAGAAAGTAATTTCCTGCTCCGGTGCAAGAAAACAACCGTAAATCACAAAATTGCTCGGCCGAATAGTTGGCCGGTTTGCTGGCTGACTGGCTGGCTGGATGTATGGTGGCCCGGCAGACAGGTGAGACGAAGACTGCGTGATTCCGTCTCGTCGTCCCCCATGATGGCAAGCGAGGAACCCCGAAAAATAAAAACAGATTTCGGAAGCTATCTCAATTTCATTTAATATTCCATAACGATAAACTGTTTTTTTTTCGTATTTACACACTCTTCTCCCATTGAGACAGCAACTAGGCGATGTAGGTACACGTGAGCTGGATGGATGGTGTGTACGCGATTGAGTGCAGCTTGATTTCGAAGACGGGAGGGGACGTTGTCGGAGGAACCGGGTTGGGGAGATCTTAGTTTCCGAGGTGCGTTTAGAGGCAGTTGGCAAGTCATCCCCAGTGCGTCATAATAGGCATCATTTTCGGTATTTGTGGCGTTACACCAGCCAAAGCGTCCAGTCAGTCAGCCAGTCAGAGCTTCGAGTGCGTACCAGCTGCTCGATTTCAGCTCGATGGGTAATTCAAGGGGAAAATTTCAACTATTTTAAGCTGCCGTGTAGTGCGTTCAATTGGTCTCTAGCGGGTTTCGGGTCCATTGAAAACCGTGGAATTCTTTGGTGGAGAATTCCAGCTATCTGATGAAGCGGTTACGGTGAACTATTGAACTTTCAGCTGGAGATGATTGGTGTGAAGATTTGGATTATGGTGCTCATCTTTATACTTTTTCTTCTTTTTCTTCCATGTGGCTCTACGTTCTCACTGGAACTTGGCCTTTTCTTTTCAACTTAGTGACCATTGAGCACTTCCACATTTATTAATTGGAGGCCTTGCTTTACCTGCCATTGCATGAATTTGTATATTGTAAGGCAAATACAATAATACACTGTGTGTTTGGCTTAAAAAAAAGCTAATCATATAAAAAAGTACACATCAAGAACAACAACAACAACAATTTTAATGGAAATTTTCCAAGGATTCCACTACAAATGCACCACTTGTTTCATGAACAGTATACACATTATATCAGCGAAAATATCTTAGAATCTTTTCAAGGATCTCGATTCTTCATTCGAAAGTTTCGGAAATTCGGGTAAATTTTTAATAAAAAAAAATAAAAATGAATCAATACAAATACTTCCCCCGCACAAAAATCCACAGAAAAACAATCAAAAGAATTAACCAAAGATCTTCGCGAAAAGGCGACAACCGTCGATTGTACAATATCCACTTTTGGTTACCAATATGATTATGCTTCCAAACTTATTCTCCTCAAACCATGCGATTAAAAAAAGCGATATTTATTTTGTTCCTTTTTTGGTAAAACTGAAACTCATGTTAACATAAAGAACGAAAACAATTTCATCCATTATTGTCTGGTTTAAATCAGATGATCATAAGATTAATATGAAGAGTACAGTCATAGCACAATTTATGGGTCAATTCCATTTGAAAAGCATGGTGAAGTGACTGACTAATAATTGTGACAGTGTGACCCATAATTGTACAATGACTGTACTTGTCAGCTTTGTGAAACCCAAATTTTTACAATAAAAAAAAAACAACAGATACGAGCCTAATGGTCGTCTAAAAAGCACATTAAGATTGGAAAGGGAGGTAGTGATAATTAGCAGAAGTGTGACAAGCAATGTACTGACTGGTGTACCTCGATTTAGTGAACATTTCAGTTTTAAAATGTCTGTAAAATCGAATTTCACATAAAATCGAAGCATTTATTTATATTTATATTTATAAGGACTGTTCAATTCAAAAAAAAAACGGACAGCTTTACAAGGCTATAAACAGAAGAAGCGTAGTTCAAATTTAACCACCCTTGCTTCGTTGTTCAGTACGTCATCTTATGATAGTAATCATTTTTTAATCGAATAAAATAGTTTTATTTTATAGAAAATCGGCCAGGTGTTAAATGAGGTGAATTTTTCGATTGCTGAAAATTGAAAATATATATAAAATTACTGTTCGCATAGGTTATATCGTTTTTAATACCAGAAAAGTATGTACCATGCTGCAGCAGCATGAGTAATAAACATTCTGGCAAAATTTAAACTCAATTGGAAAATTTAATGTTGAGATATTAAAGTCTCAAGTGAGATTCGATTTTTTGAATAAAATTCAATTGTAAAGCAAAAAGGGCATAAAAATATTAAATAATCAATTTTTTTATGCATCCAGTCGAAAGTGGGAATAATGTGGTTATAAATGCAGAAAACTGCATCTTAATAGCATTGCTGGTTTGGTTACTGCACGCCATTACAGACACAGTAATCAAAACAGTTTCGTTCTCTGCAGGTTCTTCCAAATAACCATGCAACCTAATGCAAATTTTGCATAACAATGATGTTGGAAATAAAAACTTTGCACCCGATTATTAATAAATAAGGTGTACGATAACATAGGACCAACTTTGTTGAAAATAAATAATAACAAGATTCGCTAGAGTCGAAAATCTGCATCAATGGAGCAAAAAGTGTGACATTTTTTAATATGACCATCTTCATGGATTAAATTTTTGATGAAAAATGCAATTAAAAGTAAATTTTTCTTCTGTATCATTCAGAGAGCAATATTCTACTACTCTTGACAAATTTTTAGCCGAATCCGTGATGCTATTGCAACACAGGACCAAATTGAATTTTTTTTTATAATTTCTATTAAAACAAGGCAACTCACTATATCAAGCCAGAGAATGCTTTGGTGCATTATAACTGACCAACTATCGAGCTTTACCTTCAATAGAATAGTATAAGATTCCAATGCATTAAAAACTTCATGAAGATGTGCATGTTAAGTATGTGGAAAGTTATGTCGAATTTTCAGTTACACAATAAAGAACATTTTGCTTAATGTTATATTTTTCACACATTTGAGAATAGCTACAAAAAGTTATGCAAAAAACTGATAATGATTTTATTGAAAAATAAAAAAGATATCACCCAAGCAAGTTGTCCGTTTTATAAATTGAACAGTCCTTATTTAATTTTTATTTCAATTGTATACTAAACTCATATACATATGTATGTTGCCCTTTACTGGCACTTACCAGATTTGCTGGTAAGTCATAAACATACAGAAAAACTTGTAGTTAGAAGGCACAAAATGTTGCTAATTGAAAAATTGAGAGATGAGTTTTTGAAAAAAAATCGCGTTCTGGTGGGATTTGAACCCACGACCCCGTATTTGCTAGACCGGTGCTTCAACCAACTAAGCCACAGAACAGGTACTAATTCTGCGGAATGAGGGCTTGGGTTCAGTTTGGCTTTCTATTCCGCAAAATTACTACCAGTTTTGTGGCTTAGTTGGTTAAAGCACCGTTCTAGCGAATACGGGGTCGTGGGTTCAAATCCCACCAGAACGCGATTTTTTTTTTCAAAAACTCATCTCTCAATTTGTCAATGAACTACCCGCTTGGCGCACACCCACAGTTGATCAGCAGGAGTAAATCCATTTTATTTTGTATGGTAAAAAGCATCTAAACTTGAATTACTTGAAATAGAAAGCTTTTACCGAAAAAATATTTGGTAGGCTTAATAGTAGTCACCATTGTGCACAACCACTACCAAATATTTTTTCGAATAATGTATTCCACTTCGATAAATTTGCCTTTAGATGCTTTCGCAATACAATATTTTTGCGTTTATTTTTAGCGATTTTTCGCGCATAGAAGCTAGCGCCACATTGGTCGATGCGGAGAGTAGGAAAACAGCCGATGTAGTTAATTCATTAGCAACATTTAGTGCCATCTAACTACAAGTTTTACTGTATGTATACTAAAATATACCAAAACTTATAAAAACTGCTCAGTTTTCAGAATTTTCGATAAAAGGCTTGCAGTTTTTTTTAAATATTAGTAATTCTCGCTAAATAACGAATAAACCACTAACTTGCTAGCTTGTCACAGTCAAAATAGTTTGTTTCCAAAAATACGTACATATGGTTGATTCAAACGCCAATATTTTAAGCAATGGACATACACAATAACGTTATTCGCTAAATGACCCAAGAAATTCAAAAAATCATGCATGAATTTCTTTGAAAATATCTCCGAGAATTTTCCCTGGAATTCCATTACGAACTGCTTCAAAATTTTTCTTGTACGAATTGCTTCAGAAATTCCTCCAGTGATTCCTTCTGATATTCCTCAAGGGTTCCACAGTGGAAAAAAGTGCAAACCGACACTAAATTCTGTATCTAATGATTGCATCCAGTTTTTCTAATGAACAAAACGGTTTTAGACGTAAAACTGACTGGGGAATCGAATTCAAGTGGTAAAACATACCGCACGGATCATTATCCTGCTTATTTTGCCATAATTCCCCAGTCTTTATTGGCTTTTTTATGAAACTGGCTCTAAAACACTTATGAATCATGAATGCGGTTTGTCTCGAAGAACTTTTCTGAAGGATTAAGATGTAGAGAATCGAGTGGAAGTGATTGCAGTGACCGCGTGAATGTATTTCTGCTCATTTTACTCTAATTTCCCACATATATTGAGTTTTGTATGAAATCAGCTCCATAACTCACAAGAAACTTAAAAATTGTGTGCTATGAAGGGTTTCTTCAGTGGATTAGGATACAAAGAATCAGTTAAAAGTGATTGCAATGGCCGCATGAATGTAAGTATGCTCATTTTACCCTTATTCCCTACATATATTGAGTTTTGTATGAAATTGGATCCATAACTCGCAAGAAAATTATAAGTGGTAAGCCATGAAAGGTTTCTTTAGTGGATTATGATACACGGAATCGATTAAAAATGATCGCATTGACCACGTAAATGTAATTATACTCATTTTACCATAATACCCCACATATATTTAGTTTTGTATGAAATTAGCCCTATAACTCACATAAAATGCTAAGAAATATTTATTTGGAGGATTAAGATACAAGGAATAAATTAGAAGTGATTGTAGTGACCGCGTTGATGTAATTATGCTCATTCTACCTTAATTCCCCATATATATATTGAGTTTTGAATGAAATTAGCTATTTTACTCACAATAAATTTAAGGGTGGTAGGCTATGAAGGGTTTCTTCAGTGGATTAGGATACATGGAACTGATTAGAAGTGATAGCAGTGACCGCGCGAATATTATTATGCTCATTTTACCCTAGTACCCTACATATATTGTGTTTTGTATGAAATTAGCTCAATAACTTACACGAAAATTATGAGTGGTGTGCTAAGAAGTGTTTCCTAAAAGGATTATGATACACGGGATCAATTTAAAGTGATTGCAATAACAGCACGAATGTAATTATGCTCATTTCACTCTAATTCCCCACATATTTTGTATTTTGAATAAAATTAGTTATGAAATTCAGAAGAAAATTATGGGTGGTATGCTAAGAAGTGTTTATTTAGGGTATTAAGATACAAGGAATCGATTAAAAGTGATTGCAGTGACTGCGCAAATGTTATTATGATGTAATTCGCTTCCTAGGGTTCATTTGAAAAATCTTTCACGAGTTCCTGAAAAAAATCTTCCAGGGATTCTTAAGGTAATTCTTTCAAACTCCTTTGGAAGCTCCTCGTAGCTTTACTTTAAAAAATCATCCTGGAAATCCCAAATATATTCAGTCAGAAATTCTTTCACAAAATCTTCTGGGGATTCCTTTAGACTTTGGAATGTCCTTCAGAAATTGTTCCGAGAACTCCTCATGAAAGTTTTGCACAGATAGCTTCCAAAAATGTTGCATTCCCTTAGAAAATATTTCGAGAATTCCTTTAACAAATTCTTGAATAAATTGTTCCAGAAATTCATCTACGGTTTTCTTCAGATTTTTTTTTTCGTGGAAGAATTAGAAAGTGTTCAAAGTATTTATCTAGAAAACCTTCTATGAACTTTCTCAAAAATACTCAAAAATGATTCACGGATATATTAAGAATCAGTAATTCAGAACTTCTTCAAAATTTTCACAGAAGCTTTCTAATTAAAGAATGTTTTGCTTTAGAAATTCTACAAGAGATTATTAAGGAAATTCCCAAGATTTCTTCACATTCCTCCGGATATTCCTTCAAGACATTTCTCTTACAGCAATTTTTCTTAGGATTTCTTAAAAAAAATTAGAAAGTTCGCCAAGGATTCTCTCAGAAATTTTACTACAGAGTCTTTCAGAGATTCTTACAAGGATTTTTGCGGAAAAGCCGGAAGACTTTCGTGCAGAGATTCCTACAGAATTTCACAGAGTGATTTCATCAGAAATTTCACCGGATATTTATCTATGTATTTTCTCAAAAATTCCTCCAGGATTTCTGTCAAGCTTAACTCTTGTAATTTCCCAATAGATTTCTCCAGGAATTCATTAAAACATTTTTTTTTAGGATTTTCATTAGGGCATTTCTCCAGGATTTTTTTTTTTCAAAATATTCTAAGAGGTTTTGATAGGTATCCCGCCAAGGGTTTTCTGGTGTTCATTGAGGTACTTCTGGAATTTCTTCAGAAAATTCTTAAAATATTCCTGTTTTTCAGATTTTTTTCAGGTTTTCATTTAGAATTTTATTCTGATTTTTATTTTTATTTCTACTGAATTTTTCAGCGATTCTTTTGGAGTTAAACCGAAAGACTTACTTCAGAATAACTTAAGAAATTTCAGCAGGGATTTCTTCAAAAGTTGATCCATGGATTATTTTAGGAGTTGTTCCAACAGTTTCTTCAGGAATTGCTCAAGGAACCGCTCGATGGTTCGCTTTGAGGTTCCTCCAGGAATTCATCCATGGGAATGTACCAGTAAAGGAGGGCTGAATTCGGGGAACTTTCACTAACAAGCTCTGATTGTACCATGACAGCACTGGAATCTGACATCTGGTCAGTAATCTGCCGAAGGATTACAATGACCTTTTTATGGAATGTGCTACGAATTTTGGAATTTAAACAAGTGGAGTACACGCCAAAATAGTATAACCCTCTAATACCAAACCCCGCCTTAAGACGGGTGTAGTTTGGGCATTTTTGTTGTTTTTTTCTTGCCTGGGCAGCCAAAACTTTTATATTTTCAGCTGATATTTAGGACTGTTCTATATATCTCAAAATAATTTTTGATGTCTTCTAAAGCATATTATTTTTTTTTTTTGAAAATCATTGAAAAAATGATGTTTTGATAACATTTTCGATGTCATCGTTTCTTTTGTATTTAATCGCAACAATTAGAGTATTTTTAAGTGTAAAACAGTTTAAGGGAATTGAATACAAACATAAATGATTTTCCTAAAAATTACAAGGAAAACAAAATTTTCCATCAAAAAAAAAATAATAATAAAAATATTTTAACAATAACTGTGAAATCTCAAAATGTTTTCATCTGACAAAATCGGTATGCTAAATAGGCTTCCAGGAAAAATATAAAAGTGTAGGGATGATTAAAAACAAAAACCACAGAATCATCTTCCAAAACATGTTTAAATCGATTTTAGATGACGAAAAATGATATTTAGATCAAAATCATAAATTTGGATATTGGAGGGACAATGTATCTACCAAAAATATCAGGAATATATTACAATTCTCGGTGAGGAAGCCATAATAAATCTTAAAAGAAGCTTTTAAGAAAGCTTTGAGAAAAAGTCTGGCAAATGGTCAGTTTGCATGCACCAGCCAAAAATGTTGTCATTGCTAAGGGATCTGTAAAAATATCGCCAGAGAATTATCCCATATACTCCACTCATCATGATCATCGACAAAGCGGAATATTTTAATAACAAATGAAATCAGAAAGGAATAACAATTTATTGATATGAAGTGCTCCGCTTGTCTAAAGGCTGAAACCCCCTGCATCATAAGTCACCATAATACAAACTACAAGTTTTAAACTAGTTGGATATTAAAAATTTTACCATTAAAAAAAAAATCGAAATACATAAAATCGCGGGTCCACTAAATCGAGGTATACCTGTATTAAGGTTAGGAAAAGCTCCTACGAAGGGAGGAGCGGGGTCAAAAATACCCAATTATAGCGTGACGTGCTTAAGGACAAGGTATTTGGAGTACATTGCTCAAAATTTCTAGAGCACCGTTTTTTAGAACCGTTGAACGGATTTGGATTAAAATGCATCACGTTGTTGACAATCACTGAACAATTAGCGTGATGCATTTTTATCCAAATCCGTTCAACGGTTCTGAAAAACGGTGCTCTAGAAATTTTGAGCTATATACTTCAAATACCTTGTCCTTAATGAATATCAGAAGACCGGCTCCAGAGGCACGTTCTCCTCCATTTGAGAAATTTGTGCAATTAATGCCTAACGGGTGCTCCCTGATCTACGATTTAAAAATTCCCATGCCGTATAAATTTGATCACAAATCAACGACCAAAATGTTTGAAACAGCATATTTCATGACTTAGTTAGTCATGAAATATGCTATGTTACTATAGTTCTCCTAATTCTCCTACTATGAATACCTACCCTAGTTTGCATTTTTTTGCTTTCGGTCGGTAATGGTTTAAATGTAGAGAAAATAGAGTAAGCTCACCAGTTCTGAATATGAACATAGTCTCTGCATTATTACCTGGAATGAGAAAAAAGAAGTTTGTTAATTTTAAGGTGTTCAAAAATTGATGCACATGCAATGAATTTCTTCCCAAGTTTACTGCATGTGAACAACCCCTTTCTCCACTTGTTGAACTGAACCAAAAACGGTTTTCTCACAGATTAAAAAACAGATACCCACGCAGCTAGCCAAAGTGCGAGTTGTTACGCAAAGAGAATTCTCTGACCTTGTGTTTCCTCTGGAAAACCCCCAATTTTTTATCGTTTCGTTCCCAACAACTTTCGACCTCACCACAATGCACCTCCGCATCCAGCGAACCACGAAAATAACCGTTTTACGGCGGCCACTTCACTCCAGCATCCATCCGAAAACCACATCGGATCCAAACAGATCGATGAACCAATAATTTCCCTTAACACTTTCCATCATCACCGCCGCCGATCGAACGAACGAGCGAGCGAGCGATCGCGGCGGTGGTGGGCTCTCGTCAGGTCGATGAGTGGGCTGAAGCGCCGGCTCAGGCCGCAACCATGCAGCCAGCGCAGCGCTGTTCGTTCCGTGGCCTCTCCACTCCGCTCTCGGGCTTGAGCCGAGAAAATGTTTGAAATGTTTGAAATTTTAACAGGTGTTTATTTGGCAAACCGAAACACGCCGGGCAATGAGTGAAGTTCTCTGCGCGTCAAGAAGTTAGCAGTCAGCCAACAGCAGCAGCGCCTCTTCAGCCTCTGTGAGGTATCTGTAGGATGCAAACGCGCTAAGTGCGAGTGTTTTCCGAAATAGCCACCCTCCGTTCGTTTGTTCCCCTTCCCTCTACAGAGGAAGGAGGATGGAGGATGGAGGAAGGAGCTATTTCCATCTTCAGACAGCGAAAGTATTTCTGGTATGGTCGTCGTTTAAGTGGGCTTTTTGGGGAATTTCTGCAAAATTGTGCATGGGCGATTCAGGGGGTTTCCGTGGATTTCAGGGGGTGAGTACAAACCTTATTCGTAGAGCGAGAGATCATTAAATACGCTTGGTGATTCGATGATCTATTCTCAAGGGATTTCTTGGATACCCTTAGACTCCCTTCCGCTCCATTTTGATCCACAACTTGATTGCATAAATTTCCCACATGGAGGAGAATGTGCTTGGGGAGTCGACCTACTGATACCTGATCCACCCCTAGTTTAATCTCCTCGCTACGTCACTGGACCCCACCACTGGAAGGCACTGCAAGGCATTCATCCGCTCAAGTGCGCCAATCGGTAATGAGAAAATAATTTCCTAGCACCTTTTGGCCGGCCAGCAATCGAACCCGGTGGTAACCGATACCCCCACACCGCCCCATTGCGCTGTTGGAAACATTTGCCGACCATAGACGCGGTCAGAGTGTCCGAACGCGAGGAATGTTTGAGAGCCAGCAGAACGCGAAGTGCCATCGAACGGTTTTCTGTTGCGGGAAAACAGTTCAACCAGCTCAGCTGACCGACCCCACAGACCAACGAACCACCAACCCACCCACAATGTGATCTCGTTAGTCTACGCCGCGACGACGCGGACGAGAACACATGAATTTTCTGTTTAGGCAAAAACAAATCTCTTCAGTTCAGTGCCAAGGCGGCGAGAGGAGCTACTTCATCTGATGATGCTGATGAAGCCCCAGCATCAGCAGCCTCCCCAGATCTTATCGCAAATCTTATTTCAACGGCAATAAATATCGTCTTCTTGCCCGAACGACCAAAGCAGCATTCGTGAACGTTGAACTCTCCGCTCACTGTGCTGCCTCAGCCTCGTGGTGGTGGGTCGATCGTTGTCGAGCTTCCACCATGATTCATGAGTGCGCTTCTGAATGGACGGTTTTATGCTGAGGTTGCGTCGTCGGAGAGCAGGCACGATCACGATATGCGCGCGCGCAGTGGCTGATGTGATGATTATGATAAATATGTTATTATGTGCGTACCAGCTTTGGCTTTCATCGCCCGGGTTCCGTCGCATTTATCTCGTTGTTTCGGGAGAAAGGAGATACTAGACGGAATCCCAACTACCTGGCGGATAGGCACTAGGAAGTTGCTTCAAGATTTTAAGCATTGATGTAGTTGAGAAAAGTGAAGAATAGACCACTTTATTGTACCAGAAGGATTACATGTATCCGTATTATGCATATCAATCCCATTTTTGGGTAACCCACCCTGGTACAATTTCTAGTCGAAAACACTAGAAGAGGTTCTTAGAGCTCCGAGCATTGCCTGGAATCATTGTAGCGAAAATTCGAGCGCAATACTGAATAATCTCTGTCTCGAGTACAGAACGATGCATTTTCGTTTCAAGATCCAACGCTTGTGTCAGTCGAAGGGCTTGATGTGCTGTACCATTAGAGGCTAGACGATAGGATAGGAGAGATCAACGGTTCTGTCAATGTCAGCAATTTATTAGAGTATACCCATGAAAAAGTAACGAACGTCTTCTCTCGTGCTACTCGTTGCGTAGGATTTTTATTTGAATCATAAGTCGAATATAGTTAGTAGCAGTAGTTAGTGGTGAGGTAAACTCCTACGCAAGGAGTGGGTTAGCAAGGTCTCCTCTAAGGAGAGCAGAGACAGTAGATAGTTATGCGCAAGGTTCCAGCGTAGGGTATCCCATCCCGAGCAAAGCTTGACAGCAAATTGAAAACTAATTTTGATGTTGTGATATTGCAAATTATGATAACTCAGGTTGTTGTCATTTTGGTCGTTTTAACGGTTAAAACATCAAAAATGAGAGCAGAAAAATGTTCCCGTAACAGCAAGTTGAAAACAATTCCTGGCATCAGTGATATCAAATTGATAACTGTTTTTGCTATCAGTGCAAAAAAATGGAAAAATCCTTAAATGTATAGTTTTACGAATGATATGGAAACTTAAATGCAATATGTTAATTGCACTGATGGTATAGCATTAGTTGTATTATACAAGGTCGTCTAGAAGTTTTGAAATTGGTTAAAAACTTTAATATTTATAATAAGTTGAAGTGACAGCAAAACGAAATCAAAATTTGAATTCAAGTTGAATCAAGACAATCTGATATCAAATTGTGATATCAATTTGCTGCTGATTACAAATCGTGTTTTCGATTTGCTATCATTTTGTTGTAAGACTGTGCTCGGGATTTCCTACCATGGATGGAGCGTAGCTGACACATGGTCAGGTTAGTAACCCTGAAAGTAAGGACAATAATGCTAGTACGTTGGACCCTGGCCAGATGTCTCGGAAAGCTGGGAAGGGTAGGGCCTGATGGGACTAGCTGCGACCTTGCGTTGGTCCGCAGTCGCTACAGACTAAGACTGTTCAGGGGGGACCTTAGAGGATAGGCAGATAGCAGCGGGAATAGAAAGTGGAGTAAAAGCTTAGGAATGCTAAACTAAGGAGAAGTAGGAAAATAGGTGCCAAGCGTGAGAAGAAGTATTACAAGTTTTATTTTGTGTTAAATGTACTATTTTAACTTCATTTTAATCATTTTCCTAAGTTTAATGCACATTCATAGTGCTCTGAAGTAATAGCCTAATTTCAGACCATCCCGGGCTAAAACCAACTATCAGATATAAGAACCGATCCCTAACAGGGACATCAAAATATAAACGTCTTGTCTTGAAACTCGAATCAGGATGCCCTCTTAGGATTAGAAATTCCTAAACAAACTTAAGCTATGAAAGCAACTTATGTTGCGAACAAAAGGCAACCTGCCAGAAAAAAATACGACACAGAATTAGCTGATGGGCCAACAGCATTTATAAAACCTAGCCCTCCTGTGTTTGAAAATTGTTCTCCTTTAAGGTGACCAAGCAACATTTATGTTATGTGTTGTGTATTTGTAAATATGTGATGTACCGTAATCCGGGGTCAAATTGATCACTTTAAAATAACTTTTGCGGATAACATCAGTGCCAATTCAAATATTGCCAAAAGAATTTCGGTAAAACCAGTACCCAGTGGACCTCCATGGTACCATGTGACAGAATTTTGTTCAACAAATTTAAACTTTAAGTTAAATAACTCCAAATATCAAAAAATTGGAATTGCCACTTTGGAGCGAAATTGATCAGTATACAATTAAGCATCGGTTGGAAAGGAAAATTTCCTTCTCCGCTTAATTTTGCTCTTCTAAAACCGAATAACGCGTTTGAATTTTACAACTAATGAATTTAATACTCTAAATACAGAGTTAAATCTTTAAATTTCCACCTTAAACGCCTTAAAGTAGGCAATTTCATTTGAAATAAGTGGTTTCTATAAAAAAAAAATACTATTTCATCATAAAATAAACTTTTTTATAACTATTTTATGTTCTGATTAGCTACATAACTTCACAACCAAGGCTTCACGAAAATGTTAAAACAGAGAATTTACGGGAAGTCCTATTGGCAATCGATTGTTTAGTAGCAATGATTTCAACAAAATGAGAAATACATTGCAAATTCATAAAAAAAAATAAGGCAAAACTAACTTTTTTCTAAAAAATTTAAAGTCCACGCTCATCTCTACAAATCTACGAGCCAGATGACGTAAAAAGTTTAAGCATTACGACGCTTAAGAGTTCCTAGTATGGAATTACAATGTAGTACCCGAATGATCAATTTCACCCGCTGATCAATTTGACCCCGGTTTACGGTACTAATTTATTACGCATTTGTTAAGTTCCAGTGTAGTGATCAAAAGTATCGATAGTGTCATTATTTTTATTGTACGTGACTGGCGAAAAATTCTGTTAATAGGGTTAAAATCTGTTGATAATAAGAAACATAAGTAATTTTATTTTTAAGATAAAAGCTGCAAAACAAAAGTTTTATATAGACGAATGCGTCTAGTTTACCTGCAAAAAACTTACCTCTTAGATAATAGATTTTATGATGGAGAGAAAGCGAGTAACTGCAACACCAACAAATACATAATAGGTGCATACCACGACAATGCTCTAGACGTCTAGTTTACCTGCAAAAATTTACCTATCAGAGAATAGAATCATAAATATCGGGAGGAAGCGAGTAACTTCAACAACAACAAATGCATGATAGGTACCATGACAATGCTCACGAAAAAGCAAAAAATTACTACCGCTATGGTTATTAAGGATTGTAAAGTAAAAGTTTTCTTCAGTCAAGTAAACGACACCAAACTAGTCAGTAAAAACTTGAAAGTGATTTTGTTTATTAAAATCTAACGAACAACATGAGTAGTCGCTTTCTCAACTGTTGTAGGCCGTTTGCAGAAAAAAAGTGCTCAAAAGAGTTACGAAATCTCACCGAAAGCACCATAGATAAACTGAAAGCGACAGGTTATGCTCCAATGTCCACATTGAATACAAATTTACAGTGTATATTTTTTTAGTAATCACCATTAAGTTATCTAACTTTGCTGAAAAAATCATAACAATCGAACGAACCGTTTTTGCTGTGCAGCTTTTTGAATATTTTTCAACCATTTTCATATACACCCTTTTGAAAAGTTAGTCGTGACTCAACATGAAGATATGATATCGAAAAATGGTGATTTAGATGGAACTGAAAAACTGTGCAAAGTTTCAGCTCAATAGAAAATCATGAATTAAAAAAAGTCCTAAATTTTGATGCTGTTGCTTGGAATCGCTCTGCACTGATTTGATAGAAGGGTTGAGGGGGACAGTTTTGAAACACCACGGTCACGTCGTCGATTCGTCGGTGATATTACTTCGCTTGGTACTTAATGTTATGTGTCAATTCAACTCGCATTGGTGTATGTTTTAAGTCACTTAAGTGTTAAAACAAACTCATTCAAACATACAAATAGTGTTATTATAGCCCTGCTAATACACGTATCTCGCCTTCACTTTTGTACGCATAGGGCACCTTTGCTTCACCTTATGTGGTGAACTTTACCGCATAGAAGTACGTATACCTAACACGGTTATAAATTTTATTATTCGTACAAATTGGTTGTCTGTGGCTGTATTGTTAACATAATAGCGGGTGACTTCAATGTCTAGGTCGTGGAATGTGTTAGTCGTTTCACGAACTAATGGGGTCACATCACGCTAGAGGCACTGGCCATGCTCGATGTGGATCTGGTTAATGTTGGTACTAAAACTTAAAAGTACGTTAAGCCGAAACGGAGCGGATTCAATCATCGAAGCTTGTTTTTGTAGTCCTAGCTTAACAAGCAGTAGTAGCAAGTCCACCCTAGAAATGGGAGACCACCGAAGTACTGATAGACTCTTGGCTTTGCGAGCCTGCGCCCAGGGATTGGCGGCATGCACCGTGCGGTGCGAAAAAAGCGTGTGCTTCACACAATCGCAAGTGCTGATCTCCCGTTTTGCCGAGAGACAAGAGACGTATGAGTGAGAGCTTTCGTAATTGTACGAGAGACAAACCGCAGCACTACACGCAGAACTCGATGTACACAGCGCAACGAGTAACTTTCACGCAGCGACCGAAAAAACAAAAGAATTTTCACGCAGATTTGTGTAACACCGGATCAACACAAAAAATGTGCTGATCCGGTGTTACACAAATCTGCGTGAAAATTCTTTTGTCTTTTTGCTCGCTGCGTGAAAGTTACTCGTGCGCTGTGTTGTTTCATTTAAGGGTGTAGCTCTACGGCGCAGGGAGTAATGCACGGTGCTGAGACTGTGCTTGTCACCAAACAGAAAAAATCACTTAATAAATTAATTGAACAGTTTGTGTTTTCGGCAAAATTGTTAAGCTTGTCAGGGGTTGATTGATCGTTTGATTCGAAATTTTTCCAATCATACGTAGTATCAAGCCAAGTGCAAAGCACGGAGACAAGCACCGAGAGAGTGCATACGACAAAGCATGAGAGACAGGAGAGCTCCAGCGCGCGGCAAAGTAAGCGAGCAACACACAACCGATTGCACGTAGGGGAACTGCGGCCATAACGCCCATAGGGGGCAAGTTGCGCCACCCTTGTTTTAGGCAAACCACGTTATTTTCAGTACTTTTTTCAATTGCAATCGCTAAAATAAGAATACAAATGCTTTTTTACATTTGAGTTTACATATTTTTACTAAAAAAAATGTTCAAAAACTTCGAAAAAATATTTTAATTACTTTTGATGTAATTTTAGCCTGTCAAATGTTTGCACTTTTTCACATCATTTAAAAGATTTTTTTTATCGCTATCCCCACAAACTGTTTTGCACACTCCCATTGTCTGTGTACCAAGCGGAAAAAGTATCGAATTTGACCCTTACAACTTTTTTACAAGGGCCTAAACTTCTGAGGTATGTGTGGGGTAAAATGCCCACCCCTAGTTATTTACATTAAAATAGCCATTTAGATCCAAATTCTGGCACAAATTATGTAGAACACAATTTGGAACCAAGCAACAGCACATTTTTACTATTAATAAGTTCACTAATCACCCAGCCATGCGTCATTTTGTAGTAATTATTGATAAAACAGCTCACTATGACGTTCACATGGAATTGACCCATAATTACAGGTGATCCATAATTATGTAATGACTGTATACCCTTCACGAACAATAACAGTTGACAATAAACCAGGCGCGCAAGTATATGTACACAATTTTGCATCCAGGCGTTAGCTGTGGCTAGTGGCGCGTTTTACCCCGCATTAAAACTAAAATTCTGAAAATCAAACTTTTTTCAAATTTGAATTTTTCAGTAGTAAAAAACATAAAACATCGTGTCTTCCATTTGGAAGGAAACATGTTGGTGCTTCATGTTAGTGCCAAAAAAATGTGTATTATAAAGTGTTTCGTGATTAAAATTGGACTCTTCCTTAACGTGGGCGTCTTACCCCCAGTCTCCTTCTGGTTTGTTGTGCTGTCTCGTAGTAGCGTGTGCGGCACGCAAAGAGTTTTGAGTCGCACCCTATCCCTGCCTGCGCCGCGCCTTTGTGGGGCCACGCCTGTCTACGGATGAGACACGAGATGAACGAAGCGCCACCCCTTGCGGCTGCCAAACTTGCGCTCAAGGCCGAGATAAGGGCAAGCAACAGATCTGCTATGAGGGCATATTGTCAGAGTGCCAGCACAAACCCGTGGGGTGATGCCTGCAGAGTTGTTATGGTCAAGACACGATTTGTATATATTGCTCACTCCGATAACTCTCCAGGTATGCAAGAGAGGATCATCGACGGGCTCTTCCCGCGTCATGACACGTGTTCTTGACCTCCTTTTGTTGGCTCGCTGACTCTGGGCTGGCAAAGAGAGGAATGCCACCGATGACGAACTTGCAGGGTATGTGAAATCCTTTAGCGATGATAAGGCTTCATAGGACCTTATAGGTAGCCATTGCAGAGGCTCCCGGGATGTTCATATCTCCTATCCGTTGGCAAATATGCTTGTTGGACGAGACGGGGAAGTTGCTCAAGAGAAACGTCATCAACAAACTATTGAGCCATACCGAGGATGTAGATGGTCACCCGAGTATCCAGTTCGGCTTCCGGAAAGATAGGGCGTCCGTAGACGCTATCTTGTCGGAGATGATGTACCTCGTACTTGGGCAGTAGAGAACCTCGACGTAAGGATTCTGTTCAATAGCGCCTGTTGGGCAGCTATTGTCAGAGCGCGTCTAAGTCTAAGTAAACCCGAGTACCAGTACAAGATTCGCGGAAGCTACTTCCAGAATCAAGCACTGGTATAGGAGAGGTGCGTCGGAAGTGCTTTCACATAACCTCAGGAATTCCGGAAGGTTCCATCCCGGGTTCAGTGTTATGAAATGTCATGTACGACGAAGTACTAAGGCACTGTCTATAAACTACGTAGACTCATTTTTGACCATCTCAGAACCCTCCCCCTCTTATCCGTAGGCCTTTGTTCATACAAAAATTTGAAAATTTGTATGGAGCGTAGACTCCGTAGAACGCCCCCCCCCCCTCTCAGAGTCTACGTAGTATATGGACAGGCCCTAAAGTTGAAGTTCCGAGTTGATTGTGCACAACTGGACGTCGGAGCAGCAAGCGGTGATTAGGATAAGCGAATGCACTATCAACTCGAATCGCTTTGTCACACTTGTCACACATTTGGGGATTATGATCTACGGTAAGCTTAAATTTGCTAGCTGAAAAGTACGTACAAGCTAATAGGGTGGCATATGCGTACCGTACCGTGTCACACACGATACGCTCTGTGTCGCCTATTGGCATCCTTATCGGAGAGAACTGCTAGGTTGGCCTCTATGGTTAAATGGCAGCATGTGTGAGACAGTTCCACCAAAGGAAGTTAGACCCACAAAATGATTCCAAGGGTAGATGTAGGGCAGTAAGATTCCACTTGACTCAGATCCTTTTGCGTCATGGTTTCTTTAGACAGTATCTACACCACCGTTTTCGTCATGCCGGTTTTCCCGAATGCCCGATTTAGGTAGGTTTAGAGGAAACGGCGGCACACGTTTTGTGCGTGGGCCCGTATTTTCGCGCAAAGCGTGACCACATGCTTGCCACATGTGGTGGGGACACAACTCCGGACAATCTTGTCCAGAGGATGTGGGAAGCCGAGCTTGACTGGATTCATTGCATAGATAATTAATACATAGATTTCCCACTTGTCCATCAGTGCTTGTATTCAGTCGGAAACAACGATGACTGCGCCATCTATTAGTCAACGGGTGAACTAAATGTCATGCAGTCGAAAAAGGGGTGCGCATTTTTCATCTAAGTTACCCTGCGCCTAACCATTTCTTGCGGGCGCATTCACGATTGCCATGGGTAACTAGGGCAATAATTGTTATTTACATTACAAATGGTCCACTGCACGAATTTCTGCTGCCCTGCTTACTCTCACACGAAATTTGACGTTTGAGCGGTGCCGACACCGCTCAAACGTCAAATTTCGTGTGAGAGTAAGCAGGCTAGCAGAAATTCGTGCAGTGGACCATTGATTGTTGACGTTCTTCTGGACTTTTTCAAATATCAAATTCGGTGCGAGGATCTTTTGGGAAAATCTAAACAAAATTGATCAAAGGAAAATTATGAGCGACGGATTGCAACTTCAGATCAATGAGATTGCTGGTGGTGGTGAGAATCGGTTTAGCTCATTGAGCAACAGGGACAGCGGCAAGGATCCAACCGAAGCGCTAAGGCTCTTGCTTTCGATTTTGTCACCCACAAGGACAAGATGGCACGAGGAGTCGCGGCCGCAAGATAGGCGCTCGATCGTTAGACGGGCGTGACCAGAGATGCGGTTCGGTATACCGCCGGGCCACGTTAGTGCCGGTGTTCGAGTATTGAAGTGACGCTCCTTCTGATGATCAATGAAATCACTCCGGCAAGCTGTATGCTCGGATCTAGTGACGACGGAACACTGACCTCGCAAAAAACTGCAATGGGCACCTCCGAGACCTGGGAACTATCACAATAAATCAATCCGGCATAGCGCAGAACCCGCAACCATGTTCGGGCTTCACCTACTTCAGGTGTGCGTTTCGCTCGGCGTTTGGTGTAACCACCCTCTGGAGCGTGTAGTTGATGGAGAAAGTTGGATCTCTAACTTATATAGATTTTGTTCCAGTAATCTCTCCAGTTGCTCATAATTTACCTAGATGTGGTCTTGGGTGTGATTCTGCTGTAAGCACAAGAAAGAAAAATGCATATGCGGTTGACAGGTGTTGGCTTGGCATGCTATGTCCTTTTAACGTGTTTAGGTTTTGCTTCAGTCGGGAAATGCGCAGGGACACTGAGTGATCAAGTAGTTCACCCATTTGCCGTTGCTACTAGTTAGGCGCTGCTGTTTTGTTGCCAGCTTCTTCCCAAAGTTGCATATCTATGTTTTAATTATCTAAGATTCATTGGCTGTCGCCCAAATCGTCGCGGAGCTACAGATAAAGTGGCGGGTGGACTCAAGGAGTGGCTAGTTCAAATACTAATCGTGAAGTGGTGCAAGGATTCGCTTAGTGTCCTGCGGTTGAATTCGATGCTCCTGTCAAATAATTTACCCAAGCAGCAAACATTCTGATAATGTTACTGTCGTAGCGTTGGTCTACTAGGGTAGATTCGAGTCCCTTGCAAGGTCTGAGGCAGGTGGAGGCCTCATTTCGGCAAGTCCTTCTGTGTGTTAGTTGAAAAGGTCTTACTTACGGGAAGCTCAAATCGCAGTGCACATGCACACGGTATTAATTCGTAATACTTACTACTCCGTTGAAAGTAAGCGTGCCCGACTCTGCCCGCCATTCGAGAACAAATGGAGTGGTAAGACTACATAGCTAATCTCAAAAGTGCGATATGCACTAGCCCCTATCGTGATTGAAATTTACAGACAGACAAAACAGAAATGGTGGCAGTCATGTGGAAAGAGCACTTCGAGAATTTGTTGAATGGATGAGGATCAAACAAGGGAACTATACTTCATTCTGTTTGATTATTTATCTTCCTTGTAAATCATGGAGCATAAAATACTAATTTTGCAGTCGTTATATTTATAACACAAAAATGATGAAGTATAATCAAATAACCAAGATTAGTTCAACAAATTCGTGGATTACGGTCAAATCATTGAGGGAATTCATGAGAAATTGCGATAATGCGATTAGTTGTCATCATCATGCGATAGTTCTTTTCACACAACAAGTAACATTACACCGATCTTCATACTACGATGACCTTTAACCACGGAGGCGGAACGTTTCGCTACCGCTTCCATTCGTACCATGTTTTCCACTCGAAAAAAAAACGGGCTGCTCATAATCCTCCCCAGTTCCATCACTCCCCGAGTCCCCCACTACTGCATGGTCTTGCAAACCCACGCGGCTGTGCGAATATGCGCAGCAGCTATCGATTAAAGCGTACCCTCCCTTCGGAATTCTAAGAGCCCTAACACTATGGTCGCAGTCACCCAGCCCCAGCCCAGCACCGCAACGAATCGGATAAGCCGCCTCGAGGCTTCCCCAACGAGTTCCAGCGAATGGATAATCCATAGTTGAAGTGTTGCGGCGCGGCGGTCGAGCTCGACCAAGCTCGAGATTGAAACCCTAAGCGGCTAGTGTGATTTGATAGAGCTTCGCTCTGGCTTCAACCCCGCCGCAGACGCAGACCAACCGAGTTGAGGTGAGGTAAGTTTGCCAAACATGCCTCACCACCACTCATTGTTTGGGTCTGTGTGTAGCACTGAAGCAGCAGCCCCAATAAAACACGCCTCCAAAATATTGTAGCCCCTTGGTTTTCGGTGGATCGGCATGACAGCGCACTTTGTTCCCTCTATCCCATCGCACGTCGCGTCGTCATTATCGCCGACCCGACCGCCATCGCAACAACGTTTGCCGTTTGCTGTAGGTACCTCTGGCAGCCAGTCACAGTCAATCCGTGGGGAGTTTTTGCGCGTTCCTCTCCGAACACATCGTTCGGGCTGAAATATGAATTCTAGGGTGCCACCCACCCATTTGACGGCGGGCTACAACAGTCGGCCGCTTATGGTTTCAGTGGCTGGTGCGAGAATTGGAGGCGGTGAAAAAAACCAGGCGTGATTAGCTGGAGAGATAAACTTCCGCAGTTCCGAGAGTGATGTCTTATGCCGCTGATGTATGCTGATTTCCTTACTGATTTACTGTACAACGGCGCAGTGTCATAACCAGTGCTGAAAAATTCATTTCGTCATATCTAAATTCAACCACCTACAGCTCATTTTAGAAGCTGAACCTGAGAATATGGTATATGAAAAACTTGTGCGGCTAGACCAGTTCTGCAAGAAACTCACGAAAAAACTACTATTTTTCGAATATTTAAGGTAAATGTCACGGACTACCTTTGAAAAATGCCAAATGATATTCATCGTGAATATCATTGGGATTTTTCGAAGGTATCCCGTGACATTTACCTTAAATATTCAAAAAATAGCGATTTTTCCGAACCAGAACTGAACCAGCTGCACACGTTTTTCGTATACCATATTCTCAGATTCAGCTTCTAAAATGAGCTGTAGGTGATTGAATATAGATATGACGAAATGAATTTTTCAGCACTGGTCATAAAGTCCGAGGACATAATGTTCCAGGACTTTATGGCGCATTTTGCCGTGTCATAACTTCCGAATATGCAGATACGCCATGAAGTCCAAGGAAAGAAGACGCATAGGATTTTATGACATATCCAAAGTTTTGGACGTTATGTTGCAAAAAACGCCACTTAACGGCCGGGACAGTATGGCCTCGGACATTGTGATCCGGCCCCCTGTACAACGCCATCCAATTGTTGAACACTTGCTTATATTGGGGAAGTTTTGCATGTGATTTCAAAATTGAACGTCAACACTAACATTTCATTTTTATACATTTTTATCTGAAAAGATTTAAAAAAAAATGGCAACTTTAGGTTAAGTTTACATACAAAATTTTTTGAAATTTTTTTTTAATCATGTTCAAAGTTTCTTTGACTTATTATCTTTTGAATGAGACCTAGGGTTTTGAAATCGGACGCAAATTTTCGAAGATATGGGCCTAAAAAATGACATGTTTTTGAGGGGGTGACCCCAAACTTTTGATCGGGAGTGTATGAAACAAAAATAACGGAATCGATTGTTTTCGAATAATATTAATATGGGAGCGTAACATTACTGATGGCACACTTACCCTACATGGACGTCTAAGCATTTCAAAATCTGATCATAAATCAAAAAATGTGCTAAATATCAAGTCACTGTTGTTATCTACTAATATAGATCAGAGTAACCATAAGATCAACGTATGTCCCCATCTCTTGGAGAAGAAAATTCCCAGCTAAAACGCATCTGGAATATTGAAGTATATTATACACTCGGTGTGATAATATAAGCTCTCTTCTTCCAGTTTGACGAACTGATAACGGAACTCGTTCCCCGCATACTCTCAAAAATTGAGTTCTTTCTTCAGAAGGGTAATGCAGTCGTGCGTCCCAAAACAAACTAGTCAAGGGCTTAACATCTTAACCTTCCTAATGCATCACGTTGGCAGCAGCTCCCTGACGTAGTGTTTGGTTTGGGTTAAAAAATTCCCTAATACACAAGGAAGGTTAATAAGGAACCGTCCACAAACTATTCGGCGATGCAAGTCCAAGCTCTGTCGTTGCCTGCTGCCAAAATTCACTCCTTCCTTTTAGGATTTTTCAAGGAGTTTCTTCTTAGATTCCTCCTTTGAAAATTCAGAAATTTTCCCCAGGCATTCTTTCCGAGATTCTTCCAGGATTTTTTTCTAGGATTCCCCAAGGAGTTCCTTCTGTAATTTCTCAAGAAGTTCTTTCTGAGATGTCTCAAAGAGTTTTTTTCTAGGATTGATCTAGTAGATCATTCCAGGATTCCACCAAGACTTTCTTGTGGTATTATCCATAAGCTCTTATCGGAATTACTCCAGGAACTCCTTCCTTCATGAATTGCTCCCAAACTATCTTCTGGAATTTCTTCAGGATTTTCTCCGGAGATTACACCAAAAGTTCCTTGTAGAATCCTTTCAGGAATTTCGTCTGGATTTTTTCAGGTTTCCTTCAGAAGTTCTCTCTGGGATTGCATAAGAAGTTTCTTCTTGGCCTTCTTTAAAAAAAAATCCAGGAATTCGAACGGGAAAGGTTTCTTGGGGGAACCCTCCTAGAACCTATTCCGGAATTCTTTTACGAACTCCTTCCGGAATTACTTTGGGATCGTAATATCTTGGCGTTCCTCCTACATTCCCCATTTTTTAATGGAATGTCACCGGCAGTTTTGTATAGATTCTTCCACATGTTCATTTTGGGTTCCTTTCAAAAGCTCCTTCTGAGGTTACATTTCTCCAGGGTTTCCTTCTTGGAATCCCGGTAAAAGTACTTCTGAAGACATCCCAAAGGAACCCCATTCCTTGAAGGAACCTTTATAGAAATCTCAAAAGAAATTCCTGGAGGTCAGGGATGACATTCCGCACTAAAAATAGACCCTGGATAGACCCCTGAAAAAAAATCAATTGAATCACTCATATAAAATCACCTTGGAGTTTTCCAGAGTCACTCCGAAATTTCTCCGGAATCTCAAGAAACTCCTTGAAAAATCCAAGAAGACTCATGAAGAAATCATTAAAGGAAAGAGTGAATTCCAGAAGGAACTTCTGGAGAAACACTGGAAGAAAACACGGTTGATATTCACAGAAAGAAATTTTTTTGAAGGAACTCATGGATAAATTCCAGAAGCAACATCTGGGGGAATTCCAGAAGGAGCTCCTAATTGAAGCTTAGAAAGAACTCAAGAACCCGAGTAGGTGGAAAAATCTGATGAATAGCATATTCAGTTATTATTGATTGAATTACTGAAGAACAAAAACTGATATTGGTTTGATTGATATAAGAGCTAAAAGAACCGAAATAATAGCAAAATCTTATATGGTGAACTACTCAATAATAGCTCGTTAAGATATTACAAGATCAAAACAATAGCAGACAAGATATGTTATTTATTTAGAAAAAAAAAAATTAAAAAAAAATGTCAGCATGCAGCATCGAACCTACGACCTTAGGATTCACAGGCGGCGATGCTTACCACTCAACTGTGGCTCGCTGTTGTAAATAACATGGAAATAAGAGCATGCGATTCTTCGTTTCCACAGCTCAGAAAGGGGTACATGGCATTTCACTAACATTGAGCCATCTCTATGGGTGTATGTGTTCCATTTCGTGCAGAAGAGCTAAACTTGTTCTTATGTAGAAATTTTCAGCTATTTCGACAAAAACAAAAACTGTTATCATATCACTTTGAGCTATTCGTGCGATATTCATTAGATTTTTGAATAACACATCAAAATCACATTGAGCTATGACAGCAAAAAATGTTCGATTTGAGATATGATTTAGATATTCTCGTCTACCCGGGGAGGAATCTGAGAAGAAACCTCCGTAGGAAAATCAGAAGGAATTTCTGAAGCAGTGCTTGAAGCATTTCATGCAGGATTAGCACTCTGCAGTATGCGGATTCGCTGGAGAAATTTGATTTTTTAG
Organism: Aedes albopictus; assembly: GCF_035046485.1. NCBI lineage: Eukaryota > Metazoa > Arthropoda > Insecta > Diptera > Culicidae > Aedes > Aedes albopictus. The sequence continues at coordinate 195,878,437 of NC_085137.1, read as the reverse complement.
GTATTTTTTTTAAAAATGACACATAAAAAGTTCCAAAAAACATATACAAAGTGAAAAATCTCGTATGCTCAACAAGTTATTGTCTTGATTGTGTTAAGGAATTATGGCGACCTCTAAACGCCATTTCTGAAAGTTGCCGTCATACAAAAGTATGTTTCTAACACCCTTAGATATCATTTACAGGGTGAGCTCCCAAGTTTTCTGACTATGTGCAATTTTGGGACACGCTACTGTATATTCATCATAAAAAATATAAATAAAGGAAACAGCGATTTTAAAGTGATGAAGACGCATGGCCATTCCATACATATATGAGCAAAAAGTTGAAATTTTCAAAAAAAAAAAGCTGCTCAGAAACGACTCAGAAACGAGCATTTCTAATTTGATTTTATGTTATGTAAAAACAGGACAACTTTCGTTGAAAAATATAAAAAAGTATAGTCATTAACATAGAGAAAATCATAAAAAAACTGATTTTTTTATGACAAGTTTTATTTTTGTGTTAAATGTGCTCTTGTACCAACTTTTCGAACCCTCTAAGCAGAATACCCTCTCCGAATGAGTGTAATTACACTCATTAATTGCGCTGTTTTAACTTGTAACATGTTCCTACGTTTAATGTACATTTACAGTGCTTTGGAGTAAAAGAGCACCATGAGATCTCAGCAATCTCATTTTGATGGCCTACTTTCAGACTGTTCGCGCCAACGCGAAGTGGTAACCGCGATTGAGCCCCAGTTTTCCCTACTACACTCCACGCCGTCCAACTGTTCATCAACCGACAACGTGAACGAACATGCACGCAAGGATCGACCCTCGCATGTACAGCGGATCCTTATGTGCCCGCCGCCGACGACGATGACCGAACCAATCAACAGCCTGTTCGCAAGGAATTTTCCTCCACCACAGTCACCACGCTGAGTATGTATCTTTCTCCTTCCACTTGATTCATCCCAGTACGTTGAGTGCGCTCGACACCGCCGCCGCAGAAACAGTCAACATTCAACCACCGACCAAAGAAGTCTAGATTCGCCCCCGACGTGTACGAACCGAACTACCGAAATACAATTTTAATAGTTAAGTTTAAGTGAACAAACCGCGTCTTTTTTCTCCCAGTTCAATCCCGAAATTATACAGTCCACTTTCAATCGAACTACCGGTCCCGAATTCCGATCACCCGCAAAATCCCCGTTCCACGACGGAACATATGGTCCAATCGAACCGGATCGATCCTGTGCCGTGAGAAGCTGCAGCCGCAGCTGTGTTGTCGTCCATCAGCCGATGGTACAATACCGTCCGATTGTTGTCGCCGAAAGTAAACAGTATTTCTACCGAGAGAAATGCTGTCGTTCCCGCCTCAATAGCTCGACCCGAAATCACAGACAAACAGACTTTTCCGTGACATGCATTGGCGAAGTTGGTTTTTCCGAAAAATGTGAAGTGTTGTGACAGTAAAAGTCCGATTTGAAATCCATTCCGAAAGTGAGTCACGCGCGTGTGAAGTGATTTCCACTACGAAAAATGGCCGATGTTGCACGACTGTTCGCCCAACGCAACCTCGTCGAGGAGGAATTGAGAAAGCTAAAGAGGAAGATTTGTGAAGATGGTGTTCTTCAGCCGAGTTTGGCACGAAGAATGCTATACGAAAAACAACTCCAGTGCCACTACAGGGAGTATCGACGAGTGTGTTTCGAGCTTTTGTCCACGCTTCCACCCGAGAGGCACGATGAGCTCGACAAGGATGCCTCGCATTTTGAGGAGATTTACACGGATGCATGTGTACTGGTGAAAAAGTTGTTCTATTCCTTCCCGTCTACCGGTAACATGCATCAAAACGACAGAACATCATCCAGCTGCTTCACTGCGACGACTGCGCCACGCCAGTGTAACCCTCCGATCCGAAGCCGATCAACGAATTCAACGACGGAACACCCCGTTCCGATTCTCGCTGAGACCGAAACGCCACGCACATCATTTCCAAACAAAATCAAGGTGAGTACGATTGTTGCCGACTCATTCCAGCACGAGAAGCCGCCACACGATGAAGATTCCACGAAGAACATCAATCCACCGACGAGCCAGAAGTATTCACGTGTCGGCAACGAGCCGACCGAGTTCGTCAACAGAAACACCGAAGACTCGAATACGATGACGATTCCGATGCCAACCGGACTCGGTCCGGTACTGATGCCGTTTCGCCCGCCTCCTGGATTCCATCCGACGCCTAAGCAGAACCCGATGCCAACCGGAATGCCTCCGGTGTCCCACTATTCGACCGGTTGCTCTCCGGTACCACAGCCGCTCCAGAGTACGACCGATTCCCAACCGGTATCCCAGCCGCTTCCATCAACGACCGGTTCCCTGCCGGTATTTCATCCGCTCCAGTCCAAGTCCGACTCTCTTCCGACATGGAAGCAGTCCCGATGCGTAACCGGATCTTGTCCGGTGCTCCAGATCCCGTACGTGACCGAATCCGTTCCGACGCCGAAGCTTCCAACCGCGATGACCGGATTTCGTCCGGTGCAAGACCAGTACCCGTGTGCTGTCGAATCACATCCGAAGCGTCCCGATGTAGCCGGACTTCCTCCGGTATCGATGCCGTTCCTGTCAACAGCCGAAGCTTCACCGGTAACTATGCCGGCCCTGATCTCCATCGGTGCCAGCCCGGTGAAGAAGTCAGCCATTACGCCCGTCGATGCTCGTTCGGCGACCAAGCCGACCACGATGTCCGCCGGTTCCCCTCCGGTGGTCAAGACGATCTCGCCGTCCACTGGAGCCAGTCCAGTGGGCAATCCCGCCACGATGGCTGTCGGTTCTCGTCCGATGGTCATGCCGACCCCGATCCCGATGTCCACTGGAACCAGTTCAGTGGGCAGTTCCGCCCTGAGGTTCACCGATGCCTGTTCGGTGATCAATTACGCCCCCGTGTCCACCAGTTCCCCTCCGGTGGTCAAGACGATCTCGCCGTCCACTGGAGCCAGTCCAGTGGGTAGTTCCACCCCGACGGCCGTCGGTTCTCGTCCGATGGTTAAGCCGACCCCGATGTCTGCTGGAAACAGTCCAGTGGGCAATTCCGTCCAGAGGTCCACCGGTGCTAGTCCGGTGGTCGAGCCGATCCTGATGTCCACTGGAAACGATTCAGTGGGCAACTACGCCCTGAGGTCCACCGATACCCGTTCGGTGTTCAACTACGCCAAGATGCCCGTCGGTTCCAGCCCGATGGTCATGCCGATCCTGAAGTCCACCGGTGCTCATCCGATGGTCGATTTCATCCCGATGTCTGTCGGTCCCTTTCCGGCAGCCAAACCGACCTTGACGCACATCGAAGCCAACCCGACAAGCCAAAAGTCCACTGGAACGAGTCCAGTGGTGAAGCCGACCGTGATACCCACCGAAGCCAATCCGGAAGCAAAACCCTTCGACGATTCAGCCGGTTTATGTCCGGTAGCCAAGCCATCCCCGAAATCCACCGATCTCCGTTCGGTGAACCAGTCAAACCCGACGTCATCCAGCACTGTTGCAGTGCACCCGCCGGCCCAACCCATGGAGTTCAACCAGATGAATCGAATGACGAAGCGAACCCCTACAACATCCGGAAACCGTCCGGCACGCAATCGAGTCCAAAGCAGGATAGATCAAGCGCAACCCCCGAAGACAGCGAAACTCCGCCCGAAGACAAGTCGTGCCCTCTTGCCCTTCGGAATACGTCCGGTCTTAAGAGAGTCATCGAAGAAGCAGTGTATCGTGATGGTCCAGAAGTTCTGCCAACCACCCCTGAGTCCGCCGCCGGTCAATTCGACTGGTGCTTACGAACAGCTCTATTTCGACACGTGGCCGAAGAAACCGCCAGATGGATCAACCAACAATACCCGACCCAGCGAAGCCATTGTGGAAAGTGTGTCACGAACGCGTCCACACTACGATCCTATCAGAGATGATCAAGACGCCCCAACTCAACAGTTCACCGTGTTCCCACTTTTCCTGGCTGGGGAGTATGTTCGCGCCAACGCGAAGTGGTAACCGCGATTGAGCCCCAGTTTTCCCTACTACACTCCACGCCGTCCAACTGTTCATCAACCGACAACGTGAACGAACATGCACGCAAGGATCGACCCTCGCATGTACAGCGGATCCTTATGTGCCCGCCGCCGACGACGATGACCGAACCAATCAACAGCCTGTTCGCAAGGAATTTTCCTCCACCACAGTCACCACGCTGAGTATGTATCTTTCTCCTTCCACTTGATTCATCCCAGTACGTTGAGTGCGCTCGACACCGCCGCCGCAGAAACAGTCAACATTCAACCACCGACCAAAGAAGTCTAGATTCGCCCCCGACGTGTACGAACCGAACTACCGAAATACAATTTTAATAGTTAAGTTTAAGTGAACAAACCGCGTCTTTTTTCTCCCAGTTCAATCCCGAAATTATACAGTCCACTTTCAATCGAACTACCGGTCCCGAATTCCGATCACCCGCAAAATCCCCGTTCCACGACGGAACACAGACCTTTCAAGCAAAAATCAACTATCAAATAAGTGAATCGTTCACTAACAGAGACATCAAAATGTTAACGTCTTCAATTAAAACCCGAGTCATGATGCCCCCTTAGGACTAGAAATTCCTAGACAAAACACAAGCTATGAAAGCAAATAATGCTGCAAACAAAAGGCAACCTGCCAGAGAATATACATACAATTACAAGATTGACTGATGGATCAACAACATTAATAAAACCTCGTCATCCTGCGATTGGTGATTGTTATCCAATAGAGTAAATAATAGGGCAAAATACCTATATGTTCTGTGTTGTATATGTCCATATGTGATGTCCTATTTTATTACGCATTTGTAGTGCTCCACTATAGATGTCATATTTCTAATATGCATTTGTAGTGCTCCATTATTTTTAATAATACATTTTCGCATTTTTTGCGATTTTTTCTTAAATCTAGAACTAATAATCTTTTCATTTGTGAAAAAAAAGGTTCAAAAGTTATGACAGTTCGAAAATAAAAAAAAAATGAGTATTGTCGTATGTATTTAGAACCACTCTACTTTCAAAATGAGAGTGGCGAAACAAAAAAAAAACAGGTCTAATTATTTTGGTAAAGATCATTCCTACCGAATTTAAGTAATATCGATGAACTTTTATTTTCGAGTATATATTTTTTTTTTTTTTCATGGAATGGCTGGATACGAACCGAGCCCAACGGCAACGACCACCCCAGCGAATGTAAAGGACTTGTAATTAGAAACTCGGTACGTGGTACTGCCGATCTCTCAACTTCATTGCCGCCGATCTATTGAAGGACCGCGGGTTTGGCATCGTTGCGCTGCAGGTGGTGTATTGGACAGGATCCATCGTAGGTGCGTTTAGAGGTAATTGAATCATCTACCAGAGCTGCAGCAACACACGCGAACTGGGAACAGCTTCCATTGTGATGGGCGATATGCAGAGGCGTGTGATCGGTAGGTGGCCGATCGATGAAAGAATGTGCATGTAGAGGTTCAAGGGGTTCTTCAACTTCAGCATAATCAACGTGCACAGCCACACTCCGAAGCACAGATGATGACAAGGACACATTGTACACGCAGCTACAGGTTGATCGCAGCTACAGGTAGATCGTGAGTACGACCACTGCCCAAGCCACGACGTCATCATAGGAGACCTAAACGGTCATGTAGGTCATGCATGAGCATGAGCATGAGCATGAGCATGAGCATGAGCATGAGCATAGATGACCGCACAATTCGTAGTTGCTACTCCGTGATTGACCAGAGCAATCGAAATTGCACAAAGAACCAATGAATAGGGCTTGGGACTAACTTACTATTCTCAATGTACACAGTTCGAGAACTCTCAACTTTAATAAGGTCAATAACGGCGCCGGCCACGTCCTTGCGGTCATCGAGGAAGGGAGGGAATGATAGTAAGACAAACGTTGTTAAAAAGACCGCGAATCGCTGCATCTCCACGTTTGTCTCAGGAAGGAATTTTTGTTAGTAGGGTAAGGTACATTGTCAGTCCGGGAGTCACCTATGGTTGGTGATATGATTTGACAATGGATCAGTATACACAAACCGGCGTTAACAACCGACCACTTTTCGACGCAAAAACTAGCCAAAAATAAAATTCTATCGCGCGTCTCCACTCCACTAGGGAGCAGAAACCTTTAGTCTATTCCACACAGAAATACACTGTACGCGATTCACTTGTCGGCGCCCGGTTTTCTTCTCGACCGGCGAGATGAGCACAATAAAATCGACGACGACAACGCGGCCGGCCGAATGAAAAAAGCGGCAATTCCACATTGCCTCCGAAATCACACTAAACTGTTCCGTACGAAGATGAGCACAATAAAATCGACGACGACGACGCGGCCGACCGAATGAAAAAAGCGGCAATTCCACATTGCCTCCGAAATCACACACCTAAACGGTCATGTAGGTCAAGAGGAGGAATTCGGACTGACGGTTGGAAAGTTTAGCGCTCATCAGCTGATGAAATGCAGTGGCCTATAACTACACATTACCATTATCCCTTATCATTACGTCTGGAGATCACCACAACAGTCGAAATTGCAAATCAACTCCGTTCTGATTGAAGGACGGCTCTTCTCCGACATTATCGACAACAGGACCTATCGTAGCGCTAAAATCGACTCCAACTACTTCCTGGAGAGGGGCAAACTGCACTCAAAATTTTCCGTCATCAACAATTTACGGTACCGGCGATCGCCACAGTATAACCTTGAGCAACTGAAGCAACCGAATGCCGCCTCTACATATGCGCAGAATGTCGAGGTAACGTTACCAACGAGGATAAGCTCGATGTGGCCCCTCTACATGACTGCTAAAGTGCAATAAAAGTAAGTAGTCATCAACGAGGTAGCTGATAGCACCTCCAGTAAATAGAAGTCTACGGAACGAATGGCTCGATGAGGATTGCAGGCAGAGCGGGTTTTGGAGGAGAAAAATGTAGCGCGAGCGGTAATGCTGCAGGATGGCACTCGGCAGAATGAGAAACGTTATAAAAGAAAACGGAAACAGCCCGGTTTCGCTACAAAAAGCATCAAATGGAAGAAACGGAATGGAAAGAAATCAAAATGTAAAGGTTGGCCGCCTGTTTGCATCGGTTGATAATCAGAATCTGGGAAACCGAACAGCTACCGAAGGATGAGTAATCTGCCATATTCGCAAGAAATTTGAAAGTGAGAACTTCAGGGCGATCACCATTTTGAATGCCGCCCATAAAATGCTATCCTAGATCATCTTCCGTCGTCTCCCCACCTGAAACGAATGAGTTTGTAAGTTGTTATCAAGCCGGTTTCATCCACGGCCAGTCGACAACGAACCAGATCATCATCGTGCGGCAAATTACTTCTAAATCACCTGCTCATCGACGCTTTCTTTTGCTAACAGCAACACGATGGATGCACTACTTCCAACATTTTTTTTTAATATTTTCGTATATGTGTATTTTAACTTAAGCTAATTCTACACTCTTTCCTCCAACATGATTCAAACGGTAATGCGACATGAGTCGCGTCACCACTAAGTTGCTAGTGGAATCCCGACAGAATACTAGAGAAATTATGGCACGTATATTATCACACAATTAAAATTAAGATATTAGCGACCAGTTTGATCAAAATCTCCGAGATAGAAAGAATAGTTAAAAAAATAACTTATTTTAAATTGAAACTCGAAGCCTAGCGAGAAGCTTTTCCAGATAAGTTTACTCAGAAAACCACGCCTACCCTATCCAACATTAAGCTGAAGACCAGGCGCTCTCCCAGTTGAGACGATACGCCGAGAAGAGAAGAGAGAATAAGGTGTCTTCAATTGAATTGAAAAGGTGTTAAGAACTTGTCTACGTATGATTGAATTCCTCAAATGTCAGAATCAACCATAAATGGCTTGATTTGGCTTAGTTCCACCTAGCCAGCATTACCTACTGTTTTTGTTCTGGTCATCTGTTTCCGACCATCCCATACGCCACAGTCTGCTGAGCACTGTCGACCTTGGGACCCGACATCAATAGCGAAGCGTCGAGTAGCCGTGCAATGCTGCGCATTGCAATGTCGCTACAGCTCTAGCTTAAGCAGTTTAAGTAAGTACAGCGGAAGGTGTGGATCCGAGTGTATGCACACAGCACATATTCAACCGACGGACTGCATGGCAGTCGGTAGGTATGCCAAACCAACCACGCCAGTTGATCTTTTGATCGTGTTGCACCTTTAGCTTCACCTTTCTTGCATTTCAAACGTCCACATCCGCCGCGCGAAGCCTGGTTGAGTGCATTACCGCCCGACCGACTGCAACTGAGCATTTGTTGATCTGTGTTACTACCGTGGTGGTGTGCCGCACCGCAGAAAGACGATATCGTAAGGAACGAACGTTCACCCGGCTTGTAGGATCTCTAGTAGTTTCTCGCGGGCGGCGCTCGTACGAGGGGAAGCTGAAGTTCAAGCTTCTGCATCTTGGCTCGGCAGCACTCTCCGGGGGAGGTGTACAATGTCCGCTTGGCGCGAGTTCTCCGCATACCCTGCAGCCCAGTATTGTACCTACCTACAACACGGTAGACTCGGCGCAGATCCAGTGGCGCGGCGGTGGCGGATTGAATTGAAATAATTTTGATTAATTGCTGATTCAGCGAAATGCAATTAACGATAAATACAGTAGGGAAAGGTGGAATTATTGACCTTTCGAGGCTTGTTATCATTCCGTGAGGTTTTCCTGGAAAGCTGGGGAAGTGGGAAATTCATAAGGAAAGGCATGTACCTACCTACATATGATGGGGAAGAGCTGTCTCTAGCGAATGTTGGGTGGTAGGAGCACCAGCCAACAATGTGTTCCATGAACAAACAACCGTTCGAGTAAGTCATCATTGGTGGAGCCTAGTTGTAGCTACTATTTCCACGCTAACAATGAACATTATCCGCGCGGATCAGCACCAATTGCGCATATTAGATATAAATTATAGAAATTCCCCTGCCAAACAGTGTGCGCTTCGAACGGAAAGCTACCGAAATAGCCGGTCCGAGCAGCATCAACGCCGCTTTTCCCTTTGCCCATAAAGTCCGAATTAAGGGTTAATCAGCGAAGGAAAATCGGATATATTTCAGTTCCTCTAATAAGCCACCTTATTTCCGCGGTTGAACTTTCCGAAAATTATACCCAACAAATAACAGTTAATTCGATTTCCCTTCTGGCCCCGGCACAAAAAGAACCGTACCGAATCACTTCCTCTGTGAGCGCGGTTTCGCAGCTTAGCCCCCGGTCGGTCGGTCGATTGGTCGATCGGTGACGGCGGTAGTGCACTATGGGCGATTTGCGCAGGGTTTGGCAGTCAAAACATTTTTTTTTTTTTCGATATTTTAACTAGCCTCCTTTCGCCTTTTGAAAACACATCCCAATTGGTATATCGTGACACGAAAATTCTCTGTTCGAACCTAGTCTCTGGGTTGGAAGACAGTGAGTCGGTAAGTAGAGCATCCAACATAGCTCTGGTCCTCAGAAGTTCCTACTTCATGCTTCCACTAGCCAAGCGATGACAATTATTGTTCTTCTGACTTCAGCTAGATAGAGGAGATATGTCCCGAGCGTCTGTTCACCAGGGAGGTGCAGGGCAAACAGTGTCTGTTTTGGTATCCAGCGGCTGAGATTGAAATGCTCCTCCACTGGAAGCCCATACCTTAAGAAGAAACATAAGAAATTACAAATATGGCTGCCCCAATGGTCGACTTAAACCCCTACTCACGTTTTCAAGAGGACAAATCTTAAAAATTCGTAAACAAATGCGCTCGATTTGGAAAGCTGCCTCTTTTTGCAAATAAATAAAGCCAGGATAAACAAGTTCGGCTTGGTTCGATGCTTCGTTTGTCGGATTTGTACCTCTGAAGTTTTTATGCAAAATTGCAAGGGGATTTCTTGATGATTCGCCTTAAGGTGGATAGGGGACCTTAGGCCAACAACCTACTGTTTCCGATACCCAAAAACCGTTACCAAAATCGAAACTAAAATCTTACGAACTGATTCAACGGCAACGACTTTAGGCGCGAAACAACGGAAATGAACTTAGAATGTATTAACCCTAGCCCAGCAGGGTTAACTGGCACAACTAGTCAACGAGGCATACCGTATGAAGTTTGAGATCCTAGAACTGAGCGAACTTTGGATAACACAGGTTGGTGTAGGGCCAAATTCTGCTATACTCTGGCCTACGAGGCGAACACGCTCCTCGTCACCGTGGAGTTGGTTTCCTGCTCAGCGCTCACGCCCACGCAGCGCTCATAAAGTGGGAACCTATTAATCAGAGGATAATTGTAGCCACACAGATCGAAAAAATAGTGTAAAATTCTGTGACATATGATGCACATGATTGGAGCGTGGGATATCATAGAAGTTTACATGACATATCGTGTAAAGTTCACGAAATATCATGTAAACTTCCATTATATGTCATGTAATTCAGCATGACTCTGAGAGTTTACATGACATGTAACACAAATTTACATGATATATCATGTAAACCATCATAACACTAAGTTTACATGACTAAAATGAAGTTTACATGACGTGTAAATCTCATTATTTTTATCTGTGCAGATTCAGAACACGAGTTCACCATGATACAATGTTACGCGCATACCAATGATGCCGAAATGAAAGACAAAGAGATCTTTAACAGACAATTCAATTCTGTCTTGGACAAGATTCCGAAAGGTCTTCATGGGCGACTTTAACGCGAAGGTTGGTCCTGGCAACTCGGACTATGACCACCAGGTTATGGGACGCCATGGTCTCGGAGAATTGAGCGAAAACGGAGAGCTGTTTGCTGAGTTTTGTGGCAACAATGACATGGTGATTGGGGGATCGCTCTTTCCTCATCGACCAGTGCACAAAGTGACATGGGTTTCGCGTGATGGCGTCACGGAAAACCAAATCGACCACATCTGCATCAGCCGAAAATGGAGGGGGAGCCTTCTTGAGCCGACTTTGCATCCGACCATCATTTCCTAATCGGCGAGATCCGGCTGCGTATTGCTAGGATCCATCGAAAGGAGAAGAAAATCGGGCGCCGGTTCAACACACGGCGGCTGGAAAACACTGCGGTGAAAAGGCCCTTCGTCGAGAGAACCGTGCTGCGGACACTCCTGAAGGTGGAAGCATAGAAGATCAGTGGAGCACCATCAAGAACGCCTTTATCGCCACTGGTGAGAATAATTTGGGTGAGATACACACCCGAAGAAAGCAGTGCATCACGAATGACACCTGGAGGAAGATAGAGGAGCGAAGGAACGCCAAAGTGCGATAGAGTTAGTAAAAACACGAGGAGCCACAGCCATAGCCCGTAGGCGCTATTCGGCTCTCGAGAAGGAAGTTAAACGCTCATGTAGACGGGACAAAAGAGCGTGGGCGGACTCCCTAGCCGACAAAGGCGAGAAAGCCACAAATACCGGCGAAATTCGTCTCCTCTACGATGCTTCTCGTCGCCTTAGTGGAACTAAGGGCCTGTCCATAAACTACGTAGACTCTGAGAGGGAGGGTTCTGCCTTAAGTCTACGGACAATACAAGTTCCGGAAATTTTATATGGATGAAAATCTACGAGGGGGAGGGGGGGGGGGGTGTCTGATATTTCCAAATTTGAGTCTACGTATTTTGTTTATAGACAGCGCCTAAGAATAATGCTACGATGACTGTGAAAGACACGTCTGGACATTTATTGACCGACCATGCTGACCAGTTGAAACGCTGGTTTGAGCACTTAACCTTTTCGACAACACCTCAGCATGATCCGCTAAAGGTTCGATGCATTATCCGTGTCAACACCGAAGCTTTGTCAGTGCATGAAATAGAAACAACCATCCGTAGCATGAAATCGAACAGGGCCCCAGGGGTCGATCACATGTCAGCTGAGATGCTCAAAGCTGACCCCGCACAACTACTGTATCAATTATTCTGCAACTTATCCCGAGCAGAAGAAAATATCAACAGCATAGTAAAATATGTTATTATAGCTTAATAACTGAATCATGTCATTATTATGTTATGTTCTGTTTTTATCAATTTGCTATTCTGCTCTGCTCGGGATGGGAAACCGTTACATTTCCGGCTGACTGAATGCATGGCGTCTTAGTGAAGGTACCCAAAAAAGGTGACCTGACTGTATGCGATAATTGGTGGGGCATCATATGTTTCTGTGTAACGTTCTCAAAGTTCTTTGCAAAGTGATTCTTAATCGGATACAGGAGAAGATTGACGCAACCCTCCGGCGGCTGCAAGCAGGATTCTGTACCGGACGACCCTGTGTGGACCATATTGTCACGCTCCGTATCATCCTGGAGCAAATCAAAGCTTTCCAAGAGTCTCTCTCCCAGGTGTTCATTGATTACGAAAAGCTTTCGACCGTCTCAATCACGAAAACATGTGGGGATCCCTCAGGCGCAAGAATGTCCCTGAGAAAATCATCGGCCTCATTGAAGCACAGTACAGGGCATTTTCGTGCAAATTATTGCACAACGGTGTCTTGTCCGATCCCATCCGGGTCGTTACTGGAGTGAGGCAAGGATGTATCGATCCTACCACCGCCACTGTTCCTCATCGTAATCGACGAGATCCTGGTAGGAACGATTGATCGTGAACCATGGGTTGTTGTGGTAGCCCATTACCATGGAGCACCTAAATGACTTCGAATTGGTTGATGACGTTGCTCTCCTAGCTCAACGGCACTCTGATATGCAGAGCAAGCTCGATGATCTTGCCAATCACTCATCGGCGGCAGGTCTTATCAACGTCAACTAGACCAAATCGTTGGATGGAAACACGGTCAACCCTTCCAGGTGTACGAAAGCTGGGCAAGCAGTGGAGATTGTTGAAAGCTTTCAATATCTTGATTTCCAAACGGCGGCCGATGGTGACACCTAGATCGACACAGGTGCACGGATCAAGAAGACGAGGAATGCTTTTGCGAGTTTTAGAAATGTATGGAAAAACAACCAGATTAGTCGACGCACCAAAATCCGTATATCAACTCCAACGTGAAATCTGTGCTGCTATATGCCAGTGAAACCTGGTGTGTATCAGTAGAGAATACTCGACGGCTGCAGATCTTCGTCAAAAGATGCCTGCAATTTATAATTCGTGCATGGTGGCCTCACAATTGGATCTCCAACGTGGAGCTCTATAGTAGATGTCATGAAAAGCCGATAGCGACAGAAATTCGGGAACAAAAGTGGGTCGGCCACACTCTACGCCGGGGTGGAAACGAAAACTGCAAGCAAGCGTTAGATTGGAACCCAGCAGGGCATCGCATCCTCCGAGCTAATATTCTAACAAAGCACGAAAAATGGATGACTCACCACAAGCGGGAGCACGATCAACTCTAAGCGCTCACTGAAGCAATTGGGGTCATCATCGACGATAAGCTGAAATTCGGAAGCCACGTTGAATACACCTGCAAAAGGGTAAGCATGCTGATAATGGCATTGTCAAATCACGTGCAAATCACGGAAATTTGTCATGTTGCTTGGCTGACCAGGAATCGAACTCTCATCATGGTGTTACTGGATGTCCGCATGCTTAGCTCGTCGATTATATGGGGCCGTCCTGCTACACACCATCTTAAATCGTCCGTAGCACGAGCTACTTGAACAGTATGACTGCTTACAGGTCTTTTACGAGCATGGTCCAAGTCTCCATTTTTTTTTTGCCCAGCCGATGTTCCATAGTGCAGCGGTGCGGCGATCAAATACAGCTCACTGTTTTTCCCATAGCGCACACACCCCGCTCGTTCGATCGGTGATGGATCGCTCCAGCAGCTCCGACCGCTGCCGATCACTACGAACAGCAGCAGCAGCAGCCGCAGCGAGCGGTTCGTAACCGAAACAACCTCACGCGTAAAGAGATGACGGATAATATTTTAATCAATTTTTCAATTAATTTCACCCCATCCAGCATCGATGCGGGGCCCTCTGAGTAGCAGCGCCAAACCGATGTGAAGTACCTACGCTTATGTAGGTACCTAGGTTGCTGCCTGATGGCAAACAAACCAAAATTTCCCAATACAGCCACTGAATGCCCGGTTGCTGCTGCCTAACCGGACCATCAGGTCGGCTTCAACCGCTGAGTGCAGAGAGAGAGCCGAAGTGACGCGCGGTAGCGCGTTCCCTTCGGCGGTCGGCGGCGGTCCACGTTGGAAAAGCTAATCGAACTTTCACAGCACGTGGCCGTTTAAGTGGAAGCCGCGCTACGATTGGTAATTGTGCGAACAATATGGAATTTCGCCGGTCGGCGGTCAGTGTGAGAGCCGAAGAGTAGGGTATACAAGTGCAATAACTGCGTAAGAGGAGAAAAAACCGTTTGACGGAACTGGGCAGCTTAACTTGTAACTGGTGGTGGGCAGGCAAGACATAGGTTGTTCTCATGAGATTGAAATTCTTAGAATTTTGGTTTGCGAAAATTCAGGTTTACTTGTCTTACATGGGGTGTCATCTGGGACTGATCTTGCTTCTTATCTTAATTCTAGGAAGAGTGCCATAGTTAACACATGAAAGCTTACAACTCCACAAAAAAAAGTCCCTGAGCCGACTGAGTCCTCGCGTTTTTACGATTTGACTATAATGAGTATTATCAATCTATGTAAATGCGTATCTTTTCGCTTGGAATCATTAACGAACAAAAAGTTCTACAGCTTTCTTGAATAGCTTAATCACTGAAACACTCATCAAAAGCACATGTTCTAATTTCCACACATCTGCTTATCAGGCGTGTAAAACATCTCGCCAACGGCTCATAAAACTTTACTACCCGAACTAAAAGCCAGCTATAAAATCATCTCACCCGAAACGTTGACGACAGTCAGTGGGCTCAAAACCACCATCAGCAAAAGCTTGAGGAGACCCATTCGCTGCCGTAAGCAGCCCAAACTATCGGATTAGGCTTCGAAACCAAACCGAGTAAGACATCTTGATACACTCACCGCAAGCGCAGCAAGTGGCTCAAGCTGAGGATGGGCAACGGTGATGGATCTACTCAAAACCCGCATCAACAAAACATGACTAACGTGTTTCGGAAGGAGCAATAAATGTATAAGCAGGCATAAATAGCGCCTAGCTGGAGAAGACAGTGGACGAACCAATGAGAAAATGGAATAAAGGGTAGAGTGCTTGAATAGGAAACAAACACGGTGGCCAAGATCGACTTCTGGGCATATGTACCAAGTTTTGGATTTATTAGCCTGTCAAACACTGTTTATGTAGAATAATCATGAAACCATAACTGTTGATGTTATGCGCAGGAGTTCAAGTGTGAATGTCTAGGAATCGTAGAAAAGGATTTGTTGATATATTTATTAGTGATATGGCAACACTGGCGCCAAGACGATGGGATAGCACTTTGTAGGCGGCATTCAAAATGGTGATCGCTCGTTAGTTCTCACACACTTGTCGCTTTTCTTGTGGATGGGACAGACTATCCCTTCCTTCCACTCCTCCTGTAGCTGTTCGGTTTCCCAGATCTTGACTACTAACCGGTGCAAACAGGTGGTCATCTTTTCCGGATCCATCTTGATGAGTTCTGTAGCAATACCGTCCTTACCAGCCGCTTTGTTGTTTTTGAGCTGATGGATGGCATCCTAAACTTCCCTCAGCGTGGGAGTTGGTTCGTTCCCGTCCTCTGCAGCACCAACATAGTCATTTCCTCCGCTGCCTTGATTCCCCGTGCCCACATTCTCTTCGCCTCCGTCAGGAGGCTCCCGTCCTTATCCCTGCAGATTTCGGCTTGCGGCACGAAGCCTTTGCGGGATGCGTTGAACTTCTGGTACAACATACGTGTTTGTTGTGAACGGCACAGCAGTTCCATTTCCTCGCACTCCGCTTCTTCCAGGCGGCGCTTTTTCTCCCGGAAGAGACGGGTCTGCTGCGTCCGCTTCTGTCTGTATCGCTCCACATTCTGTTGGGTTCCATGCTGCAGCATTACCGCCCGCGCTGCATCCTTCTGCTCCAGAACCGCTCTGCACTCCTCGTCGACTCCGTTCTACGTGCCCGATAGTGCTCTCTGCTGCGTTGTTGATGGCTGCTTTGCCTGTACTCCAGCAGTCCTCTAGAGGGGCCACATCGAGCACACCCTCGTCCGGCAATGCTGCCTCGAGATTCTGCGCGTATCCGATGGCGACATCCGGTTGCTTCAGTCGCTCTAGATCGTACCGGGGTGGCCGCCGGTACTGTACATTGTTAATAACGGAGAGTTTTGGGCGCAGTTTACCCATCACCAGGTAGTGATCAGAGTCGATATTAGCGCCACGATAGGTCCTGACGTCCATAATGTCGGATAAGTGGTTGTGGTGATCTCCAGGTGTAACGATACGGGAGTCTGTGCTGGAAAAAGGTGCTACGAATGGCCATGTTCTTGGAGGCGGCGAAATCGATGAGCCGTAGGCCATTTTCGTTCGTCAGCTGGTGGGCGCTGAACTTTCCAATCGTCGGTCTGAATTTCCCTCCTGGCCTACCTGAGCGTTTAGATCCCCTATGATGATTTTGACGACATGGTTTAGGCAGCGATCGTACTCGCGTTCGAGCAGCGCGTAAAATGCGTCTTTGTCATCATCAGTGCTTCCGGAGTGAGGACTTTGCACGTTTGTTATTCTGATGTTGAAGAATCGGCCCTTGATCCTCAACCTGCATATTCTTTCGTCGATCGGCCACCAACCGATCACGCGCCTCTGCATGTCGCCCCAGCTGTTCCCAGCTCACATGTGTTGCCGCTACTCTGGTACCGTGTATGCACCAAACTTTGCGCAGTTAAGAAAAATCAAATTTCTAGTCGTTATAAAAAATACAAACAAACAAAATATATCATGAACAACATGCTCATTCGATAGACTAATGATCCTTCTTTGAGTCTGCACTATGAAAAAAATCATAATATTAACCAAAACATTCTTAAAATAGAAAAACTATTTCATTGCCTTGTTCCTAACTTTGCGCACAAAATCTTCGATTGCTCCTAACTTTGCGCATGCTATGAATTGCTCAAAAAAGTAATCAAAAATGCTATTATCTAATGTTTGCCCATTAAACTAAAGTTATTCAGATCAGGTAGTGTGCCCTTAATTGATCTTTGTTGAAATATTTTGTCCTACGAGGGAGGGGGAACGGAGGCCTCCGGAGTTCTTGATTTCGTCTGCGGTTCGTACTAGGCACCTACCGTGTGAACAATCCAAACTTCATGAGGGGTTGTTTCCTGTGGCTAAAGATCAAAGGTAAAAGCTTCCTGATAAATGAAGTGACCGTTACGGATAGGAACAATAAGGGGTCATTTAAATATGACGTCCATCTTTGGGGGAAAGGGGGCTGGGGTTGTCTGAGAAAGTGTGATATGCCATGTACAGTAGTGTTCCGATTTTATCACGGCCTCCACGCGTCAGTCTTTTATTTTTCATTTATTTGCTGTTACATTTGATAACAAGAGTTTTACCTCTTCTTTAAGATAAATGTTGAAGGCGCGTTTTGCAACGTTAAAAATATTAAATATGCATATAGATTTTGTAGAATCTTTAAAAGCATTTTTGAAAAGGGGCGTGATAAAATCGGAACAATACTGTATTGCAGATTACATTCCAAATTGGACTATCACACTTTTTTTGGTACGCCTAAAAAGTGTGATAAAAGTGCACATTTGCCTCGGATCGTCTCGACATCTTCGGTGCACTTATTCCTCCATTTACAAGGAATAAGTGCACCGAAGACCTCAACTCGATCCGACGTGTCCCTGCGCTGCAATCACACTTTGAAGGTGTGTGCACACTATTGTGTCAGTCCAATTTGGGGTGCAGTCAGGAATATTAGGTATACTATGAAGCATGACGGGGTGGCCCAGGGGAAGAAGGGGTTCTAAAAGTCTTAAAAATGGTGGACGTCATATTTGAATCGTCCCTAACATTGACCGCCGGAAAATCCAAATGGAGGACTGTTCACAAATCACGTCTCATTGTAGACAGATGGAGAGTGCCTGCCATAGTGCTACGATTCATACAATTTTTTACTAATTTCTATACAAAATTTGCTACATGGCGGAGAGGCAGGCCTGAAATTATGAGTACTGGTGTTACATAATATTTAAATAAGTCATGTATTCACGTTCAACAAGCATTTACTGCAAGTGTGCAAAAATTAGGAACACAGTGCAAATAATGGTTCCAAACATTGCGCACCACTATTTACTAACTAAAAAGAAAAAATTCTTACGAACTGTGATTGATATTACTAGAATATCACCTTTTTTGTCAATTAACTGCAAAATTAATCATCGTTGCACAGTTTTATCGAGGAAAATGTTGATTTTTAGTAGAGTTACTTCTTGGCAACCGTGTTAAGGCGAGGCAAATTTTGACATTTTTGTGTATTTTTTGTTTATTATTCAACATAAACAAAGATTTTATGGACATTAAATATTTGTCAAATAATGTTTATGTTTACACAATGCTAGTGCAATGATTAAACTGGTGAATATGTTGACATTTAGTTATTTGTTTCGTTATTTTACAAGAATGCGCAAAGTTTGGACCTGCGCAAAGTTAGGTGCGCACACGGTAGATGGTATGATTACCTCTAAACGTTCGCACCATGGATCCTGTCCAACACACCTCCTACAGCGCTACGATTCCGAACCCGCGGTCCTTCAGTATATCGGCGAGTATGCGGGTGCTCCCGATGAAGTTGAGAGATCTGCAGTTCCACGTACCGAGCTTCCAATCGCAAGTTCCAAAGGCATTACGGAGGCGTTTTTGGTGGTTTCGGAGAGTCACAGGTGCATTACATTGGGTTCGAGGGGGATTAGGTAGCATTACAAGAAGTTTCAAAGCATATTCGGCGTTATAAAAGCGTTTTCGGGTTTCGGAGGATCTCCGGTGCGTTTTATGGGGTCAGTGGAGGTTTTAGGAGAATTTCGGAGGCATTTCAGGAAGTTGCATAACATTTTCGGCAAGTTATAGAAGCGTTACTGAAGAGTTTCAGATGGTCTCAGGTGGATTACATGGGGTTCGAGGGGATTTTAGGGGAGTTTCGGGGACATACCTGGATGCTTCAGAGGATTTTTGAAAGGATTCAGAAGCATTACGTCGGGGTTTTCGTTGATTTGGAGTGTCTCAGAGGCGTTACATAGTGTAGAATTAACTATAAGTTAAAATACATATAAATATACACAAAAAAAAGAGGCGTTACATGGGGACCGTGGAGGTTTTAAAGGCAGTTTCAAAGGACTTTCAGAGACCCCTTCACAAAAGCTTTGAAACGCTTTTGGAATGCCTTGAAACTCTTTTGAAACTTTCATAATCCCACTGAAATGCCCTTAAAATTCACTTAATCCGTTTGAAATGTCCCTGAAGTCCCTCTAATTTAAAGGTTTTCCTGAAATCCCTTGATCTGAAATATTTCGAAACACCCTTGAATCTTCCGTAATCCCATTGAAACGCTCATAACCTATATGAAATGCCTCTGAAACTACAGTATCGGACAATAAAAATGCACCAAAGCCGTTTTCCCATACAAACTAGTCAACTTTGGATTGCCATATCTCAGTTATGTCTCAACCGATTGTTTTCATTTTTCTGTCACGAACTACAAAACATTTCAATTTTTATAAACTATTGAAAAAGTTCAGTGATAACTATTGATACAAAAGTTACAGATAGGTTGAATTTTGACAATAAAAATGCACCAAGACAAAAAATTGTGTAGCCTAAAATGCTGAAGGCAGATAGCTATGGTGTCTTCAGCAATTTTATTGGTCATCACACAAGAAACATATTTGTCGAAGACATCATAGTGATTTGACTTCAGCATTTTCGGCTACATAATTTTTTGTCTTGGTGCATTTTTATTGTCAAAATTCAACCTATCTGTAACTTTTGTATCAATAGTTATCACTGAACTTTTTCAATAGTTTTTGAAAATTGAAATGTTTTGTAGTTCGTCACAGAAAAATGGAAACAATCGGTTGCTGAGATATGGCAATCCAAAGTTGACTAGTTTGTATGGGAAAACGGCTTTGGTGCATTTTTATTGTCCGATACTGTACTTGGAGAGCCTTCAAAATGCTCCCGAACCCCCCCCCCCCCCCCCCCCCCCCGAAAAGCACCTGAAAAACCCTTGTAATGTCCCTGAAATACTATCAAAAACCCTGAAGTCCTCGATAAACTACTGAAATCCCCTGAAAAACTGATATGTCTCTAAAATGCCTTAAATCACCCCTGAAACCCCTTGTAACGCCCTTTAAAGGTTCCTGAAACACTCCCCTTTCTCTGAATCGCCCTCAAAGCTTCTTGAAACACCCCTGAAACTCCCTCAATACTAATGAAATTCTCTTGAAATCCCCGTAATCCGATTAAAACGCCTACGAAACATGACGGAACGCCCTTAAAATGCTTCAGAAATTCCCTGAAACAATCCCCCGCAACGCCCATTGATGCTCCTTGGAATCCTCTTTTTTTTGGGCTTTCTGGGAACTTCCTGGAAACGTCCTTAGCCTCGACTAAACTTTCAGGAGCAAGACCTGTTCTGCCAAGCTAAGTGATCCCTTGAAGCCCTGACTCAATGTATGCTCACAATTCCCTCTTTTTATGCCTTATTTAATTTATGTTCCCCCAGCCAAGGGCATAAAATGAGGTTACAGTGGGTTCAAAATATCACGTCCACATCATGAGTTATTCTTTTCATTCATGTATGTATTAATAATACAAGCTTGAAGTTATGCCTTGGTATAAGCCTACTCGTAGAATCTTGATTACAGTTTGATTTCGTTAAATGCCGTTTTTTCATCAATGACAATATTAAACTTCTTTACCGTTATTATACGGACAAGTTATAATAATGGAGCTGGTATATAGTCTGAATTCAGACCCAAAATAATATTGTTGTACCGTGATTTCGGGGGAAATTGATCAGTGCGGTGAAGTTGATCGACGAGAGGACTCTTATTATTTGTTAAAAATAATGCTTTAAACTTAAAACAATTTGTAAAAAATGTTCATCTTCTGGCTCATGAGTTATTAAATGATGAGTTCACATGTTTTACAGTCAATTAATCACATATTGCTGTATAAAATTCAATATTTTCCGAAACTGCCTATCAGGCGGATTTTAAAGACACTTTCAAACTTTTGTTACCGCAGCTGTATCGCTAATGTAATGAATATTCGAATGAATGTTTCTAGCTGCCAAGTATTCGCTAAACCTGATTTTGTCATCAAAATTTCTATAAATATTAAAATTTATGCAAAAATGGTACTTTCTCGAAAGTTATAATATATTTAGTACGCAAATTGCATACTTTCAGGCGTTTTCTTAAGATTTATTAAACTTAAAACGCAAATAATTAAACATTTAGTAGACTTGTAGAAATTTGACATAGCTTTTCGCATTCCGGGGTGGTTAATTCAGGAGGAAAAATTATTTGCAGCACATACAAAAGCATTTTACTGACTGATCAATTTCACCCCGAAATTAAATTTTTCGATTTTTTATTTTAAATGATATTTTTTATAATAAAATGATTTGTAGTAGAATTTGTAACCTCGTTGACTGATGAAAACCATGGTCGTACTTGTTTTAAAGCATTAAATTTTACCATATCGATAAGTGCTCAAAAATTATTCGCCGAAAACTGCGAAAAGTGATCAATTTCACCCGAAATCACGGTACTCCACTGTCGTGTGCAGCATAGTTGTCCCATGTTCTATGGAAAAACCTATTAACATGAAACAACTATGCTGCACACGGCAGTACAGGTTAATGATTCATTTTTAACATTTATGTACTTACAAATAGTTTTCACATTTTTAATCGAACAGGTACCTGGAAAAAATAAACAAAAAATAATCATTAGAATCACATGTATTTCAAATAGACACGAACTATGAAAATTAGGGAATAAGAAATCTAAATGAAAAATCGGCTCGCATAACGATTTGCAAACCAGGGCCCATATAGCCGAGGCGGTAAACGCACGGGTATTCAGCATGACCATGCTGAGGGTGACGGGTTCGATTCCCGGTCGGTCCAGGATCTTTTCGTAAAGGAAATTTCCTTGACTTCCTTGGGCATAGAGTATCTTCGTGCCTGCCACACGATATACACATGTAAAATGGTCATTGGCAGAGGAAGCTCTCAGTTAAAAACTGTGGAAGCGCTCATTGAAGACTAAGCTGAGAAGCAGGCTTTGTCCCAGTGAGGACGTTACGCCAAGAAGAGGAGGAGAGAGGAACGATTTGCAAAATATCAACCACTAAAGCTCAAATAGTCTGTGTGAACTTTCGGTGTTATCACACATCATGGTATATCGACAAAAGAGAACAAAAACCCCTTCAATCTAACATATCCTGACGTTTGTTTTGATTGCCTATTAATCGATTATTTAGGCACTATGATTATCCGTGTGTTGTTTTGCTTCGCTAATCCACTCTCATCTTCTATTAGCAGCGAGCGATATAGCTCGAGTCGAGTATCCGTCCCGCCTAGCCATCATCATCGCGCCCCGAAAATTATACACCTCTCACCCGGGTGGGTAGGTATACGTAGACGTAGACGAACAGACATAGAGACCCAAGCTGGGCACCTTAATCTGCGCGCCAGCCAAACAGAACGCGAAAAACCAGACGCAAAGGGGGCAGCAGCAACAGCAGAAGCAGCAGACCCGAATGATTCGATTTCATAAATGCGGCTATGATTTTGCATTTTCAGGCAATTATTTTACACACGTACGAGCTGGGGTCTATTCGCTGTGGGCTAGATGTTTCGTTGGAAATAGTCGAGTATAGTGGATCGTTTAAAATTTTAAGATAAAGATTGTGAAAAGAAAACTAGTAAAGTAAGTGACCAAACAAGTAAGTAAGTAGATAAGCATGCAACTAAGCAGGAAAATGTATGAAAGTAAGTATCTAATCAAATATAAGTAAGTCAGTAATAAAGTAATAAGCAAATAAGTAAGTGAGTAAACAAGCACGACAGTAATTCAGTAGAACGTATAAATTGAGGTAACAAGTGAGAAAACAAGAGCAAAACCTGGCCCACAGTGCGACGGGTTGCGTTCGACTCCCCTTCATGCATCATCGTGCAAGCTCTAACGCTGCTGACTGACAGACGGTGGCGCTTGTTGCAAGCGAAGATGTTGCTCTGTTTAGTTCAGCAATTTTCACCACCCCACGCCTGAACCGAAGCGAAGGAAGGAGGGTTTGCGAATTCCACCCAGAAATGCAAATGTGTGGAAAAACAATTAGCTCAATCAAAAGTCTACCACAGCGTACCGGTGCGGTGGTGCATTCCGACACCCGCCTGGAACTGGACCGTTCGATGCAGGCACGCTAGAAATGAACGTGTGGCGTCTGATTGGGTGGAGCAGCGAAGCCCGAAAAACCCACGCCACTACTGCGGAAAAACTGCAATTGAACCTCTGCTGATGATGAAGGCGCTCTCTCGGGCGCGCGCGCGCGCGAGCTTTCGGAATGACGCACTAAGTAGGATCGTTATGCGGCATATCATGACCGATCGATCGAGATCGATTGACGACGTCCACCACGACGACGACGAGAAAGATGACCAGCAGCGGTCACGCATGCGCAGTGCATTCCGCGTTATGACCGCGCCGGGCGCGTGCGATAGATGGCAAATGGATTTTCCGGACACCAAGGCAGCGGGCTTTTGCGGTGAAAATCGAGCCTGAAATGAAGTAGTTCTGACGTCAAACGAGGCACGGTTATCCGCCGGCTGCACGGGGTTCGGGGTGGTGCACTATGGGGCGGCTCCATACAAAGTGGTGGCCAAAAATATGTTTTGGTTATTCCGCTTTTTTTGACAGTATTCTAGTAAGATGAGCATAACATTAGTCCAATTTATGTATTTTCATCACATCTGGAAGGTGTAACTACTATTTAACCCAGTTAGGAACTACTTATTCCTGAACAATGAGTTGATTTTTAATTTGTTTTTAATTTTTGAGGCAGTTCAAATGGAAATCAAAACTAGAGTGAGATTGCCATGCATAAAATAAAATAGGAGAGGTGAAAGTGGAAGCACCCCCCCCCCCCCCCCTCTAGGCAAATCTGACCCCCCCCCCCATTTTTTAATGTTTTATAAGAGTGTTGTTTTATCAATCAAGTATTTTGGTAAAGCATTGTTATCAAGAGCCCACCCCCCTTAAACTTATCTGCCAACACCCCCCCCCCCCTACTATAATATTTGTTCAAACTTGTCAAAAGGATAATTTTTGATTATGCTTCTATTATTTTACTGAACCACGCACTGAACACATATCAACATCATTAACCAAGTTGATGATTATTCTCCATTTTTTATACTGCAGGAATGAATATGCTGCTAAATGGAACATAATTTTCATAGATAAATTTTCATCATAAATTTATTAATTAACTATCTCTTGAAACTTTAATTTCACAAGCAATACCTACTCATTGTTCTGTTCAGGTAACATTATTCCATATACAATTTTGGGAATTGTCAATATTTTAGATTAACTTTCACGATTTTTAAGAACATGGCCAATCAAATTCACCATATTTAACGATGATTTTATCGCATTTTGTTTCAAGTGGTACGTCTGTTTGTCTGTGGTAACATCAAATGTTCCATATTACCACAAACAATTATTTTCTGATTTGTTTTCTTTAAATTAACTACTGTGCGATATTCACGTTGCTAGCGTTTTAGTTGAAAACGAACTTATGAATTGAAAATATTGTCCTCGTCTTTTCAATACAAGTAGGCAGTTTTTAGTAAAATTAATATATAAGATGTGGTGTTTCTTTCCCTGATGGGAAATATGTATTGATAATATAAACAAGATTTTCGTGAACAAAAGAAGCATTTCATTCCAGATGGGTTGATACAGTTTATGTATGGAACGATAAATTTCGGTCAGTTTTTACCCATTTTTAACATAAAAATAATTAAGTGTGTAAGATTTTTAAGACTTAATTTGACAATTAACAGTTCCATCTTTGAAGTACTGTTTAAATTGTACGATTTTTTTGTGCTCGCATAATCAAAAATCATAATTAACAAAAAAAACTAATTAAAAAAAAATCCAATTTTCGGGCTTGTGTCAAAATGACGCTCATCCGCAGCTATCCGCAGCTGGATTCGCGTTCCGCAGATAGTATAGACCCCAAACTTAACTGTGGAGGCGGTCCCTTGAGACTGCTCGACCCTGCTTGTTAGATATAGACCAACTTAGACGAAAAATGTTGTTCTTGTCAATAATTACCCATTTTTTACTAATTTCAATTAACCGTGTAACCCCAACAACACACCCATCATAAAGTTCAATCAATAACATTTCCAACGGTGGATTAAATTCTAAAATTAAACCGTTTTTTCACTGAGAAAATTGCCTTTGTTTAAAATGCATTTTTTCTACAATTTTCACTATTTTTCTAAGTCTGATATCTGTGGCGCAATGAGTTTCCATCACAGAAGGCTGAAATTTTGGGAATCTAGGTTTGAACTATCTGGCTCTCAAATGATGTATAAGACATGTCATTCAAAGCAAGTAAATTTTTTGATTTTTGGCCACCACTTTCCCCATAGTGTGGTGGTGAGGATGAAAGCCATTGGGTGCCATATCGGTTCAATGTTTGCAGTAATGGGGTCGTCTTTGGATGCGTTATCATTTCAGAGATTGATTTGGAAACTTTTGGGGTACATGCAATGCTGGTGGAGTTAAGTTGTTTTGTTGAGGATGTGGCGAAGTGGAAAACGTCATCCGAAACATGTGGTGAAGCATAATGTGGGACAAATTCCAGTTTCCTACATCTGATAAAAATGCTTACATAATATAAAAACTTTACTGTAAACTGCACTGCATTCGCTAAATTTTTGTCCAGTTTGCATATTATTACTTCTAGAGCGATGTTGAATAGTAGGCCAGAGAGTCCATCACCTTGTCGCAGTCCATGGTGAGTTTCGAATGAATTGGATAGTTCACCCGAAACTTTTACACAGTTTTGTACACCGTCCATCGTTGCTTTAATTAGTCTAGTCAGCTTCCCAGGAAAGCTTTTTTCGTCCATGATTCTCCATAGCTCTGCTTGATCGATACTGTCGTATGCCTAGTATTCACGGCATTTGGAGAGGATTTGCTGTACGCTGAAGATCTGGACCATTGTCAACCGGCCATCGATGAAGCCGGCTTGATAACTTCCCACGAACTCATTCATTTTAGGCGACAGACGATGGAAGGTGTTCTGGGATAGCACTTTGCGGGCAGCATTCAAAATAGTGATCGCACAGAAGTTCTCACATTCCAAATGGTCGCCTTTCTTGTGAATGAGACAGATTACCCCTTCCTTTCACTCCTCCGGTAGCTGTTCGGTTTCCCAGATCCTGACTATCAACCGGAGCACACAGGTGACCAACTTTTCTTGGCCCATCTTGATGAGTTCATCTGCGATACCATCCTTACCAGATGCTTTGTTGGTTTTGAGTTGGTGAATGGCACCCTTAACTTCCGTCAGCGTGGGAGTTGGCTCACAACTTTATTGCATTGTACAGATTAATGCACCGAGAAGCAAAAAAAAGAAACTAAGGAGCTACACTACCGTGATACGCATAGTTGTCCCATGTTGTTTGGGAATCCCTTCGTACATGGAACATTTATGCGTAGAACAACAATAACATCTTTGAACGAAAGTACACATTGAACTGCACGAGCTACTTCAACGCAGAAAAAAACAGTGCAGAAGTTTTGATAAGAGCTTCAGAGCTGTTTCAAATGCGTTTCCTGGGAATTCACGAGTCTCTGGAGGTCTCAAGGTATTTCAAGAGGCTTCAGGGAACTTTAAGAGGAATTTCACAAAGGTTTCAAAGGATTTCAGGAAATGTTTCTGTGGCTTCAAGGTGCTTCAGAGCGGCGGTTCCCATGTTTTTCAAATAGGTTTAAGAAAAGTTTCTGTGGTCTTAAGGGTTCAACAGCGGTTCTTAGATATTTTAAATCGTTCTAGAGGCTTCCATGATGGTCCCCAGTGACTTCAGAGCATCTCCGGAGGGGTGAATGCAGCTTTTGCGAGTTTCATGCAGGAATAGCACGCGACTCGAAACTTTTTGCGTGTCGCACACAATAATGGTACGAAACAGCATAGCCAAATCGAAAGAGGCGAGTTCGTGCAATCGATTGTGTGTTACAATCTTGCTTTGCCGTGCGCTGTAGGTCTCTTATCTCGCGTGCTCTAACGTGTGCACTCTCACTGTGCTTGGCACTGTGCTTGACTTGCTTGACTCTACGAAAGATTGTTTCAGGAGTGTGTCAGCAGAGATCCGGACGGGTACCAGGCAGTTAAAGAGGGATATCTGATGAGTTTCGGTGGTGTTTCCAGGGGGCTTTAGGTGTGTTGCAATGGTACCTCAGAAGCGTTTCAGGAGGCGTTTCAGTTCATTCAGGGTTCAAGGGTTTCAAGAAAGTTTTAAAGAAGCTACATTGGAAATAAAAGCGTTTTAAGGTGTTTTGGGGGTATTTCAGGAGCGTCGCTGATGGTTTCAGAATGGATTTGAAGATGTTTCAGGACGTTTCAATGGATTTGAGTGAGGATTCAAAAGATTTTAAGGTTCTTCAGTATACCGCGGTAGTGTTTCAAAGACTTTTAGGTGAGTTAAAGTCCCATTAGACATGGCAAATATTTGGCCAAACAAGCCCAACAAAAAATCAGGGCCCGTGGCGCAGTGGTCCACACGTTCGCTTCATAAGCGGATGGTCATGGGTTCGATCCCGGCCTCGGCACTTTCAATTTTTCGTAAGTTGCTCTTCCCCGAATATTTGAGATCCTGTTTGATATTCTGCTACAAGACGGCGCTAGTTTAAGATATGCAAAAGCATGCAATTTTGATTAAACATCTAGCAAATATTCAACAAGCTGTAACTTTCTATAAAAAAACTTGATTGACCGCCCGCAGTTGCAACTCCAGTATCGCCAGATCAGCTACACTCACACAAGGAACCAATGAGATAGCTGCTTGGAACTAGCAGGCATCTTTAGTGTGTGAGCGTTGGTGGTCTTTTATTTTTAGGCGACAATGGCGTCTGCTGCGTCAGGTTGCAGGTCAATGAGGTAGGGGAGGGAAGTGATAATTGCAATCGCTTGTTGCCAACAGGCCGTTGAATCCTCTGCACCTGCACAAGATCATGCGGATGTCGGTGTGTTGGTGGAAAATGTTTTTTTTTTTGGCACAAGGTTCATGCATTCGTCCATGGATGCCAGGCGTAAAGTGATAGATTGTATGAAGATTACTGTAAAGCGGCACAGTACGCTTGGTTGCATAGCTTGTAGGCGTTATATGATAGATTGACAGACTGTGATAAAGTTGAAAGGAAGGGAAACGGCTTTTTTTTTTTAACCGTTTCTGGTTCTAGCGATCGCTACGAACATACGAATATACATGAGATGTACATATACATATGTAGGAGATAGAGAGAGAGAGATAAAGTAGATAGAAAGTTACAAAGTAGTAGGAAAGGGAAGAGCCAGGGATTGAACTCAGGACCACCGTCATATGAATCAGAAACGGTAGCTATTAGACCACCAAGCTCGTCATCAACAAGCTGTAATTTTGTTTAAAGTCCACAAAAAAAATCAAATTTTGGTTGCTAATGTCCTTTTTTGTTACACATTTGGGCATGATTGGTAATTCTATATTATGTTAGTGCACTTCGGGGTGCTTCAAGGGATTGATGAGAAGTTTTCACGGGCACTCGGAGGGGCTCCGAATAAAAATGTGCTAAAAATGAAAATCATAAAGATATTCTGTTGAATTGAGTGAATTGATTGCCAAGCTAAAACGGATACAAGAATTTAAAAATCACTGTTCACGCCCAAGGCTATCAGCCCTGACAAGCCAAATTGGCATAAAACCAGTTTTGGGTATCAATGTTAGTTAAACTTATGTAACATTTATCGAATTGGTGAATACTGTCATTTCTTCTCCCATCTAACTACAAGTTTTTCAACATTTGCTGAGAATGTTTTTTTTTTCGAATTTCTAAAAAACAGTTGCATTAACTAGAGAGAACTAGAATGTTTTGTATTATATATTTCGACGGAATTTTTTCAAGATTTTTTTCTAAAAACTTGTCGTATTCAGAGCTATATTGGGAGTTAGATGAATAGGTTAAAACTATTTCATCGAAAGCTTTGAAACTATTTTTATACCACCCCTAATTCCTTACTAAAACAATATTTTTCAACTATGAAAATGATGATATGATACTATTTCACATCGCAATCATCCAGTCGATGCGTTTCCGAAACAGTCTATTATTATATGGTATCTGAATTACATGGAATTGACTGATGAAGTTGTTTTCCTTACTCCAAATGGCTTCATCTGGTAATGGCCATTTTGCATATGTATATCGTGTGGTAGGCACAAAGAAACTTTATACCCAAGGAATCAAGAAAATTTACTTTACAAAAAGTTCCTGGACCGACCAGGAATCGACCCCGTCACCCTCAGCATGGTCATGCTGAATAACTATGCCTTTACAGCTGTGGCTATAGCCTAAGTAACATTTTGATTACCAACTAGTCTCGAAGAAGTTTTGACATTAGCTATAAAACCTAATACCTTTTATTTTAGTTTTATGGTACTTCTAAGAACCTCTTCTAGTCAATATGATTAAAAAATGTTACTTGGAAAGAGATAACTTCGTCATGAATGCTTAATCGCTGTCCATTCCTGTCAATATTAGCAAATTGTGTACCACGTTTTCAAAAGATCGTAGCTTTGGAATGTCTAGGGTTACCATAAAATACGTAATAACCAAGCAACCTGACATACAAACAACAACCTGCACAACAGAGGTTAAAAATTAAGCTAATTGTAGACGCACTATATGTGAGCCACTAGAATAACAAAAGCATACGTGGTTAACGTATCTTCCGATGAAAAGAAAATCAAGAGAATTCACTAAAATGTGAATATTCAACTATAACGTGCAATTATTGATTTGATACTATACGCCAATGAAACGTGATACGTATCATAAGAGAACAATCGATGAATACAGTTGTTCCTTAACAGAAACCTGCGGTTTGTAATTTGAATGTGGTTCCTTGAAAATTGATTTTTTTAGCTATCGATTGTGGTGGAAATTCGAAATTCTTGTTGTCGCAATGTTTGAATCAAATAAAAAACTGCCGACGAAAATTTTACCTGTGCACGTCATTCCTGTAACCCTAAGTTGCGGTCTCCAGCTAGCCAAGTGGTTAAGGCTAGGGATCGCCAATCCAGAGACGACGGGTTCGATTCCCGTTCCGGTCGGGAAAATTTTCTCGACTCCCTGGGCATAGTGTATCATTGTGGTTGCCTCACAATGTACAATTTCATGCAATGGCAGGCAAAGAAAGCCCTTCAATTAATAACTGCAGAAGTGCTCTAAGAACACTAAGTTGAAGCGAGGCAGTCCAAGTCCCAGTGGGACGTCGAGCCATAAAGAAGAGGAAGAAGAAGAAGTAGCGTTTTCTGGAGTAAGTAATGAGCAATTAGGTTCCTGATTTAGTTGAAAATCTTCCTAGTCTGGACCGTGTAATAAATGAAATATCCATCAAACTGGCCATCCCAACTAACAATCACTCATTTTACAAGCACCTTTACGACGAATTGGTTCAGCATGATGCTGAATAACATTTGGATAATTTTCAGGCACATCCTTTGTTGGGGTTTTGTTCACACAAATTTGGAGAAACTATAAAGCATAGTGTTCTGTACCAACTGAACTGTTTGTTGATAAATCGTTTTACAACGATATAGTAAAGCTGTTATTTAGCTTTAGCAAAAATGATTACAAATAAAAAAAAATGCAAAAAAAAATCAATTGCCACGAGAGTTTATGATTGGATCCTAATGCTGTGAACAGCCATTGTGAAATGATAACCACACTAAAATTTACCTAAATCCAGATTCGAACTCAAGACCCGTCGATTGCCAGCCGCATGCCTTCCTATCTGCGCTATCCTAGAGATGATGAATTGCAGCGCTCAAATCAAACATAAACTTCCCGTGGTTTAATAATGATCAGACTTCGGCTCCTGTTCAGCAGTGGTGAATTAGCACAACATTATGGTTAACGACTGAACAACAGATTAATTCAGCTGTTGTTCAGTAAAAAGCACGTTTTTTTATCATGTACTCTGAGTGGAAGTATGATGAAACCAAAGCGCTTATATGACTAGTGAAAAACACATTTTTAAAAGACACGGACACGTTCAATGCTTCCAGTGAGCTATTTGCTCTTTGAAGGAAGCACGACACTAGACAACGGACTAGCATGCAACGCCCAGTGGCACAGCCGAAAACTTTTCCTGACAGCTGCGGCGGGAATCAAACCCGCGCTCCTTGGCACGATGCGACTAAAGGCTTGGTGACCTTAGCCGCACGACCACGAAGCCACACATATACAGCCACATTATACAGATACATGTCCTAATTTTTAACATGAACTTAACAAGAAGCAATAAAAAAGTCTTGTTCAACTATGTTGTAAAGGAATTACTGCGAGTCGGAGAAAAATAGTATTAAACGCTTGAAAAGTGTTTTAAATTATCATTGTTAATACCATTGAAATAGCATTTGTACAGTAATGTGTACAGCTTAATTTTAGTTCAGCTATAATTACTATTATAAAGCAACAATTCAGCATGCATGCTTGTTTGCGGCTGGCGATTAATCCCAACTTTCTTTTAAACGTTTTTTTTTTTCAGATAACCATGCTGCGGCTATGATTAGTAACATCAGCGACGTTATCCGTTTGTCTTTTGCCGACGCAATCAGCAACCAAGTTGATATTATCTGTTGAATTTGTGTGACTTATCCGCAGTAGGGAAACCGCCGAGATTGCTCGTTCTAAAGTCGTCAGGAATTCCACGCCTGCCTGGTAGCGATCACACTAGCCGCACACAATCGAAGCGATTGATTATACATATTGTCTGTCGGTATGCGCTACCGCGAGCTCTTCCAGTAAGAGATTCAGTCCGACAGTCAGACAGTCAATCGTCCGTCCGCGGCGGTTGCCCCATAGTGGTGATGCTGGTGGAGGTCTAATTTATAATCATAATAATAACAATAACGTTATCGTTATGGGGCTATAGTATTTTGCTCTTTGATTGAATGGCGCGGTGCGATCAGTTAGGTATAGTTCGGCGTTGGGGGCGGACGTTGCAGCTGATCGGCACTAGTGATGATGGAATGATAATGGGACAGGGTTTAGGCATAGTGATTTTCATAAAATGAATGATATTAGGCGGTTGGACAGGCGAACTTTCAATACTGAGAGTCGCGGTACCGCAACTATAAAGACAGGGTGGTTTCACACATTTAAATGGTTGAAAGTGCCAAGAGATGTCAATCAATGGTCTATGTGGTTATGAGGTTAATAATAACTTCTGAACTATCGTTATAATGCTAGATTATATGAAATCTTATCGACACTCTGACCGACATGCTGCATTACTCTTTAGATAGATTAGTTAGATACTTCTTCACTAAGGGAAATGACTCAGTACAATAAAATTTTGTTAGAAGACATGACTCCTGGCTTAACTTGTCACGGTCGCCATATCGTAGTATTGATTATTGCAAAAGTGGTAATTACAATTTCCTTAAACGCAGATTCCATGATTCGATTGAAAATGATTCTTCCTATCGAACGGCACGATATTTATAGTCTTTGAAGCCCTCCAACACAGAGCATAATATGTAGAAGGCTCCTGGAACAACTCAGTCTACGTCAGTATGTGACAAAATCAATCTGACCGATTTTTATTCGGGAAACGAACATTTAGCACTGCAAAACTATTCCAGTGCGGTTAAGGCTGAGAGTGAATGCAAAGGTTCGAAAAGCACTTTTATATTAGGGAATGTCCATTAATTACGTTACGTTTTTAAAGAGTGGTTCAGCAAAGTGTCGAATATCAATTTTATAAATTAACTCAATCAAAACACTAACTGGCAAAAGTGTCAAACATTTACCAGGTTATTCAAAATGTTCTTGCAGCTCGGTGTTTAAAATAGAAGATTGTTGGATAAAAGTAATCAAATTAAAAAAATAAACTCAGATTATTTGGTGCCCTTAATAATCAATAATTATTTTAACTTTGAGTAATATCGGCACATGATCTAACCCCGACCATCCATCCTAATTCAAACGCCAGATGCCAGCCCCATCGCCGCAAATCGATATAATCGCCACTTCCGTTGCGATCGCCGTACTCACTAGCGGTGGTTGAACGGCTGCTGGCTCATCGGGCGGCTGCTAGATGATCGGTATCAATAACCCAACAAGAACTCCTTCATCACAATCATCTCGATTAGACTCGAGTCTTCTTGTTGTTCGGACCGCGCTCACCGCACTACTTCAACGTCATCACCATCCGTCCGATCGTATGTGTACGCTAGCTAAGCTAAAGGCATTTCAATCCAACAGGTGCTCCGAGTCCAACTACCTCCCCGCCGCCGGCCGACAACAAGTGCGCACCGTCCGCGTTGGCGTCGTCCTCGGTAGAGGAGCATCATCATCACCACCGACCAGTTCACATTTGAGAGGAAATTAATATAAAAGAAATCACCATCACCATTCACCATCGGAATCCCCCCAGCCAGCCACCAGCCCAGTCAATGCGTCGTCTTCGTCGGTCGTCTTGGAAAACAAGGAAGAAGGAAGACGAAAACCGTCCCAAGTGGAAACGCATGGCTCCTCGTCGCCGTCGTCGTCGTCGTGGGGAGCTGATGGGGCTATCGTCAGCGCGCGCGCGGGTGCGGGTGGTGGGTAAAAAATTACACTTGTTTCACCGCGGGAATTCGCATCGCTTGGTGATCTACGGCACGGGGAGATGCGAGTACGAGGGGAGCCTCGAAAAAAAAATCGAAAAACAAACTCACCGGGCAGAGCAAATTGAATAAATCGAAGAAATTGAGCGCGCAATTCAGAAATCGAGAGGGCTTATCTTCAGTGTTCGCGCTGCTGGCTGACTGGTCCGCGCCGGTTGATGGGCCCCTCTACTAGACGACCGGCGAGCGGCGCAAGAGGCGAGAGTTTTTGCTTCACTCCACCCGCCGCCGCCACTCTTCGATCGTTTTTCGATCGAACAACGATCCAGGCCGCCCCGGTACTGAGTGAAATATAAAAATTCAATTTCATAATTAAATTGTTCAGCTTTCGCATTAGGGCATTAAGTATTCCGATGCGGTTCGAGCAGTATAACTGTATGCGAGGCCGGCCGCAGCCGAGCTCCCTTTTCCCATAAACGTTTACCGATTCCATGCAGCTGCAAGAGTGGTGGAGTCTCGGAGTAGTTTGAAGAGAGGGCAATCCAGCAGCGGTGGCAAAGAAAGCGAAAAATTGGACGCTTACCCGGCTGCTAACCCCATATTGTACCCAAGTTATGGTCAAGCTTGCCGGGAAAGTATGAAGAATTTCAAAAGATTTCGCGATGGCCATTGATCGCTCTTGGTCCACTCTGTGTAAGCTTGATTGAAATTCAAAGAAATCCGTTCGACCTTGATTATTTTGCAGTGGTTGATCCTCATATTAAGAGCAGCTGATCGACGTCCGAGTGCCAGAGAAGCACTTCAAGCTCAACTGTACACTATGATCCTCCTGAAACTAGGGGTTGTAGTCCGGCACTGCGAGTCATTCTAACAGAAAATCAGCAACAGAATAATACTAAACGAGACCAACGGCAACAACCTCAGCCAACTTAAAGGACTTGCGATTGGAAACTCGGTACGTGGAACTGCCCATCTCTCAACTTCATTGGGAGCACCCGCATACTCGCCGGTCAACCAAAGGAACGCGAGGTCGGCTTCGTAGCGCTGAAGGACGTATGTTGGACAGGATTCATGGTGCGAACGTTTGGAATTAATCATACGATGTACCAGAGCTACGGAAATCCACCCGAACTGGGAACACCTGTCATTGATTGTAATGGGCAATAAGCAGAGGCGTGTGCTCGGTTGATGGTCGATGGACGAAATAATGTGCAGGTTGAGGATCAAGGGCCGATTCTTCAACTTCAACATAATCAACGTGCACAGTCCAGACTCCGAAAGCGCTGATTATGACAAGGACGCATTTTACGCACAGCACAACCGCGGGTAAGACCGCCGGTCTTCGGCAATGTTCCTGCAGTTTCCTCGAATGTGAAGGGATAGCAGATCTTCTTCTACCTCGTGCAGCCAGCGCGTTCGCGGTCGCCCACGAAGCCGCCGACCTCTACCAGGTTCACTGTTAAATATTGTTTTTACTATTCTTTCTTCCGACATTCGCACGTTTTACAATATTCGCATCTTTGTCTGCACCACACTCTATTTGTTGTTTCTCACCAAAAATTGTCCGCAGCACTTTGCGCTCTAAAACTCCGAAAGCTTTTCGGTCTACCTCCACTAACGTCCACACTTCGTGACCGTAGAGGACAACCGGAAGTATCAGCGTCTTATATTGAGCGAATTTCGTTTGCGATTGGATGTTACGAGACCTAAACTGGTTACGCAATTCATAAATGGCCCTATTTGCAGCTACAATACGCATTTTACTTCACAGGAAATGTCATTGTCACATGCCACAAGTGTTCCAAGATAAACAAATTCTTCAAGTCTTCAAGTCGAGTCAAGTACAAGACACTGAAGACGACCTTACAGTGGAGGTCGAAATACGTATCTGTCAAAGGATGCAAATTCTTAGTGGAATTCAAAGGAACAGTACTTAACACGATTTTCTTTTTTCTCAAATTCTTCAACATCTTCAAACACATCTTCATCAA
Source organism: Aedes albopictus (assembly GCF_035046485.1). Lineage (NCBI taxonomy): Eukaryota > Metazoa > Arthropoda > Insecta > Diptera > Culicidae > Aedes > Aedes albopictus. The sequence goes on along the minus strand of NC_085137.1, from coordinate 195,842,614 downwards.
TCACTACCTCAGCACTAAAAGCACTTCGAATGCAATGTTGAACAGCAAATTTGAAAGTGCATCACCCTGATTCAATCCATCAAAGGTCACAAACGAGGTAGACACTTCGTCTGCGATCCGAATAGTTTGTTTCGCCGGAAAACCATGTTTTGACATTATCTGGCAGAGCTCATTTCTTTCCACTGAATCGTACGCTGATTTAAAATCTGTGAACAGATGATCAGTCTACAACTTACATTCCCGAATTTTATCTAGGACCATTCGCAGGATAAACATTTGATCCGTCTTTGATCAACCCTCACGAAAACCAGTCTGGTATTCACCGACGAAGGACTCCTCAAGACTAGTCTGTTCTATTGAACAGGACACGCGACAGTATCTTATATGCCGAATTAAAAAAGGTAGTTCCTTTGTAATTGGCACACTCTAGTCTGTGCCCTTTCTTGTGGATTGAGCATATGAGGCTATCCAACCAGCTGATAGGAAATTCTTCATCCTCCCAAATGTTTACAACAATCTAATGGATTGATTGATGTAGCTGCTTGTTTCGGTGCTTGAGGAGTTTGACCGGGATCTCGTCCTTCTCAGCAACTCTTTAAGAGCCTACTTAACCTCATCCAGTGTTGATGGTCATCATCATCATTATCACCATTATCATCCAGCACAAACTCGTAGAAACTAAGGAAGCTATTCCAGAAGACATCGTCAAAAAAACATCCTTGCATATCCAAGAATAAGTAATGATGAAGGTAGGTGATAGAAAGTTTAATCCATGGATCAAGAGGAATTCTTAAATAAAATAAATTTATATTCAAGATAGAGTTCTTTAAACAGTTTCCAGCAAGTTCTGATAAGAAAAAAATAAAATATTTTATGGTGGGACGAGGCGTTGAAGGATATTTTTTCTTTTGCTAATGAGAAATTCAGGAAAATGTTCAATATGAATGAAGGATTTTGATTTTATTTTTCCAAAAACACTATTGACCGTCCAGTTCCGAACTGTTCACGACCGTTCGAAACAGTCGCCATTTCAAACGGTCGGTGAAACAGTCGGTGACGGATTTGACAGCAGAAATAAGCGAGAAAGATTTCGCGCGCAAACGCGTTTTCAAAAACATTCAATTGGTGGAACAAGGACAGCTAACCGGTCGCCCTGATCGGGTGTTGCCCGCAGCCAAGCCGCCAGCTTTTTGGTGTGGAAGTCGGGGGGTGTTCAGATGCAATGTTTATCACTCAACAAATTTATGAACATATTTTTCCGCAATAAATGTTTTAAATGTTCTAAAGTGAGGTTTAATAAAAGCAGGTTAAAATATTTCCAGGATAATTGCTAATTTTTGTTATTCTGAAGTCCTATACGTTTGAAATAATGATGTGCTTGAACAAATTTGCTGATTGATTGGTTTCTGTTGAATACATCGAGAATCCCCTCGATACTCGACGACTGTTCTGAACAGTTTCACAAACAGTCGGGATATTCCAACTTTGAACTGAATACACAATACAAAGCTATATAAGTAATTTGACAATTTTTTTTGGGAATTTTGTAAAATTCATGATAAATTGATAAAAAGCTGCTAAGTAACAAATAAAAATATGTTTTGGCAAATTTCTTGAATTTAGTTGGATTCTGATGATTTTCTCTTTGAAAAATTGCAAGCAGAAATCATAGAAAAAAAAACTTAAAGAATTCCTACAGAGCAACAGTGCTAGTGCTAGACAGAATAAAGTACGTATTGGTCGATTTTCATACAAAATGCTCAAGTTTGGAGATCTAAATCTCAGCTTCTAGTGCACAGATTGACTTAAAATTTGAGCTGGACACTCTCCACAGTTCAAAATTCAATTTGCCAGGAAGTAAGACTATTCCATGCAAGATTTCAATAGCTACATCAAATCTCTCATTTCGAGAAAAATCTAAAAGTTTTGATTTTGGAATAATTCCGAATTTTCAATGTTTAGACAAATATATTTTCCGGTGTGTGATCAGCCTGGTCAAACAAATAACTTTCTGAACATACCGTTTACCCAAAACATTTCGTTTACAAAATCATTTAAAAATCGAAATTAGTTTTTTTTTTTCCTAAAAATGAGAGTTTTGTGATATTTAAAAATGTTTTGCTCTGAAATATTTTCTTTTTTTACAGATAAAGCTTCAAGTTGTTGAGCAATTTGCTGTAAACTTTCGCGCAAAAAAATAACAAAATCGCTCATATAGGGGATAGACAAAATGATCGGGACAGACAAAATTGTCACTTTTCAAAAAAAAGTTCAGCTAGCTGTAACTGTTTGAAAAGTGCATCAAATATTCTCAAGTTTTCACTGGACGTCGCTCAACTAGTTGTGTATCAGCAGTCTAAATTTGAATAGAATCGGGCTAGTCTACACGAAATAAGAAAGATTCTAGAAAGTGGTATAATTTTCCGATAGCCAACTTTGAGCTGTTGCTGTTATATCTCCGGATTCAAAGGACCAAATTTTTTTTTTTTTTTTTTTACTTATTCGTTTATTTGGAAGGCTCGGGCGCCACATGAGCATAACTGAGCCGAAATCTTTTGTTTAATTTTACAATTTATTACTGCCTTAAGCTATGATAGTTTGGGAAGCCGAAGTACTCGCGGCTGTTTCGAGGTTAAGGATTGAGAAAGAAAAAAAATGGGGAAGGAGGGATTTATGGGTTTAAAACTAAATTATTTGCTAACTTATACTAAAACATTGATGGGACAAATTGTCCATATCTGTAACGGAACAAAAAAAGAAAGGACTTTATCGGTAGAAAACGACAAGAAGAGGACAAACGGGAGGGGGGTGACGACAGACAGGGGCGAACAACAAAACCAAAAGGCGGACAACGAAAACAAAGAACGTATTACATCAAACTCTGACATCAACACGTTTCAAAAACTGGTAAATCAGGTTCATGTATTCCAAATCAAGTCCTGCCAACACTTCTCTAACGGGTTTCTGTTGTTTTCCTCGGACCCGGAGAATTTCATGCAGCTCAGATCTGACCTCACGATACTCATTGCATCCCCACACGACATGTTCGATATCCTGGTAAGCTACGCCACAGACACAGAGATTGCTGGACCAAATTTTGACCATCAATGACTAATATATTCAGCTTTAGAAAACGTTTGGCTTAACTTGAAATTATTGATAATAAAAAAAATTATAGGGATTTCATTTATTTTAGAGTTGGTTTTAGTAAATTGAACATATTTATATTCAAGTCAATCAGAATTAATGAACTATAATTACCACATCAAATTTCAAAACGATGGATAATTTGGTGTTATATTAGAAAAACAATCTTTACAGTTTTCCTCTATGTTAAGAATTTTAGGTTAAATCAAAAGTTTTTCATAGTTCATTACATTGGTCATAAATGCTCAAAATTGCATTGCATTCGGTTAATTGAATCTAAAGATATTACAGCTCTAAGTTGCCTATCGGATTATTCATACCTTTTTTTAGAATAATTTTAACTTCGTGTAGTGTAGAATAGTCCGATTTTTTCCAAATTTGGACCCATGTTCGCACCACTGATGCACAACACTGTTGGTCGAACTACAGTAAAAAATTAGGATTTTTATGCACTTTTTAAGAAGTTACAGATATTTGCCCATTTTTTGAGAAGTGAAAATGTTGCCTGTCTCGATCATTTTGTTAATCCCATGTACATAGATAGTCGCCAGTACATCATAACATGTTCGTGTCTTCTATTGAAAGTGCTGAATTTAGCAAAAAAATTGACCACGCAGAAGATTCCGAATATATTTTGGAGTTTTCGTGCAACTTTGCGCGATAATTTTTCTTGCAAAGTACTATGAATGTCCAGACAAAATTTGTGGTCAATCGGTTTGTGATCAATTAAAAGCTAAGATTCAACTCCCAAACATGAGCATTTTGTATAAAAAACAGCCAACAGTACACACGAAAAATACTTAGGTCAACCCTTCCATGTTTACGGTAATTCAGCAACTAGTTGAGAATACTGAAAGCTTCTAATATCTTGGTCTAATATCAAGGTCTGGGACCATTTGGGCAGGGGGATCTATTTTGGGCACTTACTGCTATAACTCAGTCAATTTTGAACCGATTAACTTGATTTCTGGAACAGGATCAGATACGTACAGTATATATCCATTCTCAAAAATGCAAGTCAATCGGTTTGAAATTGACTGAGCTATAGCAGCAAGTGCCCAAAATAGGACCCCCTTAAGATCAAAAAGGCGAGGCCTGCTTTTGTGAATTTAGGACATGCAGTAAGGAAAACCGACAGATTAGTCTACGCACTAAAATCCGAATTTTCAACTTAAATGTAAAATCTGTGCTGTTGTACTCCAGTGAAACCTGGTGTGTATCAGTGAAGAACACTCAACTACAGACCTTCATCAATAGATGTCTGCGTTATATTATGCGAATATTGTGGCCTCACAATTTAACATCCAACGCAGAGCTCCATCGTCGATGTAATGAAAATGATAGCAACAGAACTTGGGAAGCGAATGTGGAGATGGGTCGGTCACACTCTGCGCTTGATCGAACCCGAAATTTGTCAACAAGCCTATGGCGACACAGCCACCTCAAAGAAAGAAAGGAAGTCGATAGAAATTTGATCTGCCCGCAGGTCATGGCAATGACAGGCAATCGCTCAAGATGAAGATTTTACATGTTGGCCCTTTTCACCACATTGGGTGCTCAGAACTAAAAGCTACGAGTTGGTCGAAGTTAAAATCCTAGTCGATACCACGTAGAGTTGATGTTGATGTGGAGTTTATAGTCGATGTTTTCGAGAAAACAGCAAAAGTTCAATAGTCAATCTCTTCTGGTACAAAACAAAGTATTTACCGAACCTGCCAGTGACGCAGTTCTTCGATAGGCCATTCGGAACCTAAACTGCCGTGTGTAGCATAATTTTCACATATTAATGGTGATTCACAAAGAATATGGGATAACCATACTGCACACTAAATTTCTTCAAGTAAATTTCTTTATTCTGCATAGGACAGCATTCCAACTTTGTACAAGAGGTTTTTTTTTATTACCGTACGGGTTTGGGCCGAAGGGTCTCAGATTTTCATGAAACTTTTCCACAGGCAGGGCTCATGGATATATGAACAATTGAGAAAAATTCAGGGTCGCCTATTTTCCCGGAAAACTCAGGTGGAACCAGCGCTTGAAAATTGAAGCGTTTTACCTCAGACGAATCAAAATTTGCTCTTCTTTGACCGGCGCTTTCAACCCAAAGCGGTAGCAATATGCCTTCATTGGCCAACATGCTTCTGAAGCAAGTGGGAGCGGGAGCAATAAAAATTACGAGTGAGAGTGAGGAACGACGATTCAGCGCCGTGCGGCTCTCTGAATCTCTCTCTTCGCCGGTGTATACGGCAATGAATATACTTGATTTTTATCTCGTTATTACAGTGCAAATGACATAAACTCGAATTAAATCGATTATAATAGTCACGTCCATCATTCTCTTATGGACAAATTGATTGTTTTCACAAGTTTTGAGCAAAATAAGTCCACTGAATCATTTACGCATCTTCAGCCTCACCGCAGCAAGTGAGAAATAATCGTTACCAGTCAATATGCTTCACCAGCCAACCGACCGATGAGGAATAGTGGTCGCGGTTGGTTCGGTTTCTCTTTGCTCCCTGTGCGTGATCGTTCGTAGTGATGGTTGGTGCTGATGACTGATCGTATCCCTCATATTCACTCGATTTCAAGCACTGGGTGGAACTTTTTTGTTTCCCCTTGACACTCGTTATTTTGAAAAATCATAACTCAAGAACGAAGCATCGTAGAAACAAGTTTTTTTTAGAAAATGACAGCAAATTTTCTCAGGATTCCAAAAAAATATGAACTGGAAAAAGTTTTCCACAAAATTTTCCACAGTTTGTAAAGTAAGTTTATAAAGAAAAGCCGGAAAAACTATGTCCGAACTCGTGGAAAATTTTCAAAAAAATATTTTTGAGGCGGTAATTTCATAAGCTTTGATCGCTGAAATTTTTGGAATGCACTTAATTTTCGTTCCTGAGTTACGGGAAATTTAGTGAAAAATGACCATATAATATAGGCTTACATGGTCATTTTCACAAAATTGGCCATAACTCGAAAACGAAAAAAAAGTGCATTCCAAAAATTTCAGCGATTAAAGCTTATAAAATAACCTACTCAAAATATTTTTTCGAAAATTTTCGACGAGTTCGAGCATAGTTTTTCCGGCTTTTCTTTACAAATTTTCTCAACTGTGAAAAATTTTGTGAAAATCTTTTTCCACTTACTATTTTTTTTTTTTTTTTGGATTCCTGAGAAAATTTGCTTTCATTTTCTAAAAAAAATATTGTTTCTACGATGCTTCGTTCTTGAGTTATTATTTTTCAAAGTAAGTAGTGTCAGGGGAAAGCCAAAAATGTCCACCTGAGTTTTCCGGGAATTTTTCTCATTTTTTTTGTTCATATATCCATGAGCCCTGCCTGTGGAAAAAGTTTCATGAAAATCTGAAACCCTTCGGCCCAATTTGTACGATAGTAAAAAAATGCCCACAAGCGAGCCCACAAAATTGGCTTCTGTAGAGGACAATTGCTACCGATAATGTCTGAAATCCGTTTACATCGATGCGAATAATCCCCATTGTAATGACTGTGCCGTCGAAACAACTGGAGACAGTTAGCCGCACTAATTGGTTTCCGAAATTTTCTCACATTCCTCTTGATAGCCAATCGGGCAATCCGGCCGGACCACATTCCAGATACCCGTAAACCCAAAAGTTCGATCATAAAATTATAATTTCTCAATTTATGAACAACGCTCTCTCAAGGGTCCTCGGAAACCCTCAGAACAAATGCAGTCTTAATTACCACCACCGACCGACCGACCGATCGTGCGCCCAACTTAAAGACACCAGTCGCATTTAATCCCGTTCGATCGTAAATAGCCCGGGTTTCTCACTTGCTGCCAGTTGCATGTATTGATCCGTCGGTCGCACGCAGGAGTGAAAGGGTATATTGTCATGTCGTCATGGGATACCTATGCAGTCCAAAATAAAGCACCTTGTAATCAGCAGTGTGATCCGCAACTCTTCAATCTGCGCGCGGGACTCGTTTTTGTATTCTCTGCTCTTTGTCGAACGGAGCATTAACTTCGGTATAATCAAATGTGAACAACTGTAAAAATTTAAAAACGAGATCAAACCGTCATCAGAAATAATAAGAGATATCGTAAAATTCAGTTTTATCTCAATCTGTCGTCGACGTTGTCGGTCGAAAGCGTATACGTTCGTACCACGGGGCCACGAGCAGAATAAACTACAACAAAATTGAAATGAACTGCGTGGCCTGGACCTGGGCCTGGACCAGATCATCCACGAAAGATCGAGCGACCAGCCTGGCCGCGGTCGTCGGTAGTGCGTCAATAAAACGCGAACAATCTCGACGGACGACACGATAGCAGCAGCAGCAGCCGCTGTGTTAAGAATTTGAATTAAGATTTCCAGCTTTTTATGTTTTCATTTTGTCGTCCGAAGGCATTTATGACCTGGTCCGACCGCGACACGACGGAGTGTCTCTTTTAAAGTTCAGAGCTGTTGTTGATTTGCTGTTTCGGTTCGGTCACCATCATCATCATCATCGCACTTTGGCGAGTTCCTCTGGCGGTCGGTCGATCGGTCGGTCATCGTCGCCTGCCTTTCAAGATCAAGAGCAAGCGATGCAATGGTGTGCCTCGAACGCACCAAAATGGGAACCGATTGAGCACTAATTTGAATCTCGATCAGCAATGGCTTCCTCCTTCTTTTGGCAGGTTCTGAACTTGTTCTAATTCAGCAGGGATGCCAGATTACTTTTAAGATATGGGGTCATATGAATAAGAACACTATATGTCTGACAGGGCAATTAACACTACTTATGGAACATGTTTTAATGAATACAATACAATACAATACAATTTCGATCAATAACGAGCAAAACTGGTGAAAGCTTGGGAGCCAGTAGAACAGTAAAACTTGGTAAAAACTGTAAACGGTAATCTTAAGAACAATTTCAGTTTCTTCCATAAGATATTATTCAAGGGGTTTGGTTGAAACATTATAGTGAATTGCTTCTCATATTTGCCTTCCATTTTTTTTTTTTTTTTTGAGGGACTTTACAGCTGTGCGGCATTTGTCTCTACTTCTTTATTTTATGTTGCAATTCTCATTTGTAATCTTTGCGCGGTTTCTAGCAGAATTGGACTCCAAATTCCGATTTTTTATCAGAGAATTTTCCAATATCTATATATATAAAAATGCAGTGGCATACGTGGGACCGCGCATAACTTGCGAACGGATGGTCCGATTTGGGTCGTCTAAGTTTTGTTCTGTTAGTTTTCACCCAAGGAAGGTTTATGAGGCCTAAAACATGGGAAAATTGAGAGTTTTTGATAATCTGGTTTTCATACATTTTGAACGGGGACTTGGGCGCTTGGCTAGGGCCTTGAAACGTCAAAAAACGCAGTAGGCAAGACAAAGTTTGCCGGGTACAGCTAGTTTGTATTGAATTTCTTCGCAGAATTATTCCCAGAAGTTCTGCCGAGATATCGCAGAGTTATTCTTGGAATTTCTTCCGGTGTAAGACCCAAAACTATTCTGAGGAGGAAAGGACAAACGACTTTCTCATTGTTTGAATCAAGCGTCATTTTTAGCCACATCCCGACGTTTTGGCCTGGAGGTTTAACCTTTTTCAAGGGTCATAGTGTCTACCGTATGTCATTTTTGGGAAAATTTCGTTTAGAAGTGGATTCTGCATAACTGATGAACATTTTCCACCAGAAAAAAAAACCCTAGAAGATACCTTGACACTTCTTCTAGCTGTGCATGAAAACCGATTCTGGAAATATTTCACCGTTATTTGATAAAATCAAAAACAAATAATTGAGGGAATGCGTCCTCTTTCGTCTGAAGAGAAGTTTCCCAATAAACAAACATGAGGTTTCTCGACAGAAATCCCAGAAGAAATCTTGTATGAAAGATCTGAATAAATCCCAAAAAGCTCTGGGAAAAATCCCAGCAGAAAGCTCAGATGAAATCTAGAAAAGAACTCCAGAAAAGAGCCCATGAGAACATTTAAAAACTATGGGAGAAATTTCGATAAATTATCTACATAGGAATGCCGGAAGAAATCTGCTCAGCAAACAGATTAGATAAAACCCGATAGCAACTTCCTGAGAAACCTCATGAGGAACAATGACAGAAATTTTCGCAATTTTAGGTGCAACCCCATGGAAAGAAAACCTTTGGGTAACATTCCGGGGAAAATTTCTGCAGAAATCACACTAGGAGAAGTATAAAAGTAACTTTTTGAGGTAAATATGGAAGAAATCCCACGAGGTTTTGATATTGCGATACCGAGAAAACCTCTCGGAAGAACTTCCTGTAGAAAGCTTGTAAAACTGCTGGAGGAACTCCGAGTAGAATTTTTAGAGAAAAGCAGGCACGATATCCTGGGGGATTTTTAAGAAAGAATTTCTAGTAAAGTTCCTTGCAAACCCTTAAGGCGAAACTACAGGGGATAGAAAAAATGATCGGGACAGGCAAAATTTGCACTTTTCAAAAAAATATTCCACTAGCTGTAACTTTTCGAAAAGTGCATCAAATATTCTTAAATTTTTACTGTAAGTTCATCAACTAGTTGTGTATCAGTGGTCCAAATTTGGGAAGGATCGGGCCATTCTCCATGAAGTTATATAGATTTTTGGAAAAGGTAATATTATCCGATAGCCAACTTTGAGCTGTTATATCTCCGGATTCAATGAACCGATTGCAATGAAATTTTGACCATTCATGACTTATATAATGATCTATGAAAAGACGTTGACTCAACTTAAAATACTTTACACGGCCAAAATTATAATGATTAGATTATTTTTTTTTTTTTTTAATAAAACACCAAATTATCCAAAACATCAACATCGTTTCAAAATTCAAGAGGCAAATTATAGTTCATTTAATTTCCCTCTAATTGATCAATATATAAATGTGTTTTGAAGGAAAGTAACAACATAGCCGTCAACAAATTGAAAAAGTAATGGAATACATATTAAAAAAAAAAAACAGGGGAGCGGACCTGGTGTGATGGTTAGAACACTAGACTATCACGCCGAGGACCTGGGATCGAATCCCACTCCCGACAAACTCGCTAAATGTGAGTTCTTCCTTCGGAAGGGAAGTAAAGCGTGGGTCCCGAGATGAACTAGCCTAGGGTTAAAAATCTCGTTAATACAGATAAAAAAAAAAAAAAAAAAAATATTAAAAATAGACCAATTTGCTGAACAATCGTGAAAAAAATAAAATCGCTATAACTTTTCCTCTTGTTAAAAATTTTAGGTTAAGTTATATGTTTTCTAGAGTTCATTATATAAGTCATGACTGGTCAAAATTTCATTGCAATCGGTTCATTGAATCCGGAGATATAATAGCTCAAAGTTGGCTATCAGATAATTTTACCTTTTTCGAGCATCTTTATAACTTTGTGGAAAATGGCCCGATCTTTATCAAATTTGGACCACTTATACACAACTAGTTGATGAACTTACAGTTAAAGTTTGAGAATATTCGATGCACTTTTTGAAAAGTTACAGCTAGTTGAACATTTTTTGAAAAGTGCACATTTGCCTGTCCCGATCATTTTGTCTATCTCCTGTAGATGCAATTCCTAATTTTTTGCTTATTTTTTTATAAAAAACGAATATATATTTTTAAAATCGATTTTCATACGCATTTTAAGGAAGGAACAGGGTATCTTCCGTTTTTTTTTGCTAGTGGAAAATGTTTTTCGTTCATAAAACCATTTTGAACAAAATTTCTTTAAAAAAAAGTTTTTGGAGAAACGAAAAACTTTTTCCAGCAGGAAAAAAACTAGAAGATATCTTGATCCTTGCTTTGATCTTTCCTCTGTGTAAAAGTGTGAAAAGAAAAATCAAAAATTAAGGAAATACATCCAGTTTCTCCATGAGGACAAGCGAAATGAGCTACACTAGAAAACTTGGCAAAATTCCGACAGAATTTGATAGATACTTCAGTATAGATTCAAAAAGGAAGAGATATTGAAGAGCTTGTGATAAATACTGGAACGATTTTAAAAAGGAATCTCTAGAGGAATTTCAGATCAATTCGTGACAAAATTTCTAAGTCTTCTGGATAGGACCTTCTAATTTGTATCTTACAAACTCATCTTTTTCCTAAAAGTTTCAGCAGACCAAGTCATCTGAAAATTTGGTTTGGTAATTGTGCAACTATTCTGCATGTGGCAAACTCTGTTAGTTTTAATTCTAAGTTGATGGTACAAATATGAAGTAAAGTTCTCTAAATATTATCCAAACAACCCATTGCTTTGCTAAACGTCTTAGTGAATTTATGAAGGACCCCAAATTTTCCTTTTGTTTTTCAAGTAAAGATTCCAATCAGCAGATTCCCTTTCAAATGTATCAAAAAACAGTCAAACAAAAGTAAGAAAAGAAATAAAACTAGAATTTTAAGAAATTCTTGAATATGTTCAACTAAGAATACTTAACAGCAATGTTGGTACAATTCTGATTGGAACGACCTTCTGTTGAAGTTTCAGACAAGACAGACAAGATTGCCAGTTAGCCAATCTGGAGACAACGAATTCAATTCCCGTTCCGGTCGAGAAAATTTTCTTGCCTCCCTGGGCATAGTGTATCATTGTACTTGCCTCACAATACATATACAAATTCATCAAAGGCAGGCAAAGAAAGCCCTTCAATTAATAACTGTGAAAATGCTCAAAGAACACTAAGTGGAAGCGAAACAGGCCAAGTCACAGTGGGAACGTAGAGCCATAAATAAGAAGAAGAAGAAGGAGGAAACATAATTGAGCTTCAATTTTCTTTTTATTTTGAAAACCCAAAGTGCAATATTTGCAGAAAATTTGGAAAACTGAAAAAAAAAATTAAAACAGCATTGGCACGAAAAAGGTATGAAATTGTCAGTTGTATTAAATAATCATGTTGAAAGACTTGTTTCTCATACTGTAAAGCACCACACAATGGAAAAAAATAGGTATAAAACGCGAATAAATTCAATATCTCCGCTCGGAGTGGATGGATTTGATTGAAATTTTGACACAAATTGCAAAAAATTCTACAGTTTCAGATAAGGAGCGGGTCATTCGCCGCACGATGCTGGAAATCAGTGTATCGGACCCGTTTTACCCTACTCTCTCTCTCTCTTTCACCTATTCGGAAAAATCTTGGAGTACAAAATAAATGATTTATTTGATTCGTGTTAGTGTTGAAACTTCTCTAGTATCGAATGGAGCAGGTTTGGCTCACCGCACGGCCTTAAAAATTGAAATATCTTCAAATAACCCCGATATCCCCTATTTCTTTACATTTTAACATGCATCTCCGCCCGGAGTGGAATGCAATCGACAAGAGAAGGAGCAATCTAATGTCAAATTTCCGAAACTATGGAAGTTTTTACACAAATACGAGTTAAATAAGTCATTTATTTTGCACGCCAGTCGGGAAAAGGTGTGAAAAGAGAGCGCGGGGTAAAACGAGCTCAAAACACTGATTTCCAGCATCGTGCGGTGAATAACACCCTCCTTTTCTGAAACTATAGAGATTTTTGCTGTTTGTGTCAAAAATTCATTCGAATCCATCCACTCCGACCAAAGATATTGTATTAATTCGCGTTTCATACCTAGTTTTTTTCCCACTGTGCACCAATTGACCTGAAAATCCCGCTGTAACTCAAAAACAATTCTCAATTTCATTAGTTAACATTTACAGTTTACTGTAACAAAAAGGTTAAAATTAGCGAAAATTTCCCACTTCACGGTATTTTACATACCATTTGTGTGAGTCTCTCATTTTTTTTTTTCAAAGTTCTAGTTATCATCAAAGTGATCCATTTTCCTAAAGAACGCTTCGCTCCTAATATGCACATGCAAAAAACAACAGTTTTTTTTCTTTGTAAATTGCCCAGTTTCCTCAGAGTGCTAGTTTAAAAAAAACTTTGACATTCTTGAAAATTTGGAAATTATACACAGATTTAAAATATTCACGAAATTTTTATTTTCCTTTACCACTACCCTTTACCTGCTCCACTGCCTGAAACACGGTACCAATGAGAAAATTGTCGTTGGAAACTCTACAAATACTTTTGGAAAATTTCGAAATAAAACCCATTGATGCCGATTTCAGGATAAATTTTTAAATTTATTTTTTTTTTCAGGAAAAAAAGAATTCACGTGTAATCTTTGGGAGATTTTCGAAGACACTTTAAAATACATCAAGTATAAATTTCAAAGGTAATGTCACAAGAATGCTCGAAATATATTTTTTGCAATTTCTCATCGTAATAGGCTGTTTTACCTCATGCAAATCTGACAGGAAAACGCCTACTGTCTCACACCAAATTAACAGTGCTGTAATGGCTCATTACAGCACTGATTTGCGTTGCGTAATGAACCATTACAGCACTGTTTTCAGTTTTGGTCAACTTCTTGATGCTTTCTGGACGCAGTTTTGGAAAATTGTGACAACTGCATAACCTGTTATGATCAGATTTTCTTAAACATGGCTATGAACATCAGTGTGCAGTTTGATGAAAAGTTTTGTTGAAAACTATCCTCAAGGGTAATTTATGAAATTGCAAAAACGTTGTACGCAACTCGGTGCAGAACTCGATTTTTCCAGCACTCGTCGTAATTATCCAACTCGGCAAGCCTCGTTGGATAAATGTACGACTCGTGCTGTAAAAATCGTCATTCTGCACCTTGTTGCGTAAACTACTATTAAAAGAAATATTTTGAGTCAATCTTCTAGGAATGCCTCATACTACTTCCTTCCTTCAAAAACAATCCATGGTGTAAGTCATTGATCATTATTTAAGGGAATACTGCTAAGATACACAAAAATAAAAACTAAAAAAAAAGGAATACTGCTAATTGGTTATAGTTAAGTGATTGAGAATAAATATGGGAAAATTCTTAGTATAATTTCCAGAGAAAACTGTTCTAGAATTTCTATAAAATTCGATGAATTCGATATACATTCGATGAAAGTATTCCTAATACTCATCCCAATTCCAAATGCAGAAATTCTTGCGGAAAGGTGTTTCAATTGCTTCAATTTGTTTCAATTGCAAGTTGTAAATGACTTATCCGTCCATGATGATTTAATCGGGATATCCGACCTTTTTTTTTGATAAACAGCTAAAAAAGTAAATTTCTAAAAAAAAATCAGAAAGTTACATGAACGGAAAAGTTCTATAAGGTCCCATATTTCCAAAGAAAAACGTGAATAAATATATTTATTTATCCATTAATAAATATATAATAATGGGCTTCTTGATGAAATTTTGATAAATTTGCGGAGATCTATTGTAAGAATTGTTTTCTGCAATTGCCTGATAAAAATACACCAATATTCAAAAATTCGGATAGTTAAAAAAATCAACCAAATGAGCAAATAAAAAAATTATTGATGATATGCTTTAGTAAACTGATTATATCTATATATATAAAAATAAGTTGGAATTTCCTTTGAGGCAACAAAACTCACGAACGGTTGAACCGATAAGCATGACTCTTGCATGGTTTGATTCGTATTCATGGTGGCTGTGTTTATAAGTAGAAAAAGTTAAAAAAAATCATCATAAACGTAAGAAAATTGATAAAGTACTGATTTTTCATGAGCTGAGAAGAAAATCAACTCGATCGAAATGAAACCAATCTAGAGTGCGGTGCAGCGATGACCTAAACAGTTGTCAAACCACCACACCTTGGCAAGACGAAGTTTGCCGGGACAGCTAGTTTTTTATTAATTTACAGTGACCAAAAATCTTTGAGAATTCTATGGAAGCTTCTTACCGGGAAAAAAAGTTCGGTGGTAAATTTTATAAAGAATTAGGTAACGGCTTGAAAATAAATGTTTCGCCAGAAATTTTATTAAATATCTGTCAGAATTGTTCGAAAAAATTAAAACAAGACCAAAACGTCATGAAAAACTTCCCAAGAGCTCTACCAATAAGATTTCTAATATTTCACACGATGTTACACAACAAATTATTGAACTATTTTCATTCCAATAATTGATTTAGGTATTCCAACATAGTTTCTCAGTGATATTCGAACTAAAATAATGCCGATGCGTATATTAATTTTTCTTTTATGTCCGAGACATCTCATCTCGTACGAGAGGGGGGATAAAAATAAATAGGAAATAAAAAAGCGAAAAAGTCAAAATGTAAAAGGTATACTCACTACCAAGAAATATTGTTCAACTATTGAAAAAAAAATGTTTAAAAGCAATTTCGCTTTTAAAAATGAAGTTATGAGTAGCCAAGTTTTTTTTTCGCCACTTCAATATTTCATGTTTTTGAAGGATGGGGGATGAGGGCTGTGAAAGAAGTAGCAAAACAAAAAAAAAATACTTGCTGCGGCCTAACTTCGGAATTATGCCGGAAGTCAAACAAAAATTCTATCTGAAATTTTTCCACCAATAATTCTTTATAGATTATTTTTCGTGCTCTACCATTACCTTCGACCGGGATGTTATCAGGAAATAACTATAAATTTTATTAGAAGTGACTCCATAAACTAAACAAAAAAAAAATGATGAGAATTTCTGCCTTGAGTTTATCTATATTTATCCATCATTGAGAGTATCAAGTATTCTGTGGATTACTTCTGAAAATTCTTGATAAATTTCATAAACAAAAATCCCTGAATGTTTGGTCAAAACTTTTCGAAAATTGAAATTTCTCTTGAAATTTTATGCAGCTCTCATAATTGAGGAGATTATTTTAAATGTAAAATAGGCACATTATCTTTTTTTTTGCTCTATCAATGATGGACGTAAGAAAAGGGCAATATGTAGAAGCAATCAAGGCATGTCCTTCTATCTGACCTCTACGCAATTATGGAATTATCACAACCAAGGTACGTTGAGAAACATTTTCTTTGCTTTGAAAAAGTTTGGAAAAACAAAAATTGAAAAATGAATATTTTTAAAAATTCAAAACAAATTATCTATTTTTTAAGGTAATTCATTTACTAAATTCTCTGTTCTACATGTGAAGTAAAGTGAAGTGTTTTACTAGTGTTTCAAATTAATCATATTCTTCTGAATAGTTTACAAGTGATAGTAAAGAGAACTTTCTCTTATGATATTGGAGGCTCGACTGTTGGGTTCCAACTTTCTCTTAGAAACGGCTACGCAGTCTTTTAACAGTGAAACGATGTTTATTTACTGCCCAACGTTTCGACACGGGATTAGTGTCTTCTTCAGGGGAAATTAACTTGGTCGTTCTGGTCTTGTGTTTTGTCTAACTGTAACTGTCCTGGTAATGTTTTTTGGTACATGACTTAATGAATTGTTTTAACTTTTAACGGACAATTGGGTTTTTAAATTAAGAAAAATGTATCAATTTTTTGATTTTAGAGCACCTTTTTCTGAGCCACTATGATTTTTCTCAGATTTTTAGAACTTAATTTTGGTATCTAAAATAATTTTCAAAGAGATTTTTTTAAATCGCCTTTTGACAGCTGGGTAACTGTTTGACAGTTCCACCCAGTACAAAATGCGACGAGGGGTGATTCGACAAATCGCTCCCATACAAACTTCAAATTAATTTTTTAATAGGTTCCCGGGCACCAAAGTTCATGAAAATTTGGATTTCGGCTCTGTTTTGCATGCAGATTCAGAATATGGAATTATCTCAACACCGCTAAAGAAGCCAATTGGCAATGGCGTAATTTCGCGTTTTTTCGCGTAAAGAGAACATTTTTTATGATGTAACAAAACATTACAACGACACAACATTTATATCAAAACACAAGTTCAGTTCAATTGGATACAGATACTGATCACCAAAAATTAAAATAAAAAAATGTGATCTAATATGAACATGGAGTCACAAAGGCTTAAATAATAACACATGACACAGTTCACTGTTGGTCGCCGAATTCTTCACGGGCGGCGATCGCTTACCTCTTCCTATCCCGCAAAAGGGTGAACTCAACTCTGATCGACCCTGAACTTTGCTAACCACGCGTCTTTCCGTCCAGGCCCAACTATCGTAGCCATCGCCGTCGTCCTCGTGGTCGCACCCAATCTGCTAATTGATATTGAACTCGTTTCCCTTCTTGTCATACGCGCCCGTCCGTCACCACCGACCGTCATCATCATCACCATCATTGCTGGGATCCGGGGATCAGTGTCGTTTGATCGGTTCATTTTGTCAGTTTTCGGTCACAGCAGGTTTGAGGTTTGACGACGACGACGACGACGACGACGACGATTGCTTTATTTAACGATCGCTCGATTTGAATATGAAGCAGATTTTTATGGGTGTTACACAAAAAGCAAACTCACTCGGGTCGATCCGGGAGCCTGATTTCTGGAGGAGACTTTGGAAGAACGGTTGTTGGCTTTTGTTCTCGAATGGGCGCACTTAATTTTCCCGCTGTGGCGGCATGTGAGCTTTCCCGTTTCCCAAATTTTTGTCGAAGGTTGCATTTTTATGATCTCGCGCGGCAGGAGAGATGAGAGTGCCATTTGGAGCGATTTGTGGATGTCTTAATGCTATGAAGAGGGATTTTCCCACAGCATTTTTTAAAAAGTTGCATGTACGCGTTGCGTTGGTAATCATTCCTGGACAAATTGAAGATCAAACTTTTGATCAAAGTTAAACTCTGTTAGGTATCGTTAGGTTAGGTATCGACAATTGCAATAAAACTGAGAATATTGCGTGACACGAAACGCATCAGCTTTATCAGCTAATAAGAACAGAAAGAAATAAGCTAATAAGAACAGAAAGAAATAAGCAAATATTAAATGGAACTAGCTCACCAATTTAACTGTGTCACTGCTAAGTAACTGTTCTCATGGCTCCGCCAAAGAAACAGCTACTATTCTAGTTTGAACGTACTTAGCGTGAATTTTTGCCAAAAATAAGTGATGTGTTGATGATGTTTTACCTGAAACGATAAGAAAAGTAAACGTTTAGTAAAAGAAGCAAAACAGTAGATGAAATTTTTTTTTCCTTTATTTCGAAAGATTATACCTGGAAAATTATTCTATACACAAAAATACGAAAATGATGAGTCTGTTCAGAAATAATTGTTATCGCATACGAAGCAACTGCATAGAATACATGAATCCATAATGCGAAGCATAATTTTGTTTGAAATCGATATATGTAACATTGAAACTAAATATGACATTTCATGAGATTATTTTCAATTTCTTACTTTCGCTAATTAGTCGCTTTATCTCGCTTAAAGGAATTTCTTCAGCACAGCCAAAAAAGGTACAAAATCCCCACTTTTCCAAACCCATAAAAATGCACTCCAAATTGAAT
Source organism: Aedes albopictus (assembly GCF_035046485.1). Taxonomy (NCBI): domain Eukaryota; kingdom Metazoa; phylum Arthropoda; class Insecta; order Diptera; family Culicidae; genus Aedes; species Aedes albopictus. Next base: position 195,824,238 of record NC_085137.1, on the reverse strand, counting down.
CCTCAAAACAATTTCACCTCCAATGGCGATAAAATCCCCCGAAATGCTGTTAAGGATTACCTCCGGATTCGCCACGGCCATAAAATTCGGTAACAAATTCATTTCGAAAAGAGCGATTCCAAGCAACAGCATCAAAATTTAGGACTTTTTTTAATTCATGATTTTCTATTAAGCTGAAACTTTGCACAAATTTTCAGTTCCATCTAAATCACCATTTTTCGATATCATATCTTCATGTTGAGTCACGACTAACTTTTCAAAAGGGTGTATATGAAAATGGTTGAAAAATATTCAAAAAGCTGCACAGCAAAAACGGTTCGTTCGATTGTTATGATTTTTTCAGCAAAGTTAGATAACTAAATGGTGATTACTAAAAAAATATACACTGTAAAAAAAATATTGTTTTTGCATTAAAAAATATAATTTTTGTCACAAAAACTTAAATATCTCAAAACCCTATCTTTTTACCAACGTCATTTTTTTAGGGAAAATGGTCCGTTATATTAGCTATCTACCATAAAAATTTGGTGATGGTAAACTAATAAACAAAAAAGTTATGACATTTCAAACATTTCACAATTTTTTACATTTAGTAGAAAAAAAATTTTTTACCGTGTAAATTATTTCGAGAATCACAGTTTGGTGCTGTTTTTTTTGTTAAGGGTCTTGCGGGAGTTAAACAAGTTGTTTTTACGATATTCAATATTTGTGTATTCATTTGTATTATGTATATTATATGTATAAATATTATATGTATTTATATTATATGTATATACATGTAATATATATACATATAATATATATACATATAATATTTATACATATAAATGAATTCTCAAATTACACAACAATAATCATAGATTTGACACAATAGGGGTAAGAGAGGGCTAAGAGTTTTGGGTTTGGATTTTATTATGGGTTATGAGATCATGAAAACAGTTTTACTTATTTTTTATTTGATTTTATTTATTTTTTTACAATATCGAACACTTTGGCATTATTGTCAGAACAGTTTGAGTATAGTTTTGCTTTAATTTTATTTTCTGACAATGGAATGAAACAATGGAATTTTTGGGTTCCTTGGATCGTTTTCGCGTTATTATATTGCTCGCTGAGCTCTGAAGCCTTTATTTCGTACTCTTCCGTAGTAGTAAAACAAAATGATAATTTGGTTAAATCTTCTTCTTTTCTACGATTCGCCCATTCAAAAAGTTCTTTCGCAGTTTTAATTGGATGCTCACGTTCTTTGGCTAAACTTGCTCTTGTGGCCATGCGCTTTATTGTTCCTCCAATAGCATCACAAGGACCTTTGCCATGTGACGTAGCAAAAAAATGCCATTCTGCATCAATTCCGTACATTGATTTAAATTGACATAGGCTCGAAAAATTCTTACGGTTTTTGTACTGCGACGCTGCTCCATCAGACATAAAATATATCTTTTTGACTTCTTTATGTTTATCAACGCGTAAAAAGTTAATCATTTTGGCAATGAACAAGTTTACGGATATTGAATCGTGCCTTAAATCTTCGGAAATTACAATGAAACTAAAGTGTTCAATTTGCGAACTTCCATTAAAATAAATAACGAATGGATGAATTGTAGCTTGTTGCACGTTCCAGTGATGGGACTGAACTTCATCTTGCAATACAAAACTGTAATTTTCAGAAAAATCACAAATGACTAAAAATTCACCATTTTGTAACGTATTTTTCGTATTTTTTAAAAAGCTGGATTGCTCTGTTTTAATGAAATCGTGAGGGATTAAACTTTCTAATTTCAAGCAAAAATATGACACAAACTCATCTACAGGTTTTACAATTGTTTCTAGGTCACACCTATCCGTGGTTACCCATTGCTCAAATGATAACTGATCAATATATTTTTCTTCAAACTCACCGAATAAAGTATATTCCAATAATGAAGAATCTGGACAATCCGAACAAGATCGTAGATAGCAATTTGATGTTGTATTTTCACACAAAAGACTACCAGTTAACATTTTAATATCCTTTGTTAAATTTATTCTTTTCAAACTATGTAAAATAAGGTTAATATTCTCATGGGTTGTGCACACACAAACATTATGTGTTCCTGAATTGGAAAGAAGCTTGCATTGCCTTGGCCGAAGGCTTGCAAATGAGGAAAAACCTACTTTAATATTATTGTGAATTTCCTTGAAGCGTGTGTAAGCTTCTTTCAATGTCGTCATCATTAATCGTTTTTGGATTGCTTGACGCTTTCCATCTTGTTTTACTGATACATAATCTTTCTGGCCAGGCATAGCTCGACTTACTTCATCATCTTCAAAATATTGAACTACTATTTCTTTTGCCTCGTCTGTTAACGCATTACTAGACCTAGTATTTTTGGTTGAAAGACAGTTATTCTTAAATAGTTTTGCCTCTTTTACTGTATATCTATTGGTTTCGAACTCATCAATGGCATCTTGAATAGACCACGAACTTGGCAGCATCGACAAAATCAATAATTTTTCTTTCCTTGTCGTGGCTGGATTCGAGAACCTTTCCTTCATATTCATAATTACCTCATCGTAGTCTGTATTTTCCACATCCTCAGGTCCTAATTTGAAGAGGTTTCTATGTACAGCTTCGTTTATTTCACGGTATTTTTTCTCTGGATAATAAACGTAGTCCACCTTCGTCCATTTAATCGGAGTCACTTTTATCCCAGCTATGCCCTCGTTAAAGCGTTCGATGTTTACCTTTTGAATACACTCATCTTCCGATTGATTTGTTGAAACAGATGTCGCTGATGGTACGGTGGCAAGGCTCTCTGCACTTGGAACTTCTGGTAATTCCTCAGTTGTTGTCGTTTTCGAACTTCCTCCGCCCTGCTCTTCCGATGATATACAGATTGCTCGTTTGTCAACGTTTAGACGGCAGGACGTGCAAATGCGTAAATTTGTATTCAATGTGGACATTGGAGCATAACCTGTCGCTTTCAGTTTATCTATGGTGCTTTCGGTGAGATTTCGTAACTCTTTTGAGCACTTTTTTAGGCCTACAACAGTTGAGAAAGCGACTACTCATGTTGTTCGTTAGATTTTAATAAACAAAATCACTTTCAAGTTTTTACTGACTAGTTTGGTGTCGTTTACTTGACTGAAGAAAACTTTTACTTTACAATCCTTAATAACCATAGCGGTAGTAATTTTTTGCTTTTTCGTGAGCATTGTCATGGTACCTATCATGCATTTGTTGTTGTTGCAGTTACTCGCTTTCTCTCCATCATAAAATCTATTATCTAAGAGGTAAGTTTTTTGCAGGTAAACTAGACGCATTCGTCTATATAAAACTTTTGTTTTGCAGCTTTTATCTTAAAAATAATATTACTTATGTTTCTTATTATCAACAGGTTTTAACCCTATTAACAGAATTTTTCGCCAGTCACGTACAATAAAAATAATGACACTATCAATACTTTTGATCACTACACTGGATCGCGTCTAAGTTTCTAATAGATGCTATAATAGTTATGAATAATTAAATAAAAATATCATGAAAATAACTTGTTTAATTCATGCGGTAGCCTTAACAATAAAATCAGCATCATAATGCGATTCTCTGAATAATGTACACGGTAAAAAAAAACATAATTTTTTTACTAAATGTAAAAATTGTGAAATGTTTGAAATATCATAACTTTTTTGTTTATTAGTTTACCATCACCAAATTTTTATGGTAGATAGCTAATATAATGGACCGTTTTCCCTGAAAAAATCACGTTGGTAAAAAGATAGGGTTTTGAGATATTTGAGTTTGTGTGACAAAAATGATATTTTTTTAATGCAAAAAAAAATTTTTTTACAGTGTATATTTTCTTAGCAATCCCCATTAAGTTATCTAACTTTGCTGAAAAAATCATAACAATCGAACGAACCGTTTTTGCTGTGCAGCTTTTTGAATATTTTTCAACCATTTTCACATACACCCTTTTGAAAAGTTAGACGTGACTCTATATGAAGATTTGATATCGAAAAATGACGTTTTAGATGAAATTGAAAAACTGTGCAAAGTTTCAGATATTTTTGAAATGGTCGCTCAGGATCGACTTGCGTGCCTCCGTGGAATCCCTCACTAGCGCCTTCTGATGACGATATTGCACAACGCAGTGTTTCGTGAAACATTTCCACCAGGTGGTGATAGTGTGAACTGGGCGATGAATTTTCACTAAAATTGTTCTAGGCGTTTCGTCTGTTTGTCTGTGGTATGTACCTCTTATGCATTTGTTGTTGTTGAAGTTACTCGCATTCTTCCGATCATAAAGTCTGTTCTCTAAGAGGGATTTTTTTTGCGGATAAACTAGACGTATACGCGTATAAAAAACTTTTATTATACAGCTTTTGTCTTAAAAATAAATTCAATTCCATTTTTCTTATAATCAACAGCTTTTCAACACTATCAAGGGATTTTTTCACCAGTCACGTACAATAAAAAGTATGACAATCTCAATATTTTTGATCACAACACTGGATCGCGTCTAAGTTTCAAATAGATACTATAGTAATTACGAATAATCAAACTAAAGTATCATGAAAACAACTTGTTTAATTCAGGCGGTAGCCTTTACAATAAAATCAGCATCAAAATATAATTCTCTAAATAGTTTACACAGAAAAAAATTTTTTTTTGTAACTAAATGTAAAAATTGTGAAATGTTTGAAATGTCATAACTTTTTTGTTTATCAGTTTACCATCACCAAAATTTTATGGTAGATAGCTGATATAATGGGCCATTTCCCCTAAAAAATTGAAGTTGGTAAAAAGATAGGGTTTTGAGATATTTGAGTTTTTGTGACAAATATCATATTTTTTCAAAGTAGAAAAAGAAATTTTTTACAGTGTATATTTTCTAAGGAATCATCATTTAGTTATCTAACTTTGCTGAAAAATTTATAACAATCGAACAATCCGTTTTTGCTGTACAGCTTTTAGAATATTTTAGAACTATTTTCGCATACACCCTTTTGAAAAGTTAGTCGTGAGTGAATATGAAGGTTTAATATCAAAAAATGGCGATTTATATGAAATTGAAAAACTGTGCAAAGTTTCAGATATTTTTGAAATGGTCGCTCAGGATCGACTGACATGACTCCGTGGAATTCCTCAAAAGTCAAACATTCCCACCTGATTCAGCGAACTACAGATGGAAAGGCAAACAGTAGGCCCCCTTCCTAAAGCTGCGAATGTCATCGACCATATAACATTGCCTACATTATAGCCAGGTGATGGTGAGGTCCTCTCCTCCCATTCCGATCCTCTCGTACATACCTGGCTCGGGCTCAGCCACAGGCAGCACTCACAATGTCAACAAGTGCGACAACCAATTAAGCGCGTTCAATTGGCGCGGGTTTTGTTCTGTCCCCGCCGTGCGTGTCGCGGACTTTGTCTCGTTGTCCTCCCGCTGCGCTGCGATGGGTGGAGAATGCGCACCACGCTATGGGATGGACGGACAGGTATAGGAAAAGATCGTCACCCCAGCAACGACGCGATCGCTAACTTTTGGGATAGCTTTATGTGGTGTACGCGTTGTGATCCGCATACACGGGGCCAGGTGTTGTCAAATTTGTTCGGGAGACCTTGATGATGAAATTTGGATCGCGATCATCGATCTTGTTTGCTTTTGTTTTACTAGGATGTTGTACAGGTCTGAGTATCCACTTGAGTTGAGTTTGAGCTTGATTGACCGCCCGTAGATGCTTACTCCAGTATCGCCCAACCCCCCCGTAACTTGACAGATGAGCTCAGTTTCGCGTACCTACTTGCAAATCGCAGATGTCGCTACTGTTCGTAAACAACGGGTCCATCCTTCACTGACGCAACAATTTTTGTCCATGCGAAAACATCTTTTTGTTTCGTGGTTAGTGGAAGCCAACAAGAAGCTAGCGTTTCGTATCAAAAGGACGTATTCAACAGAAGCGCAAAAACTAATGTTCATTAAATTGAAATCATTTAGATTTTTCTTTTTATTGTTGTAAGGAATGTAATAAAAGCACATGTTTAAACGGTCTTGCATATTAATTTGTGACTGCGCATGCTAGACCAAACCGAAGATCAAACTCGAAAAAAAAACATCTGCAAATGATTAATTTTAACTTCCAATTTTGCTTCGCCATTAGATATGTAGCTGTAAAATGTTAGCATAAGTAACCTAATTTATTACTTGCTGGTGCTTAATAATGGCACTTGAAGAAAACATGAGTTTCTTGTTAATTTTATGAAAGTCGACTATTTTGCCTTTACTCGTTTTATAGACATAATTTTCGCTTCTATTAAACAGAATTTAATTCATTATGCCGCACTTAATTTGCATTTATCTAACACAAAAAAGCGGAAACAACAAATTAAGGTTTCTGTTTAGTGTTTTGATATATTTTGTTATTGTCGGTTTCCGTCCTTTTCAAAAGTAGCGCTTGCCGCTTTGAATCTGACAGTACCACCCGGACCAAAATTTTTAGGTACGCTGACGTTGTTCGGCAGCTGTCAAGAAGCTCCCGGGTTGGTATCGCCTGACCAGCTACACTCACACCAGGACCCAATGAGATATCTGTCGGGGACTAGCAGGCATCTTCAGTGTGTGAGCGTTGGTGATCTACTATTTTTTGGTGACAATGGCGCCTGCTACGTCAGGAAGCAGGTCAATGTGGGGAAGGGGAAGGAAGTGATGATTGCAGTCGTTTGTATCCACGTCTGACCGAATATACCTCTGCGTCAGCACAAATTCATGCATCCGTCGGAGTGTTGGTGGGACTTGGTTGGCAGAAGGTTCACACATTGGTTTGTGGATACCAGGTTAAGGTGATAGATTTTTTTTATTCTGAAAATGTGCGGCACAGTTCGCCTGATTGCATAACTTGTCGGTGATATATCTAATAGGATTGAGACACTGTGCTGTGAAAGTTTGGAAGGAAGGGAAACGGCTTTTTCAACCCGTTTCTGTTCTAGCGATGGCTATGAACATGTGAATATACATGAGTTGTATATGTAGAGAGGAGGGGGAAAGTATATATAGAAAGATACAAAGTAGGAGGAAAGGGACGGGCCAGGGATTGAACCCAGGACCTTCTGCATATGAATCAGAAGCGGTAGCCACTAGACCACCAAGCCCGTCAAGTTGTACAGGTCTGAGTATCCACTCTAAAATATGGCTTTTTCTTCAAAACAGTCGGGAAAAACTACTACACACTGGAAATCCATTAAAGTGAATTTTCTTCAGATATGTCCATTAAAGTAACAGTAACTTAGGCCATTGGATATACAAGCATACCTAGTGATCATTTGAAACGCTATGACCAATGCTTAGACAGCCTAATCACAGAGAACAGACATCCAGGCTAGAACAAATTTCATTCGGAAAGTTGTGTAAGGATTTGAATCTTTACTTGGGTAAGGTTGCAAACCAATACATGAAGACAACACTAACGCCACCAAACACCATATTGCCACAGTCAGTGGTGAATTGAAACATTTCAAGTGGTGAATTAAATTAGTGTGGGAAATTAACTGATTTCAGCGCCACGCTATTGCCACTTGTGTTGCCGATTTCAAATGGCCGTTAAATTCCTTACACAGTTTCGGAACTGGACTTGGATGTCTGTTCTCTGTGACCTAATGCAATTATGTTCGGTCGAGTAGTGAGTTCGTGGACTGTTTAGAGTGAACAAGAATGCTTGAGTATGGGTCATTGAATTTACAAGTTCCCAAAATATCCCTGAAACGTGGTGAAACCAATCTAAAATTCAGACCACCAGAATCTCCGTCTCCAGTTAGCCTTGTGGATAAGGCTTTGGATCGCCAATCCGGAAATGGCGGGTTCAGTTCCCGTGGAAGTGGAAGTGCTTGAAGAAAATTAAGTTGAAGAAAAGCAGGCCAAGTTCCAGTGGTAACGTAGAGCCACAAAAAGGAAGAAGAAGGCCACCGGAATTTTATTAAACTGACCTGTAGATTGAAACCCCCTGCAACGTCCTGAAACGTCAAAAAATCCCTATGCAACCCACCTCATAACGCATTCCAAAATGCATCTTCTAACCTCTCAAATCCCTGCTGCAGCCCCTCTGAAACCTTTTGAAACACTTTGAATCGCTTTGAAACGCAATGAAATTCTAATGAAACCTCTTTGAATGAGTCGTGGAAGTCCCTGAATTCCACCGAAAACAAGACCTCGTTGACTTTTCCTAACCTTTTCATAGAAAATAACCATTTAGGGGTTTAGATTGCTTTGCACAATATAACTAAGAAAAATCTTGATTTCAAAATTGGGTATTATTCTCCTTATAAGAGATGCGCTCACATGATTCCTTATAAAAATGGGCCTCCATACAGGAAAAATATCTTTCGAAACTTTTGAAATTGTTGGGTGCTCTCAAAAATATATGAAAAATATCTATCTATTTTTTTTTTTGATCTCCTACACGTGTAAGAAAAATCTCCTTTGTGAGTTTTTTTATTTTTCTTATTCTCTGGCATATTGACGAAACTTCCTTAAAAAACTTCTTTATGCGTTCCACCAGAAACTCCTTCACGGATTCTTTTCAAAGGCCATTCAAGGATTCATTCAGAAATTCCTCCGAAAACATCACACATTTATTTAGCATACTTTGCAAAGATTGCTTGAGTGATTCCAAAATATACTAATTCAGAAATTTCTTCAAATTTTCTTTGCCAAATCTTTCAGAAATACTTCCAAAATATTATTCGGAAACTCTGTCAAAATTCCTGTAGTTCCGGATTGTTTCTTATCTGTATTTCTTAATTTTTTGGAGGTTCTATCTATATTTTTTCTGAGATTCTTAAAGAAATTTTTAGAAATATATTTTTTTGAGAATCTTTCGTTTTTTGTGGAGTTTCTCCACAAGCATCATAAAGATTGTATTTAGGAAATCTTTTTTTTTCTTTTCTTGCATTGCTTCAGCAATTTCTCAACAAACTATTTCGGGGACTCGTTGAGAAATTCTTGCTTTGGTAGATTCTCTAGATGATTTTTCAGGCAATTCAGGAATTTCTACATAATCCTGTTGGAAAAAATCCAGAGGTTCTTTCAGAAATTCTTCCACCGGTTTTTCATAAAATCCAATAATTTTTTTTTAATTCTATTTGAGATTTCTACAAAAAGGAATCTCTTCAAATTTTCAAACATTTCTAGGGGTTTCTTAAGATTTTTTCATGGGATATTTTTCAAAATATCTCCCATGGGATGCTTCTCTTAGAATTTCTTAAGATATTCTCACTTATGGAATTTTTTTCCAGAGGTTTTTTCACAAAATCGTCAAGGAATTACTTTACAAATTCCTCCATGGATTCCTTCTGGCTCTAGAATTTCCATAAAAAATAGTGTTTTTTTTTTTTAATTTCTCTAGAAAATCGTTTAACGATCTAGCCAGAATTCCTTCTAGAACGTCATACACGGAGAGTTTTAGGATTTTTTCATTGGTTCATCAAGTAAATTTTGCCTAAATTGCTTCAACATTTTTTTAGAAATTCCTCTAGAGAATTCTTCTAGAAAACCTTTCATGAAAACCTCCAGCCATTTTTTCAAAAACTTTTTCACGGATTCCTTCAGAAAATCGAAAAGTCAGAATTCTTTCAAAAGTTGATTAAAAGTTTCTTTCAGAATTTTTTTATTGTTTCAATGTTTCCCTAAGAAAACCTTTAATGAATTACAAATTCCTTTAAACACATTCTCCTCCAGGGGTTGTTCCACAAACCAAACATGCCTTCAGAAATTACTCAAGGATTTTGTACATAAATTCAATTTAAAAATCACAGCAGCCTTCCGCAGTTTTTTTCAGATATACTTCAGGACATTCCTCTAGAGATTGCTTCCAATATTTCTTTAAACAATCGTTCATCTTCAGAAATTTCTCCAAGTATTTCTCCGGGAATTTTTTCAGAAGCTTTCAAATTTCTAAGATTTTGTCAAAGATTGAGGTTCAATTCTTCTTTCTTCAGGAATTCCTCCGGGTATTCCTCTATGTATTTTCTCAGAAGTACCTTCAGCAATCAACCACAACACCCCCCCCCCCCCCACCAGAAATTTCTTCAAAAAAATTTATTCAAGAAATTTTTTTCAATAATTCTTCTAAAAAACATCACAAGACACTCTGTAAGGTACTATTCCGGGTAATTCCCAAAGAGTTCCTGTGGATAGTCCTCCAGGAATTTCTTCAGAAAATCCTCCTTCGATTTCTTCGGATTTCCCATTAAGATTTTTTTCACGAATTTTTCAAGGGATTTGTACAAGAATATGACTAGAGATTTGGTTCGTTTTTTTTTTCAGGAATATATTCACAAATTTCTTCAAAAATGCATTCATTTTTAATAGAAACTCCACGAGTGTGATTCCTTCTGAAATGTTTCAAGGGATTTATTCTGAAATTCTGAAAGACTCCGTTGGTATTTCAAGAATAACTTCATAAATTTTAGCAGTGTTTTTTGTTTTATATTGTTCCCTGGTTTATTTTCCCATAACTAAAATAGGTAGTAAAAACATTTTTAAAAAATCAGATTTTTTTTTATTCTTCAATCACTTAACCTAATTTACAGCTCTATTGTCCACTAGGGCACAGCGTGAGCGATTCCAAATGGAAACTGTACTTACACTTTGTACAGCGCCTAAATGTATTCTATTTCAATTATACTACATCGAACTGGTTGCCGTAGCGCTGCTTTCACTTTCTACCCTATCATGGTAGAATGATGAGCACGAGGATGTTGCTGTGTTGGCTGTTGGTTGTTCCTTTTTTCCAGTTCGATTGGGTGTCCTTTATGAGTTGCCGTTCGGCGATGTCCAAATATGCTGGTCCATTTGAGCCATGGGCTCAGAAGAGGGTCAGTGTCAGCTGCTCTCAGAGAGGGAAAGAGCAACTGACGAAAGTGCCGGAGCTGGGATCGAACCCATGTCCATCTGCTTATGAAACAAACGTGTAGCCACTACGCCACGGGCCCAGCATAAAATCAGAAATTGGCTCACGGATTTAAAAAATTTGAAATTTTGTAATAAGTTGTTACGTTTCGTTAGACCTCTATTGGCAGCCACCCCAGAATGTGTACGGTCAGAAGCTTTGTGATTTTGGAAGGGCGGAAGTGCTTCTTATATTATGTTGTGGCTGCTCGAATGATTTTTACGATATTATTTGCGCGCCAATAAGTGTTAGAAAAGCTACCTTTTTCTACAATTTTCTTCAAATTTTCGTTGAGATTACCCTAGAAATTAATTGAAGAGCTTCTTTTTCTGGAGTCTTTCCTAATTCCTTCCAAGAATTCAGTTTGAAAGTTCTTCTAGGACATCTTTCATGGATTGCTTCAGAAAATCCACTCGAGATTCATCCAGAAATTTCTCTAAGAATTCCTCTATAAAAGCTTCCATTGCTTTTCTCAGAAATTGCCTTAATGATTCTTTCAAAAATCAGCACGATATTTTCATAAATACATTCAGTGTTTTTTTTTCAGAAAATCAAAAGTTCAGAATTCCGCCAAATGTCTCCAAGGATGTCTTTAGAAAATCTTACACACTCTTCAAAAAATTCTTTCTTTAAAAAAAAAAGTATGAGAAATAATTCCTAGGATTTTCTACAGGAATTCCTTTAGAAATATCTCAAGAGTTTTTATAGGGATCTTTACCGGCGCTTATCTAAGCGCTTTTAACAGAAATTTCTTCAAAAGTACGTCCACACTCCACAGATTTGCAGGATTACTTTTCAAGAATCCTTTAAGAAATCATCAGGATTTTTTCTAAAAATTTCTGAATGACCTTTTCTAGAAATTCCACCAAGGCTTTCCCTAACAGATTCTCCAGAAATTTATTTAGACATTTCTCCTGGGATGCCTTCACGAATTTTCTTGATTTTTTTTCCAGATATACATCTAGAGATGCATTTAGCCCCCTAACATTACTAGAGAGATTCTACTGGAGTTTTTTTTTCTGAAATTCTGAAGTCTCTTCTTGAATTTTATTTAAAAATTCTACGGAGAATGGCAATCCTTCCAAGGATTCTTCCAGAAACTATTTGACCAATTCCTTCAGGATTTAGATATTTATCCAGAGATTTTCAAGAGCTGTTCAAAAACTAACTGAAAGAGCTGAAATAATTCCTGGAGGAATTGCTAAAGAAATACCAGAAAAATTGTCTAAAGGAATCCCTGAGAAAACTCCTGGTGATACCATTGCAGTCCTGGATTTTTTTTTTTTTATTTTCTTCAGAGGGATTCACAGCGGTCACAAATTCTTGAAGTGATTTCTGTTGATATCTCTAGAGAACTCGCTGCATGAATGCCTTGAAGGATACTTGAAGAAACTCCTTAATATATCTACGAAATTCCTAAAAAAAAAAGTGCGAAGCTCTGTAGGCATTTGTAAGGAAAATAACTTAAGAAATTTATGGAGGGATTGCTGCAGAAGTTCTTGAAGAAATTTCTGAAGCAAACTTTTTGAAGAAATACCTTACTAAATTTCTGAGAGATCCTAGGAGGACTTACTGAAGGAATTCCTGGACGAACTCCTGGAGGTTTCCCTGGAAATTCTTAGAAGAATGTTTAAGAAACTCTGAAGAGATTAGTTCACAAAAAATCCTAAAGTACCTTCTGGGGAAATTTTTAAAGTAAATTGTGCAAAACCAAAATAAAAATCTAAATATTTTTAAATTATTTTTTGAAAGAATGCCTGGAAGAACTCGATATTCTTTGGAGAAATTCTTGAAGTATCACCAGAAAATGTCTGAAAGATTTCATGAAAAAAAGGTCCAATAAATCCTAATAAATCCAAAGCAATACCTGGAGCTACTTCTGGAGAAACTCCCAGATAAATTTCCAGAAGAATTTCTTGAGAATATTTTAAAATGTTAAAATGAATGCCGGGGAGATTCCTCGAATTGAATATATGGAGAAATAACTGAAGAAACGTATAAAGAAATTCCTACAGTTATTTTTGAAAAGGGTTACTGGAAAAAATGTTTTTGGGGAAAAAATCTCTTCAAATTGCATCTTTTGAAGGAATCTTTTAAAGAATTTCTTCAGAGAAAATTCTGATAATATTTGTGATCATTCATTTTCCCCTTCTGTTACCCAGATTAACTCATGTGCCCTTAGCTCGTTCCAGATTACGTTGTCCATCATACACTGCATTGCCGTAATTAGTTTAAGAACCCCTGTCATAGAGAGTCCCACTTGTTGTCGTCGTCGTCGCACGTACGCGATCAGATTTTTGAACGCACCCTGCTATACGGTGGCCATTTATCCTTCTTATTTTATTTTTGCATCGCATATTCTCAGGTACGCATGGTCGGTCGTCACAGTCGATCGATTTATTTTGAATTTCGTATTCAACCTGTTCGCGCGTCGTTGTCGTCGTTTGTTGCTGGCTTGCTTCCCCTTCCTCGATCCGCGAAGGGGTTGAATAGCAGCATGGCCCAGCACGGCCAGCCAGCAGCTTCCTCTCACCGCCTCGCTACCGGCGCGGCAGTCAGTACCGTCGTCGGGGACCGATCGTTTCTTCTAGGCTTTGCGGGCAAAAGTCGTAAAATTCACAATTTATTGTCTTTTAAGCCAGCTTTGTTACGGTTTAAATTCACCCCGGCTTCTGGCGGAGGTGCTACGCGATGCGGACTCGATACGAGACAGGTTGATAAACAATTTATTACGGGGAGGGTAATCATTGACATCGGTACAGGGGGAGTGGGGGAGGGGGTTCCATGTGTATGTGGGGAAGTCTCAGGAGGTCATAATAAGAAAGTGATCGCTGCTGCCGCTCTGTTACAGTTACTTTCGGAATCCGAAGAGCCTTTCACATCTCCAACTGGAGCACGGGCGGAGGGCCTGGGCCATTTGGGCAAAACTGTAACAGGGCGCGAATGTTGTTTTACTGTACTTGAGGACACCCTTCCTCGTGGGATCCCCTTTGCTGGGTTGAAGACAATGACGTAGAAAGGGAACCGCGTCAATCTGCGGGCTTCGCTTTCAGCATTGTAGTCACAGTGACCCAACTGAGTCCCTTCATTCCACCTCCTACCAACGCCTATGACCAGCAAAAGAAGTATTATTTGTTTCTGAGACCTTAGAGCTGTTGTTACAGTTCAGAACACTCTTTTTCGCGGGGGGAACCGGCGAACGGGTTGATTGGAGATGGTCTGGTCAAGTCAGCCACGTAGCGGTCGGACTTCGGTCGATTGTTGATCTCAATAACCTGGCACTGGCCTGGACGGATGGACGGACGGACGGGAGAGGCAAACATTCACTTTTGCCCTTCGTAATTACGCCGCGCGTCAGGTTGAAAAGTAAAAGGCGTCTTCGTTCGGGAGGGTCGCACAAAAAATAAAAATAAAAGAGTAGCAATGATACAACAAGACCCACCGTCCGAAAGGCCCCGGTCGGAAAGAGGTCCTGATTTCGTCAATTAAAACAAATTTAATCCGCTCCAGTTGTGGCACCGGCACCACTAGCTGCCTACTTGAATTGCGCTCGCTGGGCCAGCGCGAAGGTTCCGAGAGTGAGAGGGTGTTGTCCCGGTTGGTTTTGCGACGCCTTTCGAAATCAAAACAAAGTGCACTCACTCACAGAGTGTGAAGCCATCGACGACAATTACGGGTACCGAGACGGGAGACAGTTTTGGAAAGGTATTGGTTACGTAAGAGTCGGAATTGGAGTTTTATTTGGGTAATGCGTCAAAAGTAGAAAATGAAATAAAGAATGGTGATATTGGGAGATGGCTCTGTTGGAAGATTTTCTAAGATTCAAACTTGCGCGATTAGAAATTGAGTTGATCAGAGTATCAATCTCCTCTTAAGAGTTTCACAGCACAGTATCTTGAGCATTTTAATCGGCAATCCACGATCCAACGTGAGGCTATGACACGTTCGTTTTTAATGCTAAATCTTTTAACATCCTTTTTTTACGTCCCAAATCCAGATGACTATCACTGTTCTATATCTTTATTATTAACAAATTCACGTATGCAATGTTCAGCAAAAGCTTGGAAAGACAGTAAATACCACCCTATCACTGGGTGGAATTTGATGTCTTTCCAAACTAGAATCAGATATTGCTAAAAAATTACTTTTGACAATATATCAGACTATTCGGTATAATTCGAAGCAAATTTCTTAAAGCTGACAACACTGCAGCACCAAAAATAGAGATATGCATAACTCCCTACAATTAGGACAGTTACAAATTTAGTGAACGTAATTATCGGCAAGTCGTTTAGAATTAGTTTGAGTAAGTATAAACTAATCAAGATAAAAAAGGTTCTTCAAAATTATCTGTGCTTATGGCAACACTGATAAAGACTGGACCCGAAAAAAAATGAGACACTCAAATTAATGTATAACTTTTGGTTGCGTTCACAAAAATAGCTGATTTTTTTTACCAGGAATAGCATGTTAATGCCATAAAAATTTCATCAAAATCGGTTCAGTATTGGCGCAAATATTGTCGATACAATAAAATGTGATTTTGGAAATTTTGGGCTTCCATTTTAAAAATTGTTTAGGCTATAACTTGGTTGTTAGCTCATCAAAACGTCTAAAAATTAGGCTGTAAGTTCTTCAAGTTAGTCATAATAAGTGGTGAAAATTTTATTGTAATCGGTTCAGTACTTTTTTTTTAACAATTCAAACAAAAAAACGGGGTTTTCAAATTTTGGGCACTTTTAAACATTTTAAAATCAGTATGCATTATTTTGACTGTAGTATTGGCAACACTGTCCCGATTTTTTTGAAATTTTGACAGTGTAAAATCTTTGTGTTAATCTGTTATAAGTGAAAATTTCAGCCATTTTGATTGAACATTTTAAAAGTTAGAGCCGTTTGAATGTCACTATATCAAAAACCACATCCAGTGAATCAAAATTCATCCATCGCGCGACAATAACGACAATGTCGCAACGTGAATTTGTTTGTCCCAACTTGAACAGAATAGGACAAAGATCGTGCACCACGAAATTAGAGATTTTTAAGGCTTGCTTTGCGATTTTCGAGTGGTAACTTCGAGTCGGTAAACACTGCAACGCTGCTGAAGATGTATCATCAAAAAGTTTCGATTTTGGGTTAGTAATAATTGATTATTCACGAGTTGAAAAGTACGCAACAAATTCAGGTTCCATCTTGTCTGCAACAACAATTTTCGAGATCATGTCATTATCTGTTACCAGTTGGGATAAAGAGTAATCGTCGCGTCTTCTTTGTTGCTTGTTTCGTGCCCCTTTTGTCTGACAATTCTCTTCACTGACCACATCTGCATATTGCGACATAGAGCTTCATATATGGCTATAACTTTTAAAAGGTCAAATCAAATTGAATGAAATGTTGACACAATACATCTACATACATACTGTTTATACAGAAAAGTTTTTATTGAAATCGGCTCAGTATTTTTGGCTCTACAGTTTTAGGTAAAAATGTGATATTTTTTAAAGTGTTTGTTTAGCCCAAGATTCTCAAATGGTAAGTCTCTTGTTTCGACGATATGTCCGCCAACACTTAACCGATTTTGATGGAATTTTGAATGGTATTAGCTACACATAATATACAATTCCTGGTCAAAAAATCAGCTATTTTTGTGCACGCAATCAAAAGTAATACATTATGCTTTGTGTCTCATTTAAGGAGAAAAAATCAAAATAAATGCCAAAATTTCAAACATATTTTTTTAAATCTTAACCATTTAACCTTATTTGCACCTCTTCTGTCCTCTTGAAAACTGCGGAGCGATTCCAATTGGCAGCTTCACTTACACTTTGTACAGCGCCTAAATGTATTCTATTCTAATTCTACTATATCGAATTGGTTACCTTTGCGCTGCTATCACTTTTCTACCCTGCCCATGGTAGAATGATGAGCTCGAGGATGATGATGTGTGGCTCTTGTTCTTTTTTGAGTACGAAGGGGGTCCATTATGAGTTGCCGTTTGCCGATATCCAAGTTTCTTGGTACGTTAGAGCATATGCTCAGAAAAGGGTCAGGTGTCAGCCGCTCCCGGGGGAAGGAGGAAATTGTAAGTGACGGGGCAGGGTTCGAACTCATGACCATCCACTTATGAAATGAACGTGTGGCCACTACGCCACGGGCCCTGGAAAGAAGTATCTTTACTTTTTTTATTTTCGTATTTTTTTATCTGCAGAAACTTAATGTAAACACCTGTTATTACGTCAGGATGGCGATAGAAAATCAATTAATGAAATTAATTCTTTCTAATAAATTTTATGCACAATTTGGAAAACTTTGGAGAATTCCGAGTAACGCTAGCTTTTGGGCATTAGTAACTAAGGCCATTTCATTCAAAACTAACCTAATAACCATACTTTGTTTCCAAACCCATACAATTTCTTTGAATAATCGATGTGGTATAAAATCAAAACAAATGATAATAGGTTTTATAACGGTTGTCAAAACCTCTACAAAACTTATTGATACTTGGGTTAGGACCTTTTTCAGAACTGTTCGATTGAGGAAGTTTTTCCTGTTTTTTTTTTTTGTTCTTATTTGAAAAAGAATTGCAAAGTTTCATTCGAATACGGATCACCATGTTTGGTCGATTCGTGATTTTGCTTGGAAATCGTAAAAAAATAAAGCTTAATTATTATGTATCTCGGATTCCATGCCACAATGATACATTGGATCTCAAGTGGTCGGCGTTCAATCAGAGTGGACTACGCGATTTTTCGGGCAGGTAAAGATAAGCTGAGGAATTCGTTAAGTCTGAGCTTTTCGACGTTATTTTGATGTAGATGTGTCATTACACAAAAGACTAATAGTATTTCTCAAAATAATACCAGAGATTTGAAATTTTAAGTGCTTGCAGGACATTTTCCCGAAATCATTGAAAAACATGATCCGATCTGACTTAACGCCGACCAAGTATAGTCCAATATTTCACATTGTGATGCAACAAGCAAAGCAACACTGGTTATGAGGATTCAAATAAAGCTCACTAAGTTTTTTTTTCGTGTTTGCAGATCAAACAGAATTGCTTTCTCAGAATTGCTGCTTAAGAAAAAAAAACGAAATTCAAATTAAGATTCGTTTTACTACATAACTTGAGCAGTGTTGCTAGTTGTCAAAAACATTAATTACCATATAAAATACTGAGAATCACATATTATGCAAAACAGCACTTTTCCCCCAAAATGATGAAAAAGCAAACAAAACCAGCATGTCCGATTGTCATAATTGACCAAATAAACAATCGGACATTCTTATTTTCTTCGATTTGTGGATCGTTTTGCGAAAAAGTTGCTTTTTGCCTTTCTCGTACACCAAAGAGTACTGAAAGGCTATAAACCACTGAGAATAAATAATTTTCGATAGAAGGCTCAGAGAGTTGAGTCACATATACTAATCAACTCAGTTCGACGAATAGGGATGAAGTATGTATGGGTGTATGTACATATGTATGTCTGTGCGCAAAAAAAGTTCACTCACTTTTAATACACTTTCCATTGGCCGATTTTACGGATTATAGCTCGAATTGACCGGAATTTTACCGCATTGTTTGCCATTGTAAACGGTGAGGATTGGTCAAGGCGTTCCGGAGGTGTAGCGATTGTAGTGATCCGGACCAGCGCCGGTGAACTGGTCATATATAAAACTGAACCAAATACTATCATGGTTGCCGAATTTTATGCTGAAATCATCAATAGACAGCACGAAACCACGATGTCGGCCAAAAATTCAAAATGGCGACCTAAAATTCACGATGGCGGTCCGCAACTAGAAAGGACGGCTCTAAAACCAGAAACCAGAATATTCAAGATAGTGGTCCAAACTTCAAGATAGCGGCCGAACATCCAATATGGCGACCCAAAATTGGAGATGGTGGTTATTTTAAGAAGCTTTAGGCTCTTAAGCCATGCAATATGGGTACATTTGATATGGAGATGTCCAGAGTCAAAATATGGTGACCAGGATATCCAAGACGGCTGCCCAAAAACCAAAATGGCGGCCCAAAATGCAAGATGGCAGCTTTTTAAGGAGTTTCAGGTTTCAAAACGATGTAATATGGGTATACATATTTGGCATAGAGAAAATGTCCAGAGTCCAAAAATGGCAACCATAATATACAAGATGACGGCCAGAATTCTATTTTTAAATGTTTTAAATATTTTTCCATTGATATTGAACACGAAAATTGCGTTTCATGTTCATAAATTCTACTCTAATATAAAGAATGATTTTCCAACAGCAATCTCATCACAACGAAAACCCAACCTCGCTGTGGCACAACAGCGCAATCCCGAACTCGCAGCATTCAGCCGTGCCCGTTCGCGCACAGTCACTCAAGCGAGTCGCTCACAACATTCGTGACCGTAAAGTTCAAAGATGCCAAAGGTTAACTCACGCTGTTTGGCTGACTGTGTGGAGCAAAGCCGCCTCGCAAACGGTGAGAGCGAACACGAAGCCGGTAGTCTCGCGCAGTGCCAAACACAAATATTCTCAACTTTTGAGCGTCCCGCGACCTACGGTGTTAAATATTAATAGAAACACAAGCTGGTCAAATGCCCCTTCCTACACTCACCAGAAAGCGGTACGAAAGAAAAAAAAAATCGAGTCTCTTTTAATTAAACCCGATGCCCTAGTGATCCCGCTTCTGGCGACGAGTGACGCCGTCGGTCGGCCGGTGATGACGTTCTTCTCAAAATGCTTCCCACCGTATCTGCGCGGACTGTATTTCAATCGGCGAACCGTCAAATGCAGCCTTCACATATGACCGACCAGCTACTGACTGTCTGACTGACTGATAGCTCGCCAAACACCGCGGCGGCGCGGATACGGTACGCGCGACCGATCGGCAGCTGTCCCACTGACTTCAGCGAACGATCGTTCCAAGCATCCAAGCCGAGTCGAGGACCGATCATGCGGAGATTCCGCGCGCGCGGAGGGTTCAAAGCGGTCACCTTTGGCTCCCATCGCGGCGCGCGCGTTCGATTCGGTAGTCACACTCTCTGCTCCGGTGGAAGCCAGGAATGCTCAACGCTCTGCCGCGATGCGGCGGTGGACGCGAACCCAAGAGGCAGCTCACTACACCTAGCTGCTAGGACTAGCACAGAGCGTCGTTGTCGATTTCGCCGGTGTCGTCCGTTGCGCTCTATGGTCGGAAGGTTGGAAAATGTGGTGAGTAATTGTAATTGCTTTGCAAATCGTGACCTATGGGGAGCGGAATTCATGGCCGCGGGAGGTTAACTAGAAGTGGCATCGTTGAAAAACAAATGTTCAAAATGTCAATAGAGTGATCGTTGCTTGCGCGCGATGGGGAAGGTTCGGCCTCGGCGACTGTGCGCGGGTTTATTTGGGACGTACGAAGGAATACGAATGCCTACGATACCTACCCGCAAGCTAGGTGATGCTTGAGAAAGTTGATTGTTCCTATTCGGATCATTGGAGGTGTTGCAATAAAAACTCATTCGAATTCAAATTAGTTCAATCTAGGAGGAGAAGACGTGCGTCCTTTACGTTATTCGTTGCATATCGGCGCCAACCAGTTTTTTAAACCTAAACGGGAATTTATTGAACGGCGCGAAGTCCGTCACAGAATAATATCGGCAATATTAGAAGATTTATGGTTTGATTGTCCAAATAAATTCAATCGTCCCCTATAGGCTAATAAATGTGCTTTCTTTCGTCATAACGGAAAATATTTTGAAAAATGTTTGTTGTAAATGTCATTCAAACTCGGTAATTTATTGCAAATCAAAGAAATAGAAAGCCTTAAAATTTGGCAAACAATAGTTAAATGATAAATCGTTATATCAAGTAACCTAATGTTGTCCACTTTTCCCGGACCCGTGACGCAGTGGTCACTCGTTCAATTCATGTCTGGATGGTCATGGGTTCGATCCCAGCCACGGCACTTGCAATTTTTCGTCAGTTGCTCTTCCCCCCGAGAGCGACTAACACCTGACCCTCTTCTGAGCATATGCTCTAACGCATCCGGAAGCTTGGATAACAGCTCATAACATCAGCAACTCATAACGGACCCCCAATCGGACTGGAAAAGGAACAAGAGGCACACATCAACATCCTCGTGCCCATCATTCCCATGGACAGGGTAGAAAAGTGACAGAAGCGGCAACAGCTTGATATAATAGAATTAGAATAGAATACATCTAGGCACTGTACAAAGTGTTAGTGCAGCTGTCAATTGGAATCGCCGACGCAGTGTCCTAATGGATAAAGAGGTGTAAATTAGGTTAAGCGGTTGAAGAATTAAAAAAAAAATATATTGTCCACTTCCTCAGCAAAGGCGGATAAGACAAATATATCACTTCAATATAAAACAGTGTTTTCGATGTTATCATTGTGTAATGATCTTTCCCAATTGCTGATCACCAGATGATTACAAATTTAGTTATCGATAATGTTGGTCTATCACGATAACATAAAAATACTAAATAAATGATAACAAAACATGTTGAAAGCTTCCAAACGCATATTTCAAAACTTTCTCAAAACTGAGCGTCTGATGAACCTCGGGTCTAAAAATAGATTCCACTTTTCACTTTCAATGCAACTGCAGTACGAATAGCGTAGCCTTCAACCACTCTCCCTCTCAATGAGTTCCGTTGGTATAGGAGCTATCTGCTGCGACCAGCAATCACTCGATCAGGGTTCGAGACCCGCTGGACGCAATAATTGAAAATATGAGTTGTAAATATCGATCAATCATCGATCAATCGATCAAATCTGACTATACATGTCAATGGTTGCTCCTCCGTGATTGATCTGAGCTGGTACCAATTGCACTGAGATCCAACTTAATAAGGGCTGGGACACTCCACTTATTCTCAAAGTGCAATTCTAGCAGCTCATACATTTTGGATCAATAACGGCGCCGGCCACGTCCTTATAGTCAGTTGGGAAGGGAAAGGAGTGTTAGAGTGTGCTGGTTGTTGCTACTAAAGACCGAGATCACCTCTGCATCCGCACAACCAGCACGGACTGGGGTATTTGTTAGACGGAAAGGATGGGAGATCTGGGAGTTACCGTTGGGTCGGTGATGCGATCCATGGATAGGGAATATTTTATAGTGTTCGTAAGGTGATAGATTGTGTGGTGATTACTATATGAAGGACAAGCGGCACAGCTCGCTTTGGTTGCATAACTTGTAGGCGTTATATACACTGTGGTGTGGAAGTTGGAAGGTAGGGAAACGGATTTTTTGCAATTCGTTTCTGGTTCTAGCGATGGCTATGAACATATGAATATACATGAGCTTCAGGGGTCCCCGGAAAATTACACAAAATTTCAGATTCAAGTTCAATTGCTTGAGGAATCCCAGCGAAGGATTCCATCAAAAGTTTTTTTTTTATGGATTTTCGAGAAATTTTTTTAAGATTCCTTCGTATATTCTTGGATTTCTCCAAGAATTCCTTGACAAATTTCTTCGCGATTCCTGCAGACTTCACAGATTCATGCAGAAATTGTTCCAGATATTCTCCTAGAGATTTTTTAGGATTACTGGACAAATTCTTGAAAGAATCCCTGAAGATGAAAATCCTAGATCATAGTTTCCCGGTTAGTTTAGTTTGGGTCGCCGGCCTTCATCCGGGGGGTAGCAATAAGCAGTTTTGAAATTGAACCAAATTCTTTTGTCTTTAACCTGATAAATTCAAATGTAAATTTCTTGATTTTGCTTTGGCTGACCAAGCCATGTGGGAAATTACACTGTTGAAAATGCTTTGACATCCATGTGCACAACAGAACATGTGCTTGATGAACAAATTGAGATTTGAGATTACGAAAAGAAATCCACGTACTCCGGTGAGACTCGAACTCACGACTCCCAATTCGCTAGACGGGCGCTTCTGTTCCTTCAAGCTACGAAGTCACTCGACTATCTCCGTCGCCTGTAGGCCTATAACTGAACTCGATTCCACAATCGCACATGGTTATCATCTTTTCACAATCCAAACCTCCTTCGGATGGGATTAGATGAACATCTAACACATTGTCTGTTGTGCACATGTATGTCAAAGCGATAAATTCCTTAAAAAAAAGAATCATGAGAAACTTCGGGAGGAACTATAAGAACGACGGAAAAAATGAGGAATTTCTGGAGGAATTCGTGAAGGAACTTTTTGCGGGAAAACATACCAGTAGAATCGTAGAAGGAATCACTCGATAAATTTCTGAGCGATCCCTGAGCAATTTCCTGAAGAAATCTTCGGAAAAACTCCTGGAGATAACTCAGGAGTAATTCTTAGAATAATTTATTATACAATCCCTGAAACCTCTTATACCAGTGGATATTTCTAAAAGAAACCCTGTAGAAACATTAAAACAAAAACTCCAGGAGAAAAACCACTGAATAAACTTCTTTAAAAAATGGCTTTTTGAAGGAATTTTTGAAAGAATATCTGAGAGAATTTTTGAATACCTGGAGCGATACCTGAAGAAACGTGTGTGGAAATTCTAACAAGGAAAAATCTCTTTAAAATCTGAAAATCTCTGTAGAAAAATTCCCGAAATTTCTAGAGGAAAAAGTGGGGAAATTTCTTTAAAAACGTTTGAGGGGATATATGCACGAATTTCTGTAGCAATTATAACAGGAATGTCCTAATGTATCCTAGAGAGAATACAAGAAAAATTCTAGAAAAAATCCTGAAAGAATCTCTGAAGGAAATTCTGAAGAAACTTTCACATAATTTCACCGACAGGAATACATTTGAAAGGGATACTTGGAGGAATATTTGGAGGAATTCCTGCTGAAATCATTTTAAAAATTCCTGCGAGAATCTCTAAGCATTACTGAAAAATTTTGATGAATCATGATTCCTTGAAAAAAAATGCTTGCGGTGCCTTGGAATAATCGTTAAAAAACCCAAAGAAGTATATGTGAAGGAGTACATTCTAAACGAATTCTCAGAGGTATCTGAAAATGAATTCTTGCCGAATGTATAAAATGAATTGTAGAAACATTCTGTGAACAAATATTTCATGGTGCACTGTTCGTTAAAGTTGGGAATTCTTGAGTCTTATTTTACCATGACAGCACTAGTCTGGGAGCTGCCGAGCGATTACAATTCTGAATGTCGCCTACAAAGTACTATACCAGATCATCTTCCGTCGTTTTTCACATAAAATGAATGAGTTGGTTAGAACTTATCAATCCAGCTTCGTCGATGACCGCTCGAAAACGAATCGGATGTTCACCGTGCGTCGATTCCTCAAAAAATGCCACGAATACCAGACGTCAACGTTTCACTTTTTTATTTCTTTTCTTTTTTTTGGAGTAGGGAAAAGCCAGCGGGAGTGTGCTCAAATGAACCCCTGCACGAGCTTATTATTTTGCATTTGAACGGTGCCTTGCTTGCAGAAAATGAGATCATTTCCATGGTCACTTGTTGGTTTCACTTGTTCATCGACTTCAAGGCAGCGTACGACAGTATCGACTCCAAAGAGCTATGGAAATTCATGGACGAGACTGGTCAAAGCGTCGATGGACGGTGTATGAAACTGCATATGGGATTCGAGGGATCTATTTTTTTAAGATTACAGTTTGAGTTGATCAAACTATGGTTTCTCATCCTAATATTGTTGATTTTTTTTACTGTATTAACGAGATGTTTAGCCCTAGGCTAGTTCATTTCTGGACCCACGCTTTACTTCCCTTCCGAAGGAAGAACTCACATTTTGTGAGTTTGTCGGGAGTGGGATTCGATCCCAGGTCCTCGGCATGTTAGTCAAGTGTTCTAACCATCACACCAGGTCCGCTCCACATATTGTTGATTTAGCTTTATCTTGAAATTGATGTTTTACTGAATAAATTAAATGAATGAGTGCTAGGGCTTTGGTTACACAGTTTAAAGGCTATTTCATGTCTCAGGGCATTCCAACACATACCTCATCATCATTTAAGAGAAACCCGTAATTCCTCCTGTCCCAAATCGAAAGAACGTTAAAACAATTACCAGCCATTTATCCCAGATTACAATGGTGCCCCAAATTGCTCTGCATCGTAAAACACTAATCAAGTGGTAAAGTCTTAATTTTCGCCGGTTTTCAATCACCCAATCCGTTGCGTTGCCTACCCGTTGTTTTACGACACATACAGGGTGGAGACATCACTTTCCGTTCGCCACCTCACCTCACTATAATGACAGGGGACCAGGCGTGAAAACTAGAGGTACTAGTCCAGTGAATCGGTCTCTGGCAGCAGCAGGGTGGACGATAATAATAGAAATGATTAGTAATGGCGCTTCCACTCCACAGTCAGGCGATAAAAGGCGAGAAATTGGAACAATTGATAATGTTACACCCCTCTTATTCCACACGAACAGACAACCATTCAAAACTCGATGGATTAATCAAATGGACAAACTACGGCGTGGCCGGCCGTAGAAGCCCATCTGATAGGCATCGCGCGATTGTTGTTGCTTGAATCAATAACTTAATCAACTGGAGGCTCCACTACCCTCCTATCTACCATAGGCTGAGCACTGGGCACTAGGCATCATCGTACGCAAGTTCCAATAAGTGGGAAGTGGGAAAACTACGATGGATGAAAAGAACCCGATCGGATCCCCGAGAGAGAGAGGAGCTTCTTCTCCACTGACGGGGCTGCTGCTGCTGGTGGTTCTGGTTGCCAGGTGGATTGGAGGTTATTAATGATTTGAATGAGGAATGATGCGAGCAAGCGCATCAGCCAGCCAGCCAGCCAGCGAGCAGTTCAACCGTGGAGCCGAATCCAGCTGAGTCATGACCTTTTGTTGCGGTGCTTAGTGGCCTGAGAAAACCGCGATTCGACCGTACAAAACTAATCGGGCAATGATACACAGGTGGGAAACTCGTTAAAATCGATCGGGCTGGAGACTGCGGGCTGTTGGTTGGTTGGAAGGCAAATTTGGAAAACAGTGATGGAATAATTAGTGGAATAATCAAGGATCAATGAATTTCATTAACCTAATGTCCGCTTTGTTGGGACCGGAATGGTTCCAATCGGTTGCAGTTAGCTTGGAATGAGTATAAGCATAGATGGGCGTAAAAATGATCTTTGCTTCTCTGCAGTTGATTAGAATACATAATCCAAAATGCACTAAAAAAAATCAAGGAGGTTTTGAACTAGATGTTACTAGACACGGAATAACCTACAGCATCTCCACAGTTTTTTTTGGAAGGAAATATTTGAAATTAGGCTAGATGGTATGTAATCCAGGGAGTCACCAACAGTTTGTGATACAATAATACGCACCACGTTGATTGTTGGATGGAGTTTTCAACGACGAATTAAATTTCTGGTTCGACAGTGCACTGATGGGTATAGGTATAGATATCATTCCAAACTAAAATAAATCAATTAGTCTAGCTGAGTACTATTATATCGCAAAGTTCTTCGTAGATGAGCTAGCACATATCTAATTAGAAGCTCACAATCAATTGAACAGCATGAAACTCAACACCGACTGGAACGCACAACAAAAGTTCCCCCCAATTTTCGAAGAAAGATTATCCTAAATACGTTTCCACCTTGTTGCATCCATTCCAAGTATGCATGGATAAGTCCTTGCACCCTCCGCGGCTTTCAAGTCACATTTGATCTCTGACATTCACCAAATCCTCCTACATATATGGCGGCACCCTCACCAACTGACACCTTCAAGGACGAATAACAAAAACTAGTCCAGCCCAAAATCCCCAATTCAAGGAACTGTGTTTTTGATTGGTGACCGACGCGATGCGGCAATTCCTCGAAAGTGAATCGACTGCGACCGGCTTTTTTTCATATTGAGTGTTGCGTGACTTCTGATGGAGCCGCAGAGCCGACGAAATGAACGAAAGGTGACACCCGATATGAACCCGCGGGTGGTTTCCCGTAAATGGGGAATCGATGAGAATCCTTGCAGTGTCGAACTTTACGTTGAAATGGTGTGCTGTATGAGTGTGGTGGCGAGAACACTAAAGAAAGTATTTAACGATATCAAATATACACTCCCGATCAAAAGTTTGGGGTTACCCCCTCAAAAACATGTAATTTTTTTTAGGCCCATCACCAAATCACTTTTCCATGTTTTACGAAAGTGACCCCAAACTTTTGGTCGATGACATGAAGAGTTAATTCACTTAATAACTTTTTTTCCTAGATTTATAAGTAAAAAGCAGTTTAAAGCTTATAGAAAACAGGATATATTACCGCTCTCATCATAAAATTTGGTCGACCCAATTTCCAGCGAAACTGCCGTAAGTTTATATTCATTTTTTAGAAAATTTGGCAACTTTGGCCCAAAAGTTTCTTTTAAATCATGTTCAAAGTTTCTATTATCTTTTGAATGAGACCTAGGGTTTGGAAATCGGACGCAAATTGGCGGAGATATGAGCCTTAAAAAATTACATGTTTTTGAGGGCCTGACGCTAAATTTTTGATCGGGAGTATAATTGGTACTTCGAGCACCGACGAACCGACGTGACAGCTAGAACAAATAAATTCAAATTTGTTGTCCCCGACGCCATGATGAAAAATAGCCGAACACTACCGCCTCCTCTATAACGGTTCGCGTTGTTTTGATAGCTTGACTCCAAACCCCCGTGTATTCATATAGGAAGAGGTTCGCGCCTGCGCTGATTTGACAGAAGCGTTCGCTCGCTTTGCTGGACGACCGTTAAATTTGGGGGGGACAGTTTTGAATCACCACTGTCACGTCGGTTCGTCGGTGCTTTGAGGTATTTTATACAGAAACAAGTCTTTGCTCGAAATTTGCGCGAAGCTATAAGATTTACTGGATTCTGTGAAACAGGCCTACCCTGCGTACCCTGCGTGATTTACAAGCATTTTCGTTACAAAGTTCTGTGTGTCTCGCGGTAAAGTATAAAAATAGTAAAAAATGAAAGTCATAATTTAAAAATGAATTGGGAGACAATGTTCTTAAGATTAGAGCTAAGGTTGTTTTACTGGAAAGAAGTAGCGAGTGGAGTTAAGAGTGTGTTGTGTACAGGGGTGACAGATGAGGGGGATTGGGACTGTTTAAAGTTCCCAAAAAAATGTTTTTGAGCATAAGTCATCAGATATACATGCATGGATGGTAAAATTGAATGAAATTCGTGCATCCTTATGCAGCTACGTGCTGACAAGTGGTGAGTTCAATGTTTGTTTATGAATCTCACAGAACTCCCTTGAGTATAGATCATCGAACCTTACAAGCGTTATTAACCTGGCACGTTTTGAATATTTTCTGAAACCGCTTGAAACGTTCATAAAACGCATTAAAACGCCTCTGAAATCCCCCTGAAGCTCACCTGAGAGCAGTGATCCAACATGTATTTTCAAAACCCGTAGCCAGTGCTGAAAATGACACTTTGACATATCTAAATTCAACCACATCCAGCTCATTTTAGAAGCTCAACCTGAGAATATAGTATATGAAAAACTTGTGCGGCTAGACCAGTTCTATAAGAAAGTCACGAAAAAACGCTCTTTTTTGAATATTTAAGGTAAATGTCACGGACTACTATGTCACCATGAAGATCATTGGCATTATTCGAAGGTAGTCCGTGACATTTATCTTAAACACTCGAAAAAGATCACAAGTTTTTCATATACCATATTCTCAGGTTGCGCTTCTAAAATGAGCTGCATATGGTTGAGTATAGATATGACGAAATGGCATTTTCAGCACTGCCTGTAGTAGCCCCTCTTAAACCCCCTGAAAACCTCCTATAACGTCTATGAAACGCGCTGAAAATCCTCTGAAATTTCCTGAAACGGCTCAAGAAACCCCTGAAACCGCCTATTATCCCCTGTAACGTACATGAGAACCTCTGATAAGGGTAGGCGGGGCATATACTTATCGACGCCAAAAACTAATAAAGGAATAAGTAAAAAAATAAAATTAAAATCTATTCGTCGAAATTTCGACCAAAGTAATAAAAATTGCAAAATTTCATGTTTTCAAAAACGTGTCAAGTTGTTAACTGCGTTTTGGGGGTGGGGAATAATGAGCCGCCTAGGCGGGGCAGAATGATCAATCCGTATTTTGTACATTTTGAATACTAATTTAGCTATTTATTTATTTATTTATTTTAATTCAACCGACCCTAGCGTTACTGCAACAGCTTGAGCTGAGCTTGCTTGAGCTTGATTGACCGCCCGTAAATGCTACTCCAGTATCGCCAGACCAGCTACACTCACACAAGGAACCAATGAGATTATCTTCCGGGGACTAGCAGGGGCATCTTCAGTATGTGAGCGTTGATGATTTTCTATTTTTAGGCGACAATGACGCCTGCTACGTCAGGTTGGGGAAGGGGAAGGAAGTGATGATTGCAATCGTTTGTATTCACATCAGACCGAATATACCTCTGCATCTGCACAAACGCATGCTGATGTCGGAGTGTTGGTGGGATATGGTTGACAGAGGGCTCACACATTGGTGCGTGGATGCCAGGCGTAAAGTGATAGATTAGTACGATTATTTATTACTATGAAGCAATAGCGGCACAGTTCGCTTGATTGCATAACTTGTAGGCGTTATCTGATAGTTTGATACTGTGCTGTGAAAGTTGAAAGGAAGGGAAATGACTTTTCAACCGTTTCTGGTTCCAGCGATGGCTATGAACATATGAATATACATGAGTTGTATATATAGAGAGGAGAGTATAGAGAAAGTGGATGGAAAGATACAATGTAGAAGGAAAAGGACGGGCCAGCGATTGAACCCATGACCTTCTGCATATGAATCAGAAGCGGTAGCCATTAGACCACCAAACCCGTCTTAAAAGACACTACACAGTCTTCAACCAGAGGTTGTACAGACTGAACAAGCACTAGCATTAGACAACGGACAACACACATAACACCCAGTGGCTCATTGGGGAATTTAATTTTCCGTTTGATGAAAAATTTTCCCAGTCTGGTGCGGGAATCGAACCCACATTCCGAGGCTTAAGAAATGTCTAGATGACTGACGCCTGTAGCCGCACGGCCACGAAGCCCACCAACCCAAGCGTTACTACAACAACCCATGAACATTTCGGGTTTAACATATAAGGAACAGCTTCAGAGTCACAGAATTCGCTTTTGCGCGGTAGTGACTCTGGATGTAAGGAATGCGTTTAATAGCGCCAGCTGGTCTGCTATTGCCGATGCGCTCTTGCGTCTGGGGATACCGGAGTACCTGTACAAGATTCTCGGAAGTTACTTTCAGAATCGTGTACTAGTCTACGACACGGAGGTGGGTCTGAAGTGCTTTCACATAACCTCAGGAGTCCCGCAAGGTTCCATCCTGGGTCCGGTGTTATGGAATGTCATGTACGACGAGGTGTTGAGGTTAGAGTACCCAGTGGGAGTGGTGATTGTTGGATTTGCCGACGACATTACGCTCGAAGTCTACGGTGAAACGATCGAGGAGGTAAAGTTGACTACCAACCACTCGATCAAGGTTGTGGAGGCGTGGGTGCGGTCCAGGAAACTGGAGCTGGCTCACCACAAGACAGAGGTGACGGTTGTTAGCAACCTGAAGTCGGAGCAGCAGACGGAGATCAGTGTAGGAGAGTGTACTATCCTGTCAAAGCGCTCCGTCAAACACTTGGGCGTGATGATCGACGATAAGCTTACCTTCGGTAGCCACGTCGATTATGCCTGTAAAAGAGCCTCCACAGCTATTGCGGCACTGTCCCGGATGATATCTCCGCGGTGTACGCCAGTTAGCGCAAGCTTCTGGCTAGTGTTGCTACGTCCATACTTAGGTATGGCGGCCCGGCGTGGGGCACGGCGCTAAGTACTAAATGCTACCGACGGAAGCTGGAAAGTACTTACAGGCTTATGTGCCTGAGGGTTGCGAGCGCGTACCGTACCGTGTCACACGACGCTCTCTGCGTCATTACTGGTATGGTGCCTATCAGCATTCTTATCAGTGAGGACATGGAGTGCTTCGAAATGCGCGGCACAAGAGGCATACGCAGGACTGCCAGGATGGCCTCCATGGTCAAATGGCAGCGCGCGTGGGACGCACAGTGGGATCATTCTAAAAAAAAGACGATCAAAACCTCTAAGAGCCGTTAGATGACATTTTAGCATATAGGTGTCTTTGGAAGATATGTTCAGAAAAATCTTCTCTATTTTTATGCATATTCACTGTATGGTAAAACTGTAGGGTGAACCCGAGCAAAAAAATATTTTTTCAAATTTTTTTTTAGAGGGTAGATGTCTTCAGCAAAGTTGTAGAACAAGTAATTTCAAGTAAATTTGCTGAAGACACCATATAGTTTGGACTTCATTTTTAGGGAGAAAATATGAAAGTTTAAAAAACAACCTCAAAATCAGTTTTTTGAACTTTTCCATGATTATATCGTAAAATTTCAACGTGATATGTTCTACAAGTTTGTAGGTACTACTGGAATACACTATCTTGCCGAAGATACCAACTCTGTAAAATTGAAAATTGCTCCAGTAAACCAATTTTTTTGAAAATGTTTCACTATTTTCACTATTGAATATTTTTTGAATAGCCACTTTTTGGCAGCCGTGCCATCAAAATTTCAATGCTTTATCATGTCCAGAATAGACCAAAAGTGACTTAACAATCGGGTCTGATAAGGCACTTTGATTTCTGATGCTATTTTAAAAGTCATTTTTCAAAGAAAATATTCACAAATTTTATACAAATCAATTAATACAAACTGAAAACTCACGAAAACTTTTCGACATTAATATTTGTTAATCAAAATAGTATTCTTGTTGAAATAGTCTACATTTCTAACACTGTGGTTGACTTTACATTGAATATACGACAAAAAATATCGCTTTTTAAATTTTTAGATGAGTTTTTAATACCAATTAAAAACTGTGTTTTTTCTCTAATTTTTCATTGTAATTCCCAATGCATTTGTTTATGTTATAATACATACATTAATTAATCAACTAAAACAATGATAACATTTTTTTTTTCATTTGCTATGTTAACATTATAACTTTGGTTGAAAAACTAAAAAGGCGAAAATATAATGAATGCCTCTACAAGTTTTGTGTTGAAAATAAACAAAATAAAATAAAACGAGTGAAACATTGTAACATCACATTGAAATAGCCAGTATCTGTAAGAGATATTCTAGGTTGTAAATCTTACGTCATGATGAAAATTCTTCAGATATTTTATTGAAATTGGTTATGCTGTTTGATACTCTTTAAAATTTATTTTTTCCAGTTTTCAAGAACTGCGTCCGTTAGGTCGATTCCTGGATACTTTTCCGGAGGAGCCTTTAGTTTTAAGTTTAAATTATAACGATTTTTTGAAAAGATAAGTTGTGCCTTCTTGAGAAAGATTTCGTAGATGAGAAAATCACTCAAAGAGGCTTTTCCCCCTTTCAAAACTTGTAGTTAAAAATAAATGACACTGACAGTTGAAATAGTCTACATATATTCAAATTGTTTTTTTATTCAGAATAACTACTTGGATGAGCTAAAAATAATATCGAAAGGTTGTATGGGATTTGTGAATATTTTCTTTGAAAATTACTATTAAAATAGCTTCAGATATCAAAGTGCCTTATCAGACCCGATTGTTAAGTCAATTTTAGTCTATTCTGGGCATAATGAACCATAGAAATTTTGACAGCACGGCTGCCAAAAAGTGCCTACTCAGAAAATATTCAATAGTGAGT
The DNA here is from genome assembly GCF_035046485.1 of Aedes albopictus. Classification (NCBI taxonomy): domain Eukaryota; kingdom Metazoa; phylum Arthropoda; class Insecta; order Diptera; family Culicidae; genus Aedes; species Aedes albopictus. The sequence goes on along the minus strand of NC_085137.1, from coordinate 195,791,640 downwards.
TTTTAACTCATCTAAAAATTAAAAAAGCGATATTTTTTGTCGGGTATTCAATGTTAAGTCAACCATAGTATTCGAAATGTAGACTATTTCAACAAGAATACTATTTTGATTAACAAATATTAATGTCGAAAAGTTTTCGTGAGTTTTCAGTTTGTATTAAATGATTTGTATGAAATTTGTGAATATTTTCTTTGAAAAATGACTAATAAAATAGCATCAGAAATCAAAGTGCCTTATCAGACCCGATTGCTAAGTTACTTTTGGTCTATTCTGGACATGATAAAGCATTGAAATTTTGATGGCACGGCTGCCAAAAAGTGCCTATTCAAAAAATATTCAATAGTGAAAATAGTGAAAAATTTTCAAAAAGTTTGGTTTACTGGAGCAATTTTCAATTTTACAGAGTTGGTGTCTTCGGCAAGATAGTGTATTCCAGTAGTACCTACAAACTTGTAGAACATATCACGTTGAAATTTTACGATATAATCATGGAAAAGTTCAAAAAACTGATTTTGAGGTTGTTTTTTAAACTTTCATATTTTCTCCCTAAAAATGAAGTCCAAACTATATGGTGTCTTCAGCAAATTTACTTGAAATTACTTGTTCTACAACTTTGCTGAAGACATCTACCCTCTAAAAAAAAATTTGAAAAAATATTTTTTTGCTCGGGTTCACCCTACAGTTTTACCATACAGTGAATATGCATAAAAATAGAGAAGATTTTTCTGAACATATCTTCCAAAGACACCTATATGCTAAAATGTCATCTAACGGCTCTTAGAGGTTTTGATCGTCTTTTTTTAGAATGATCCCACTGTGGGACGGTTCCACCAAAGGAAGGTGGACCCATAGGTTGATACCGAGGGTAGATAGTTGGCTTAATAGGCGCCATGGGGAAGTTACATCCCACCTGACACGGGTCCTTACAGGTTGCTTCCGACAGTATCTACACCGTTTCGGGCATGCGGATTCACCCGAATGCCCAGTGTGCAATGGTTTAGAGGAAACGGCGGAACACGTTTTGTTCGTGTGCCCGCGTTTTCGCACAATGCGTGACCGCATGCTTGCCACATGCGGGGAGGACACAACTCCGGACAACTTGGTGCAGAGGATGTGTAGGGATGAGTTTGGCTGGAACGCCGTTTCAACGGCTATTACCCACATCGTCTGGGAGCTACAGAGAATGGCTAGTCCAGATGCAGTACAAGAGGTGGTCCAGGGGTTCGAAGTCGGCTTCGTAGGCAGAGTTTCCCATTGCTCATGTGTACATAAATGTGACAGCGAGCCTCCCACCAAATTGTCTCCCAGCTCTTCAAAATCGCAGTGTGCTGCGCTGGTAGGAGGCTCCCGAAAATCTGATGGGTGCGAGCTAGGCACATAGCTCCCGGGGAGCTCGTCTCATGCGCTGCGTGAGCTGCTGGTATCTAAGGTGAAAAACAACTTCTTGGTAACGAAGAACCTCAACAACTTTTTTCGTATACAGCACAAGTGTCTGGTTGGTCTATGCGATACGACTAGGGACTCTCAATGCAAAGGTTAAGGTTTCAATTCTCGTTCGTTTAGGAAGTTTTTGTCGCGAAATTTTCTAATTTAATCAGCGCATGAGACGAAGCTCATGAGACACATCTTGAGAAAAATGAGGCGCACAACTTTCAGTCTCAAAATGTACTGTGCTCCTGGGAGCTTGCTTGCAATGTGGCTCCCGTACATGGGACTACAGCACGTGTACATCAACTCTGTTCGTAGGTCATACCGGTGCCCTGCGGTCGAGATCGACCCTTACAGCGATTAAGTGGCCGCGGAGAGGAAGTCCCGGTAGCGGTGCTGTCGTGGCGTCGGTCTACTGGGTTGGATCCGAGCCCGCGGTTGGAAAGGGGTCCCCGGCAAGGGTCGGGGTAGGTGAGACCCTGCTGTCTGCGACCTTCGGTGCATCTGATAGGGCCTGAAGGGTAGTGATACCCTTCCTTTGCGGGCAGGTCAGATCTGGTTGCACGTGGGCATCAGTTCTTGATGTCTGCAAAGCAGTTGGGCACGGGCGGGGTTGACCCTGCCCGCCTTCCGAGGACAAAGGGAGTGGCGAGGACCACTCGGAAAAACTGGCAAACCACCAGCATGCTACCGTGATGGACTCTCCAAAGCGAGTCATCGATGTTCGTTGCTGCAGGCTACGCAGCTAACCTTGAGGGTGCGCCTCAATGCCTTCCTGGTGGTTCCGGAGAGACGAAGTGTTTGGCGACCATAGGAATGTGTTTTAGTGGGTCGAGGAGAGAGTAGTCCTGGCTTTTACTATTGTTGTAGAAGACGGCCTTAAGCCCACACTACCCTAACCTTCCTGTTAGGGTGTATGTTAAGCAGATTTTTCCCCCTATGGTTCAAAAGAAAAAAGGTAGGTACCTGGAGGTCAGGTCGGGGGCATTGATTTTGGGAGCAAGTTTTAGGAGGCATTTCAGGAAATTCCAGCGAATTTTCGACGCGGTTCAGAGGCATTGCGCACGGATTTTCGGTGCTTCCGGAGGGCCTCAGGTGAATTACTTGGGGCCGGGTGTTTTAGGGAGAATTCAGAGGCGCTTCAGGAAATATCAGAGGATTTTCAAAGACATCTTCACAAAAACTATTGAAATTCCATGGAAAGGCATTGAAATGCTCCCTGAAACCCTCATAGTTTCATTAAAATGCACTTGAAATCTACGGGTATCCAGATATGACCAAAACTGAAACACTTCGAAACGCCCCTGAGCGGTTCGCAGATGGCAAGGAAAGTGTTACAATGGTAACGTCTACCGTGCAATTCAAATGGAGCTTTCACTTTTCCTCGCGGAAAATAGTCCACAAAATTCAGCAGCCTTCCCTTTTTTATTTTTTTTTATTTTCTGTTTTTTTTTTTAATTCGTCTTTCGATAGTTCTCCGCGATTTGCAATTAATTTCTCTAGATTTAATGAAAAGTCCTTCGAAGCAAACCCTAAATTTGGATAATAGATGATGATTTACGTTAGTATTTCAAAATTAAATTTTCAAGATCATGAATCTGAAAAACCAAATGGTGTTTTGCGCTGAAAAGTTGATCTATTGGTTATTCGCTAGTGGTGACCGCAAACGATCAACTTTTCAGCGTGAACTGTTTAATATTTGGTTCTCTTGAAAATTTGACTTGTGGCTTCGTCGCACGAAACTATTTTTACTTATATATGTATTTTTTTTTTTTGTTTTAAGATTGTAACATTCTAAATAGATAGTCACTCACCTGAATAACACCAAGCTGGCCATACTACGGATGTCTCCGATGAGTCCACCTCCCTCATGATCTCATCCGCGAAACCTCGAAACAAACGGCGCTCATTCTACTAGGTACTGGTCACCGAAATCATCGATATTCAGAACCAGGACACAAAGTTTCAAACACATATGAATGCACTTTATAATAGACCTTTGACTGATTGTCACGAGGAAGGAAGATGAAGGTTCACTCAATAGTTAGCAGATAAGCAGTAGCAAACTAGGTAGGTTGGTACGTACGTAGGTACGTGACTTCGATATAGGTAATTAGTTTTTCTTCCGACACGAGGCACCAAGTGTACAAATACGACGGCTACTTTAGTGCACTGCTGTTGCTGTTGAAGCTGACGGCGATGGTGTAAGGGTGGCGAAGGTGAAGTTTTCTTATCAGTTAGTCGTTTGGGTAAACAAGACACACTTTTATCACTTGTGCGGTTTGAGTAGTTGGAGCCTTTGCTTCTAACCTTTTGATTTGAATTCTATTATTTTCTTGCCGAGAGAGAGAGAAATCCTATCCGGAGGTGATCAAGGTTGTTTCGTTTCTTGGCGAACGTGGTTCTGATGAGGAATGTTGTTCTGTGTGAAGCGGCTTCAAGCACGTTATGTGAAAGAAAAGAAATAGGATTTGCAGTTAGTAAAGAGGGTTACTTTTTAAAGACGTCGCATTGCTTTGTTTGTGCTAATAGTCAAAAAATATCTTTGGTATATGATTCGGTTTAACCATCCAAGAAATCTTATTTTTAATTCTGATCAATTTTGCGCCATCAAAATGCGTTTTGGAAACATATTTCTACCTTTCTTGTAGTCTAATCTACAACTACAAACGTGTGTTCCATCTTTAAATGATCGAACCTTCACAAATCCTCGCCATCAAGTGCAGCACCACCGCACTATCTAACTTCCAACCCTTACCCATCTTCAATCGGCAGATTATACCGCACCGGTTGCCCGGTGTCGGTTTATCCCTTTCGGGACGGAGCTCAAAAAAGTGAAATTTCCATACAAATTGCTCAACTTTGGCTCTACTGAACTCTGACATTTCCCAAAAATTCAACAATTATTTTTCCTCATTTGAAAGAACTATTCCTTATCTTTCGATTTCAAACTTTGACTACCTAAATAAATCGGAAATAAAAAATATGCGACAGATAAAACTTTTTAATGTTTTACGGTTTTTGCCCACTTTTTGTTTACCTTGTTGTGGTAAATTTCACAGGCAACGTAAACAAAAGTTTGTTTGCACACATTCAAGTATAAGTAATGGCTGAATTATTGAAACAGTTTACATCACATAAAACAAAGTCTAAACAGATGAAAAAAATATGCAAAACAATGGATCATTGAAGCCGACTTTTCCGCTACTCACCGCATCAAAACAATAACGCCACCGTAAATGGACGGTAACACAGTGACAGTAGTCGAGTTACGTCAAACACACAAGGCTACGGTGGCGCTATCTGTTCATTTCATAGCGGCCGTTTTAGTTATTTTAATGATCCATTGCCGCTCAACAGCACAATTGTGCTGGTTCGTCACGAAAGGGTTATGTGTCTCATATGCGTGCGTTCTAAGTATGACGACCGCCCGCCCGCCCCGTTCAACCGTGTTCCGAAAGGTTGATCTGTTTGATCAACTGGCGCGCACAACAACCACAACAACGACGTGGACGACAACGAGTGAAGAATACCGAAAGACAAACATCATCAACCGGACCGTGGACGGCGCGGAATACTTACACGCTTAATTCTCAGGCAAGAACCTGATAAAGTTTCGGTGAAGAACATCACAATGAATAATAAACATTTATGTACTAGGGTTCAGGCGGAAAAAAAATAGTTTGGTGAAATTATCAAAATCGATTGTTGAGGCATACCTATCGAACATTGCATAAGTACAACTTCAAACTGCTTACCCCTGAGAAGACTAGCCATAGTCCAGAATATCATAAATATTCTAAAATTTTCCTAAGCAAAGGGTTAAATAACGTGCGGGGATAAAACAAAATGGACTTTTTTTTAATTTCATAATCTAAAAGTATTCTAGCTAGACAATATACATTCCAGATTTCATAAAGATTAGAGCACTAGAACCAATCCAAGTCAAGACCAACAACATTTTGTAAACAAACATGTTTCTGTTGACTTAGGGCCTTCTGAGCTCCACCCACACACCTCACCACCACTAACAGAAAATTGTTTGTATTGACGAATTTCGCGCCAACTCGACCAACGGTTGGCAGCATCCTCTCAGAATCGAACGAAACTTTGTGGACATAAACAATATGTCTTTCTAAGCAACTTTGCATATTTTGTTTTTCGAAATTTTTCAACCCGAGCAGAAGAGAATAACAACAGCATAACAAAATGCGTTATTTTGGCAAAATAACTGCATAATGGAATTAGTAATTTTCATGTTATTAACATAACATTTTGAGTTATAAACTTGTCTGTCATAAGCGGCAAAATAACAAGTCACATAACAAAAATTTGTTCCTGAAAAATCAATTTAATAACATGTTTTGTTAGTGGCAATAACAACTTAATAACAGTGGATTTGGGAAATATTTCAATAACAAATTTTGATATTCAAGAGTTATTGATAACATTCCGAAAGCAAAATTAGGGTAAAAACTAACTTTTTTTACTCATTTTTGGGTAATTATTTTAAGTGTGTTATTCTATTTTTAGAAAATAATAGATCACATAAAAAAAATTTCGAATTCATTATAAAACTTACAAACATGGACGGGATTTGAACCTCCAATCCTGCTATCGCAAATTTTCAGTCGCCTTTACCAATGAGGCTATCACAGCACTTGCAGTGAGGGACGATAGAAGCTTTACTGGTTCTACGTATTGCCAGTTTCCCCATTCCCCCATTTCATGTTTGCCAGTCGCAGGACAAAAATAGACAGAGATTTGAATGCAAGATCAAACAATGAACCTCTCTCTCTTACCAACAGCGCTATCGCGGTGCGCAGACATGTGCACTGTAACACTAATAACAGTGGTGGCGTTCGCATGGCCCGTCGTCGGCTGTTTCGGAACAAAGAGAACGACGAAAAAGTTGCTAGTCGACTATTTATGATTGAGCTTCGTCATGGGGTGCATTTTGGCGGCGACAAAGATTCTTTCCAGACGGAGATGATTTTTTTTTGTTTTGTTCGCGTTGTGAGAACGGCGATTATACACGTACCTACGTGAGCGAAGGTAAAAGGTAATTATATCATATGCCGATATGATTACTTCTGCAGATGCTGTTTAATTTATTCTCTTTAGATTATTTTTAGTAATGAAAAAAGATATTTATGACATAATGTCAAACAATATATGATCGAATAATAATAGATCGAAAGAAAAAAGTTATAATAGACAAATGCAATCACCAATTGAGCAGAATTGTCTGTATAGTTGACATTTTTATTGATTAGAATTATTTAGTAGGTACCATATTTGCTATCTCCACTCTCACTAACATTCATTACTTCGTAATACATAGTCTGTTGGGTACTTTTTGACGTTATAATTAGAGGTTAGAATAGCAGTACTGTTAAAATGACATATAAATTCAACTAAGTTTACTCAATTCTGAGATAAAAAAAAACTCATTTGCAGATGTATCACTTTTTGAAGCTAAAATTTTACTTAACCTATAAGAATTGGGAATCGTAGAAAAATGATAGGAATTTGGCACCGTAACGGGACTGGAATATTGAAAGAAGGAAATTAATACAAAGATAAACATATCAATAGCTATGATGCTGTATTTACCCAAAACTCAAATAAAAAATACGGAAGAGTCTGATGAAATTTCTAGAAGTTGCAATGCCTTTATTTTTTACTTCATAATATGAAACAGCAGACAATAAAATAAAGAAGGTAAACTATGTAATGGTTATATCTGCGATAAATTTTCTCCGATTTTGACAATATTGATCTCATTTGATCCAGATTTATTTTTTCCATCAAGAACAAATCCGACTGAACCGATCTGGCCATCGTGAGTTGAGAAACAACCCGAATTGCCATACACGTGGAATTTTCCATAGACCAGCTGCAATTGGCTTCTTTAGTGGTGTTGAGATAATTCCATATTCACAATCTACATGCCAAACTGAGCCGAAATCCAAATTTTCATGAACTTTGATGCCCGGGAACCTATTTAAAAATCGATTTAAAGTTTGTATGGGAGCGATTTGTCGAATCACCCCTCGTCGCATTTCGTACTGAGCGGAGCTGTCAAGCAGTTGCCCAGCTGTCAAAAGGTGATTTCAAAAAATCTTTTTGTAATTGAATTTAGGTATCAAAATAAAGTTTGAAAAATCTGAAAAAAAAATCATACTGGCTTAAAAAAAGGTGCTCTTTCGAATAAAACCAAAAAATCAATATATTATTCTTAATTTAAAAACCCAATTGGTGATTGGTACAAATTAAGTACCTTACCAAGAAAAAAAATGATAAATTTAAATTTATAAGTTCAATATGTAGTCCGTCCAAAGTCTTACACCGTACATCAAACCGTTTTTAATTAGATTTTGTTTTAGATTTTATAGAGGCATTTTAAAATCTTCTCCTGTATGGTAGGGATAGGATTTTTCAACACACCATCGTTCTTCTTCTTCTTCGTGCACCATCAAATCACCAATAGCATATCTGCCCAGCCTAGGCCCAAAGTATTGACTTCAAAGTAATCATTACGAAGCATAAATGTCAATTTCTTGATTTTGCTTTGGCTGACCAAGCCAAGGTTGACCGTAGCATTTTCATAATTCAAATCTCAATTTGTTCATCGAGCACATGTTCTGTTGTGCTGCACGTGGATGTCAAAGCTTTTTTTTTTTGTTTTTATGTTTGTGTATTTTAACTAGTTGCTAATTCTACACACAGGATGTCAAAGCGTTTTCAACAGTGTAATTACGAAGCATGTTTCACGAGAGACCATATCTTTTCAATACGCTAACTCCAACAACGCCGATATTAGAATAGATGAGCTTAGAAGCAAAGGGGTGTAAGTTACAAAAACCCACTTTCGAGTAAATGAGCTTTGAAGTTTTTCACCAGTTTTTCATCCCATTCAAAATGTATGGAGTTTCAATATCAACCCAATTTTCTCTGATTTACTGTAATTTTTCAAATCATCATAAAAATAATCTTTATAAAGTTCCTGTGAGCTTGAAATCTGAAGATTTTTTTATATGTTCAGCTCAAACTCGACAAAACGGTCACTTACACCTCTTTGCATCTGGGCCCCTCAATAGCATAAGGATATGTTCCAGAAAATTTGGACTTTTGGGAATACCGCGTAACCCAATCGTTCTATTCGCCTAACCAATCAATAAAAAAAAAGATTTCTTATTCAAACGAGTCGAAGTTCACTTAAATCGGTTCAAAGTTGAAAATATATGAGTACTTCTCAGTTTTGAGGGTAGCCGGATACGCTTCCGGCATTTTACGCAATGAAAAACAAGCAAAACTGCAGCCCCTCAACAGTAATTGATTTTTTTTTTCAATTACATAGAATAAAGCTGTTTCCTTATATGCATTTTCTGATCTTTTACCTGCTATCCATCGACCTTTTGCTCTACAAGCAATGAAAAAAACGAATACATAATCAAATTTCTCATTTTTTGTAATATAGCTAAAAATTAAAATTATTTCATATTCTGATATAATTATGTTATTTTTGCAACTGATTATTTTGTTCAGTTGCAAAAATAACAAAGTTATAACAAAGTTTGTTCTGATTTATTTGTAACAAAACTAGTTACAAAAGATTATAATATATTTTGTTATTATTTAGTTTGAAAAAGTTTGAAACAGTCCATGTCATAACAAAATTATAACATAATTTGTTAGTTATATCACATTAAGATATAATTATGATATATTCTTGTTATGTTTATCTAGTCGGGTATGGCCTCCACTTTAGCATCCTATTCTACATCATATATGACTTCGTGATGGCTGAGAATTCTATATATTTAGACCAACATGTGAGAATGCGAACTTCAGTTTCTCTCCTCCCTAATAGGTGTATTTTCAACTATTCATGTACCTATCTTTCAAATAGGTAGATCCGACTTCATCCTCTGGAACGACAGGGAAAACATGTGAAATACAAAATATTTCTGAAAAATCCCATTCAAAACGATCTACAATTTTGGATTCAGCTGTCTGTATAAGCTTCGTTCAAACAAGTTTACTCCATAAGTTTGACATTTTTATCATTGAAATTCACATGTCAAAGGCGGAATCTGGAACGTCCCTTTGAAAACCTTAAAAACCTTCAATATCGTCTGCTATGTTCTCGTTTAGATGTATGCAGGGTACTGCGCCACTTGAGCAGTGGCTGGTATTTTGGGTACTTTTCAGCTACAACTCAGTCAATTTCAGAAATTTAGTAAAACCTCGCGCCGCCCAGCAGGGACTTTGTTTTGTACACATTACAGCACCTCCATGTCACGTAATATACCACACCTCTTATCAAATGTGATACCGTAAGCGTACCATACTTTGCGCACCTAGGGCCTAACCTTGCGCACTTTTCAAAAAATCGTTAAACAGTTTTTCTGGTGCATTATGCAAACTTTTTCCCACGGAATACTAGCTAGTGGTATCGGGCATGCACTTTGTCTCAGTTTGGATGTAATGATAAATGGAAGAGGAAGACAAGTTGATGAGTGAATATGCAGTTGCTTTCCCTCAAATGCTGTAAATAACGTTGTAGAATGACGTAGATTTTGTTTCAAAATTTGTTTTAGTTTAGATAGCAATACCATAAAGTATTTGTGCACTCTCAATAATACAATAATAACCAAACTTGTTCCACAACAGAATGTAATATTGAAATGTTATTTAAGGGCTGCATACTAATTGCTTGGTCATAACAAAATAAGATTGTCCAACAAAACATGTTATGGAAACGTAATGCCTTGATAATTCAATAATAACAAAACAAGATATAAAAACAGGTTTTGTGATTTCGTAGTTATTAATTTGATATTCTCCTCTGCTCGGGAAGAGTAACATTTGAGGACCCCATTTTTTTCATAGATTTTTTTCAAGTCGATGTAACTCAAAAATGACAAGACCTACAAAAAAGTGTTGTATGGCGGACTATCGTGAAATTTAATGAAGTTTTTTAGAAAAAAATCCAAAAAATACAAAATTCATTCCTACACTTTTTTTTTATTTTTTTTTTTATTTATTTTTTATTGTTGTGTATTTTAACTTATGCTAATTCTACACTTTATTCCTACACTGAAAAATAAAGGTTTTAAAAATTTAAATCGATATTACAAAAAACCCTATGTTTTTAAATCGATGATTTTTTTCTGGAGAAAGGTATTTCAATTACCTACATTTTCTCCAAACAATGTTGCTGTGACATATTTAAGGGAAAAAAGTTTTTCTAACAAAAACTTTTTTCATGTCTATATTGAGTGAATATTTTTCATCGTGTTTCGTGCTAACATGGCCATATATAGGTTCGGTAGCCTCTCATAAACCAATGAAACTTTATGGATGTTTAAAAAAAATGTTGAGAAGCAATTTTGCATAATCTAACATTTATCTAGACTAACATTTGAAAAGGGCGTATTAGGGTGGCCCACACTTATATGAAAAACATAAAATTCAAAAAATGCCAAGCCTTACCTCTTGTATCAGTTGTTTTGGACTCCCAGAAGCTACGTTCAGCATTTGTGCGAAATCGATTTAGTCTAAGGGGTGATACACAAATTTTGTCACGCAAAATTCGATCTTTTTCAACCCCCGCTCCCCTCTATGTCACGTTTTTTGTATTGGACCTCACGATTGTTTGTATGGGTCGTCACGTTCTGCAAAACCTCGCAACCCCCCCCCCCCCTCCTTCCTAAAGCGTGACGTAATTTTTGCATGGCCTCTAAGGAAGCGCTCAACGAGCTTGAAGTTAGTATGGGAAAACTTTTCCAAATGTATGGAGAAATCTTAAGCTTTTTATTTTTGCCGCTAGGTGGCGCTGCAAGTGTTCAATTGATAAAACCTTAACTATTCTTGTAGGTGACGATATGTCAAACAACTTTGTCGAAGACCGCAAAGTGATCCGAAGCCTGTTAAAAATTTATACCCTAGGCAAAGTGAGGTGAAACATTATTGTCGTTTTTCCAAAACATGTAAAGGAATATCAATAATGAAATCCCAATGCTTCGCCTCACTGACGGATCACTTACGGGTCCTCAACAAAGTTGTTTGGCATATAGTCACCTACAATAACACCAAAGTTTTTATTAATTGAACGCTTACAGAACCACCTAGCGGCAAAAATCAAAAGCTTAAGATTTCTCCATACATTTGGCCAAGTTTTCCCATACAAACTTCAAGTTCGTTGAGCGCTTCCTTAGAGGCCATGCACAAATTACGTCACGCTTTAGGGGTTGAGGGGCGAGGTTTTGCAGAACGTGACGACCCATACAAACAGTGGTGAAGTCCCATACAAAAAGCGTAACAGAGGGGAAGGGGGGTTGAAAAAGCCGAATTTTGGATGACATAATTTGTGTATCACCCCTACACTAAATCGATTTCGCTCTAATGCTGAACGTAGCTCCTGGGAGTCCAAAACAATCGATACAGGAGGTAAAACTTGTCATTTTTCGAATTTTATGTTTTCATATAAGTGTGGGCCGCCCTAATACGCCCTTTTCAAATGTTAGTCTAGATAAATGTTAGATTATGCAAAATTGCTTCTTAAACAAATTTTTAAACATCCATATAGTTTCATTGGTTGATTAGAGGCTACTGAACCTATATATGGCCATGTTGGCACGAAACACGATGAAAAATATTCACTCAATATAGACATGAAAAAAGTTTTTGTTAGAAAAACTTTTTTTCCTTAAATATGTCACAGCAACATTGTTTGAAGAAAATGTAGGTAATTGAAATACCTTTCTCCAGAAAAAAATCATCGATTTAAAAACATAGGGTTTTTTGTAATATCGATTTAAATTTTTAAAACCTTTATTTTTCAGTGTAGGAATTAGTTTTGTATTTTTTTTCGATATTTTTCTAAAATACTTTATGGAATTTCACGATAGTCCGCCATACAACACTTTTTTGTAGGTCTTGTCATTTTTGAGTTACATCGACTTGAAAAAAATCTGTGAAAAAAAATTAGGTCCTCTTCAAATGTTACTCTTGAAAAATTTTTAAAAACAAAATATGCAAAGTTGCTTAGAAAGACCTATTGTTTATGCCCACAAAATTTCGTTCGATTCTGAGAGGGTGCTGCCAGCCCCATAGAAGGGTTGGCGCGAAATTCGTCTATTTCAAGTCTCGAGGTACTGAACTTTAACGAAAAAAAAATCTGCGGTGGAAATCCATGGCGAACGAAAAAGTCGCTGTTTTTTTTTGCGAAGTAAGTTTAAACAAAGTATGTTTTTAAGACAACAGTGCATTTATATATAAAAAGTTAACCGCTAAGTACATCGAGATTTGGAATTCGAACCATTTAAAAAAAATCATGCAAGTCGGTCAACTAGTTTTTAAGATATCGTGGTCACCTCAACGCTCTCTTTTCTAGTCTAGCTATTATACTTTCAGATTATACAATTAAAAAATTTCGATTTTTCTATCCTCGCAAGGTTGGCAACCCCTTAAACATTGTTTGCGATAGCTCTACCAGTATAAACAATACCTTAAAAACTACTGCTTTGTTTCATAAAGTATTGAAATCATCGTGTTTCTTGAAGACTTTATTTCAAGATTTTTTCGGCGAGTTCCTTTAGAGATTTCCACAGCAGTTCTAACCGATGTTTCTGGTAGAGTATTTCCCGGGATTTCCTCATGAGGATTTTCCAGAACTTTTCTTTGAGCTCTTTTATAATATCTTGCGACGATTTCACAAACAGAAACAAAGTGTCTCTCTGGATCTCTACTGGAGGTCATCCCGGGAATAATCTTGGACTACCTGAGAAGTTTTCTCTTATGTTTTAAGTTTCTTCAAGGAATTCCCACTGAGTTCCTCACAAAAGTTTTGTAAAATTCTGTATCTCTACATTTCTGTCCAAAATGCTAGGATGAAATCGACTACAGCAAGAAATCTGGGGGATAAAAACTATTGGAGCATCTCCAGGAGGGACTCAGAAAGAAACACTGAACACACGGCAAAAATGCCGAGAAAAATGGAGACTTCCTGAGAATTGTATTGTGAGTAATCCCGGGACGACACTTTGATAGCAATACAAAAAGAATCTCTGAGAGAAATCCCCCGAAGAAATTTAAGCTATACCTTAGAAAATTTTGTGCTAAAAATTTTTGAAGCAACATCTGCAGACTTAAAAAAGTTTGAAATCGGATTTAAAAAAATCGCGTATTTTAACTTAATGCTAGTTCTACACGTTTGAATTTCGAAGTCCCAGGACATATTTTCATAAACCGCACAAAAAACTTCGGGAGGAACAGATTCGAAAGCACAGTTAAACAGAGGGTGGCCAAAATGTTTGGGATAGGCAAGTTTTTTTCTCTCGCAAAAAAGTTCAACAGCTGTAACTTGTAATTTTTCATAGAGTGCATTAAAAATTCTCAAATTTTAACTGTTTGTCATCATATTTTATGTGCATCATTGGTACAAATTTGTTGATAATCGTGAAAAAAATCAATAAATTCGGTTCACTGGTTTCCGAGATATTGTATGTTGCTTTCATTACAAAACGCGCTGCCAACTTCCAGTCGGCATTTCTGAATCATCGCAACGAATCAAGCACCACCTCTGCTGCTGTTTGTGTTAGTGAGATCGGAGAAATGTCAGACTCCCGCCTGCTGATTGGATGCGACGACTCTGGCGGCGGTTTCATCCGCGACGGATTCAAATCGTCACGTTCGATAAGGTGGGAAACCGTCAATACGACAGATTAAAAGTTAGTTGTCTAAAAATAGCGCTTTACCAGAACGGTTCTAGCTTTGCGTAAGATCAACCAATCGAGATCAAATTTGTATCAATGATGCACATATAACACTAGTTTACAGCATTTTTGAACTCGGTAAGCTGATGATCGTTTTTGGTGTAGAATCATGCCCTGAGTTCGAAAACGCGAAGGAAAAAAATTACAGTAGAGCGGAAATTTTTTCGACTTTCCATACAAGGTTGATGATTTGAAATCGATTTTTGTTCTATTTTTAAGCAAAGTTGCTCACTTCAAACATCTCATTCTCCGTAATCAATGCTCCGATTGAGCTGAAATTTTTATTGTAACTCGCTTACATATGATATGTCAAATAAACGTCGAGAAAGAATTTTTCAGATGGTTTTTTCTTATTTAAAAAAATACATTTCTTCAAAAAATTTTGGGAATTTTGCTAAAATTTAAGAAGATCGTCCCTAAAACTCGCCAATATCTTGAATTTCATCAATCTCACGCAAATCCTGTATTCAGATGATCGAATGGTATTGTATTCAGCTTTTAATTTATGGAAAAAGATTTAAAATTGGTTGAACAAAACGCAATATATTTGAATTTTAGTAAATTACATATTTTGAATAGTTCCAAAACACGATATTGAGCTAAAACTCAAAAACGGTTCTACTTTAAATTTTTTGAAGGTCGGTTTCGAAATCAGCACTAAATTGTGCTTCAAAAATTTTGGTCGTTGACAGAAGTTCACGACTTTCGTTTTATTTTGTAAACTTGTGTAATAGATTGACAATCAGTCAAAATTTGAGAATGTTTGATGCACTCTATGAAAAGTTACAACTGTTTTATGAGAAAAAAGAGGTACCTATCCCAAATGTTTTGACCACCCCCTGTATTAACCTTCGAGCAAACGCACCTTCGTCCATCCTCAGTGACACCACACTAACGCTGTGTACTTCATGGTTCGTGTACTCGGTACACAATGCGACCGCTTCCTAGTAAAGGAATAAAATAAAAGGTTAAAAATTCTACTGGAAAGTGAAATTTAAGTCGTTTAGTAAATATCTGCAGAAACATCGTTGATATAGCACATCCATAGATCGCATCTCCGACCTAAAGTGACTCCCAGATCTCACATCCAACCACTAACAAACATTCTTCCCGTGCTGGTTTTGGAGATGCAGGGTGCTTCGATCTCAAGCATCACTCCCTATCATTTATTATTATTATTATTAGCTTTATTAGTAAAATTGTAGAAAGACATTTGCACCGTCTTCAGCCAGAGGCTGAGTACACTAACACGAGGCAACGGACAACCCACATAATACCCAGTGGCCCAGTGAAGAATTTTCCGTTTGACGAAAAGTTTTCCTCGACTGGAGCGGGAATTGAACCCACACTCCGAGACTCACGAAACGCCTACTCGACTGACGCCGCTAACCGCACGGCCACGAAGCCCACCAAATTTCAGCCCGAGTCTGGTTCATCTCCAGCCATCATTTTTTTTCCATTCCCAATTGACTGTAAGGACTTGGCCGGCTCCCTTATTGATTCAAATTTCTGGGCTGTAAAATAGTGAGTCGACCACCTAGAGCGTCCTACAAGGTCTTAACCTCACAGTTCCTACGTCATGCTTCCACGGGTTGATCGATGACAAAGACCGCCAGCTAAGAGTTGCCAGCCTGGGCACTATTGTTTTTCTGACTTCAGCTAGATTGAACTGGTACGTCCCGAATGTCTGTCCACCAAAGAGAAACATACGTGGCTGAAACAACTGACTATCAGCAGAATCTGGACGAGCGGATAAGTGAGATAGCGATAATCTCAACACTCTGTGAGAGTCTATCGACGGAGCGATGACTACGGAAGCGCGGGAGATGATATACACTGACTGCTCAAAGACGACTTAGGAACAGGTGGTTCGCCGAGGAGTGCCAAACGACGAGAGTGCTGCCAGAAACCAGATGCTAGTGTCGGGGACACGGCAGCGCAAGTAGCAATATAGGGTAGCAAGAATAGTCGAAAAGCGAATCCACCGTAAAAAGATAAGAAAACATGAGGAAAATTAGTTTGCACAGACGCAAGATAGTATGGAATAGAATGACATGTGGATGTTTTACGGAACGGTCAACGGCGTACAGAAAAAAAAAATGCGCCATCTTCCGTCAAGTGTAGACGGTGACAAGTTTGATGTGGTGGACGAATTTGGTTATCTTGGTACTCTAGTGACTAGTGACGTGCGTTAACGATATTACCCCCGAGCTGTGGAGACGGATAGCGGCTGCAAATCGGGCCTTTGTTAGTCTGCAAAACCAGCTAAAGTACCGTAGACTAAGACAAAACACGCGTTGTACAAGACTCTGATTCATTCACTTGCTTTATACGACCATGTTTCTTGAACGTTGAGAGAATTTGATCGAAGAGCTTTTGGAGTCTTTGGACGTAAAAGGGTTACGAACAATGCTCGGTGGTAAACTAGATGGTATCTGGTGGCATCGAATGAATTACGAATTGTACCAAGAATATGAAGAATAGCCTTCATAACTCATTTACGATTTTATCATGCGAGTGCGATCCTTATATTATTCGGCTAAATTTCAGATATAATTACATATAAGGTAAAAGTTCTCCATACATTGTTATTAATATTTTTGAAGACAGTAGTAAGTGAATGGTTGATTTGACGAGGACTGCCAACGAGTGACGAACGAAAAGAATGCCGCCAGAAGTCGAATACTAGTGGCCGGTACCCGGCAGAACAGAGAGCGGTACAGGGTTGCAAGAGCACAAAAGAGAAACGAATCCACCGCAGGAAAAAACGGCAACACGAAGAGAGTGTTATTGCTGAAGCGCGGGAAAGTATGGACAGGAACGATATGCGGAGGTTTTATGCAACTGTCAATGGCGCGCGGCACAAGACTGCGCCAGTGCCCGCCATGTGCAATGACCGGGAAGGATATTTGCTGACAGACTAAACAATGGTGGCAGCCAGGTGGAAGGAGCACTTCGCAGATTTGTTGAATGGTAGCAGCGAAGGAGCACCCAGGAACAGGTTTAACATAATGGATGACAGTCAAGCAGTGGAACCACCAACACTGGATGAGGTTAAAAAGGCCCTTAAGAAGCTGAAAACCAGCAAGGCTGCTGGGAAGGACGAGATCCCGGTCGAACTTTTCAAGCACGGAAGTGAACATGAAGAATTGCCCACCAGTTGGTTGGATGGCCTCATATGCCCAATCTACAAGAAAGGGTACAGACTAGAGTGTGCCAATTACAGAGGGATTACCCTTTTAAATTCGGCGTATAAGATGCTGTCACGTGTCCTGTTCAACAGACTGCGACCTCTTGAGGAGTCCTTCGTCGACGAATACCAGGCTGGTTTTCGTGAGGGCCGATCAACGACGGATCAAATGTTTACCCTGCGGATGATCCTAGATTAATTTCGAGAATATAACTTGCAGACTCACCATATGTTCATTGATTTTAAAGCAGCGTACGATTCAGTGAAAAGAAATGAGCTTTGGCAGATAATGTCAGAGCATGATTTTCCGGCGAAACTAATTAGACTGATCGCGCAACGCTGGATGGATCAAAATCAAGTATTCGGAATCGCTGACGAAGTGTCTACGTCGTTTGTGACATTGGATGGATTGAAGCAGGGGGGATGCTCTTTCAAATTTATTGTTCAACATTGCACTCGAAGAAGCGATTAGGAGGTCAGGCGTGCAAAGGAATGGCTCTATCATCACACGGTCGCACATGCTTCTCGATTTTGCGGACGATATTGATCTCATCGGCATCGATCGTAGGGCAGTGGAGGAAGCTTATGCTCCTCTGAACAGAGAGACAGCGAGGATAGGCTTGACGATTGACTCTACCAAAACGAAGTACATGATAGCGAGTAGAGACAGAAGCAGGCCTAGTAGTGTTAGTGCTGAGGTAGTGATTGATGGGGAAGTGTTGAAGTTGTTGAAGAATTTGTTTATCTTGGAACACTTGTGACATGTGACAATGGCGTTTTCCGTGAAGTGAAAAGGCGTATTGCAGCTGCGTAGCCAGCTTAGGTCCCGTAACTTGCAAACGCAAACAAAATTCGCTCTGTATAAGACGCTGATTCTTCCGGTTGCCCTCTTCGGTCACGAAACGTGGTCGTCAAAGGAGGTAGACCGAAAAGCTTTTGGAGTTTTTGAGCGTAAAGTGCTGCGGACAATTCTCGGTGGGAAACAAGAAAATGGAGTGTGGCGCAGACGCATGAATCACGAGTTGTACCAAGTGTACGAAGATGCGAATATTGTGAAATGTATGAAATGCGGCAGGCTTCAGTGGGCTGAACACGTAGTGCGAATGTCGGAAGAAAGAATAGCGAAAACAATATTCAACAGAGAACCCGGTAGAGGTAGGCGACTTCGTTGGCGGCCGCGAACTCGCTGGCTGCACGCGGTTGAAGAAGATCTACGAGCCCTACACGTTCGGGGAAACTGGAGGAACATCGCCCAAGACCGACGATGCTCTACTATACGCTCGGCGTTGGAGTAAAGTTACTTTGTAGCCAGCAAGGTATCAAGATAGGTAGTAAGTGAATGAAACTCGTTGCAACTGAATAATCCCATTCCTTGAGCGAAGGAGAAATTTCCACAAGTTATGTATGACAGCTAGTTCGATTCTTGCAGTAGGTATATTTGAGAATTGCAATAATCCCCATTACTACGGGACGCAATTCATGGATGCCACCGGAGATAAAACGTGAGGTGATTACAGTACAATGTACCTATTCGGCGCAAATGCGTTGACCGTTCGCCTGTCGCGTCGGTCGGGTTAAAAATCTGATAACAACCGCTGCGCTGACCATCAGCAGCCAGCAGCGGTTGCCACTTCCACTGACTGTCCAGCCAACCAACCCGCAACCTACGACCAGTCTCCAGTCAGTCCCGGGTAATATGTCACACCATTTGTCGACCAACAACCTTCGAAAAGTCATGCACGATGCGATGCGATGTGTGACCGACGGACCGACCGGTACCGGGTGTATACAGACGAGGAGGATTGCGCGCATACTTGTGAATTACTTTGGACTAGACGCGTATGAGCGATGATAGTTGGTTTGGTACGCGAGACGCGTCTTCTTGTTCAAGTGAAGCGCGCGCTTTGTCACAATCGGGGCGAACGACTAGGCTGGCTGCATCGCGTCGCCGCCGACGCCCGGTGGAGGAGAGATAAAGTGACCTCGTTATACATCCGTGGAGGCCGAATCGCGCGGGTGAAGTCAACGGGTGTGGGTAGTGTAGCTTCATACTAGACTCTATGTATGTAGGAAGATACTGAAAGGTAGAGGGTTCACGAGGTGTCTTATCACACAGTCTAGTTGGCGATGTCGCTTAGCTTTGCAGCAAATAGACCGTCTGGTAAGGTAAGCGGTGTGCCTGGACAGTTGTCTTGTCACCAACATTTTTTATAGGTATGTGTGCTATAGAAGGCAGACTGTTTAGGAGCACCACACGTGAACTGATTGTTGATGAGAAATAGTGATAGGCTTAGAGACGTCTTTGTTATAGTTGGCCGTTCGATCATAGCAAATTGAGAGTTGATGTAACAGAATCTTGATTTTTAACTTTCTTATACCTACAGTGACAACAGTTATTAAAAAAAAAAACTTTTCTTGTCAATTCACCTCGATCGAATTGTCTTCATGAGTATGATTATGAACACAATGATCTGAAAAAATATAAATGGTCAAAATCCGCTTTTATGAATCATCCACTCAAAAGTTTATTATATGTTCTATGTTGCTATGACAACAAAAGTTTAAAGATGTATGCTTTTGTCATCAACAAGTTTTCCAAGTAGATTAAGAAATACATGGAGACGCATGGTTGTTCATGCCTCCATGGACCCATGTTGGCATCTTACTACAATATCGAAAATGGTATTTTACACCACAACCATTTTTGGAACCAACTATGGAAATCGCTAAAATAGATGAAATTGCATTAGTTTTCAAAATCTTTGCACTATTATATCAAGAAAGTTTAGTAACTGTAGTCAATTTTTATTTGTAGTTGTTTTTAATGGAGTATGGTAAACAACTTTTAATACTCCCAATGAAGAGCTAAAATTACTACTCGAATTCAGAAAAAAGCCACTCCATCCACAAATAAAACCAAACGACGACGCATCGGCATGGCCTCTGCACTCTTTACGCCGAGCTGATGCTCTCTGACACTCATTGCTGTGCCGTGGCGCGTTCGGTCCATTCCATTATTGCCTGCTCTGTGGTGTAGTGTAGGTAGAATACGGTACGTACGATGATGATTTGCTCGCAAAGTTCAAACGGGTTAGTTATAAATAGAACCGTTCTAGCAAAAAGACAACAAGCGGTCGGTCGGTCGCTGCTGATGCCACCGCCAAGCCGCCGTGCCGACGAAGATGACCTCTGATCGCTACTACTGCCCTGTACGCTCTTTCCTATACACCGCACACATCTGTGTAATGCAGCTCCCCGTACAGTTTGTCCCAAGCCGACCGACCTCATGCAGCATCGCATTTCCTATATGGATTTTCCACACTTCTGTGGCAGTCAGTGGAAAGAATCAAAGAGAGAAAGAGTGCAACTCCGTGGGACGGAACAACTGATCGCGCGTATATCAGATCCGATCCGCGTCCGGTCTGTTCCTCAACTCGATACGACGGAGTCGACCATCATCAAAACACTATCAAAGAAAAGCTGATAGTTCAGAACAAATAAAATTCTGGTCCAGACCCTCTCACTTTTCCACTGTTCGGAATTCATTATTTTACTGATAATTACCAAATTAAAATCGAATTGGTTTTGAAGCGGCTATGAAAACTGATAAAATTGAAAGTTTTTTGGCTTTGGCTTTATGATAGTTTTAAGTCCTTCTCGAATCTATATGATGTAAACATATTTTATAGTGTTAGAATGCATTCTTTGTGTCAGTGATTGTAATAATTGGGCTAAGGTGACAAAACCAAGATTGATTGATTGATTGATTTGTCTTTATTTTTATTTTCAGCCCTTGGCTGGTTCGTCTCTCATACCAAGAATTTTGATTGGATTAAAACTACCATCAGCCAATTGCTTTCTAAATATTAAGAATTAGCACTAGCAAAATTTCTTTTCATATAACAATCATTTCCTACATTACGTCTTTTTGTAGTAGTGGAAGATACTGAATGTCCTTGGGAATTGGATGCGATTAGCACACCAATAAATGGTTAAAACATCAAGAAAAAGATCAAAAAATGATCCTATGACGGAAAGTTTTAAACAACTTCTGCTATTATTGAAAAATTGACAAAAAAAACTGATAACATAAAGCTTATTGGTTGATATTAAAGCAGATATGCAACAAGATAATCTCATCATTCTAATGTGTTAATATACAAAATGCTACTAAATAAGCTCAAAGAAATTAACAGAGACTATTAGATACTTTCGAAATATTCAGGGTTATCTTGACTGTTCTGCTATTCAGAACATGGGAGGGATAGACAGCCCCTTGTGCACGGGCTTGACTCCCGGAAGCTCAAGAGGCATTAAGTATTTACAAGATTTCCAGCAGATTCTGGAATTTTATACACAGAGCTGTTCTTGAAGGCAGAACTAGAAGGTTATGATATTAATCTTTCGATTATACACAACAAAAAAATCTTGTGATATCACATCATTTTCAACCATTTTATATGTATAGCAATCACTTATGTTTACTGAGTTTATTGGGATGTGTACATTCAAGACAATATTTGAGATGACGTAGATCATCAAAGAATTCAGAGAATTTTTTATGCTTAGCTTACACTAGTTAACCAATCAAAGTTGACAGCTTCCGTTTTCGATGTATAGAGTTTCATTATACATACAGCCATTCCATGAAAAAAAAGAATAGACTCGAAAATAAAAGTGCTCCGATTTTGCTCACATTCGATAGGAATGATCTTTACCAAAAATTTTTAGACCCGTATTTTTTTTATTTTGTCAAAAAAGTGAGCAGTTTTATGATAGGGTGGTCCAAAAGATCTAGATTTTTCAAAACTAAAAAAAATCAAGATATCATAACTTTTCAACCAATTCACCGATCTCCAATCTTTTTTTCACAAATAAAAATTGAAAAAGTTCTAGATTTTATAAAAAAAATCGCTTAAAAAAACTTTAGTAAATTTCAATATTCAAAAATGGTAAAAAAAATTATTATTTTTACAATGTTGGACCACAACGTCTATATTTTTTTTTTAGTTTTTTTTAACGGAAGCTGAACTTTTTTTTATTCCGTTCGGGTGTTGCGGCCAATTTTTAGATCTATTCCCAAGAAACAGAAGTAGCTGAACAACAGTTTCTTAAGCTAAAGTTTGCTTAAGAGCTGTTTATTCCACTATTATGCAGCAAAAATGTTTGCTGGGTTGTGACATTACCCGTATCCTTAGTGTAGTACATGCCGCATTACTCAATTGCCATTGAAGGGCAATAAAGTATCGATTTTGATACAGTTTTTGTTTTGTTTTCTTAGAAATTTATTCTTATAGAAAATAAAACAAGATCACTAATAATTGGCTATGCATCCGAAACCTAGCATCACACTTGTTTACCGCTAAGTTCTCCCCAGTAAGAAGTTTAGAACCCAGGTTTAAACATTAGCGGCCGGCAATACCATTCCAATAATGCAACATGTGTACATTAATAACGATTCTAGTATGTTCCTTGCGACCAAGCGCTTTCCAGTCTTCAAAGAGTTAGTACATACATGGATCCCTAACCCAATTTGATTTCCTTTGCCTTGAGTTTATCCTCAGATGGTGTGGTTTTAAACTATATGCAAAGTGAAGTTGGTAAACTTAGTTTTGTTCAAAAACTGAAAGTCATCAAAACACTAGTGTCAAGGACTAAATATCACCTTGAATTACTAGTACGTATATTCCAAAATTGAAAAATAAGACGACACTAGACTTCGGTTTGGTAGATCTTTCACCGCAACGCAAACCAAATAGGTGATCTACCCATGATTCGGGCTCCGTTAAAGATCGAGCATTATTTAAGCCCCCTCAACCATTCATCCCTCAGCACGGGTCGCCTGACACCTTGGATTCGGGTTACCTGTTTGGTGGACTTTTACCCCCGGAACAGGTGGTCCGTAGTGCTATTCTAGAAACTGGAAATGTTCTTCAAGCCGTTTTTAATCTGCATTTTTTTTTAATTCAAGTTGTGCTCATATTTGTATGAAATGACCATGCGTCCCCACCACTTTAAAATATCCGTTGATTTTATTTATTATTTATTCATTTTTGAATATACAGTCATGGCTACTGGTTGGAATTCAGTTAGTGAACATATTCCAGCGAATTCGCCTACTGCAGAATGATAATCTTCCATAAACTTCGCCAGGCATTCCTTCGGATGTTCCTTCTGAATTCCTCCATAGATTCCTTCTGATTTTCCTACTGAAGTTTCATCTCAGTTTCCTCCTAGAGTTTTTTCTCTGAGATTCATTTAGAGGTTCCTTCGAGAATTGTGATTTCCATCGGAATTGCTCCAAAAGTTCCTTCTGGAATTCCCTCCGTCCTTTTAGGATTTGCATAAAAAGTCTTCTGGGATTTTTCAAGAAATGTCTTCCGAGATTCCGAAGAAATTCCGAAGTGTCTCTGCAAAACTCCAACGCGATTTTATATGGGCAATTTAATTAAAAATTTCCCAGGGATTTATCAAGGATTCTTTCAGAAGTTCTCTCTTCCAGGAATTTTTTTTAGAGGTTTCGTCTGGCATGCTTCCAGAAGTACCAAAAATCCTCCAGGAATTATTTTTGTGATTCTTTCTGAAATTTCTATAGATTTGGAATGTTTTCACAAGCTCTTTGTACGGAATTCACAGAAGGAATAGGACACAATAAGTGAAGTACTAGATTTGTAGCAATGAGCTGGGTTTTTGTATGGTGAGGTGCTAAAACTCGCCGTTTATGCATTGAAACGGTGCGTGCAAACTCATGGTGTAAAGCCTGTATCCGCAATATTCGGGACACAGAAACACAGCTGTAACTCTGCAATAGATACATTAAAATTGCTCAAATTTTGCCCAATAACATCTTAAGATGTGTTCATTTCACCTACAAAATTTCATGTGAATCGGTGCAGCACTTTTTGTTGTAGCAACGAAAGAGTAAAATGTGCGCCATTGAATTTTGTACAGCCCCAAGTTTTGCTTATCAGCGCTGTAACTTTTGAATTTGGCACAGGAAACGGCTGAAATTTTGAACACAAACCTCTCAATCTACATTTGTTCCATGGGCAAAATTTCAAAAAAATCGATACACTATCAACAGTTTTACAGTCGAAACATGTTTTGGGACTGAACGTGATTTTAGCCTCTCAGACAGCAACTAGTCAGCACCCTTTATTGTTTCCATTATACTATTGTAAGTACTATACCAATAATCATCAAATTTTGCAGGCATAATATACACATAATAAACTAGCTTCTGTGAAAATTTCATGAAAATTGGCAGAGAAATTCAAAAGTTATGAATTGGCAAAAATCGCACATGAAAAACACGAAAAATTTTCACTAACACTCACCTCTATCAACACCAGTAGCTTTCAAACCAATTGGTCAAAGTTGATGAAATTTTGCAAGAATGTGTCTCTAAGTATCATAACTGCTAACGAAATTTCATAATTATCATCACAGAACTTTGAACTGTAGCGTAGAAGAACCATCTACTATGCGAATGAAAATTGGTCATGATTGTACAAAATGCTTAAAACCACGTCTGTTTGTTTTTCATCCACAGTTAAAAGTAATGCATCGATTTTTATGAAATTTGGCACAAATAATAAACATACACCAAAGAGTTCCCAGTCAATTATTTGGCCAATTTTACCGATTCATTACAGAGCTACTGACGTACTTCTGTGTTCCGATTATTGCGGATACAGGCTTTATTATGATTCCTAGCCTAATTTGATGCTGCTTGAGAAAAACTTTGGGAAAGTGTGTTGTTGAAAATGCAATAAATGAAGAATATAATAACACAGTAACCCAAAGTATTACTCAAACAGCATCAAATTAGGCAAGGAATCATAAAAACCTTGCTTTTTGCACCATTTCATTGCAGTAACGGAGAATTTACTTTATCATTATACAAAAAATCAGCTCATTACTACACTTATTTCACGTACTTTACTGATTGCGTCCTATTCATGGAGATGTGTAATCCCAGAAGGAACCAGCGTGTGGTTTGCGCTGAAGAGTTGATCGATTGGTTACCCGCTGGTGGTGACCAATCGATCAACTTTACAGAACAAACCGTCCAATGGTTCTTCAGATTTGGGCTTTTGAAAATTTTGGCTGTGGCTTCGTCATATATTCACCTGAAGGAAACCCACAACGAACATCTGGAAGAATTCATACAAACTGCTGGATAAATTCCATAAAAAATGTTGAAGAATGGAGGAAGAACGCCGGAAGGCTTTCCCTAAGTAATACCGGAAGGAGTTCCTAAAACAATTCCGGAATAAGATCATGGAGGAATCCCCCACGAAGCTTTTCCTGGATGAAGCCAAGAAAGAATTCCTGGAACTTGAAATACGAACAACTAAAAAAATGTTTGCAAATCGGTCTACTAGTTTTTAACATATCGTGATCACCGTAACGGTACTTTCTAGAAACAGTATTTCGAGATATCCGCGTTTAAAGTTTTGTGCTTTGCCTTATCCTTATGGAGGATGCGCGCTACAATGGGCTGTTACTTTGGTTCTAGTGCTCCAAACTTTATGAAATTTGGGGTTTTCAGTTAGCCTAGTGGTTAAATTCTCAATCCAGAAACGGCGGGTTCGATTCCCGTTCCGGTCGGAAAAATTTTCTCGACTCTCTGGGCATAGAGTATCATTGTACTTGCCTCACAACATACAAATTCATGCAATGGCAGGGAAAAAGCCCTTCAATTAATATTTTTTTTCTTTATAATCTTTAATCTTTAATAAAGAGACTTTCAGCCCGTGACTGGGTTCACCTCTGTAAGAAGAGAATCAATAACTGTGGAAATGCTCAAAAGAACACTAAGTTGAAGCGAGGTAGGCCAGTCTCAGTTCGTTTTTTTTTTCTTCGCAACCTCTTGAAAGATACCTAAAGAATTAAAAAGAATTGTAATCTAAAAAAACTTTTTTCACTATAAAAGTACCTAAATAAATTTCTTAAAAAGTTCAAATGACATTTAAATATTACTGCAGTTGAGCCTGTTGTTATTTCAAGTTTTTAGACGTGTAGGGTAAAAAAAGAAGAATAGAATTCACGTGCCAGATTATGCATACTGCTTGGCATATTCTCGAAAATTCATCTGGAGCTCAACATCCGTGCGAGTTGATTCATTGACAAATTGAGAGAAAAAATTGGTGAAAAAACGCATTCTGGTGGGTTTCAAACGCACGACTTCGAATTAACTAGACCACAGAACATACTGAAATAATGCTGAGTTCAGCCCACATCATTAGCACTCTGTTTGCACAACTTCATCTCTCTCTCTCTCTCTCGGTTACATTGGCGAATCTAGCTATTTCTTTTTTCTTGCTCACTCTGCTAAACAAACACGAGAAAGAGAAGGATGGAAAGGGATGCCGCGGCCAATGCTCGGTTAGATGCCAATAGTTCAAGCTACCATTAACACTTGTTTACAGCATTTTTGAACTCGGTAAGCTAGTGATCATTTTTGGTGTAGAATCATGCCCTGAGTTCGAAAACGCGAAGGAAAAAAATACAGTAGCGCGGATTTTTTTTCGAATTTCCATACAAGGTTGATATGATTTGAAATCGATTTTTGCTCTATTTTTAAGCAAAGTCGCTCACTTCACACATCTCGTTCTCCGTAATTAATGCTCTGATTTAGCTGATTTTTTTACTGTAACTCGCCTATATATGATGTGTCAAATAAACAACAAGAAATAATTTTTAAATTGTTTTTTTTTCTTAGTGAAATAAATACATTTCTTCATATATTTTTGGAAATTTTGCTAAAATTTAAGGAGATCGTCCCTAAAACTCGCCAATATCTTGAATTTCATCAATCTGACGCAAAACCTGCATTCAGATGATCGAATGGTATTATATTCAGCTCCTAATTTATGGGAAAAGATTTAAAATTGGTTGAACAAAACGCAGGATATTTGAATTTTAGTTAATTCCATATTTCAAAAAGTTACAGTTTCCTCCTCAGAGTACCGAAATTTGTGAAATTTGATGAGTTCGTTCATGTATATCGTTAAAAAACTTGATCAACTTCCTGTAATGTCTATACGAAAAGCAGAGGTCGCTGTTACTCTTATCCAACTAAATACTCTTCCTCATCCCAGGCAGCTACCCTTACCACAGCAGTCTAGGACTGTACCTACCATCAACGAATTTGTGCGATTTACTAAATGCTAATGGTAAAGAAAATGAGTTATGTATAGAACTTGGCGTATAGAATTACCGAATGTCTATTAGGAATAAAGAGCTATTTCGGATTATGTTTGTAATAGGCCAGTTTGGGAAGTACTGCTACATAAGACATGACCTAGGACATGACCCTCCAGGAGCTCTATCAAATTGCATTTGTTTTTAGCAATCATGGTCTTTCGGTATGCCTTGGTAAAATAGGAAGGCAAAAAAAAATAAAGTAGATTACTACGAGAAATTCACTGTAAAACCGAATGTTGCATATTCCTTCAATCTCGAGCCTGATTAAGAAACGATAATATAAAAAAATCTCTAGAGTTCAAACTGTCCCCCGATTTCATTCCATTTACATTCTAAGTTGATAAGAAATATTACAATGATTCGGGGATAATCTGGGTTGATTTTGAAATTCCATACACTTTGCATGGAATGGAAAATTTGCTGAAAATCGGTAAGTCTCATTTTCTCACCAGATATTTTGCTACACATTCCCCTTTGAATCTAACCTCCTCAATTGTACTCCCTACAAAGTACTGATTCATCAAGAGCTCCGTGTACTCGGTGTCACATATAGACATCTCGATTTCAAATACCATCGCTACCGTCCTCATCAATCTGCCCAGCTACTACAAACAACACGTTTCGGCTGGAAGCACATGACATTTTGACTTGCACTGAGCTGCAGTGCCACTGCCATTCCAGCAACCCACCAGCCACCTTCCAGCCCAACTCCGGTGTCATTAGGGTGCAAATAAATGTAACATCAGTGCCGTACTTTTTGCACTTTTGCTCATATTACCACCGATTATTATTGCCATTCTTCCTCCCTTCACAAAGTCCACGGTAGCCACCGAACCGCCTCATCAGATAACCCCCCAGCAGACCCGCGCAGTTGATGCGACAAACAAGAGAAAAATCCACCCAACAGAGCGCCGAGCAGACACAGAAGCAACAACAATCGACAGCGTGAGATATCGCGAGTGAACAGAACACCCAAAAGGGGCTCAGCTCCGGCTTCGACTGCGCAGTTCGCTCACTTTAAACCCGCGAGCTTTGTTTGTTCCGAGAACTCTCCTCAAGCCCGACCCGGACTGCACCTCTCTTCGACGAAGACACTGGCGAGGAGAGTTCAATTCTGTTGACTCATGAACTTTGTGCTGCCCTCCTTCCCCGGTTCTCCACTCAACGTCCCGGGGTCCTCCGCCGTCGTCGCGAGAGAATTCTTCATCGCTCCATTGGGGAACAACCTACACACCCAGACCAGACGACAAATGCGTCTTCGTCGTCGACGTCTTCTCAAAGAGGTTCTGCTGCTGAGACTCGCCTGTTCCAAGCTGAGCTGAACCACACCATCAGCGACCGTGTCGGTCACACACATATCCGGTCGTGGTCGTCGCCGTCGTCGCGCGGTGTCATTCTACCGTGTCGTCCCTCTTCTAGCTCCCTTCGCTGCTGCGCATGGTCCCCCTACCCCGCAGAGCAGCTGGTCGTCGGTCATCCACCAACAGACAGAGGTGCGGAGACGTTTTCGTCAGAAATTATTTTTTATATTTACCGGGTGTAATTGAACTCTGGCCGGAGGAACGCACTCGCTCGCTCACCCTTACCAGTCGCAGTCACCTCACTTGCGCCCGTCCGTGTAGCGTGCAGGTTGCAGCAGCAAGCAGCGTGCCCCAAAACGGTGCGTCGCCTCATTGAGGTATATGAAGGAAACGCCACACAAGCGCACACTTCTTCTTGCGTGGTGACCGATCAGGCAGCGCGGGTCGCGCAGCCAGACAGCAGCAACAGCCAGTGATCGCCGCGCGCTAAACAATATATCGTCTCGTCCGGCGTTGATAAATAAGGAATTACAATCACCACGGCAGCGGACGGACTGATGGACTGACTAAAGCACGCGCGACAGAATTACCCTCTCGTCTCTTCCGTTGGCTCCTTGATTTCCCCCGATCATGCCGCAAACAATCCCAATAATCATCGTAAAGGCGGGTGGTGATGTCGAATTTTTGACCACTTTTGACATCACGCGCGCGCGGATTCCAGGCGGTCATTTTGCGGACGATCGGTCATCCGCACACGACTGAGCGGGTTCAGGCATTACCAGATATTTATTATTTATTGACGGGAGCTTCTTCTGAACGTACTACGGTCCCAATCGGCACAATGTCAGCTTCCCAGCTTGGTGTACTTCCACGGTCAGAGAGGATTTTGTAAATCGTATGGTAGGCTCTGTAGGATACTGTAGACATCCGTCCATCGCTGAAGCTAAATGTAACAACACGCAGCAAATTGTAGTCATTTAAAAATGTTATGGGCTTTCGAAAATATTCATGCAACAAGTGAAAGAGAATGTATCTGACCTTTCTCTCGAAAAGGACGTTTGCAGGTCATACGGACATTTTAGTTGTCGTTATAATCATTTGCGGGCGGATGTTTTTGACATAAATGTTAACTGCATTCTCTTTGAAGACTTTCTACTTACCAGGAACGATGTAAAATCAAGATATTTCCTAGTTACGGAAAACGTCAGAGAATGCAAAGATGCCCGCCACGCCCGCCACAGATGTAGACTTGAAACGTTAACCATGTTTTTCAGAGCACTATTTAATATTAATGATTCGTATCATATACGTGTATGAAATCCCAGTGTTGGCAGTCTATCCTTTAGTCATGCTTTGAAATGTTTCGTTGAAATGTTGCACACAACTATGCAATTATCGGTTCCGGGTCATTTGGTCGAACGCCATTAGACCGGAAGGGCCATTTGACCAATTGCCGTTTGGACGAAAAATGAATGATGAATTTAAGAGACCATGCCACTGTTCCCCCACATCAGTAGTATAGCTCGAAAGAGCATCCCGATTCAAAGAAGGAAAAAAATCTTTGATAAAATATTGGCAGTTTCAACGCCAACTATTTCTTAAATGTCAAAACTAGAGAGAACCGCCTATGGTTAAAAGAAGGAAAAATTTCTAATGATCATAGTGATAGTTGAATGTCAAAAACTTCGCTGAAATCTTTTGATCATAATTCGGTCAAACGGCATTAGGCCAAACGACATACGACCAAACGGCATTCGTCCAAATGGCCGGACATCGCAATTATCATTGCACTGTTTCATCGTTGAAATGGTGAATCTCTGGGTTCATCAAAGGTATCTAGATTATTCCATGACCGAAATCCATCCACCACAAAATGAGTTAAAATTCAATGTTTTTCCGTGAACTATTCCTAAAACCCATTAGAGTTTTCTGTGGGATTTTTTTTTGTTTTCTTTTTTTTCGGTGGGAGCTATCATTTTATCGATTAAACTGTAATTTTATCCGCGGAAACTAAAACGGTTTCGTTTATTTGGCCATTTGAACGCAGGATATCGTGTTATTTTCAGAAAAATGAGCTATTTTCATTAGGCTATAGAAAAACTGAACTTTTTTTTTTTAATAAACTACCCAATTTTATAGTGGATCCACTAAACAGAATAAACAACTGCCATGATTATCTGATTTTTTATTGTTATTTACGATTCGGACTTCGCCAGCATTTCATGGGTGGTTTGATTTAATTCAAAATGTGGGGTATGGTTGCGTGAGAAAATTTGCTGATTTATGACTTAAAGGTGGCACTCCTCCAGGAGGTTCTTCTGAGATTCCACATGAATTCTATCCAGGGTTCCTCTAGGTGATCCTTCGCGATTTGTCGACATATTTGTTCCAGAACTTTCTTCTGGGATTCCTAGTAAGCTCTAGATGGGATACATTCGGGGGTTTATTCAAGATTCTTTCAGAAGTTTGGCTCTTGGGTTTTCCAGGAGTCCCTTCTGAGATTCCTTAAGGACAAACGTCTTGAAATCCCGCTTCAAAAGTGCATCAGAGCTTAAGACGCACAAATCTCAAGAAGCAAGCTTCAAACAACAATGCATTTTATTATTCTGTTCTTGCTCACTTGTAATAAGCTTAAAATAAGAAGATCAGGTGCGCTGGTTTTGTTTACGAAAAGATTTGTGCGCTCGAAATCATGAGTAGGTTCCAAAGTCGTCCATTGTGACGGCCATATTGGGATTCTAGTAAGTCTGTCTTTAAGAGGTTCCGTCTGGGATTCATTCAAAAGCTCTTGCCAGGATTCCTCCAAGAAATATTCCCGGGATTCTTCCAGAGATTATTTCCTGGATTTCTGTAGAAATTAATTCCGAGATTCCATCAGCATTACTGATTCTAGGATTACTCAAGCAATTTTTCCTGAGATTCTTTCAGGAATTCCTTCTGCGGTTTCTTCACAAACTTGTTCTAGAATCCCTCTAGGACAGGGGTTCTCAAACTTTTCAAGCTCGCGACCCACTTCTGAGTATAATAAAACTTGGCGACCCATCAACACTTATTTTCATAACATTTTTTTTTTTATTTTGGAAAATCTGAACTGAATTTTTCATTAAATAAACTTCATGGCTCGAATTGTGCTATGTATTACTTGATTTGTGGCATAAATATACAATTATGGGTGTTGACAAACTAATGAATTCATTTTCAGAAATTTTAAACTATTTTTAAATTTACAGTGCGCGTTACTTTTTCTGAAGGAGATCAAAGTAATGTCATGCTATCACTTTTTGTGAACTCTCTGTTTTAGTGCATTTGAAATAGTTTGGTTAACGATTCTGGCTTCATGCAATAATCCTGAACTCCATAGATTTCTTTTGGATTTTGTGATTGAAGAAAACTTAATAAAAAATCAATGAATTCGGAGTTCATAATATCAAGCTTCTGCACAACAAGAGTTAACTTTAAAAGTCTCTCCTAATCATGCATTTAACAATGCGTTTTCAACTTTAAAGTCCATCAAATACATCGAGCTGCGATAGGGAAACTAAAGCAGTCATTGTGGCGCCATCTTTGATTTTCAACATTATGATCCTACAGAAATCTAATCGAAAACCCAACTTGACTCAATCTCTATCAGAATGTTTTAAAAAATCAAAAATTTTGCAAGATACTTAAACTTTTGGGGCCCACCAGTGGGTCGCGACCCATAGTTTGAGAAACGCTGCTCTAGGATTTCTTTCTGTGATTCCTCAGAGAACTATGTCTTAGATTCTTTTTGGGATTGCTTCAGAAGTTCACTCTGGGATTCTTCTAGGAGTTCCTTCTGAGGTTCCTCCAGGAACTCCTTCCGGGATTCCTTCTGGAAGTTCAAGAGATTTCTTCTGGGTTTCATCAAGGAGTTCTGGGAACAATGATAGCTGGTTAAAGCGTCGGTCTAGCGAATACGGGATCGTACACACAAATCACAAGTTTCATCTCTCAATTTGTCAATTATAAACATTTCGTGCCTTCTAATTACAAGTTTTTCCAATTCTGGGAACCCTCCAGAAAATCCATTCGAGATTCTCCTAAAAGCTTCTTTTAGAATGTCTTAAGAGATTAGTTTCGACTTCCAGAAGATATTCCCGTAAAAATAGAACCCCGGAAGGTGCTGTTGGAGGAGAACCAGAAGGAACTAGGCAATGTTTTTTTCAAAAAAAACCTGCAGGTCCTCAATGAGGAATTTCATAAACAAAAACTGATGGAAAAATTCCTCAAAATACTTCGAAAATTCCCTAATAAATTTCAGGAGGATTTCCAGTACAAATTTCTGAAAGCGTTAAAGAAAATAAACTTCCGGAATAATTCCAGAAGGGTCTGCAGGAATTCCAGGCGGAACTTTTGGTGGAAACCAGAAAAGAGTCCCTAGATGATCCTGGTTAGAGTTCTTGAAGAAATCCCGGAAGCAGATTCTTCAATAATCCCTGGGAGAAGTTCTAAGAGGAATCCCGGAAAGAGTTTCCAAAGGAATCCCAAAAAAGTTCCCGAAAAAGTTCAAATGCAATTTCTAACAGAAACCCAGAAATTCCCGAAGTAATCCTGGAAGGAGTTTCCGAAGGAATCCTGGAAGTAGTTCTTGGAAAAATTCCGAAAATATTACCTGGTGGAATTACCGTTGGAATCCCAGTACTAGCTTCTTAAAGAATGCCGCAAGTAGGGGAAGGTGGGGTAATATGCACCCCCTAAGCAAACGTAGCCCTAAAACTAAGATTAAGATGGTTTTATGGGTGTCTTGTGTTTTGGAAGTTAGTTTACTTATTTGACTAAGAGACGCCAACTTTTGGTCCGCGTGATATCAATTTTACCGAATCTAATTAACAATTAAAACAAGTGTTACGTTTTGGGTGCTGAAAATCTGTTGGGGGCAAAACGCACCTTGGGGTGGGGCAATATGACCTCTGGCATTTCCCGCTTTGAGTTCCAATGAAATACCAGGCGGCTCCATTTTACTATTCACGGCAGCAAATGGGAGGTGTAGGAGGCGGATGATAGTTTATAGGTTGATTTCATATCAGCGCGCAATCTCTTAAATTGCGTGCGCTTCAAATTAGACAATTTTTCCAAATGTGGAAAATCATCGTTTTCCACGCTTTTCATTCGAATATTATTGTCATTCTTAGGCTTGTCCGGCTCAATTTTTCATCTAGTTTGCTTGCACCGGATGGATCTTCATTTATATAGCGAAATAGCGTGAGGGCGTTTTGCCCCGGGGATGCGTATTACCCCAGGTTACCCTAGTTCTTAGAGAAACCCCGGTGAAGCTTTTGGAGAAATACTGAAAGAAGTTCTTGTCAGAGACCTTGTAGGATTGCTGGAAAGAACTGCGGGAAGCATCTTGCATGCATTTCCTAGAAATAATATCTGACGGAACGTTGGAAGAAGTTTTTGAAGGAATCTCGGAAGGAAGTCCTGTAGCAATCCCCGAAAGAACTACTAGGGAATCCCGGTGGAATTGTTGAAATTTCCAGGACTACCTTCTGGAAGTCCAAAAAAATCAGAAGAGATATCGCAAAAAAAAATAATAAGGAGAATTCCTGGAGGGTTCCCGGAACTTTTTAAGAAATCCCAGAAGAAATCTTTCGAAGTCCCAGAAATAATATGTGAAGCAATCCTGGGCGGAGTTCCTGGAGAATTCTCTGATTGAACTTTTCAGGAATCCCATAGGAAACTTCTGAAGGAAACTCAATAAGATTCTCAGATGGAGCTCCCTGAGGAATCGCAGAAGGAAATCCTAAAGAGATTCTAGAATAAATTTGTGGAGAAACCACGGAAGAATCTCAGGAACTAATGCTCGGGGTAGCCTACAAGTAATTCCTGAAGGAATCTCAAAATTAATTTCTAGATAATTTTCGGCAGGCTTTTTGAAGGGATCCAGGAACTACTGTAATCGCAGGAAATCCTTAAGAGATTCTAGAATAAATTGCGAGATGAACCAGCTGAGGGCTGAAAATCTCGATAATAAAGAAAAATAAAAATAATAATAAAATAAATCTGTGGAGAAACTACGAAAGAATCTCAGGAACTTATGCTCGGGGTAGCCTACAAGTAATTCCTGAAGGAATCTTAAAATTAATCTATAGATAATTTTTGGCAGGTTATTTGAAGGAATCCAGGAACTACTGTAATCTCAGAAGGTATTCCTTAAGAAACTCTAGAAAGAATCTCTGGAAGAATCCCAAACGGCAAACTCGCAAATGATTCGGTCAGAAATTCTGTTAGGTGTCCGCTAAAGTTGTATCAGCACTTTACTTTATAATTTCCGCTAGGAGTATCACAAAAGAATATTCGTACCTCAATGAGCTTTCGGCGGAAATCAGCGCTAGTACTAAAATTTTTACCTATTTTTTAGGGTTCATAACAGATTCTTCTTTAAATTCTCTAGGGTCTCTGTCATGAATTCCGAATAATTATCTGGGTTCTAATGCAATAGTCGCACTTGCCAAAGCTTTTCACTATAATTTTTTTCTAATCGCTTTTATTATAATTGGCTTCTTTAGCGATGTTGAGATAATCCCATATTCTGAATCTCCTTGCCAAATTGAGCCGAAATCCAAATTTTCATGAATTTTGGTGCTCGGGAACCTATTTAAAAATCAGTTTGAAGTTTGTATGGGAGCGATTTGTCGAATCACCCCTCGTCGCATTTTGTACTGGGCAGAGCTGTCAAACAGTTGCCTAGCTGTCAAAAGGTGGTTTTAAAAAATCTCTTTGAAATTCATTTTAGGTACCAAAGTGATGTTCTAAAAATCTGAAAAAAATCATAGCGGCTCAGAAAAAGGTGCTTTTTCGTATAAAATCAAAAAATCAATACATTTTTCTTAATTTAAAAACCCAATTGTGGAAGGTTCGAATCATTCCACAACATCAACGCTTTTCATAAGAATATTTTTCTCAGGATTTTTCTGAAGGTTCTGGAGGTTATCTTCCATATTCTTTCAGAGACTCTATGACTTTTCACCGAATTCCATTACCCCGAACACTTTTATCCAAGATCTAAGAGATTTTCTATTTACCTAAATAAAGCAAAGCCATGCCGTTCGTCCAGGAATGAACTAGCGTGGTTCATAAATGTTCATTCTGCCTTCTATAGAAGCGAAACACTAAATGGAAAATAAATGCTAGTTTTCACTAAAAGGTTATCTAAGAATATCAGCTCCAGGGACCCTCTGTGAAAATTTTCAACCAGTATATTACGGATAGCCAAGTAATGAAAAAATCTATATTGAACTATTAGTATTTAATAGTATAACTTGAAAGAACAGCCTGATCAAAAGAAGGGAAATACATTTTAAGGCGAAACTGGAAGCATTTCCTCACACTTTGGTTTTTGATTTTTTATTAAATAACGAAGCAATATTTTCAAAATCGGTTTTCGTACACATGTAGAGGATGGATCAAGGTAAATTTCAAAAAAAAATCGATGCGCTATCAACAATGTTATACTCGAAACATGTATTGAGACTGAACGTGATTTTAGTCCCTCAGACAGCAATTAGTCAGCACCCTTTATTGTTTCGATTGTACTATTGAAAGTACTATACAATAATCATCAAATTTTGCAGGCATAATATACACCATAATCAACCACCTTCTGTGAAAATTTCATGAAAATTGGCAGAGAAATTCAAAAGTTATGAATAGGCAAACCTTGCACATGGAAAACACCAACAATTTTCACTAACACTCACCCCTATCAACACCAGTAGCTTTCAAACTATTTGATCAAAGTTAATAAAATTTTGCAAGAAGGTGTCTCTATAAGTATCCCAACTGCTAAAAAAATTTCATGATTATCATCACAGAACTTTGAACTGTAGCGTAAAAGAACGATCTATCAAGCGAATGAAAATTTATTATGATTGTACAAAATACTTAAAACTACGTCTGCTTGTTTTTCATCCACAGTTAAAAGTAATGCATCGATTTGTATAAAATTTGGCACAAATAATAAACATACACGAAAGAGTCATCAGTTAATTATTTGGCCAATTTTACGGATTCATTGCAGAGCTACATCCGTACATCTGTGTTCCGATGATTACGGATACTGGCTTTAAAGCAACAGCAACATTTTTTTTGTCTGTATTAACGAGATTTTTAACCCTAGGCTAGTTCATCTCGGGACCCACGCTTTACTTCCCTTCCGAAGGAAGAACCCACATTTTGTGAGTATGTCGGGAGTGGGATTCGATCCCAGGTCCTCGGCGTGATAGTCTTGTGTTCTAACCACCACACCAGGTCCGCTCCACAGTAAAATAATAATATTATTGAGGCTTTTTCGTTAAATGTTTTTTGTACAATTCATTCAGAAATTTATTTGGAAAATCTTTCCTAAATCCCTGCAAAAGATCTATATATAGTCTTCCGAGAAATCAATTAGGAATTTTCTGTCTTTTAAACTGTTAAATTAACTCAGAACAGGCATGTATTTCGTTAATAGTTTAAAAAACTATCCTCTAATAGCTCTGCTCCGATTGTTCTTGGGTTACACTGGTCGACAGTAGATCACGCACTTTGACCACTTGATCCATTTCCGAAGGATTTTGGCCCGCTGATTCCGAATTTGACTTCGGAATTGCTGTAACACGTACAGTTTTTGAGAAAATTAGGATTTTATTCACAAAATTTAATATTTTTATAGAAAACAAAATGTTGTCTTAATATTTAAAATTTTTTTATCTGCTCATCATAACCAGTATTTAAATTCAATAGATTTTGATTCACTGATTCAGAATTTGACCTAAGAATTTTTGTAAAACGTAATTTTTTTGAGAAAAATGGGGTTTTATTTACAAAATTTCATATTTTTAAAGAAAATATACTATTGTCTTTTTAATTTCAATTTTTTATCTCCTCATTTTAGCCAATATTTATATTTATTAGATTTTCATCCACCGATTTGGTAACTAACCTAAAAATCTCTGTAACACGTGCAGTTTTTGAGAAAAATGGGGTTTTATTCACAAAATTTCATATTTTCAAAGAAAATAAAATATTGTCTTTATAATTTTAAAGTTTTTATCAACTCATCTTAATTCATATTTTATATTTAAAAGATTCTATTTCACTTATTCGTATTCTCATCTATGAATTTCTGTAACACGTAAAATTTATGAGAAAAATATTTTATTCACAAAATTTCATATTTTCATGGAAAAACTATTGTCTTTATAATTTTATTTTTTTTTATCTGCTCATCTTAACAAATATTTATGTTTAATGGATTTACATATACTGATTCGAAATCTGACCCAAGAATTTCTGTAACACGTACAATTTTTAAGAAAAATAATTGTTGGCGTAAGTAAAAGGAAAACACAGTCTGGGTAGTTGCCAAACTGGGCAGCTTCTAAGTTGCAAATATATTTCGATTAATTCTATAGCATATACAAAAAAAAATTGATCTACTTACATTTCTGGGTGACAACCTAATTAACCTGCGCTACAATGGGGTTTTATTTTTTCTCAAAAAAATCACGGGTTACAGAAATTCTTAGGTCAGTTTCCGAATCATTGGATCAAAATCTATTAAATATTGGTTAAGATGAGGAGATAAAATTTTAAAGACAGTATTTTCTTTTCTCTAAAAATATGAAATTTTGTGTGTTTTCTTAAAAGCTGTACGTGTTACAGAAATTCTTAGGTCAGTATATGAAAATCTATTAAATACAAATATTGGTTAAGATGCGCAGATAAAAATATGAAAATTATGAAGACAACAATTTATTTTCTATGGGAATATGATTTTCAATTTTTCTCTAAAATTTTACGTGTTACAGAAATTCTTAGGTCAGATTCTGAATCAGAATATAAAAATCTTTTAAATACAAATATTGGTTAAGATGAGCAGATAAAAATATTAAACTTATAAAGACATATGAAAATATGAAATTTTTTGAATAATCCCTACTAAAATTTTACCTGTTACGGAAATTTTTAGGCCACATTCTGAATCAGTAGATCAAAATCTTTTCAATAAAAAAATTGGTTATGATGAGCAGGTGGAAAATTGAAAATTATAAAACAATATTTTATTTTATATGAAAATATGAAATTTGTGAATAAAACCCTATTATTCTCAAAAATTGTACGTGTTACAGAAATTCTTAGGTCAGATTCCGAATCAGTATATGAAAATCTATTAAAACAAATATTGGTTGAGATGAGCAGATAGAAAAAAATTAAAATTATAAAGACAGTAGTTTATTTTCTATGAAAAAAATAAAATTATAAAGACAGTAGTTTATTTTATATGAAAATATGAAATTTTGTATTTAAAATTCTATTTTTCTCAAAAATTTAACGTTTACAGAAATTTTTAGGTCAGATTGCAAATCATAATATGAAAATATATTTAATTTAAATATTGGAAAACATGGGCAAATAAAATAATAAAATTATAAATACAATAGTCTATTTTCTATGAAAATATGGAATTTGTGAATAAAACCCAATTTTTCTCAAAAAAAAAAATACGTGTTACTAAAATTATTAGGTCAGATTCTGACTCAATGGATCAAAATCTATTGAATATGAATATTGGTTATAATTAGCAGAAATTTGAAATTATAAAGACAACATTGAGTTTTCTCTGAAAATATGAAATTTTGTGAATAATACCCTACTTTCTTAAAAATTTTACGTGTTACAGAAACTCTTAGGCCAGTTTCTGAATCAGTGGATCAAAATCTATTGAATAAAAATATTGGTTATGATGAGCAGATGGAGAATTGAAAAATATAAAAACAATATTTTATTTTATGTGAAAAACTGAAATTTGTGAAAAAACCCTATATTTCTAAAAAAAATTACGTGTTACAGAAATTCATAGGTCATTTTCCGAATCAGTATATGAAAATCTATTAAATACAAATATTGGTTGAGATGAGCAGATAAAAAAAATTAAAATTGTAAAGACAGTAGTTTATTTTCTATGAAAATATGAAATTTGTGTTTAAAACCCTATTTTCTCAAAAAAATGTCGTGTAACAGAAGTTCTTAGGTCAGATTGCAAATCAGAATATGAAAATCTATTGAATATAAATATTGGTAAAGATGAGCAGATAAAAAAATAAAATTATAAATACAATAGTCTATTTTCTATGAAAATATGGAATTTGTGAATAAAACCTAATTTTTCTCAAAAAAATTACGTATTACTAAAATTATTAGGTCAGATTCAGACTCAGTGGATCAAAATCTATTGAATATGAATATTGGTTATAATGAGCAGATGAAAAATTTAAAATTTTAAAGACAATATTAAATTTTCTTTGAAAATATGAAAATTTTTGGAAAAAACCCTATTTTTCTCAAAAACTGTACGTGTTACAGGAATTCTGAAGTCAGATACGGATTCAGCGGGCCAAATTCCATTAGAAATGGAACAAATGGTCAAAGTGCGTGAAAAAAGTTTCAATTTTGTCGACTAGTGTTATTTCTTGTGGTGTATTCTCTTAGAGAACATAAGGTTGTTTTTGATCTCACATTCGGACTGAAAAGCCAAAGAATCTTAGAAATACTCCAAAAGTTCCACCAACAGTCGCTAGATTTCAACCGCAATGATTTCAGAATTGCTCTAGTTTCTTTGAAAGGATTTCCGTAAATTTATTTCCGTTATGAATTATTCATACTCCAAACATGCTTTCATGGATGTTTTAAGAAATCTTCAAGATATTTAGTCAATACAGCTTTCTGGAGAATTTCAATGTATTTTTTTTTTGTAGGATGATGTAATCATGATTTCATCGGAAATTGCTCCATAAAATTCACTACAAATTGCTTGAAAATTTATGGGGTATCGTAAATGAATTATTAAAATTTTCGTAGTGAAATATCTATACGAATTTGTTCCTGGATTTTTCCACCGATTTTAGATTCGCCGAAAAATGATCAAATAATTAAATTTTGGAGAAATTAAAGAAGAATATACCTAAGTATTTTTAGGAAATACTTAAATTATTATAAAATGAAATAAACGTTGATTTTCAAACGAAAACTATACTTCAAAATTGTGGATAAAGCAATTCCAAAAAACGACCTGGGCACAACTTATTCCCAAACGTTCACTTCTAAATACTCACCTTATGTCTCTCAATTCAGGAAATCTGCAACCTCAAATTTAATTTGCATTCCACGCGTGAATCCAACAATGTTTTCAGTCACTTGAATCCAACTATTCCCAAAAACACACTACCAATCACACAGACACCTGTGTATGAAACGAACGAACGATCATGCATTGATGATAAAAATTCGGCTTAACACTTTATCACCGTCGGTCGTCGGTCGTACTCAGGTATGCAGCAGACAGGTAGACCACGACACTGATATACGGGATGGTACTTATTGGGTATTGTATTGTTATTATGATCGCGCGCTGTCCATCACCGGATATGTCACCAGGGGCAGCTCATAACCATACGGGCACCGTGACACACAAACTCACACACGTTCGTTCACTGCTGTTCCACTGTCGCCGATTCGTAAACGGATCTCCAGCGAGATATTAATTTCAGCTGCCGTCGGTCGCTGGGTTCAGCCAGCAAACACTTCGTTCCGTGTTGTTCTCGTTTTCAAAGTAACTACGGCGCGGCCGAGTCGGAAACCTAGAGTGCCATCACCAACCGTATCGTCCCGGTATCGCACGTTACGTCCGTCCGTCCGTCGGTCGCCTCTAGTCTCCTATTGGTAGTGTTAGTAGACCGCCGCGCACAACTCATTCAGCGAAAAACCCGAGAGTCGATGTAACATTTAAACTTATAAATGGTTTGACATTTCGAGTGACTTAAGTCAAAATGTCACAGAGTGTGCCCGTGCTCCGCGTTGTTGTTGTTGATTCTGCCTTGCCGCTCTCGCACCGCGCTGCTAGTCTTCCCTCGGCGACAACAACGACTCACGAGTAATATTGCGCATAGACACCGGCGCAAAACTTACACACTGACTGGCACTACTAACCCGCTCAGTTGTTCACTATTTGTTTTCTTCTTCCTTCACTTTTTTTTTCAAACACATTAATATACTCTCCAATGCGGTACACAGTGTTCTGAACCCTCTACCTCTTCAAAGGAACGCAGCTTAATCCATATTCGTTGCGACAGCAATAATTGTCATTATAAATATTTCATCTCGTAAATACGAGCCACATTGCAGCATCACTTAGTCACGCGTGTCGTTATCTCAGGTAGACTGGCGACGAGTGTTCGCGCAACACGTGTACTTTGAAAGGTCACTGAAATGGGCTTTGCTACACTTCTGTCACGACTCTCCGCGTGACCTCTTCATTCACCTACCACCGACCGTCCGTCTCTTCGATAGTCACTTGCGCTGACAGTAGTGTCACTACCGCGTGGGTGTCTCAGCACTACTCGATTGCAGCACTGCCCGACTGACCACCCACACACAGCGCTCAAACACACACCCACCGATCGCCACTTTATCGCACCCTTTTCCTTCCGCTGGCTGTCGCGCTGTTTTCGTCGCCAATTGATGCGCGCTCCAGCCCAGAATCTTTCAGAGTGATTAATCGCTCGCGCGACTTTACGTCGGTGCGCGTCCGTCCAGCTGTTTGCGCAACTGAACGCAACTATATCAGAGACGTCTCTGCCTTAGCTCCACAGACCGCCGAATGCGCCCGGGTTCCCGGAAATCCCGAAGTGTGCCGTTTGTAGGGTAGCAAGCGTGCACCGCACACCACAAACTACGAAAGCTGACTGATTCACTTGATTCGGTGGAAATGCTAAAACAACAATGTTTTTTACTCTTTATTTTTCGCTTCTTCCTTCGTCAACTCGCGAGTCGCGAGTTCTGCATGCAGGATAGGCTCTCCTCCAACGGTGGTGGCCCTCTCGCAGCAGCTCAAACAGAGAAGTTGTGGGGTTCGCTCTCGTTGGTTCCTCACTCACCTATACCCCCACGTTCGGCGAAGAATCTATGGCTATGTCTTGGAGGTGACTCCAGGTCGCCGGGCATGGCCCCCCGCGTGTTGTGTGAAACCCAGACCCAGTCTACCACCCCGGCCGCACCGAGAATGAACCACCGCAAGTTGCTGCTAGCTAGAACGGCGCATATGGAACAGTGTGAAGCGCAGCAGTGTGGTATTGGGGAGCGATGATCTATCCACGCAAAATACAATTAAACATGTCTGTAACTATTAACTCCTATTAATAATTAATTACGGAAGTACGATTAAGAAAATATAAATAAATACTACAGTTCTTCTTTTTTATACAAATTGGGCAGAAAGGTCTCAGATTTTCATGAAACTTTTTCCTAGGAATAAAAAAAAATTGAAAAAAAAATTCAGGTCGCCTATTTTCCAAGAAAATACAAATGGATTTTTTTTTGTTTTCCCCTGACATTACTTACTTTATAAATCATAACTCAAGAACGAAGCATTGAAGAAACAAGGTTTTTTATGAAATTGAAAGCAAATTTTCTCAGGAATCAAACAAAAAATATGAACTAGAAAAAGTTTTCC
Organism: Aedes albopictus; assembly: GCF_035046485.1. Taxonomy (NCBI): domain Eukaryota; kingdom Metazoa; phylum Arthropoda; class Insecta; order Diptera; family Culicidae; genus Aedes; species Aedes albopictus. The sequence goes on along the minus strand of NC_085137.1, from coordinate 195,748,212 downwards.
ACAAAAATTTTCACCGTTGAGAAAATTTGTAAAGAAAAGCCGGAAAAGCTACCCGAACTCCCGAAGCCCGAACTCGTGGAAAATTTCCAAAAATTATTTTTGAGTAGGTAATTTCAAAAGCTTTAATCGCTGAAATTTTTGAAATGCATCTTTTTTCGTTTTTGAATTATGCCCAATTTTGTAAGAAATGTCCAAATGTGCCATAAAGGCATTTTCTTTTGAAAATCATAACTCAAGAACGAAGCATAGTAGAAAAACTTTGACATGGAATCAGTTTTTCAGGATATTTTTCATTGTTTAGGAAAATAAACAATAAAAACCTGATTGGCTATTCCAGCTTTTAAACATTTGAAAACAGCGATCAATGAGATCCAATCCTACAAATTTTGGAAATACGCTCAGTTTTCGATCCTAAAACATGATAAAATATTGCTAAGATGAGCTGTTTGAACTATTTATTTACAAATTTATAAGATTTTTATGGGAAACCGTTGTTTCTTGTCCGTTCCGTTGGGACAAGAAACCGTTTCTCATAAAAATCTTCCATCATCCACAGTAGCACCTGATAGATAGGCAATCTTCTTACCACCAGCACTTCTATGCCATACCCCTGCCCCCAATATCAATTCCGCATGAACACGTGTTGTCGTAAAGGAATACAGGGGAACCTTTTCATCAATCAGAATGTATCCCTTTGAGTATCCCGTTTTTGTACAGTGGAAAATTGAGACAGAAACAGTTTTTTTCCAGCTTTTCTTAAAGGTGTAATGTTTCATGAAAAATATAATCCATTCCAACTAATACTTCATTAAAACCAATCCCATATCTTTTTTTAGATAGTAAGAAATCAAACTTTGAACTAGTCAAATTGTAATCTTAATTTGAACCATTTCGAAATTCATTAAAACGACGTACTTTTTTGGCAAATATTCTCCCGAAAAAGATGTTAAACAGCTTTCCGTAATATAACCTGATAACATGGACTTTAAAAGCAGTGAAGAAAGCGTTTTTGTCATGGAAAACAGGCAATTGAAAAATCACTGTGATTTCACCTATTTCCCCCCAGAGAAAGCCCATTTTCGGTGCACCCGTACAGCTCATACATTGCATCACACGCAATAAGTGAATACGTCAAATGAAAGCTTATTTATCGTAGAATCGACCAACCGAATAATATTCCGCATTATTTGTCATAAAATTATCAAATTTAAGTGATTCTTACTTGGAGAATGTTATCTTAAGTTGAACCATTTGTAATCTAAATTTGAACTAGTAAACGGGGGTGAGCTTCTAGTGTTGGCCTGTAGATTGCGCTAGTGGTTGCTTTGTTTACTCTTGGGGGATGAAAAATTCCAAATTTAGTTTCCAAATTCCTAAAGAATTTCGAACATTCTGAGGTGAGATTCCACTGCCTAATGAAAAATAGGTATGCGAATTAGCAGATTCATGTGATTTTTAATTGTTTAGCATGGAATTGGCTGTTTTGTGAGTTGCTCGAGCTGCTGCCGCCAGTAGTTCAAATTAAGATTAAAATTGGTTCAAATTATGATTACGATGGTTCAAATTAAGATTAAAATCATTGTTGATGAAAAATCAAATATTTCAATGAAATTCGGTGCAAATACAAACTTTTTACCATTTAACAGAAAGCTTATACCCGTGGCTTTCATGTACATACGTTTTTGCCGTAGTAAATTATTTCCATGTGGGAGAAAAAATCACTTAAAATTTGCACTGCTTCAGAAAGCCGCAATATGGTTCAAAGTTTGATTACCTACCCTATTTAAAAAAATGCAATTGCTTTGATAAAAAACTTTGTTTTTCCGATGCTTCGATTGAAATACGGTGTTTCAAATAAAAGTACACCCTAAAAGTTACTGGCATTGAAGTTTATAAAGTTTCCTTCTCAACAATATGTTATTAAAAATTTTCCGCGAGTTTGGGCATAGTTTTATTCGCCTTTTCTTTATGAAATTTCTCTACGGATGAAAATTTCATGGGATCTTTTTTCAGTTCATATTTTTTTTTTATTCCTGAGAGAATTAACTTTCATTTTTATAAAAAATGCTTCTAGGATGCTTTGTCCTTGAGTTATGATTTTTCAAAGAAAAGGCTTATATGGCACATTTGTATACTTTTTTACAAAAATTGCCATAACTCAAAAACGATAAAAAAGTGTTTCCAAAAATTTCTGCGACTAAAATTACCTTATAAAAAATATTTTTTTTTGTAAATCGAGCGTAGCTTGTGCTGCCTTTCTTTACGAATTTTTTCAACGGGGGAAAACTTTTTCTAGTTCATATTTTTTTTATTCCTGAGGAAATTTGCTTTCATTTTCATAAAACAAAATCTTTGTTTCTACGATGCTTCGTTCTTGAGTAATGATTTTTCAAAGTACGTAGTGTTAGGGGAAAACAAAAAAAATCCACCTGAGATTTCCGGGAAAATAGGAGACCCTGATTTTTTTTTCTTTTTTTTATTTATAGGGGAGACTGAGGAGACTTGTTCCCCCCATATTTTCTCGGAATCAAAAACAGTTTTCTTCTAGCATATTTTTTCCAAAACAACATCTGGACAGACGACAATGTTTTGACTATAATTGATTTTAATTGTGTATTGCATTATTTTTTAATGGCTGATGGTTTGTTTTCAGTCCTTCAGAAATCTTTTAGGCGATTCCGAAAAATCTCAATAACTTTGTGAAAATTGAACCAAATCGTGCCAAAATTTGACAGCACATAGTATAAATAACATATTGCTATGTGCGTCCATGATGCAAACGGTGCCCAAAAGCGCTCCAAACGCGGTAACACAGTGTTGCCAAAGGCAACTTAGCAACCATAGTCGAAACCACCGCCAACCTAGGATTCAAAAGCGTCCACTGACATCGGGTTACTTAAAAGAAAATCTTACCGCATTTGGGGCTCCCGCATTTGATATTTGCATTTCGAATGCACACAGCAATACTATCAAACGTATTTGTCGAAATAAGGCTGTAATATAAATATTTCAATTAATGTAGTTTAGTGTATACAACAATGACATGGGGAGACTTGATCCCTCGAGGATTACACACACATTATACATGTAAAAAATAAAATTCTATTTGGAAGCCTCTATTTACTCGGAATTCTAGTATATTCAGTGATAAAACGTGTCAGATAATTATTAGTTTATTACACACCATCAAAAAGGGGATCAAGTCTCCCCATTTTCAAAATACGGCATATCCTTAACAATTTAAGTAAATCTTATAATTTCAAATACACCGTATTCATCAAAAATGCAAGAAAAATTGAAAAGAAAATGTACAGTAGACGTTCGGTCGGTGCAAACGGTTTAACTGCAATGCTTTTTAACTGCAAGTCCGGTAAGTGCAACAAATTTGCAGTTATCGCACCGCTATCCGTCAAAACGGTGCGCCAAGTTAGCCCAAATGAACGGGCGAATGAATTTTGCGTTCATTTTACGTCAATTGATGGCTTGTTGACACTGTCAGGCGTTGCAGTTATCGGATTTTCGTTCGCTAAGTGAAACGTATACATGTTGCAGTTATCGAACGTCTACTGTATAGGAAGCTTCTGGAGTTATTTTCCCTTTAAAATAACCATGTGTTCAAAAGGGGATCAATTGTGACCCATTTTTGAAAAATACATCATAAGACATGCCTCCATAAAAACACAGTTTTGAAAACTTTAACAATAATTTAAAGTCCTTCTGTTGTGTATAAGTTTGCAATAGATATTTACCTGTCATTCTGTACGAAAAATGGATCTAGTTTTGTGTTTTTTCTTCAAGTTACAGGCAAGTTAAGAAAAAGGGATCAAGTCTCCCCAGTCTCCCCTATACCCCTGAGCCCTGCCTGTGGAAAAAGCTTCATAAAAATCTAAGACCCTTCGCTCCAATTTGTACGATAATAAAAAAAATACCCAGATGTGTTGCTAGAAGTTCAAGGAGTGTTTTAGAGACTGGCAGGGAACTTCAGAGCCATAGCTAAAACCTCTGGAAACACTGCTTAACCCCCTGAGACCCCCTGAATTCACCTGAGACCCAAGGAACCCTCTAAGATCCACAGAAACATCTCTGAGACTCCCGTAAACGCCCCTAAGACTTCTTGAAACCCCCTGAAGCCTCCCTGAAACCTGCTGACTCTCCCACAAACTCAACTGAAAGCCTCCTGAAACACCTTTTAATTTCCATGAAACCTCTATGAAACCACCTGCAATCCACTGAAACACCCTGAACCGTCCAGAGAGTTTTTGAAACGCTCATGAAACCTCATTAGTCCTCCAGAGACCCATTGCAATGTTCCTAAAACTTCCCTGCTACTCCCTGAGATCCCCTGAAATGTCTCTGAGACCTCCTAAACCCCTCCTGAAATCTCCTTGAATATTCCTAATACTCTCCAAAACCTACTTAAACGCCCCTGAGACCACCTAAATTCTTCATTAAACCCCACAAACACCCATAAAGCCCCTGAATCACGCTGACATCCCAGAAACTTCACTGAAAACCCCCAAAACCTTGAAGTCTCTTGATCACCTGAAACGCCTGAAGGCCCTGAATCATGCTGAGCCCAAGCAACCAAAAGTTCGGATAAAGTAGCATGTTTGGGCTTAATCAGCTATTCAAAGGCAGATGAATAGCATTATCCAGCTCACTTTTTAAGTAATTAATCGAACTTGAGTTCACAAAAAGTACACTTGTGTCGCTGAAAGGAACGCTATTCAGCTTAAAAATAAGCTTCGAAAAAATGAAAAAAAAATGCGCTTAGTCCTCAAAAGTAATTTATAGTTAAGACACATTAGTACAAGTGGAATCCAAATTGACTTATACCTTGAAATAATTTTTGATGTTTTTTACTTATTGAGATTTGAACTCGGGTTCTCCTCGTTGAAAGCTGACGCCTAACTGCTACTCCATGTAAAGTGCTCCACACAATGCATCCGTTTGCGTGTGCGTGACAGTAGTTTGACACATTTCCCATAAGAAAACTGTCAAAAAAACGCAAACCTCGACGGAACGGACGCTATGTGTTCCAGGCTTAAGTGTTGTTGGGCACTGTGGGATTTTACTCAGTACGCTGATATCATTTAGTAGAGCACAATCAGGTTCGCGTGTGAACTTTCTCTGAACCTGAAGCCGAAGGTTCGAAAGAAGTTTCGATGGAACTTCTTGTGAACTTGCACAGTTTGACATTTTCAGTTTGATTTGGTTCGTAATTTAAACAAGTGTAAAACAATAAATTAGTGCCAGTGCCAATAATTTAGAAAAGTTTATAAGTTTTCAGTGACTATGCATTTATTTATTAAGTTAACCTCAAATTCATGATAATACTGAATCAACAATTTGCCGCCATAATACTCGATTTGCAGCTGCAGCTCTACAACGTCGGTCACGCCCAACACTCGCCAGATCACGCTCCACCTGGTCCGCCCATCGTGCTCTCTGCGCTCCACGCCTTCTTGTACCAACCGGATGGTCAGTAAACACCAACTTTGCAGGATTGTTGTGCGGCATTCTTGCAACATACCCTGCCCACCGTATCCGTCCAGCTTTAGCCAGTTTCAGGATGTTGGGTTCACCGTAGAGTGCAGCGAGCTCGTGGTTCATCCTTCTCCGCCACACACCGTTCTCCTGCATGCCTCCAAAGATCGTCCTTAGCACGCGTCGCTCTAAAACTCCGAGTGCTTGAAGGTCCTCCTCGAGCATCGTCCATGTCTCGTGTCCGTAGAGAACCACCGGTCTTATTAGCGTCTTGTACATGGTACATTTGGTGCGGGGGTGAATCTTTTTTGACCGCAGTTTCTTCTGGAGCCCAAAGTAGGCACGACTTCCACTGATGATGCGCCTTCGTATTTCACGGCTCACGTTATTGTCAGCCGTTAGCAAGGAACCGAGGTAGACGAATTCTTCTACCACCTCGAAAGTATCCCCGTCTATCGTAACATTGCTGCCAAGGCTTGTCCTGTCTCGCTCAGTCCCACCTACCAGCATGTACTTTGTCTTAGCCGCATTCACCACCAGTCCGACCTTTGCTGCTTCACGTTTCAGGCGGGTGTACAGTTATACAGCAATAATATCCATGTCATCCGCAAAACAGACAAATTGGCCGGATTTCGTGAAAATCGTACCCCGGCTGTTGAGCCCGGCTCGTCGCATAACACCTTCCAGGGCGATGTTGAATAGTAGGCAGGAAAGTCCATCACCTTGGTATTCACGGCATTTCTGGAGGATTTGCCATACAGTGAAGATCTGGTCCGTTGTCGACCGGCCGTCGATGAAACCGGCTTGGTAACTTCCCACGAACTCATTTACTTTAGGGGAAAGACAACGCAAGATGATCTGGGATAGCACTTTGTAGGCGGCATTCAAAATGGTGATCGCTCGAAAGTTCTCACACATTAACTTGTCACCTTTCTTGTGGATGAGACAGGTTATTCCTTCCTTCCACTCCTCCGGTAGCTGTTCGGTTTCCCAGATCTTGACTACTAACTGGTGCAGACAGCCAACTTCTCCGGGCCCATCCTGATGAGTTCTGTTGCGATACCGTCATTACCAGCCGCTTTGTTGTTTTTGAGCTGGTGGATGGCATCGTTAACTTCCCTCAGTGTTGGAGTTGGTTCGTTCCCGTCCTCTGCTGCACCAACATAGTCATTTCCTCCGCTGCCTTGGTCGTCCGTGCCTACATTCTCTTCGCCATTCAGGTGCTCGTCGAAGTGCTGCTTCCACCTTTCGATTACCTCACGTTTGTCCGTCAGGAGGCTCCCGTCCTTATCCCTGCAGATTTCGACTCGCGGCACGTAGCCTTTGCGGGATGCGTTGAGCTTCTGGTAGAACTTACGTGTTTCTAGTAAACGGCACAGCAGTTCCATTTCCTCGCACTCCGCTCCTTCCAGGCGGCGCTTTTTCTCCCGGAAGAGACGTTTGATTTCCGAGTGATTTAATTTAATGAGAACTGCTCCCCAGCTGTCGTCGAATTTGAAGTGAGGTTGACTTTTGGTACTGTTAATATTTATCCGAACTTTGAGTAGTAAGTTCAAAACAAGTTAGAAACAAGTTCGGAAGGGAACATTTCAAGTTGTTGAATTATGTCCAAATAAACTTTATTTTAGCTTTAGAGGCACGCAAAAGTTCAACATGAGTTCGGTTAATATGTGATTAAACTCTGCTCTAAATTACAACGTAAGTTCTTTCTGCACCTGTTTTCGACTTTAATGTCGTTATGAAGAGAAGTCAAAAGCTTGCACATGTACTTCCAAGTTCATAAACAATACATGAGTAACTTTTTTGGAAAATCTAGTTCGACGAAGCCAGAATTGAACCAAATTTAAACTTCTAAGTCCGCGCTTCAAGAGAAATCCGAACTTTTGGTTGCTTGGAAGACCTCCAAAATAAACTTCTTCTTCTTCTTCTTTTTGGCTATACGTCCCCATTGGGACTTGGCCTGCCTTTCTTCAACTTAGTGTTCTTCCAGCACTTCCACAGTTATTAATTGATGGGCTTCCTTTGCCTGTCATTGCATGAATTTGTATATTGTGAGGCAAGTACAACTATGTCCAGGGAGTCGAGAAAATTTTCCCGACCGGAACGGGAATCGAACCCGCCGTCTCCGGATTGGCGATCCATAGCCTTAACCACTAGGCTAACTGGAGACCCTCCAAAATAAACTCCCAACTGTAAATCTGGAATCTTCTCACGAGCGAGCGTGAGGTGGTCGAGAGGTGGCGACATAACTACGATGAACGTGCACAGGACCAAAGATTCCCAGCCCCTAACCTCCACGAGATTGAGAAGGAGTTCAAATCGGCGTATGATACAATCGATCGAGAACAGCTACGGCAGATTATGAACGAATACGGTTTCCCGGATAAAATAATGCGACGATGGATCGAGTGATGTGCGTAGTTCGAGTATCAGGGATACTCTCGAGTCTCTTTCGAATCTCGCAGGGGTTTACGGTAAGTTGATGATCCTTAGTGCTTGCTGTTCAAGGAGAGCGGGGATAAACACAAGTGGAACGATTTTCACGAAGTCCGTTCAGCTGCTTGGTTTCGCTGATGATATTGATATTATAGCTCGCAGATTTGATACGATGGCGGAAACGTACATAAGACTGAACAATGAAGCCAGACGAATCGGATTAGTCATTGATGTGTGGAAGACAAAGTACATGATGGCAAAAGGCTCCAGGGAGCAATCACCGCGCTCGCCATCCCAAATGTTTATCGACGGTGATGAAATCGAGGCGGTTGAAGAATTCGGGTACTTGGGCTCATTGGTGACCGTCGGCAACGACACCAGCAGAGAAATTCAGAGACGCATTGTGGCAGGAAATCGAGTCTACTTTGGACTCCGCAGAACTCTACGATTGAATAAAGTTCGCCGTCACACGAAGCAAACTATCTACAAATCACTGATTAGACCAGTCATCTACGTATACGAATTAAGCATGGACTCTACGTGCAGAAGACTAACGTGCCCTTGGAATTTTCGAACAGAAGGTTTTGCGTACCATCTACGGCGCAGTGCAGATGGAAGACGCGACTTGGAGAAGGCGAATGAATCACGAGCTGCATCAGCTGCTGAGAGAACCAACCATCATCCACACCGAGAAAATTGGGAGGCTACGGTGGGCGGGTCACGTCATCAGAATGTCGTATAGCAACCCCCGATTAAAATGGTTCTCGAGATTCATCCGACCGGTACAAGAAGACGTGGGTCGATCAAGTGGAGGACGATTTACGGACGCTTCGCAGAATGAGGAACTGGAGACACACAATCGTGGACCGAGTAGAATGGAGACAACTTCTATGTACAGCAGAGGACACTCAGGTCTTAGTCTGGCCGGTAAGGTAAGGTAGGGTAAGTATCTAAAGGCCCGCCAAATCCGCTAATATCTGAATTCTCTTGAGACTTCCTGAAACACTTTGAATCCGCCTGAGACCCTATAACCCGCCCCTGAGACCTCCTTGAGATTTCCTGAGACCCCGAGAACCCTTCTGAAATCCCTTTATATAGCGGAAAGTTGACACCTTTTCAGCAAAATCTAATGGGAAATCACTTCGGAATCCATCACTCTAAACCGCTCAGCACCTAAATTGTATAAGACCTAGGGAGCATCCATTAATGGGAGCATCCATTAACCTAGCTAGGTACGTCACGCCAAAATTGAAAATTTTCGACCCCGTCCCCTTCGTACGGGGTTTTCCTATATTTAATGCATTGCTTATCAAACTTTTGCAAAAAACCCAGCCCCCCCCCTCCCCCTATAAGCGTGACGTACTTTATGGATCACCCCCTACACATAAGTGCATAATTTCCAGACCACACTAAAAATGTGTAACAGTTTCACATTCACAAAAACAGCTCGTACACTCTTCTAGAGGCAAAATGTCGATATTTTTTTGTTTACCAAGGCAACTAGTAAACCTAGCTAGATTAGATTTTTTGCGAATTTCACGATTTTGTGGACGCAGGAGCTGATTTTGTGAAAGTGTAAGGGTTACTATTTTTGATGTAGTCTGGAAATTATGCACTTTAGTGCTGAGCAGTTTTAGCGTGTTCTTGTGCTGGCGAAGTGCACTCGTCTGCGTGTAATAGTTGTTATAAGCACTTGTGCGGCTTCAGAGTGAACGTGTAGCTTAAGGTGGCCCACACTTATATGAAAAACAAAAATTTCAAAAAATGCCAAGTTTTACCACCTAAATTAGTTGGTTTGGGCTCCCAGAAGCTACGTTCAAAATTTGAGCAAAATTAGTTGAGCCTAAGGGGACACTCAAAACGCTTGAAGTTTATATGGGAAAACTTGGCCAAATGTATGCAGAAATTTTATGTTTTCAAATTTTGTCACTAGGTGGCGCTGTAAGCGTTTAATAATCAAACCCTTTGGTATTATTGTAGGTGATTATATGCCAAATGACTTTGTCGAAGACCGCAAAGTGATTCAACGTCTGTGAAAAAAGTTATACCCTAGGTAAAGTGAGGATAAACTTTATTGTCGTTTTTCCAATAGGGTACCTGTACCAATTATGGAACTACCTAAGGAAAACTATTTGTACAAAAATAACGAGAAGACCAAAGAATTTCATCAATATGTTAAAAGATAGTTTAGTTCCCATACTTTACAGGATAAACATAAAAACGGAGCCAAAACTACTTTTGGTATTTATTACGCGTGTGCCAATGATAGGAACCCTGTACCAATTATGGTTACATTTTTTAACATCGGTTCCTTTTCGCACTATTTACATGCATTCCTTATGGGATTAGCCATAACTGGTACACTATGGCAAAAAAGGGTACAAGGAAGCCGAAATTTTAAGAAAAATGATTTATTTCTACCATAATTTGAGCAAAATGTGTAGTTTAAATGAGTGCAACCATCTTTTGTGAACGTGATCTGTAGTTCACAATTTTTTTTTCTTGTTGATTTATATCATTAATAGGTGAAAATCAGCTATGGCGAATGATTGGTACTATAACCATAATTGGTACACTTACCCTACATGTAAAGGAATAATATCAATAATGAAATCTCAATACTTTGCCTCTCTTTGCCTAGGGTATAACTTTTTTCACAGCCGTCAGATCGCTCCGCGGTCTTCGACAAAGTTCTTTGCCATATAGTCACCTACAATAATATCACAGGGTTTGATTATCGAACGCTTACAGCGCCACCTAGCGCCAAATTTCGAAAACATAAAATTTCTGCATACATTTGGCCAAGTTTTCCCATACAAACTTCAAGCGTTTTGAGCGCCCCCTTAGGCTCAACCGATATTGCTCAAATTTTGAACGTAGCTTCTGGGAGTCCAAAACAACGGATTCCGGAGGTAAGACTTGGCATTCTTCAAAATTTTTGTTTTTCATATAACTGTGGGCCACCCTAGTGTAGCTCATTGACGGTGGATCCCGTTGCGGAAATTTTGCGGGAGATGATAACCTACCGTAGTGCGTTTGGAAAATACGCGGCAAGAGATGTTTTGATTTGTTTTACTGTGGGGTGCCGGGAATTGACACGGGTGCCCAAGTAGTTCGAAACCCTAAAATACACTTTATTATAAAAGCAGTCATGGGAGTGCCCTGCTCGTTATTAACCCGGAAGCGGTCGCGTCGTGTACTGAGTACACGCACCATGAAAAATGCACGCATGCTGTACACAGCGTGAGCGCGTCGCCGCTGCAGGTAGTCGATGACTCGACTGCTCGAGGGTTAAGTGTTGATGAACGGTGCCAAGATATGTCTAAAGAATTCCATTTTGGAGTCTGGCAAGTGAATTCATGAAAAATCTTTCAATTTACCTATGTAAATTGATAACTCCCTGTTTTTCATGCTTGCTCGCTTTGTTATCAATCGTGTGTTTTTAAGAAGATTGGATAGAGAAACACATGGAGACGCATGGTTGGTTATCAATAAGATATTAGACTTTCATTGACTGGTTAGGGTAAAAAATATAATTTGGACATGTATTTAATTTGGACATGCACGGCGATGTATGCCTTGTTCCGGAGAGCTAATATAAGTAGATACTTCTCAATATCGATTATTGGATCAAATAGACCCTATTCTGATGATATACGTTGAAAATACGCTTAACAATTTCGAATTTACTTCAAAATTATCGAAAATGTAAATTATTTCATTAAAACCCCTCAAATGCACAGGTATGCAAGACGACATACACTTCATAGCCACATACAATATTCACCTCACAATGGTTGAATTAATAATTGTAAGAAATTTAAAAGCCTTTTTGGAATAAAAATTGTTCAATAAAGAAGCATTGGGCAGCCAATCTCTCAACATTCATCTAGAACACTTAAAATAGAAGATGTCCAAAATACATTGCATGGTTTTCACTGTTAATATATTTTGGTCATCTGACGAACTACATGGGGATGCTGTGCGATTGCATACATGAAGGCGTATTCGGTGGGTCTGGCGATATTTCCTCGATTTTTACAAAAACTGTAATATTCATCAAAATAGATGTCTGTTAAGCGGAGAAATTTGATTATTTGTAAGAAAATATTTGTTAATTTATGCTACTTCCATGATTTAGCAGTATTCATGGCTAAACATTGAGATAATTGCCCTGTCCAAATTATATATACCTGAGGGTGTCCAAAATGCAATTCTTACAGGCGATCGGAAATTGTGATTTTCTCAGATTAAAATGCTTTCGTTAAGGTTTTTGTCACCAGGAACGCAAAGTACAATTATATTATAAGCGTATTGGTAACTTTGCAAAATAATCAATCGCTTTCTTAGGAATCTATGGGACGATTTTTTCAACGTTGTCTTCAGCCTGTCCAAAATACATGAATTACCCTATGCCTCGGGTGATACCTATGTCATCTGGAATCTTACCACACTGTAAATGATATCTTACGTCATACCTGTTTTCCGAATTAAATTTTTCAAATCACTAAAAGATAATGAAACTGCCTAATGCATTTTGCAGGCATTTTGTGGAAATATTGTTGAATTTAACGAATGTTGATAACACAACAAATAACACTTTGAATGCCCTTTAAATAAAACCTCATTATATCATCGAAATGAATATTATAATGAATTATAATGAATGATTATATACCTTACCAATTCATGGAAGTGCACTACCACTGCAGCGGATTGACAATTCAACTCCGACCCACAATAGTCAAATTACTGATTCCAAGTTCAATCTTGTACTAGAGTATTGGTTCCCTTATTAAGCATGTGGCTCCCATTTTCATCCCACGAAAAACAAAGGATTGAAGCGCTGTTTGTTTTGTTTCTCATTTTTGTATTTTTTGTTGGAAGTGAGCACCCATGAAAACAAAAAGAACGGAGTCAATCGGTGTCGTAATCGCTTGTTTTCGAATAGGATGAGAATGGGAGCATGAGATTACTGATGGCACACATACCCTACTATTTCGGAATCAGTTGAAAGACTACGCAGCCAATCTTTCCATTCAAACCGTAACATTGTTGCTCCAACTCATTCAACAAGTATTCTTTGACTACATCCAGCCAGCACACAACACATTGACGTGTTTGCCTTCTCGCCACACGGGCTGATCCATCAATTCCCGTGTGTTCTTTCTCACTCATTCCCCCGACGACGGACGGACGATACAGTCCGGTCCAGTCATTCTGCTGAACGTGTAGGTATGTATGCGCCTCGAAGAATACGCAGCGCACCGGTTGCCCTCTGCGGGGTCGAAGCCAGACGGTGAACTCATTGAAGCAGAAGCAGAATAGTGACGACGACGACGACGACGGCGAATGGGCTTACAGGAAGGTATGGATATTGGATAGGCCATATCGGAAACCGCAAACCGACCGTCAATCGATGTGGATGTGGATCGTTCAAGTGATCTCCTCATTAGCTCCCCAACACATCTGCATCCGCGGGTGAAGCTGTTCAGAGAGCAAGAGAGAAATCAATACTGGGGGAGCTCATTGTGGGGAGTATAAGAGCCAACTGAATCGCGGTGGTTCTGATTTTCTAACTCTCTTCGTGAAACGACGAGGAGTATGTGGGGGACACTCTCTGCATCTCAATCTTCTAGCTAGGTGTCAACACAGGGATCAAAAGGGTAGATCGTAGTCTCAGGAATGTCTACGTGGGTATGAATAAATTTGTGTGAATTGGGATCGAAAAATTCTCAACTACGCACATTTTTCTGGATCTTCGAAAAATGAAGGCACACTTCACCACCGAAACACCTGCAAAACAATTTTCACCGTTCTGCCACCCATTCGATCACCCACCTCCACCGGATCACCTGAATGGCACTTGAACGATCAAGTGGTGGTGTTCGGTGGTGAGTAGAGTAGAGTATTCATCCACTTCATTGAGAAGTACCGCCGATTTACATGAACACCCAAACACGCCTCTTCGGGTCACCACACGACGGCGACACCATGCCCGACGCGATCGTTTGGTGGTGGTGGGTGGAAGAAGGAAAAGATCGCGCATTCGAATTCCTTCCTTCTTCTGGTTGGAGAGCTACCTAGTTATGGGCACTGGGGTAAAATGCGCCGCTCCTTTTGTGGACAACAAAAGTTCTACATTAAAAAAATAAATTAAAAAAACATTTTGAGAATGACAACATCAGAAAGTGATAAAAGTAGAAGATAGTAATTTGCCTTTAAAAATATAAATTGAGTAGAAAATCTTCCTGAAAATGGATCTTGAAAAAAAAATAGCTGCCCTCTACGATCACGAAGCGTGGACGTTAAAGGAGGTAGACCGAAAAACTTTTGGAGTTTTTGAGCTCAAAGGGGTGCGGACAATGCTTGGTGGGAATAAAAAAAAATGGAGTGTGAATCACAAAGATACGAATACCGTAAGTGGGGGTGTCATTGGGTCAAAATTTCATAGTCTACCACTTTGTAGGTCGTTTCAACAATATTTTAGCTCTAAATCAATATTGAATTTGGTAGACATGTTCATTTTCATATTATTCAGAATTTTCAAAAGTATAAATGCTACAACTTTAATTTTGACAATAATATAGCCTAATTGAAATCGGCCCAATTTCACTCCGTTCTAGGGGGTGACATTGGGCCAAACACTAAAATTTAAAAAAAATGGTCCAATGTGAGAAAATATCGCTGCATATCAAAACTAGTGAATAAATAGGTGCTTGCGCACAACCTATCAGTGTCCCAGTCACTTTAAAATAACATCACAGACAAACAAACGTGAAAGTTTGGCCACGTTTATTGTAAACGATCAATGGTCCAATACAATACATCCGCTCTCCCTTAGATATAACCCCAAGTAACAATTTCTATGCCTTCTGCACTTAGACATTAATTATATATAAAGTTTTTGTCGCGGATTTGATAAACCCTTTCAGGTTTAATGAAGCAGTTTATATTGTAAAACAGCCTTAATAATACAAGCAACTTTGAAACAGTTTGTAGAAATCCATAGGTCCTACGAATAAAACCAATATGCTTGTTTTTCTGACAAGCATTAAGGGCATGTCCATAAACTACGTAGACTCTAACGGGGGGTTGGCCAAAGTCTACGCTCCATACAAATTTCGAAAATTTTATATGAACAAACCACCACAACTAGTTAACCACCACAACTAGTTAATGAACTTACTGTAAAAATTTGAGAATATTTGATGCATTTTTCGAAAAGTTACAGCTAGTTGAACATTTTTTAAAATGTGAAAATTTTGCCTGTCCCGATCATTTTGTCTATCCCCTGTAGGTGAATGCTAGTCAATGCATCGTTGTCATAAAGAACAACAACTCTGGAACATGTTCCTTTTATACTAACTGGTCTTAATTGATATCAAACAAAACCAGGAGAATTTAACTTGATGGCATCCATATTTGTCATCACGATGATCGATTCCTGCTTGCAAAGTGTGTGCGCCATGTTTCGTTTTTGTATTATAAATAATTTGCTATTTACTGCCATTTATGCGATGATTTTAGTTTCAGATTCAGTTTAACTCTTTGGTTTTAATCCTTCTTTTAGGATGTGTAACGAAGCTCAAAACGGCATGTTAATCTTTTTGCGACTTACGCAACAGATCTTATCTATGCTGTGCAGTATACAATAAGAATGTGTCATAAAACCACGTAGCATAAAAAATGCTTTAAGGTATGGTTTTAACAACCTCCTGTAGGGTGGGCCCTTTTGGGTTTTATAAGTTTTATTACGACTTTGTTGGAGCTGATAAGATTTCTAAGCTTTAAAATTAGTGCTAACGGATTGATTGTAACAACAGCAATGAGAAAACTAAAAATATTACTTGGGGCTCCAACTAACATTCTCAAAATTCGAAAGTTATTTATCGTCATCATCTACCTAGACACTGATATGCGTATTTTTAATTTTGCATGAATCTTACATTTATTTATAAAATAAACGTTGTATTATGCATAAAATAATGTGAATACTCTTAGTTGTTTTAACTCACATTTGTAGGGTTCTCGTACTGACTGCATTACTTTTATACAGCCCATACTTACTTACTTTCAGTCCTATGCACTCACGGTGGTGCAGAGGGCCGAATTAAATGATTTCCATCCTGGGCGATTGCCAGCCATCGCCTTGACCTGCACAGAAAAAAATATGTAATTAAATTTCAGCGAGAAATCATGCACATATAGGGTATGCTAGAGTTAGTGCATATTTACATGAGATATCATGTAAAATTACATTACATTCGTGAAAATTTTTGCCAACCATCGCGTAAATCATCATGGACTCCAACCGGTTACGCGACTATTGGCGGAAATTTACACGAAGGTAATGTAATTTTACATGATATCTCATATAAATATGCACTAACTATAGCATTCCCTTCATGTGCATGATTTCTCGCTGAATTTTAATTACATATTTTTTTCTGTGTATGACCACGTCAAATTTCTGTCGACTTTCTTGATTTCGTTATTGAGGCTGCGCCGCCATGAGCCTCTGGGTCTGCCTCTGCTGCGATCAGTGGTGTTGCTAGGAATTAGGGGGCCTGTTGCGGAACCAAATTTGTTGGCCCCCATGGAAATTACAAATGTAAATATTTTACAACGAGAAATCTATACATTTAACTCTCGAATCATCTTTCAGGAGATCCTCAAAATATTCCTTTGACGATTATCACGGAAGTCAATTATTTCTCCATAGATTCTCCAAGGATTTCACAATTATTCTTTATTTTGTCTGTATTAACGAGATTTTTAACTCTAGGCTAGTTCATCTCGGGAGTAAGCACAATTATTCCCTCACATCACTCTTTCAGAGATTTCTCCAAGAATTTATGCTGGCATTTCCTCATGGATTCAACTTGGCGTTCTTTTGAAGATTTCTTAAATTTGTTCCAAGGATTTTTTTTAGAAATTCCTACAAGAATTCCTTCAAAAGTTACAGCAAAGCTTTTTTTGAAAAAAAAAAAACTGCAAGGATTCTTGAAAGAGTTTCTCTAAGGTTTACTAAGAGATTCATCCAAGAATTTCTCCAGGTAATTTCCAAAGAATCCATTGGATAATAATTAAAAACTAAATCTCCGGGGATTCATATAGAAGCACCTGTAAAAAAAATTCTAAAAGAAACTTAATAATAAACAAAAAAATAAAACAAATGGCGCTTAATTCATTTGACTTCTCTAAGGATTCTTCCGAGGATTACTTTGGTTAAGGTTTTATTCAACATTTTCAAGGAATCCCTTCAAAAAGGCATTTAGAAGTTCCTCCCAAACTTCCTTCAGGATTTTTTCCAGAGATTTATTTAGTAGTTCATCCAAATCAAAAGATTCGTTCAGAATTTATTCAAGTATTCTCTTAGAATTCGTTCAATTGATTGCGTTTATTCATTCTTAAACTGATTTTCCCAGGTATTTACGAAAAAAAATACAAGAAATCTTTCTGGAATTCTTTCATGCAAGGGTTTCTTCATGTATTTAAAACTCCTGCAAGGGTTTTTCGAAGATTCTTTCACAAACTCCTCTAAGAAATTCCATAGGTATATCTCCAGAGGATGCTTTGAGTGTTTTTGCTAGAAATTCCTCAAATAAGCCTTCCAAGGATTCAGGAATTCCTCCAATGAATACTTAAGAAAGTCAAATAAAAATACATTAAAAATCTATTGGAATTTAACCAAACATTTTTAAGAATTCCTTGTGAACCTTATTTTTTTTTGGGAATTCCTTAGGTAATCCTTTTGAAATTTTCCTAAACCGTCCCGTTGCATTTTTGTTTTAATTCACAAGAGTGTATCTTATAGAACTTCAAAAGTAATAACAGACTTAAGTAATTCCGTAAGGAATTATCAAAAGAAGTTCCAGAGGAAATACCAAAAGTTTTTTCGGAGTAATTACCGAAGAAATTTTCAACAATTTACAAGCGCATTGACTGTGAAATTTTCAAAGTACTTGTCGAATGATTTTCGAAAGGAACTATTGAAAGAATTATGAAAGTAATTATCAGGTTTACTTGAAAAAGGGACGGCAAATCATTCAAAAAATTGCTGAAATTCTGTAGATGCTGCCTGACAAATTTCAAAAGAAATTTACCAAAGAATTTTGAAAAATAATGTTGTAATTTTCAGAAATAATAAATCAAATCAATTTTGAATTAAATAAAAAGAAAATCGCGTTAAGCACTGTTCCTTTGAATTCCACTAAGAATTTGCATCCTTTGACAGATACGTATTTCGACCTCAACTGTAAGGTCGTCTTCAATGTCTTGTACTTGACTCGACTCGACTCGAACTACGTATCTGTCAAAGGATGCAAATTCTTAGTGGAATTCAAAGGAACAGTGCTTAACGCGATTTTCTTTTTATTTACAGATATTCCCCTAACAAGCCCAGGTTAATCATCATCATAATTTTGAATTTCCAAAAGATTAACCGAACCAAATTCCGAAGGAATTGCCGAAATTGTTTACAGAAAGTTATTCAAGCAAACCTCAAAGATAATCATTTTTCGGATCAAACACAATAAAAATTGCTCAAAGAATTTACCAAAAAAAAAACTCCGCTAAAGGTAATTCGAAAAACTCAGGCAACTCAGCAGGACATTCGCCAAAAGGAAGTCCAAATTAATGCCAAATGAGTAATTACCAGAGAATTTTTCAAACGAATTGTCAAAAAAAAACAGCGTCAAGTTTCAGACGGAATTTCGAGAATTTCGAGAATCCCAAAATGGCCGCCACAATGGCCGACTTTGGCACCTACTTACGATTTTGAGGGCACAAAACTCTTCGTAACAAAACCAGCGCACCTGAGCTTTTTATTTTTAGCTTATTACAAGTGAGCAAGAACAGAATAATAAAATGCATTGTTGTTTGAAGCTTGCTTTTTGATATTTGTGCGTCTGAAGTTGCACTGTTGAAGCTGGATTTCAAGACGTTTGTCCTTGCGAACTCATTTATTATCGCAATATCTGAGACGGTTTCCAAAGGAATTTCCGAAAGAAATTTTTTTTTTTTTTTATTTTAACGACCTTTTAACCGAAGTGGTCAATCAGGTCAAATCCGAAAGAAATTTTCTGAGTAATTGCAGAAGGAATTTCCGAATATTTTTTTAAAGATATTCCCTAACGAATTTTTCTTTAATTCCTTTTATGAAAGCATTTCTTTAGTTATACCTTCAGGGATTTCTTCAGAAATTCCTCCTAAAATTTCTGTAGGAAATCGTCCTACGGAATCTTTTTAGGCGATTTGCTCAAATCTTCTCTCACAGTTCGTTCAAGAATCCTTTAGGAAGTTCTACCAAAGATTTAATCTTTTTCTGTAACGATTTCTTCAAGGTACGTTACAAAAAAACATCAAGGATTTCTCAAAGTTTTTCTTGAGATAACCCTACTTGGATAAACACATTTATCCTTAAATTTCCTGCACAAATTTCCCCAAAACCTCTGTAGAATTTCTTCCAATGAATTCTGAAGGAAATCTTCTGAAGATTGTTTTTTTGATTTTCACAAAATAATTTGGAATTCTTTGGGGTTACCGTTATTGATCTTTGAGAAATAATCTACGCATTTCTTAAACAGTTCTTCCAAAAATGCATTTGCTTTTAAAATTTCTTCAGGAATCCTTTACGTATATCCTCAAAGTACCCATAGTGCTTCATAGTATTGTAGTAATCATTCAAGAATTTCATCAAAGATTTTTCCAAAATCAACCCGATGATTCCTTCCGCATACATTTTTGAATTCATCTAGACGATTCTTCGAAGATTCCTTTAAAAATTCCTAAAAAAAATCCTGCAAGCATTTCTGCAAGGATTCCTTCTCCCAAGGATCCATTCAAGTATGGCTCCAAGCATGATCTCAGATATTCATCAAAAATATTTTCCATGAGGAACTTCTGCAAGATGTATCCTTGGAGAAATCGCTGGAGGAAGAAGAAATTCCTTAAGGCTTAATGGCACGAATTTCCTGAATGGAGGAGAATGTGCCTCTGGAGCCGACCTACTGATAAGGTCCATCTGAAGAATTTCTTGAAAGACTTCATGACATAATCCTAGATGGACTTTACGAAGGAATCCAAAGAGATATTTTTTTGCGTGCGCACAGGATCGTCCGGCATGGAATCCTGCTTGCTGCCGCCGAAAAGTTGAGTCAACCTCACACAGTAAAATAATGCCCCGCACATTTTCGCATACAGTCAGGTCACCCTTTTTGGGCATCTTTACTAAGACGCTTTGCATGCAGTCGGCCGGAAATGTCGCGGTTTCCCATATGTTGCGAAATAATTGATGGAGTAGTTGTACAGATACTACGGGGTCAGCTTTGAGCATCTCGGCTAATATGCAATTGACCCCTAGGGCCCTGTTCGATTTCATGCTACGGATGACTGTTTCTATCTCCTGCACTGATGGAGCTTTAGTGTTGACACTGGTAATGCGTCAAACCCTTGGCGGATCATGCTGAGGTGTTAATGGCGTGACCGATACTTAAAAAAGGTTACCAAAGTGCTGGAACCAGCGTTTCAACTGGTCATCTGGGTTGATCAGTAACTGTTCAGACGTGTCTTTCACGGGCATCGCACTATGGGGGATTCCCATACAAGCAGGCGGACAAAAATATTTTCGTCATATTTTCGAAGAAATGTTAGTATTCTGCAGTTGGTTCGACTAAAATATATTGTTTATGGACATTTTTAAACATCACGACCGAGTTTTGAAAAAGGCGTATTTTCAATATGGTCAAATAACTGATAATATATAGAAAGTTTGAATTTGTTTTATTTTTTAAATTTTTATTTTGTTTTTTTGTTCTTAGAATGATCAACACTATTGTGTAGTTACTTTCAAAAATTAATTCCAAGGGAATTTGCATAGAATGTTTGAGAATCGTCGTTTAATCTCAAGGGGTGCGCCCGGGCGGTCTCGTGCTTAAAAAACGCTGAATCTCCCAAGACCGCAATTTACCGCAGCATTTCGCATACAAAATCATTAGAGTAGACCTAAAGCTTGACCATAAACTGATTTTGAGCCTGGGAATGTTTGGGAAAAAAAAGATGCCGATTATCAAAATTTGAATCTCATGCCTTTTTCAACTTCTTCTTCTTCTTGTACCTTTTTTCATACAATGGTTCAATTATTTCATAAAACCACGTGTTTGTTGGAAAGCTTGCTTCATTATCATATCAATGATGTATTGAAACCAATAGATAATGATGATATTAGTTAAAAAATATCGATTTGAAATTATGTGTTGTTTTTTTTTTGCGAAAATTGCATTTTTTAGCTTTACTCAACTTTGATACTCAATATCTTTGTAACTACATCAGCTAGAAACTTGAAATTCTAGATTTCTCTTAGTTTATATGTTTATTATCGATAGAAAATTTCAGAACAAGCATTAGTGGAAGTCACTTTTCTGATTTTTGTCCGCCTGATATCCTATAGTGCATCGTAGCATTCATTTAGTCCCACTAAGGCGATGTGAAACATCGTAGAGGAGACGGATGTCGCCGGTGTTTGCGGTTTACTCGCCCATACTTCATCGGCTGGGGAGTCCGCCCACGCTCTTTTGTCCCGTCTACATGAGCGTTTCACTTCCTTCTCGAGAGCCAAATAGCGCTGACGGGGTAAGGCTTTGGCTCCTCGTGTTTTCACTCGCTCTATCGCGGCTTTGGTGTTCCTTCGCTCCTCTATCTTCCTCCAGGTATCATCTGTGATCCACTGCTTTCTTCGGGTGCGTAGCTCACCCAAATTATTCTCGCCGGTGGCGATGAAGGCGTTCCTGATGGCGCTCCATTGATCTTCTATGCTTCCACCTGCTGGAATATCCGCAGCACGGTTCTCTAGCTCCTCGACGAAGGACACTTCCAGTCGGCGTGTGTTGAACCGGCGCCCGATTTTCTCCTCCTGTCGCTGGGTCCTGGCAATGCGCAGTCGGATCTCGCCGATTAGGAGATGATGGTCGGACGCAATATCGGCGCTACCTTTGTTCCGCATATCAAGAAGGCTCCGTCTCCATTTTCGGTTGATGCAGATGTGGTCGATTTGATTTCCCGTGACGCCATCACGGCAACCCATGTAACTTTGTGCACTGGTCGATGATGAAAGAGCGATCCCCCAATCACAATGTCATTGTTGCAAAAAAAAAAACTCTGCAAACAGCTCTCCGTTTTCGCTCATTTCTCCGAGACCATGGCGTCCCATGACGTGCTCATAGTCCGAGTTGTCGGAACCAACCTTCACGTTGAAGTCGCCCATGAGGATCTTGATATCACCTTTCGGAATCTTGTCCACGACAGCACTCAGTTGACTCTAAAAGTTCTCTTTTATCTTGCAATTCGGCAGCATCGTTTGGCGCGTAACATTGGACCATGGTAAGGTTTCGAACACTTTGTTCTAAATCTTGCTACAATTATCCTCTCATTAATAGGTTCCCACTTCATGAGCGTGGCGAGAGCGCTGTGCAGGAAACCAACTCCACGGTGGCGAGGAGCGTGTTCACCTCGTAGACCCGAGTATAGCAGAATTTTACCCGATTTCAATCTGTGTTCTCCAATGTTCGGCCAACGGACTTTGCTCAGTCCTAGGATCTCAAGCTTCATACGGCATGTCTCATTGACTAATTGTGTCAGTTGACCCTGCTGGGCTAGGGTTGATGCATTAGAAGTTCCAATTCTTGTCAGTTGTTTTGCACTAAAAGTCGTTGACGTTGAATCAGTTCGTAGTCTTTCATTTTCGGTTTCTAAAACGGTTTTTGGGTTTCGAGAACAGTATGTTGTTGGCCTAAGGGCCGCTACCCACCGTGGTGGGGCTGCCACCTTAGATATAGCTGCCAGTGGAGGAGCATTTCATACACAGCCGCTGGATGCCAGAACATACGCTGTTTGAGCCGCACTTTCTTGGTGAGCAGACGCTCGCGACGTGCCTCCTTAATCTAGCTAAAGTCAGAAGGACAACAGTGCCAAGGCTGCACTCTACCAGCTAAGCACACGACTCTTAGCTGCCGGTCTTTGCCATCGCTTGACCCGTGGAAGCATGAGATAGAGACTTGTGAGGACCAAAGTTATGTGGGACGCTCTCCTTGACTCACCGTTTGCAGCCCACAACGAGCGAATGGCATTTGCTAATTTACTACTTAGCAACGTAATTTTAACAAGTATACTAGCAACCCTGAAAGTCACTTGTCTCAGCAATGGTAGATGATTTCCATGAAGTAAGTGTTGACATTGTCCTGAATTCACATTCTCAAGATCTACGCCACAGAACTTCAAGAACGCTCACTCCAATCGTCTAGGCCAAAAGACTATCTCGTCCGGTTTTATTCAAAGTCCTGATATTTTATATGCAGCAGCTGCATGCAAGAACAGAGGCTTAGGACGCACTATATCGAACCAAAATTCTGCTGGACTACAGCTGGTGGTCCCTTGGAAGCATGAGCTAGGACCTTGCGAGGTCCAGAATGTCAACCATCCATTTTGCAGCTCTTCGTTGAGAAATGCCACAAATATGTGAATAATAGTGAGTTGTCTATCCCAGAAGCATTTTAAACCGATTTCCTTAGTTTGTGTTTGCGAAATCTCAGCAGCAGCCACCACGATCGGATATTTAGAATCGCCGATTTGTTTTTGCTCTCATTCTGATTCTTCGGTTGTCGTTGTCACGTCTCCTCTCGGCTCATTTGGCTTCTGCACGATGGAGATGGTGTAGGAGCGGTTTTGTTCTGACGAAAATTGTGCACTCTCAGCGATTTCTGGGCATCGATCGACGACGACGACGACGACGGTTCTCGCGGATCAAGTGTGCACGACGACGACATTTACCAGAAACGACATTCTCGAACGCGAATTAGAGTCAAAGCGGGGTCGCGCCAGTTGGCGCAAGCGTGGTTGAGGAAGCGCGGTAGGGATGGAGACACACGTGAGAGGAGGGCAAATATTTTCAAACGTGAACTTTTGGGGCAATTGTTAGTGACTTTTGGGATTGAAAAACAAACGTCGACCAAGTGGAGGGAACGAATTTGCGCGTTGCTGAACAGTAACGCGATGATCGGCTAACGATGTAGGAAACGCTTAGATTGGTGTCTCATTCCAATGAGGAAACTGATTGATTGTTGGTAATTGTTCACTTCATAGAATAGCATTATATAATATGCATAACTGCCTATTTCACTTTCCTAAGATATTATATGTATATATTTTTGTAACTCGTTGAATAAATAACTATTATCTCTTATACAAATAAAAAAATCTGCATTATCCACCCAATATGATTACAATAGTGCCAAGCAAACCAAACAGCCTCATGGCGCCAAACGATCTCGGTCACCTTTTGGTAACGACCATCGGACAGCATACGTATGTTTGCTCTGCAAATGTCATTCAACACGACAACGGTATCAAAATGCATGTAGGTATACCACAAACACACCACGATTGGCGGCGACATAATTTACCGATTCCTATACATCTCCTCATCTCAACTCTCAAGATAAGGGTAAAAAATCGGTCGATCTTGCAATAGTGAGCTGCTTTGCTGCATACCTGTCCGAAACTGGTCCAAAAAGGGGAACAATCTAATTAAAAGGTCAATTCTTCACGCTCTAAAGCTCGATTTCCGGGTCTTGTTGTTGGTTTCGTTCAGTTTTTTACGTCTTATACTTTGCAACAGTTGATTCTGTTTCGCTTTTGTCATTCAGCAGGCAGGGTTTGCTCGCGTTTTCTCCAGAGTGAGTGTCCGCTGAGTACTGCCGAACATACGACAATGATATTCGAAGGTGATCGAAGGCACCAGTATGGGCAGATAATGGAGTTGGATTGGTGATTTAGATGTGATTGCTTCATTTTCAAGAATAATGAATGATTCTTATTGAAACAAGATACTTACAGACACTGCTGTTTACATAGGAAATTCTTCTAGGTGGCTGGTTGGCTAATCTATGGAAATTTAATGGGTTTTGTTACCTGCTTGTGAGCCTTTCTGATGGTGGTTTTATAATCAATCATCTGTTTTCAAGGAGTTTTTGTTGCAAATGGAGACGCTTGGTGGTGGATGCAAAGCAAAGCAAAGAAAACCGTACATATCGTAGTTGCTAGTAACTTGCTACTCCGTGATTGACCAGAACAATCAAAGTTGCACAGAGATCCAATGAATGGTGCTTGGGAGTAGCTACACACTCTCAATGTGCACAATTCGAGAGTTCAATATTTGAAAGTCAATAACGGCACCGGCTAAGTCCTTACGGTCATCGGGAAAGGGAAGGAATGTTAGTTCGACAACTGTTGTTACAAGAAACCGTGGAATCTACAGCATTCCCATAGTTGTCTCGGAAAGGAGTGTTTGTTAGTATGGTAGGGTAAGGTGTGGATCTTGGAGCCACCTTTGGTATATAGGTGATATGATCCACTAGCTTTATAAAAAATATACGACACGGTCTTTATCACGATTATTATTTATTTGGTTGCGATGACCACCCCACACAAGAGTAAGGGCATTACACATACTTTAACGGTCGTTCAACATTAAACGCGTCAGTGCATTGAACGTTTACTTAACCGTGAAAATCGAACTTCCCACGAAGATAGTCACGCGCTTCAAGTTCCGCATTCTACACTCGCGTCCTTATCTCCCTACCGAGAAAATGGACCGACCCGCGATAATAGCCGCAGTTTCTCACAGTATTGAACTTAGAGTATACAGAGAATAAACTTTTATGCTTAGATAGCTAAATATTTACGAATTATGTCATTCATTCATTTATTTAGTATTACATCAAATTCAAGATAAAACTGAATCAACAATATTTCTCCATAATACACGGTTCGTGGCTGCCGCTCTCCATCCTCGGTCGCGCCCGATGCTCGCCAAGTCACGCTCCACGTGGTCTGCCCATCGTGCTCTCTGTGCTTCACGCCTTCTTTGCACCAGCTTTGCAGGGTTGTTGTCCGGCATTCTTGCAACATGCCCTGCCCACCGTATCCTTCCGGCTTTTGGCCACCTTCTGGATGCTGGGTTCGCCGTAAAGTGCAGCGAGCTCGTGGTTCATCCTTCTTCGCCACACACCGTTCTCCTGCACACCGCCGAAGATCGTCCTTAGCACGCGTCGCTCGAAAACTCCGAGTGCTTGCAGGTTCTCCTCGAGCATGGTCCATGTCTCGTGCCCGTAGAGGATCACCGGTCTTATTAGCGTTTTGTACATGGTGCATTTGGTGCGTGGGTGAATCTTTTTCGACCGCAGTTTCTTCTGGAGCCCGTAGTAGGCCCGACTTCCGCTGATGATGCGCCTCCGAATTTCACGGCTCACGTTGTTGTCAGCCGTCAGTAAGGATCCGAGGTAGACGAATTCCTCCACCACCTCGAAAGTATTCCCGTCTATCGTAACATTACTACCCAGACGGATCCGGTCGTTTTCGGTTCCGCCGACCAGCATGTACTTTGGTTTTGAGGCATTCACCACCAGTCCGACCTTTGCTGCTTCGCGTTTTAGGCGGGTGTACAGCTCTGCCACCGTTCCAAATGTTCTAGCAATAATGTCCATGTCGTCCGCAAAGCACACAAATTGTCCAGATTTTGTGAAAATCGTTCCCCGGCTGTTGAGCCCGGCTCGTCGCATCACACCTTCCAGAGCGATGTTGAAGAGTAGGCATGAGAGTCTCTTGTCGCAGTCCCCGGCGAGATTCGAATGAACTGGATAGTTCACCCGAAACCCTTACGCAGTTTTGCACACCGTCCATCGTTGCTTTAATCAGTCTAGTCAGCTTCCCAAGAAAGCCGTTTTCGTTCATGATTCTCCATAGCTCTTCGCGGTCGATACTGTCGTATGCCGCTTTGAAGTCGATGAACAGGTGATGCGTTGGGACCTGGTATTCACGGCATTTCTGGAGGATTTGCCGTACGGTAAAGATCTGGTCCGTTGTCGACCGACCGTCGAAGAAGCCGGCTTGATAACTTCCCACGAACTCGTTTGTTTTAGGTGACAGACGACGGAAGATGATCTGGGATAGCACTTTGTAGGCAGCATTCAAAATAGTGATCGCCCTGAAGTTCTCACATTCCAAATGGTCGCCTTTCTTGTGAATGGGGCAGATTACCCCTTCCTTCCACTCTTCCGGTAGCTGTTCGGTTTCCCAGATCCTGACTATCAGCCGATGCAGACAGGTGGCCAACCTTTCTGGGCCCATCTTGATGAGCTCAGCTGCGATACCATCCTTACCAGCTGCTTTGTTGGTTTTGAGCTGGTGAATGGCAT
Source organism: Aedes albopictus (assembly GCF_035046485.1). Lineage (NCBI taxonomy): Eukaryota > Metazoa > Arthropoda > Insecta > Diptera > Culicidae > Aedes > Aedes albopictus. Next base: position 195,721,036 of record NC_085137.1, on the reverse strand, counting down.
CCTTAACTTCCTTCCAAGGATGGGAAAAAATCATTCAATTATTGCGTATCCCTCACTCACCTCCACGCACAATCTGATGCGAGTGTGCTACTCCCCCTGCCATGTAATATCTTTCCACTTTCATTGCCCATTCTTTCTAATCGCCGAGCACCGGCCGACGCAAGCAACGACGGCCGAATGAATCGCTACCGAATATACACGCAGAAAAATGGCGCTTGTTTAAAACAATAATACGCATGGTTGATTTTCAAACTGAGGAATTACTTATTCCAAAGTTATATTTAATTGTTTTCATTAAGAGTTTATCGATAAAAACAACCGATTACCATCATTTCAAATAATGTCAAAAAATTCATTTGTTTCAACAAAATAAAAACCATAAACATGGTCCGAAAGCACTCACACATCTATAAAATGCTTACCCCAACATCGCCACAACGAAGAAGGTGTAGCAAATCCATCACGCCAACTTCCAAGTGCAGCTTTGGCCGTGATAGATAACGCGCAGGTACTCACGACAGCATCCACAAAAAGTTGATCGGTTTCACCTTTTTTGTCTTTTTTTAGTCGTTCTCCTCCCCATTCGCTTACCGACGCTCTAAAAATAGATTTCCGAACTGCCGCAGCTGCTGCCGTCACCAACACAATCACATTCCGGGTTTGTTTGTGGCAAAAGTGCAGTCGTTTGAATCAATCCATTATTTCATGTTGAAAATACCGTATCTCTGTTTGTTTTAACAAACTGTCAACAATTTCGGCAAATGAAAAAAATTGTATTATCCAACAATAGAAACGTTCAGTTTAAACTAGAAATCAGTTTGTCGCTATAGTAAACTGAAAAATCGGTTGATTTGAACTAGAATTTAATTGTGTTTACAATTTATTTTTCTGCGTGTAAGTGCCGAAAGCGAACGAACCAAGATTGAACGAATGTTTGCGTTCTGAGTCGAGTGCAAGAGCATTCATGTTGGAACGTTCATTTAGCGTTCAGTGGAAGTATTCAGTACTGGGAATTGAATCAGTGAGTGCGTTTTGACTCAATCAGCTGAATGCCACTCGGTAGTTGAGAGAGCGAACGTTCTTTTCGTAAACACCGATGCAAGCTGATTCATTTCGCACTCTATTTGTTTCTCTCCTGATTCGCTTCGGTGGAGTCGGTTGCGAGCCGTTCGTGTTGCCTTCGTTCTTAGTGCGCCGTGCTCTCACTCAGCATTGGGTTGTTGGCGTTCTTTTTGCTATTTTGCATCGCCGGCATTCGGGTGAGCGAATGAGTTTTCCCATGCTTGCTTCCTTCAGCGTGGGAGTTGGTTCATTTCCGTCCTCCGCTGCACTGGCGTCGTCGTTTCCTCCGTTGCCGTGGGCTCCCGTGCCTACGTTTTCCACGCCGTTCAGGTGCTGATCGAAGTGTTGCTTCCACCTTTCGATCACCTCATGTCCGTCCGTCAAGAGGCCTCCGTCTTTATCCCTGCATATTTCGGCTCGCGGCACGAAGCCGTTGCGGGATGTGTTGAGCTTCTGATAGAACTTCCGTGTTTCTTGGGAACGGCACAGCAGTTCTATTTCTTCACACTCCGCTTCTTCCAGGCGGCGCTTTTTCTCCCGAAAGAGGCGGGTCTGCTGTTTCCGCTTCTGTTTATAACGTTCCACGTTCTGTCGAGTCCCTTGCTGCAGCATTTCCACCCTGGCTGCATTCTTCTCCTTCAAAACCGTTCTGCACTCTTCGTCGAACCATTCGTTCCGTCGATTCCGTTCCACGTACCCGATGGTGCTCTCGGCTGCGTCGTTGATAGCTGCTTTCACTGTACTCCAGCAGTCCTCTAGAGGGGCCTCATCGAGCTCGCCCTCGTCTGGCAACACGGCCTCGAGATTCTGCGCGTATGCTGAGGCGACATCCGGTTGCTTCAGTCGCTCTAGATTGTACCGTGGCGGTCGCCGGTATCGTACATTGTTGATGACGGAGAGTTTTGGGCGCAGTTTGACCATCACCAGATAGTGGTCGGAGTCGATGTTTGAGCCACGATAGGTCCTGACGTCGATAATATCAAAGAAGTGCCGTCCGTCAATCAGAGCGTGGTCGATTTGAGATTCCGTCTGCTGTGGTGATCTCCAGGTGTAACGATAAGGGAGGCTGTGTTGGAAAAAGGTGCAACGTATGGCCATATTTTTGGAGGTGGTGAAATCAATGAGTCGTAGGCCGTTTTCGTCAGTCTGAATTCCTCCTCCTGGCCTACCTGAGCGTTCAAATCACCTATGATGATCTTGACGTCGTGGCTTGGGCAGCGATCGTACTCGCGTTCGAGCTGCGCGTAAAATGCGCCCTTGTCATCATCAGTACTTCCGGAGTGTGGGCTGTGCACGTCTATTATGCTGATGTTGAAGAATCGGCCTTTGATCCTCAACCTGCACATTCTTTCGTCGATCGGCCACCAACCAATCACGCGCCTCTGCATATCACCCATCACGATGAAAGCTGTTCCCAGCTCGCGTGTGTTGGATGGATCCTGTCCAACACACCTCCTGCAGCGCTACGATGCCGAACCCGCGGTCCTTCAGTAGATCGGCGAGTATGCGGGTGCTCCCAATGAAGTTGAGAGATCGGCAGTTCCACGTACCGAGTTTCCAATCGCAAGTCCTTTTTGTTCGCTGGGGTCGTTGCCGTTGGTCTCGGTTCGTATTATTCTGTTGCTGATTTTCCGTTACAATGGTTTTTTACGGCTGGCTCGTAGGGCCTGACACCAACCCCCTACTTTCCGGAGGACCATAGTGCACAATTGAGCTTAGAGTCCTTCCCTGGCACTCGGACGTAGATCAGCCGCCCCTAACATGGGGATCAGACGCTGTTGTGAGCTGCTCCTCCTGGAGAACAGACGCTCAGGTTTACCGAAGCAAACCCCCCTTCCCTGTCAGCCTTCGACCAAAGTTCCCACCGGGGTTGGTTACCCGATCTTCCCTAAGGTTGCTCATAGTTTCCGGCCGGTACCGCGTGGAGGTAGGGATCGGAGTTGCTGGGCAGAGGCTAGTGGATCACAATGGGATCTGAATTGCGCAGCATACCCAGCCTTTACCGTGCCCTACGAATTATGTATTATGTCCCATGTGCTACCTATAATCGGCGGCTGTGGAGGTAATTTAGCCAATGATTTTTAAATTTCTCAATGATTATTGTAAGCTGCAATAACTCACTTCTAACATTTTTATCGCTTCAATATTAAGTCAGCACCAGAGCTACAAGATTAATTTGCAGAACTTACCCGACTCTAGGAGTCTTTATAAAAACGCATTGGCGAAATTACCCCAACTGCCTCTAGGGTGTAGAGAAAAAATCAGAATGATCTCACCCAGTTCTATGTCGTCGGATGACGCAACCACTTCTTGACATCCTCAATTGTCTGCAATACCGTCGGCTACCAAGTATGCATCCATTTTCAACACTTCACGAGAAAGGACAATGTGCCTCTGCCCCAAACTCACGTCACTTTTTCTCTTTTTTTTTTCGGAGAACAATGCAACTCCACCGAGATCCCCATCGCAACTGCCCCAAACACTCGTCACTTTTCGCTTTTTTTTTTTCATCAAACAATCTGTTTATCTACTACCTTTCATAACTACATAAACATGAGGAAATTGAATGTAATGACATTATTTTCTAAGCATTGTTTAACCCTTCAGCCGTCACTCTGTTGTATTTTATACAATACGTTGGAAAAGGCTCACCAGTTTTACACAAATCAGCGTGGTGCTAGTAGCGGTGGTCAATTTCTAGAAGGTGAAGGATTTTTCTTTACTCGTGCCATATTTCTTCCGAAGCTCATCTTTTTTCTTGAATGAACTCTTCATGATTTCCTTTATCTTTTTCTCGAACATAATGGAAACCCATCAGAACATTTGTTAAAAAAGTACTAATTGGAGTTCTTTAAGTAATTAATCATCCAGTCCATGTCCATGCTTATTAGCAATCATGGAATGTCCTGGATATGGAACGTACAGTGGTACGAAACAATCGTTGGAGAAAACCCTTGAGGCATTCCAGAGGAGTTTCTCTATGAATCCCTTGACATTTTTTTTTTGGAAGAACCCCTGAATGAAAGAACAGCAATCTCTGGAGGAGTTCCTGGAGAAATCCATGGATAACTTCTTCGAGAAAAAAAGAATCTCAAGATATATTCCTGGAAGAATCGAAGGACGAATTTCTGAAGAAATTCATTTGTAGGAACTGCAGGGAATATTCTTGAAGCAATTCGTGGATGGATTCCTTAACAAATCCGTGGATAAACTTCTAAAGGATTTCATGGAGAAAGTTGTGAAAGAGCTTCTGCATGACTTCTTGGAGAACTCCCTGGCTCTTGTATGCATTCCTCTAAAATTATCTTAAAGAATTCCACAAATTCCACAAATGACAGAAGAAAATTCGAAAAAGTTTTCAGGTATTCTTGAAGGCCTCCCAGTAGAAATTCTTGGGTGATGATGGAAGGATTTTTGAAAATCCCAAACGAATCGCTAAATAAATTTTTGAAGGGATCCCGTGAGGAATATTTAAAAGAATCACAAGAAGAATCCCTGGAGTAGTTCCTGGAAGAATTCCCGGAGCATTCTTTGAAGGGATTCCTGGGATAATCCTTGGAGGAAGACATATGGAAGAATTCCTGAACGGATTCCTGGAGGAGCCACTGGAGAAAATGCTGCAAAAAATCCTGGAGGAATCCCTAGAGCAATTTGTGAAGGAATATCTCGAAGATTTCCTTAATTATGCTGCAGGAATTCCTGGGCAATCTCCGATTCAATTCCTGGAGGAATTTAAGGAGGAATTCCAGGAAAATTTCTGAAGTAATTCTTTGAAGAATTCCTGGAGGATTTCCTAGCGGAATTCCTGGAGGAATCCCTGAAAGAATTTCTGGATAAATTCTTGGAGGAATCCCTGAAGCAATTCGTGAAGGTATCTCCAGAGGAATACCTGGAGGAATGCCTGGAAGAATTCCTGGATACATTCTTGGAGGCATCCTTGAAGCAGTTCCTGGAGGAATCTCTGGAAGAAATATTGGAGAAACATCTGAAGAAATTCCCGGGGGTATCCCTGACACAATTCTGGGAAGAATCTCTGGCGGAATTCCTGAAGGAATGCGTGGAGGAATTACCGAAAAAATCCTTGAAGGAATTCCTGGGGGAATCTCACATTGAATTCCCGATGAAATTCCAGGAGGAAACCCTGGATATTTTTTAAAGAATTTTCTTGAATAATTCCTGGAGGATTTTCTACTGGAATTCCTGGAGGAATCCCTGGAAGAATTTCTAAATAAATTATTAGAGGAATAGCTGAAGCAATTCATGAAGGTATCTCCAAGGACATACCAGGAAAAATACCTGGAGATGTTGCTGAAGAAAGGTGTGGAGGAATGTCAGGAGGATTTCCTGGAGAAACTCCTCGAGAAATCCTTGGAGGAATCGCTAGAGGAATCTCTGGAAGAACTTTTGGAGGAATCAATGGAGGAGAAATTCGTAGGTGGGTCCCTGGAGAAGTTTATGTTGGAACACCAAGAAAAATTCCTAGAGGATTTCCTGGAGGAATTCCTGAAACAATTTTTGAAGGCATCCATGGGGAATTTCCTGGTGGAATTCCTGGAGGATTTGCTGTAGGAATTTCTGAACGAATCCAAACAGGATTTTCTGAAGAAACCCCCGGAGAAAGTACTGAAGTGAAGAAATCGCAGAAGGAATTCTTAAAAAAAAATCCTGTAGGGATTCCTGGAAGAATGCCTGAAAGAATTCCTGAACTAATGCTTGGAGAAATACCTGGTGTATTTTTTTAGGAATTCCTGGAAAAATTCTTGGAGGAATTCCTGGGGGAGTCCCTGGAGGCATGTCTGGATGATACCCTACAGTATTGTCTGGAGAAATCCCTGGAGGAATGCTTAGAGGAATGCCTAATGGAACACCTAGAGGAATATCTGGAGGAGTTTAAAAGGAATTCCTGGAGGAACCCCTGAAATAATTACTGGAGGAACCTCTGGAAGCATCCCTAAGGGGCTGTCCATAAACCACGTGGTCATGAGGGGGGGGGGGGGTGGTTCGGCCAATGACTATTTTGTATGGACGAATACAAATTTTTGTATGGACTAATGACCACGGGGGGGGGGGGGGTTGAGAAGTCCCAAAAAAATGACCACGTGGTTTATGGACAGCCCCTAAAGGAATTCTTAAATAAATTCTAGAAGGAACTCCTGTAGGAATTGCTGGAGAAAGCCCTGGACGAATCCGTAAAGGAATCCCTCGAAAAAAATATAAAGAAATTCCTGAAGGAATGCCTGGTGGAATCGTTGGAGAAATTTCTGGACGAATTCCTGACGGAATCCCTAGCGGAAACCCAACAGAAATGCTTGCAGGAATCCCTGGAGGAGTTTCAGTACAAATACCTGAAGAAATCCCTAGAGGGTTTCTTTGAGTAATTCCTAGATGAATCTCTGTAGGAATTCCTGGAGGAATTTCTAGAGGAATTCCCGGAGGAATCTCTTGAGAACATCCTGGAGGAATTTCTAGAGGAATTCCTGGAGGAATCCTTGGAGGTATTCCTGGGGTAATCACTGAAAGAATCCTTGGAGCAATTCCTGGAGGAATCCCTGGAAGAGTTCCTGGAGAAATGTCTAGAGGAATCCCTGGAGGAATATCTAGCAGAAATTTTGAAGGAATTCTTAGAACAGCGCTTCCCAAACTCGGGCTCACTTTTTCTTCTCGTTTAAGCAAGCCTGCAAGAGGCTGGTGCGCCACGAAAACAGAATTTGGGAAGCGCGGTCCTAGAGGATTGTTTAGAAGAGTCCCTGAAAGAATCACTAGAGGAGTTTTTGGATTTCTCAAAGGAATCCCTGCAGAAATTCACGGAGGAATCCTTGAAAGTATGTACCGATGTATGTATGTATGTATCGATGTAAAATCCTACTCGGATCAATTGTAAACTATTTAAAAAATGTATTAGTTTTATTGAAAACTTTATTACATTATCATCATGTTTACCCTATTGTAAATTCGTTCGAAATTTCAGAATTTATCTTGAGATTCTACCAATAACATTGCGAAATTCAATCAACTCAAAAATAACTCCAACTTATCCTCTGATTCTTTTGAGACTTTTTTTTATCAGAAGATAGCATCTGCCATGCAATTCGTCTAGGAAAAGAAGGCAAAAAACATATTTGTAATAGTTACCCAGACCTTAGAGACCGACCATAATCCCAAGCTGCACTTGATAGAGTGCATCGCCACCAAGCGCCGTCATGCGGCGTAAAACAGTCAGCGAAGCATAAACGCAGTTATCAGCTAGCACACTTCCCCTAAGACCTGCGCGTTGCAAATCGTGGTTTGGCGGCTCCGGCGGATGCTCGCTCACAGGAAGGATGCATTTCCACGAAACCACACCATGTGCTGACTGTTTTACAGCAAATCTCCTCCCTCTGCGTGGCTGTTGCAGGCAGGTAGGTACCTAGGTTAGATGCAAAAAATTAACATAAAAAATCATATGCCACGGTTCGGTACGATATGGGGCTCTGGCTGGGCAGGTAGCATAGCATAGTTTATAGACAGGCAGCCACACTTTATCAGTGCAAATCATTGGAAAGGTATGATGAGCTCAACTTATTATTGCACTCTAATTAATTAGCCTAGAGAAGCAACCGCAGGAAAGCGCCTCAGGTGGTTTTCATGTTTATGGAAACGATAGAGCGAAACGGTTGCAGTTGACCTGCGGCAAGATCAGTGCACAATACTTCCATTTGGTTCAATTCAGGCCCATGGTGGTCAGGGCTCTACACGTGCCGTATAAGTTTTGTGGAAATCTACAATGTTTCTGGATTCAAAATTCCTACTTGATTTTGCATGCATGCAGCTTTGTGGATGACGCCTAACATTCGCCACTAGTTGGAAGCGACTAGTACTGGGATTCGGTTGGGTAGATCATTTGCTGGGCCCATATAGCCGAGGCGGTAAACGCACGGGTATTCAGCATGACCATGCTGAGGGTGACGGGTTCGATTCCCGGTCGGTCCAGGATCTTTTCGTAAAAGGAAATTTCCTTGACTTCCTTGGGCATAGAGTATCTTCGTGCCTGCCACACGATATACGCATGCAAAATGGTCATTGGCAGAGGAAGCTCTCAGTTAATAACTGTGGAAGTGCTCATAGAACACTAAGCTGCTAAGAAGCAGGCTTTGTCCCAATGAGGACGTTACGCCAAGAAGAGAGAGAGAGATCATTCGCTGTAGCGCAACACGAAAAGGTGATCTACCCACATTACGGGCTTCATTGAAGGTTCGGAATCTTTTGAAACCTCTCAACCATTCATCCCTCAGCACGGGTTTCCAAGGTGCCAAGGTGTCTGGATATGGGTTTTCTGTTTGGTGGACTTTAACCACCAGAACAGGTGGTCTATAGTGCTACTCTATGCCGGCAGCTACGTGGCGGCAGGGAGTAGTCCAGAAGCCGGACGAACCAATCACTCGTCTCCCCCCCCCCCCCCCCTTCCCTACCCCCATCTGCGACTTAGCCGTGTGACAGCTAAAAATAGGACTTCTAACTAACCCAAGGTGTCAAACGACCCGTGCCGAGGAATGAGTGATCGAGGGGGTGAAAAAGATGCTCCTTCGTTAACGGAGCCTGTGGAGCACCTCTCACAGTATATTGTCCCTTACCGCATTAATGCAGGACTCTGGCGTGGTTGGGGCTGCAAAACGGTGAGTCGAAAAGGAGAGCGTACGACATAGCTCTGATCCTCACAAGTTCCTACCTCATGCTTCCACGGGTCAAGCGATGACAAAGACCGCCAGCTAAGAGTTGTGTGCTTAGCTGGTAGTGCAGCCTGGGCACTGTTGTCCTTCTGACTTCAGCTAGATTGAGGAGATACGTCTCGAGCGTCTGTTCATCAAGGAAGTGCGTCTCAAACAGCGTCTGTTCTGGCATCCAGCGGCTGAGTATAAAATGCTCCTCCACCGGAAGCTATACCTAAGGTGGCAGCCCCACCACGGTGGATAGGGGACCTTAGGCCAACAACCTACTGTCTCCGAAATCCAGAAAAACGTTACTGAAACCGAAAATGAAAGATTACGAACTGATTCAACGGCAACGACTTTTAGCGCGAAATAACGGACAAGAATTGGAACTTGGAATGTATTAACCCAGCCCTAGCCCAGCAGGGTAAACTGGCACAACTAGCCAATGAGGCATGCCGTATAAAGCTTGAGACCCTAGGACTGAGTGAAGTCCGTTGGCCGAACTTTGGAGAACACAGATTGGCGTCGGGTCAAATTCTGCTATACTCTGGCCTACGAGGTGAACATGCTCCTCGGCACCGTGGAGTTGGTTTCCTGCTCAGCGCTCACGCCCACGCTGCGCTCATGAAGTGGGAACCTATAAATGAGAGGATAATTGTAGCCAGATTTAGAACATGGGTTCGAAACCTTACCATGATCCAATGTTACGCGCCAATCGATGCTGCCGAATTGCAAGATAAAGAGAACTTTTACAGTCAACCGAATGCTGTCGTGGACAAAGACTCCGAAAGGTGATATCAAGATCCTCATGAGCGACTTCAACGCGAAGGTTGGTTCCGACAACTTGGACTATGGGTACGTCATGGGACGCCATGGTCTCGGAGAAATGAGCGAAAACGGAGAGCTGTTTGCAGAGTTTTGTGGCAACAATGATATGGTGATTGGGGGATCGCTCTTTCCTCATCGACCAGTGCACAAAGTGACATGGGTTTCCCGTGATGGCGTCACGGAAAACCAAATCGACCACATTTGCATCAGCCGAAAATAGAGACGGAGCCTTCTTGTTGTACGGAACAAACGTAGCGCCGACATTGCGTCCGACCATAATCTCCTAATCGGCGAGATCCGACTGCGCATTGCCAGGATCCAGCGACAGGAGGAGAAAATCGGGCGCCGGTTCAACACACGCCGACTGGAAGACGCTGCGGTGAAAAGGTCCTTCGTCGAGGAGCTAGAGAACCGTGCTGCGAATATTCTAGAAGGTGGAGCGCCTTCAAGAACGCCTTCATCGCCACCGGCGAGAATAATTTGGGTGAGCATCGCACCCGAAGAAAGTAGTGGATCACATATGGTACCTGGAGGAAGATAGAGGAGCGAAGGAACGCCAAAGCCGCGATAGAGCGTGCGAAAACACGAGGAGCCAAATCCGTAGTCCGTCAGCGCTATTCGGCTCTCGAGAAGGAAGTGAAACGCCCATGAGCGTGGGCGGTCTCCCTAGCCGACGAAGGCGAGAAAGCCGCAAACACAGGCGACATCCGTCTCCTCTACGATGTCTCACGTCGCCTTAGTGGGACCAAGATGAATGCTACGATGCCCGTTAAAGACACGTCTGGACAGTTACTGATCGACCCGGCTGACCAGTTGAAATGCTGGTTCGAGCGCTTTGGAAATCTTTTCCAAGTGTCGGTCACGCCATCAACACCTCAGCATGATCCGCCCAAGGTTCGACGCATTACCCGTGTCAACACCGCAGCTCCATCAGTGCAGGAGATTGAAACAGCCAGAAGCAGGCGAGGCACCCGTCAGGTGAGGAGCTGTATGGCGGTGCCCGTAAGGCCAGCAAGATACTAATCACGAAGTTCGGCAGTAATGCCGGCAAGTTGGACTTCAGTCGTGCGTCCCGGTAAAGGAAGGGAACAGAGCCCTGCAGGTGGTTACGACCGTTGTTAGGCCCTCTGCAACCACAGAGTAGGCCGAACCAAGGGGAGGACCCCTTTCGGACGAAGGTCGTTCGGAAGAAGACGAATAAAAAGCCGCAGGTCGAGAAAGTCAGGTACGTCAAACAAGGCGTAAAAGAGCAGGTGTCAAGCGCTAGAAAAGCGACACGCTCGTCATCAAGACCGAGCAGTCAAAGTCTCAGACGTCTTGAAGGCGATGCGAAGCCACTCCAAGCTCGTGGATGTGGGAGCCGACGTGTGCTGCCTTAGACGTACTCGTACTGGTGAATTCTAGAGCTGAAGCACTACAAGGAGCGCAAGGACGCCGAATACAAAAGTCTGGTGGAAGAGGTCCTTGGCGAAGGGGTCGAGGTGAGGGCTCTTACAGCGGAGGCGACTCTGAAAATAAAGAACCTTGATGAAATCACTGAAGGGGTAGAGCTCGTCACGGCACTGCGGCAACAGTGCCAGTGCAAGGTGCACTTCAAACGGATTCGCTCAAGTAATTTCCGTTCAGTGTATTATTTTTCCTTGACCGGAATGGTCAAGAAATTTAACACAGCAAGCCCCATTTGATTTGACGTTTCGTTTCAGCTCCGTACTAGGATCCGGAATAAAGCGACGCTTTCTCATTTCTTGAGCCATTCCTTGCCTGAATTCAATATCAATATCAAATAACATGCTTGGTTGAATGGCTAAATTTTGTGATGTTTATTTATGGAATACAAAAACAGCATGCCAAATTTTCCAGATATGCCAGAACCGGTTGCGATAGGGAAAAAGAAGGACTTTGTAGAACCACATGCTGCTATAGAGTGCGGTTATGTGCTGCACGATTTTTCTCTAGCATACAATTCAAACAAACGTCATTTTTAGAGCAAAATACCTGGGATTTCTTTACGAATCCTTTCAAGGACACTTTTAGAAATCCCTTTATGCATTTATTCAAGAACTTCTTCAGGGATTCTTCCAGAAATTCCACAAGAAACTTCTCCAGGAGTTTCTCCTTCGTGAATTCTCCCATGGGCATCTTGCAAGGTTCCGATAGTGATTGTTCCAGGCTTTGTTCCAAGAAATTTTTCAAGAATTCCTCCCATGATTCCTTCAGAAATTTTCGCAGATACCTACTTCTGCAAGGATGCATCGACGAATACCTCCTGGAATTTGTCCATAGCTTCCTTCAGTGATTCCATCATGGATTGCTCCAGAGAAATTTTCAAGAATTCCTCTATGGGTTTCACCAGATATTTGTCCGGGAATTTCTCCTGGAACATCTATAGAGGTTCCTCCAGTGTTTGTTTTTTTTTTTCGAGGGTTCCTCCAGGAATTTCTCCAGGGATTCCCAAGGGAATGTCATCAGAAATTCTTTCAGGTATGTTAGCAAGTGTTCCTTCAGAGATTTCTTCAGGGAGTACTCCATACATTCCTTCAAAAATTCCACTAGAAATTGCTCCAATAATTCAATCTGGAATAATCCGAAGTATTTCAGAAGGAATATCTTACAGAAACCAATCCAGGAGTTCCTTAAGGTGAAACATCAAGAAATCCCATTGCAATTTTGCATACAAACTTTAGAGGCACAAATCTGACGAACGAAGCATCGACCCAAGCCGCACTTGTTTATCCTAGCTTTGCTCACTTGCAAAAAAAGGCAGCTTTTCCAAATCGAGCGCATTTATTTACGAATTTTTAAGATTGGTGCTCTTGAAATCGTGAGTAGGGGTTGAGGTCGGCCATTGTGGCAGACATATTTGTATCCTCTGAAGTTTTAATCCAGTTCTTCCTCCAGGAACTGTTTAAGGATTTCCTTAGGAGTGCCTCTAGGAACTGTTTCCGGGAATCCTTCAGGAACTGCTACAGGGATTCCTCAAAGAGTTCCTCCACGAAATCTGCTTAGAATTCCTTCAGGATTTTTCCAAGGGCTCCATCAGCAATTTCCTCTGGAATTATTCCTAGGATTCCTCCACGAATTTGTCAAGGGATTCCTCCACGAATTTCTTCTGAGATTGCTCCAGGAATTTTTCCAGGAATTCCTTCAGAAATGCCTCTAGATAATCCTTCAGATATTCCTCCAGGAATTCTTCTAGAGACTCCTCCAGGAGTGTTTCTAGAGATTCCTCCGTTAATCCCTACAGGCATTCCTCTAGGATATCCTCCAAGAATGTCTGCAAGGGCACAACTCGGGAATTTCTTCTGTGTTTCTTTCTGGAACAACTTATTTTAAAAATTCCTCCAAAGAGCCTCCCAGGAACTCTTGTATTCTTTGGGGAACTCCTTCAGGAATTAATTCAGTACTTCCCCCAGGGACTGTTATTTCATTTAGGAATTTTTCTAGGGATTTCTCTAAAAATTCCTCCAGGAATTCATCGAGACATTCTTCTAGTAATTCCGCCAGAAATTCCTCTAGGAATTTCTCCAGGAGTTCCTCTAGAGATTTCTTTAGTCATTTTTATAGGCATTCCTCTAGTATATCTTCCAGGGATCCCTCCAAGAATTCCTAAAAATAATATTTCAGAGATTCCTCAAAGAAATCCTCCAGGGTTTCCTCAACGTATTCCTGCAGGACTTCCTCCAGAGATTTCTCAAGTAATTGCTTCCAGGATTCTTCCAAGAATTCCACTAGGAATTCCTACAGACATTTATCCAGGAAATCTTAAAGGATTTTTTCAGAGACTCCTACAGGAATTTCTCCAGGAATTACTTCAGGAAATCCTCCAAAAATTCCACCAGGTATTTTCCTAGGCATTCTTCCAGGAAATTTTTCAGGCATTCTTCCAGGGATTCCTCCTTGGAATCTTCCAGAGATTCCTCCAGGAATTGCTTCAGGGACTCTCCAGGAGGTCTTCCTGGGATACCTCCACAAATTCATGCAAGCATTCTTCCAGAATTGCATCTAGGAATTTCTCCAGGGTTTCGTCGAAGAATTCCTCCAGGAATTTCTTCAGGGATTTCTCCAGGAATTTCACCAGGAGTTAATCAAAAAATTCCATCATAAATTATGTCAGCAATTCATCCAAGAAATTTCTCCAGGAAACTCAAAAACTTCAAAAGTTCTTCCAGAATTATCTATCCTAGGAATACCTTCTAGATTTTTTTCAGTAATTCCTCCAAGAATTCTTCCAGATTTTCCTCCAGGAACTGCTGCAGGGATTCCTCTAGGAATTTCGTTTAAAAATCTTCAGGGATTTTTCCAGGGATTTCTTCACAAATTCCTCCAAGGATTCCCCCAGTGATTCCTTCAGAAATTCCTACGAGGATTTATTTAGGAATTCTACCAGAAATTTCTCTAGAAATTCCTCCAGGAATTTTTCAGGGGATTTTTCAGAATTTTCTCACAGAGTTTCTCTAGAGGTTTCCCCAGAAATTCATCTAGTAATTGTTGCAGGCATTCCGCCAATGATTCTTCCAGGAATTCCTTCAAGGATTCCTCCAGTTGCTTTGAGGGTCTCTGTCAGAGTGCCAATGCGAATCCGTGGGGTGATGCCTACAGGATCGTGATGGCCAAGACGAGAGGTCTAAGGGCTACTACAGAGCAATCTCCAGAGATGTTGGAAGGGATCATTGAGTAGCTTTTTCCGCGTCATGATCCTAGTCCTTGGCTTCCTTTCGTAGCCAGGGACTGGGGCTGACGATGAGGAGGGGGTTACCGATGTGGAACTTGCGGAGATTGCGTAGTCCCTTGGCGTAGGTAAGGCTCCAGGTCAGAACTTGGAATTTAAAGTAGCTATTGCATAGACTCCCGAGTTGTTCAGGTCTGCTATGCAGAAATGTCTGGACGAGGGATTTTTCCCAGAGGCGGTAGAGCCTTGTACTATTGCCAAAGGCGGAGAAACTACCCGGAGACTCGTCGGTACATAGACAAATATGCTTGAACGATACGGCGGGGAAGGTGCTCGAGAAGATCATCGTCAACAGACTGTTGAGGCACACCGTGGTCTCTCGAGCAACCAATTGGGCTTCCGGAAGGAGAGGCCTACCGTAGACGCTTTCTTGACAGTTAGAGAGAGACCGCCGAGATAGCGCTCCAGTGCAAAAGGAGGGGGATTCGCCACTGTGCAATAGTCACTCTGGATATAAGCAACGCGTTCAAAAGCTCGAGTTGGGTGGCTAATACCAATGCGCTTCAACGTCTGGTCGGGTACCTGTAAAAGATTCTCAGAAGTTACTTCCATATTGGAGGACTAGTTTACGAAACATAGATAGAATGGAAGTGCTTTTAGATTACCTCAGGAGTCCCGCAAGGCTCCATCCTGGGTCCGGTGTTATAAAATGTCATGTGCGACCAGGTGTTGAGGTTAAAGTTCCCGGTGGGAGTGGCAATCGTTGGTTTCGCTGACGGCATTACGCTGAAGGTCTACGGTGCATCGATCGAAGAAGTGTAATTCACTGCAGCCCACTCGATGTTAGTTATGGAGAAAGTTGATAGGCTCCTAGAAACTGGAATTGACTCACACATCATTAGAATCGTATAGAAAAGCACGTTCTAGAATCCTTGCAATAAAACTACTCACTCATACTCACACTCAACATAGAAACAGCTTTTTTTTAATAATGACGGATGATTCAACGTTAACAAGGTTGAAGTAGCCATGTTGACCCCAAAATAAAGAAGAATTAAATGTAATAGGTGTTTCTAATAGTTTCCTAGGAAAACAATCCTTGGGGGACATCCATAAAGTACGTCACGCTTAGAGGGGGGAGGGGGGGTTCTGAAAAGTGTGACAAGCAATGTATCAAATATAGGAAAATCCCGTACGAAGGGGGGAGGGGGGGTTGAAAATTCTAATTTTTAGCGTGACGTACTAAATGGATGCCCCCTTGGAAGTCTGTATCTCCCAACATTTTCCCCATCGTAGACTTCACACTCGAAACCAACAACCGACCGACAGCAGCGGTCGTTCAACTTGTGCGATATCCCTTTCCACCGGAACGAGTTCATCTCGGATAAAAAAAAAAGCTTTGGTGGGTGGGCCACCCGAGCAGCAGCAGCAGCAACAGCGCCTTTGCGCATTACAGATATGGAAAGTGCAGGGCATAATTTTCCCCACATTCTGCACATGTAGGTCCCGTTTGGTTGATTGTGATGTTGATGTTGTGATTACCCGAGCGGTCGGTAATTTTCGAGCCTGCTTCTGTTGCGACTGCTGCTCAACTTCCCTCTTGGAAGCTTGTAAACTCGCACGGATCGTCGATTATAAGGGTATGAATATGTACTGCCTCCCCGTCGTCGTCAGGCGGCGTCGACGGCGATGATGATGATGATGATAAAAAAGCTACGAGAGAAGTGCATGCTACAGTTGCTACTCTCTGACTCCTAACGGATGCGGGGGCCCCTAGAGCTGGTGAAAGAACTAGTGCAACTAGAGAATAATTAATAGACCCCAGGAAGCTACCGAACTGCACTTGCGTTCCTTCCAGTCAATGCGCATGGCATATTGCGAGGCAGAGGCGCGTGCTTTATGAGCGGAAAGCAAAGCGAGCATAAACGAAAAAATATTAATTATTCTCTCTCTATTGCATTTCAAATATTTAAAATTTCAGTGCAATTCCTCGGCCCGGTGCACTTTTCACTATGCAAGCCAGCCTGATGCCGCTCTGGTCGTTAAGATGATGCCTCCTATAGTTCGGTACCGTTCGATAACCATGGTGGCGTGCAGAATTTTTAATTCTGACTCTCTAATTAACGTCTTCACCCACCGATCCAACTAGACAAGTGGAAAACTATGGCTGAACAGTGTATAACTGCTTATAAATCACTCGATATGCATTAATGTAGCTCCTAATGAACGATGAAAGTTTAGGTGATTGAGCATTGTGGCAATGAGATACAATCAAAATAATTGATTCATTTCGATTATACATATTACTTGAACTTGACTGTTTAGTAAACGACCGCAAGTCTCCGCTAATGGACAAATATGCACTGCGAGTTACACAGAAAATTTACCTAAGATACTGTCCATAAACTCATTTTTGGGCATCTCAACAGACCCCCTGGCCCCTCATAGAGTTTTGGCCATACAAAATTTTCGAATTTTAAAGGAATCTCCCATGTCCAGTGAATTTTATCCCGTTACGTGGGTATATCACCTTAGAATGGTGCATTGCGTCGTGAGATCTACCAAATCAAATCTTGTTCTTGATATTTTCCTGCTTTAAATAACCAGACCATAGTTTACAAATATGTACTCCAAGATCAAAGTTTGATGTACTCTTTTATGTAATATTTTTTTGTAAAACTGTAAAGTTTTGTAAACTGTAAACTTGTAAAGCAAATTCAACTGCTAATCAACATTTTATTTCAGCAGGATTCAGGTAAATTTATCGTATGATACAAATAGTACTGTAAAAACATATAACTGGGGCGAGCGTATAACTAATTTGCAGCTTATTCGACGTCAGTGTTAATATTATCTTATGTTTCAGACTCTCAGCCGAAGAATCAAGTAATTTAAACAAATGCCATTAAGGTTACGAGTAAACCAGAACGTGTTGTGTATGAATATGAAAAATATGAAGCAGTTTAATAATGGTGTACCTGAATTTTGACCAACCGTCAAAACCGTACTTCCACTAAGAACACCCAAATTCCCATGACACCTAGGCCTGAGAGGTCGTAGAACTGTCTACATCTTTCTCAGATGTCCAACTAACAATCCTTTCCCATCCCTCAGCAGTCGCAAGGACGACGCCAGGACAGAACAGTGATTCCAACTGCTCAGGGAAGCGGTCATAAATCATTTTCTTCGAAGTAAAAAGAAAATCCTGTTAAGTAGGTGTAATAAACACACTTCACTGTTCAGATGACTAAATAACAATGCCTTTATTTCAAGCTTTTCTCCTGTCAGTCTTCCAGGCACAGCCTACTCTAACCAGTGATATTACGCTATACTACATCTCTCCTTTTTCCCAATAAATTTAAAAACAATGATCAAATGAATAACCATAATAAGCCATAATAAGAATATTCCCCCATAACATTTGACTCCTAAGATTCCCTCATGAATATACATATTTTCAATATCCTCACTTAATCGAATAAGCATGTCTTGACTCCAGCACTGACGAATAGGGTAACGGTCGAATTTTGGACCCCTAGAGGACATTAGTTTGAATTTAAGTCAAAAGCATACATATTCAGAGGGTGTTACACATTATGATGATGCTCGTATGATCGTTAAAGCCTCCACTGTCCGTTAAAAATACCCACAAGGTCATTTCTGGCTGAGATTTTGACGAAAATAACTTATTTTTGAAGCACCAGTTTCCACTGTTTTGGACACCCCAATATATTTTGGACCCTCTTAAGTATGTATTTTGGACACCCGGTGTTTAAACCCGTTAGAAACTATTTTCTGCCAATCTGCCACTTGAATATGCTGGATCACATCCTAATTACTTGATTGACAAAGGCTGATTAGACGAACTTTGCGAAACAATTGCGCTAGAATGATAAATCTTACATCTGCAAGTTTCCTCAGCACCGCAATCTCTTTTTGTAAACATGGTACGACACTGACACGGATGACGAGATTGACAAAAATGTATTTCAAGGCAAATAATGCTATTTCCAGTGCGGAAATGATTGCTGCCCGTGCAGAGGAATCTAATTTAGCGAATGATTCTTAAAATTTTCGCAATCTCATCCATTAAATCTGTGAAATTTGTGATAATACGACTCAGGGGGTCCAAAATATATGGGGGTCCAAATTATATTGGTTACCCTATTGCCTCCAATGGAAATAGTTAGGTTGAACTTCCACGAACAGTGCCATCCATCATCTCCGTCATCAAGTGTATCTATATTTAGTGGGGAAGATACTTGAATTGGTTTTTATTATTATATTTTTAAAGATATCCATACTTAGCTCTTTAAAACAGCCATTCTCTTCCCTTTTTCCACAGATGGAATAACCTTACCTAAATCTTGATCAATGATGGATTCACGATGCTTCATTTACCGTCCATATATATACCTCACATCTATGGTAGCTGTGGCCAACTAAAATACATTGCATTGGTTGTTATTCCTAAATGAGATTGAAAAAAAAATTATATATGTTGGTATACATATTTTCCACATCTGGGCTTCTAATACTTCCTCGTGGTCCAAATTTACTGAGATGTGTCCCCTGCATTTGGTCTTGTTTTTACATATTTAATTGTAGACTGAACTACACTTTACTTTACATTTTCCTTTACCATAGATGGATTGTGGTTACCTCACCCCCTACATCTCACGGTAGACCGGACTTCTTTATGGACTGAGATGAATCTCGTTCATTTCGTCTTTTGTATTGCAGACTGAAACTTTATGTTTCCTTTGCATATCCCTTTACCACAGATGGACTGAAGTTGGACTTCCTACATCTCGAAGTAGACCGGATTGCCAGATGGACTAAGACGAATCTCCTACATCTGGTCTTTTTTTTTTAACGCAGACTGAAACCTTGAGTTTCCTTTGCACATCCCTTTACCATAGATGGACTGAGGATTCACCTCCTACATCTCATGGTAGACTGGACCGCCAAATGGACTGAGACGAATCTCCTTCATTTGGTCTTTTTTTATTGCAGATAAAACTTTAAGTTTCCTTTTCTTATCCCTTTACCACAGATGGACTGAAGATTGCCTTCCTGCATCTCATGGTAGACTGGATTTATGCCAAATGGACTACGATTGCTGTTCTTCATTTGGTCTTGAATAGACTTGTTTGCATACAGATAATAATAACTTAGCTGAATATCGAAATTCCCTACGTTTTTCTTGGAATCATATTGAAGTTTCGTTAACCTCCTACAACTAATCCTTTCATCATTAATGTGATTTTTGTGAACTTCTACGAAATCACAAATGAACCAGGATTTACAATCCCCTTTTTTTAAATCTTCATATAACACATTTTTTTTTAAATCTAGTTGAACATGTGCATGAGTAAAAAGTCACAAGATAACCTGGGTCACTAGATACTGGGGAAACTGAAGTGTAGTTGACTCATTTTCACAATTCTCTTAAACGGAATCACTGTTTCCTTTGCTATTAGTTTATGAATTAGCATTATTAGAATGATTTGGGGTACTGGCTTTATGCAATTGTATCATTTCTTTCAAACAATTTTTTTCTGAATAATAGTGCAAGTTTTGAATAAATTGCAGTTTAGTAAACTGATGTACAACTCAGGGCTTAGGCTTTGAAAATCTTCAAATCGATTATATGAAAAATAAACCATTCAAAATCGATAATTTTGAGCTTTTGAAAATGAAATCCCAGAAACTCAATTGCAAGATTTTTTTGTTACACTTTTGTACATAATTATTATATTTACGACTATTTCAGTAACAAGTAGTCATGATCAAGTCATGATCAATGATCATTTCCAGGTTTAAATTAGTATTTAAGTTTGATCAAATTTAGTTAAGAAATAGTTCTAATGTAAACCAAATGCTATCATGTTTTTTATTATCACTGAACTTTGTATCACTTCTAGACCAAAGTCTGAAATTTTTTAGAGTCACATAAAAATACAAATGTTTTTAAGACTTTCTAAACAATTCTATTCAATATTGCAGAACTTATCAAAGATATGTATAGTAAATAATCTGCAATACGATGCGAATTTAAAAAACTTACTCGATCGAAAACATATTGGTTATATTAGGAAATGGTGAATCCTGTTTATGCCATTGTTATTATTGTTATCATTGGAATGTTAACAAACGAATCTAAGAATAAATAAAACTTTATATTTCAATCATGGGTCAATGAGAATACACAGCAAATGATTGATGATTTTGACACGCTAAGCTTCTTCCAATATAATGATCATAGTGTTGGTATCATTTCACTGAAGTGCGAATTCGTAACATCCAAAATTAAGTTATTTATAATATCCGCAAATATATTCATAATAATGAATAGAAGATTTCATGAATAAAACAATACTTCATGTTGCAATTAATCATAGTTCAATCTTCAATATTGATGCTATACCTTTTGAAACTATCTTTAAGCAATGACACGAGCCATTACTTCCTTATCCTTCTTCATACATTGCCTGACAGTCACCCCGCCGACGAAAAACACGCTTTGAATACTGTGTGCTATGTCGGTGCTATATATATATCATTTTCTCTCGTAATTCTCCCAGCATTTGCATTGTATTCATTCCCTTGAAAAATAATGTACTTTTCGTTCTTTTCTCAGGGGTACACTATGCTACAAATACATTCCCGTTTTACGGCTTTTCATATATTTTTTTTTTAGTCCGAAAGCTTTTACACAATCAACTACATTTTACTAATAATGCAGCATCTATGGATAAAACTCAGTGCAAACGAGAGAAGCGCGCTCTTATTCAATTAAAATTTCCACACATTTTCAATAACCAAAAATATATTATCCAAGCGAACATAAAGTTGTAGATCTTACCTGAATCCATCGATATTTCATTTAAGGCACCACCACATCGCTCTTGTCTCATACCTCTATGAGTATCGAAATTGTTCCTTCCACCAACAAGAAATGCTCTTCGGCTTCGATTCACGTCCTAATCGACATCTACCTTGCTAAACCGATGATCGTACAGCAAGGTCCCCCCGTTGCATCCGGTTAATGTGGTCCATTCCGTCCCACTTTCCTTTCATTCTTTTCTTGAGCTGGCTTCTTCCTGCATGTGTTCCGATAGATCCTCGTCGCCAATGTAATAAACACACTTCACTATTCAGATGACTAAATATCAATGCCTTTATTTCATGCTTTTCTCCTGTCAGTCTTCCAGGCACAGCCTACTCTAACCAGTGATATTACGCTATACTACAGTAGGTACTGTTCCTTTGAATTCCACTAAGAATTTGCATCCTTTGACAGATACGTATTTCGACCTCAACTGTAAGGTCGTCTTCAGTGTCTTGTACTTGACTCGACTGAAGAGATCAATCGCATTCTACACGTTTTATACAGAGGGTGGCCAAAATGTTTGGGATAGGCAACTTTTTTTCTACCACAAAAAAATCAACATGCTGTAACTTTTCATAGAGTGCATCAAAGAATCTCAAATTTTGACTGTTTATACACCTGTTATATGTGCATCATTGGTACAAATTTGGACTCGATTGAATAGTTTTTCAAGAAATTAGAACCGTTCGGGTAAAACACTATTTTTTAAACAACTCATTTTTGAACTGTCATATCTCGGAAACCAGTGAACCGAATTGAATGAATTTTTAACCGTTTATCAACAACTAGCTGTCCCGGAAAACTTTGTCTTGCCGGTTGTTTGACAACTGTTGAAGTCATTCTTGCACCGCACTCTAGATTGGTTTCATTTCGATCGAGTTGATTTTCTCCTCAGCACATTAAAAATCAACACTCTATCAATTTTCTTACTTTTTCAGTTGATTTTCCTAACTTTTACCGCTTATAAACACAGCCACCATGAATACGAATCGAACCCTGCAAGAGTCATGTTGATCGGTTCATCCGTTTGTGAGTTTTGTTGCCTCAAAGCAACTTCAAACTCATTTTTATATATATAGATATATTGATACTGAATATAACGTTATAAAATGTAATATTTTTCCACGGCGAATTAAGTTATACCGGGTTGAAATTTCTACCCATATAGAGGAAAATATGGCAAACTTACAATACCACACAAAAAATACTAAATGTGTTCTTCCTTTAAGCTAAATTGGCTCTAATATATCTGATTGATGATAACTTGAGAACAGAAGTGGAAAATCTTTGGACATTAACACTAAAATTTATTGACATTGACGTAAAAAAATTACATTTTGTCGAGAAAAATCCAAAAAGTGTCTATCCATGATAACTTTTTTCAATCAACGTTCAAAAAGTATCTATGTTTTAATAGTTTGAGAGGCGTCTATATATTGTTAGTATACGTTCTAAATTTCATTCAATTCGGTTCACTGGTTTCCAAGATATGACAGCTCAAAAATGAGTTGTTTAAAAAATAGTGTTTTACTCGAACGGTTCTAACTTTGCGAAAGATTAATCAATCAAGCCCAAATTTGTACCAATGCTGCACATATAATAGGCTGATAGTCAGGATCTGGGAAACCGAACAGCTACCGGAGGAGTGGAAGGAAGGGGTAATCTGCCCCATTCACAAGAAAGGCGACCATTTGGAATGTGAGAACTTCAGGGCGATCACTATTTTGAATGCTGCCTACAAAGTGCTATCCCAGATCATCTTCCGTCGTCTGTCACCTAAAACAAATGAGTTCGTGGGAAGTTATCAAGCCGGTTTCATCGACGGCCGGTCGACAACGGACCAGATCTTTACCGTACGGCAAATCCTCCAGAAATGCCGTGAATACCAGGTCCCAACGCACCACCTGTTCATCGACTTCAAAGCGGCATACGATAGTATCGACCGCGCAGAGCTATGGAGAATCATGGACGAAAACGGCTTTCCTAGCAAGCTGACTAGACTGATTAAAGCAACGATGGACGGTGTGCAAAACTGCGTAAGGGTTTCGGGTGAACTATCCAGTTCATTCGTATCTCGCCGGGGACTGCGACAAGGTGACGGACTCTCATGTCTAGTCTTCAACATCGCGCTGGAAGGTGTGATGCGACGAGCCGGGCTCAACAGCCGGGGAACGATTTTCACAAAATCCGGTCAATTTGTGTGCTTTGCGGACGACATGGACATTATCGCTAGAACATTTGGAACGGTGGCAGAACTATACACCCGCCTGAAACGCGAAGCAGCAAAGGTCGGACTGGTGGTGAATGCCTCAAAAACAAAGTACATGCTGGTAGGCGGAACCGAACACGACCGGATCCGTCTGGGTAGTAATGTTACGATAGACGGGGATACTTTCGAGGTGGTGGAGGAATTCGTCTACCTCGGATGCTTACTGACGGCTGACAACAACGTGAGCCGTGAAATTCGGAGGCGCATCATCAGCGGAAGTCGGGCCTACTACGGGCTCCAGAAGAAACTGCGGTCGAAAAAGATTCACCCACGCACCAAATGCACCATGTACAAAACGTTAATAAGACCGGTAATCCTCTACGGGCACGAGACATGGACCATGCTCGAGGAGGACCTACAAGCACTCGGAGTTTTCGAGCGACGCGTGCTAAGAACGATCTTCGGCGGTGTGCAGGAGAACGGTGTGTGGCGGAGAAGGATGAACCACGAGCTCGCTGCACTTTACGGCGAACCCAGCATCCAGAAGGTGGTCAAAGCCGGAAGGATACGGTGGGCAGGGCATGTTGCAAGAATGCCGGACAACAACCCTGCAAAGCTGGTGTTTGCAACTGATCCGGTTGGCACAAGAAGGCGTGGAGCGCAGAGAGCACGATGGGCGGACCAGGTGGAGCGTGACTTGGCGAGCATTGGGCGTGACCGAGGATGGAGAGCGGCAGCCACAAACCGAGTATTGTGGCGTACTATTGTTGATTATGTCTTGTCTTAATGATGTGGAACAAATAAATGTAATGTATAATAGGTAGACAAACAGTCAAAATTTGAGATTTTTTGATGCACTCTATGAAAAGTTATAGCATGTTGAACTTTTTTGTGAGAGAAAAAAAAGTTGCCTATCCCAAACATTTTGGCCATCCCCTGTACATCTTAGGTCTAGTCTTAGGTAAAAATAATGCAATAATAATTCCCGAGCAGAAGGGAATAACAACAGCATAAGGAGCTGTGTTATTTGGGTAAAATAACTGAATATTAGAATCGATGATTTTTAAGTTATTAACATAACATATTATGTTATAAACTTGGCTGTCATAAGCGGCAAAATAACAAATATCATAACAAAAAAATGTTCTTGGAAAACCATTTTAATAACTTGTTTCAATAACAACTTAATAACAGTGAATTTGGAAAATTTTTCAATAACAAATTTAGATATTAATATGTTATTGATAATAATCGGAAAGCAAAATTTGTTATGGTATCAAAATCGTTACTAAGTAAATTATGATACTTATTATTTAAAACTAGCTGTCCCGGCAAACGTTGTCTTGCCGTCTTGTGGTGGTTTGACAACTGTTGAGCTCAAAATAGCACCGCACTCTATAGACATCTGGCGCATCTGGGTCACATATCAAATAGAAAGCTCTTGGGTAATCCTTCAAAACGTAGTACTCAGTTTTTAATCCTAGGGGTCGTACACAAATTACGTCACGCCCTTAGGGGGGAGGGGGCATTTTGCTCAACGTGACGACCCTTAGAAAAATATTGAGGTCCCATACAAAAAGTGTGACATAGGGGGGAGGGGGGAGTTGAAAAAGGTCGATTTTTGCGTGACATAATTTGTGTATCACCCCCTAGTTCTGTTGGTACGAAAACAGGCGCCCTGAAAATCGACAAAAAAATTATGAAAATAACCTATTTCTTCAAATTAAATATCAAAGAATATCCAACGCTTGGCTGAAATGAAAGTGCCATAGGAGTAGAGTATCCATGCAAAATTTCAGCTGAATCCGTTAACTTTTGCGGAAGTTATTGCGATTTGAGTGATTTTACCTATTTTCAGACATGAAATCTTTGAGGGCTATTTTACCTTACTTCCCCCTAACGGAAAAATCTGAAAATCGGCCAGATATCATTTTTTATATGGAAAACCATTCCCTGAAAATTTCAGCTCAATCGGAGCCCATCGATTCCACTTCCTTTGGAAAGGGGGTCGCGGTTCTCGCGAACTGGCTCTTAAGAAGTAGAACCCATGAATTAATGGGGACGAACAATTTTTCCGTCCCTTAACACCCCATTTTACGGTACACGGTTCCTATTATGGAGGTAAAATTTAACATTGGTTCCTATAGTGGCGCATCCCATTGAATTCTTATGGGACCCACCACTATAGGTACAAAGGAGCAAAAAAATAAGGAAAATAATTGTTTAAAATAGTTTTCTCGGCAAATTCTGAACACAAAACTTAATTAATGTTATTAATTAGATATGATGCATATATTAAAAACGTCATTCGCAAGCTTTTTGGTCGAAATAGTGCTAAATTGCCACTACCACCACTTTTGGTACTACCTCCACAAAGGGAGCATTTACCCTATGTATCTTGCAAAAGATTTTTGCTCTAAATGTGAAACAAATTAAAAAATCTACAAAGTTTTACTTTTTACTTCCAATCTAAACATGATTAAAAAAAAACAATGCGCACGCCCTTCAAGAAACTTTGTGCTGCTGTCACTTCACCCAACTAACGAATCGAATTCGTTGATTGGGTGGAGGTTGTGGCTCAACGAGCGGGTCCCGACTGTAAAACCCCATACAAACTTCAAACTTTTCGCGATGCGAAAACGTAGACATCACCGATCGTGCCCAAATTTTGCACACTTATTTAGGACCTGAAATGGAATCAAAAAAGCTTTGATCTGATGGGATACCTTTGAATTTTTAATTTTTCCATATAAACGATGACCCACTCTAGTATGTATATATACTTTATCTTCGTGTCTGCCATTTTATATAGGGGAGACTGGGGAGACTTGATCCCTTTTTCTTAATTTACCTGTAACTTTGAGAAAAACACAAAACTAGATCCGATTTCCGTATAAAATGGCAGGTAAACATCCATTGCAAGTTTATACACAACAGAAAGCCTTTAAATTATTGTTAAAGTTTTCAAAACTGTGTTTTTATGGAGGCATGTTTTATGATGTATTTTTCAAAAATGGGTGACACTTGATCCCCCTTTGTGAACATAATTTATTTAAAGGGAAAATAATTCCAAAGTCTTCCTATTCATTTTGTTTTCGAGTTTTCTTGTATTTTCGATGAATATGGAGTGTTTGAAATTGTAAGATTTCCTTACATTTTTAAGGATATGCCGTATTTTCAAAATGGGGAGACTTGATCCCCATTTTCTTGGTTTGTACTAAAGTTATAATTATCTGACACATTTTATCGTTGAATAGACTAGAATTCCGAGTAAATAGAGGCTTCCGAATAGAATTTTATTTTTCACATGTATAATGTGTGTGTAATCCTCGAGGGATCAAGTCTCCCCATGTCACTGTTGTGTATACTAAGCTGAATTAATTAACATATGTTAACAACAGCCTTTTTTGGATAAATAAGTTTGGAAGTATTTTATTCAAACTATGTGCTGTGAAATTTTGACACGATTTGGTTCAATTTTCACAAAGTTATTGAGATTTTTCGGAATCGCCTTAAAGATTTCTGAAGGACTGAAAACAAACCATCGGCCGTTAAAAAATAATGCAATGTACAATCGAAATCACTTGTAGCCAAAACATAGTTGTTTGTCCAGGAGTAGTTTTGGAAAAATTATGCTAGAAGAAAAATGTTTTTGATTCCGAGCAAATATAGGGGGAACAAGTCTCCCCAGGGATCAAGTCTCCTCAGTCTCCCCTACAAATGCAAAATGACAAATTTGAAATATAAATATTCGGTGTAGAATAGTACAGCAAATGAATTGAGCTCTTGTTAGGTTTAAAAAAATGATTTAAATTCAAATAAATTTAGTAAACTTTGAAGTACTTGTTGTGATACTATTGCAATCTAAGTAGTCTAGGAGTTATCACTAGAAGCAGAACATAATAAAGTCTGTATCTGAAGTGTCAAGAAGTGAATATTTTTCCTCTGGAATATCTTTACATTACTGGGGTAAATCGGTACAAACGACCCAAGTAACAATCCTAATTCTATTTGGTTTCATTTGTTTTTATGATAGTTTTATGGGAACATTGCATATTCTAGTTGATCTTATCGGAGTTTCAGCTGAGCATAACTATTCTTCATCAATATGTGGGTCTAAAAACACCTCCAAGAATACTTGAGGTGCAGTTCATAAAACCAAAACACAATAAGAACTTTGGAATTTATTTTCAGTTTTATAAGGTTCTTGTAGTTATCTTCAATCATCCGTTCTTGATCAAGAGCAACTGTTCTCGCATAAGAACAGTTTGGTACATGAAAAATACAAGAAAAAACTCAAGCATCAGATTTTGATTCTCATCGTTTCATTATTGCTGCCAATCAAGAACACCTACCCGGAAACCCAACCGCGACGCGGTGCAGTGCCAAGTTCCTCCGGTTGCTGCATCCGAAATGAGGTTGGTTTGGTTATCCAGGACGTCGATTCCCTTGTAATCGGGAGTCAAATAATCGACCTGCAAAATCACTTACCTGTTGGAAATTCTAACCGGAGGAATAAGGCGCTGCACCACATCAAGGCCGGTTCCCGAAAAAGGTCTGCCTGGTTGGCAACGGTACCGGGCTGATTATTAAATTTATCGCACGAAGTTCACAAAATCCACCGCGGTGCGATAATTTATTGTTTGTTTACAATTTGGCGTACATGATTTATGACGTTCTCGACGGAGTTTGCACAAACCTACATCAAGAACGTAATAAACCTGAGTACTCTTGAATAATACTTCTTACCCTTGCATAAGATGAAATAAATTTAAGACGTTCTTGATGGAGGCCAACCAGGCTGCATTGAGAACGTTATAAATCCTAATATTCTTGAGTTATGCTTTTAGCTCTGGCATGAGTTGAAAGAAATTTAAGACGATCTTATGGTGATGCTGATTAAAACCATCGATGATGGACCGACCACCGGCCTAGATTTCAATGGAAGCCATGTTGAGAAAACTCATGAGCCATGTTCGCATGACCAGGAATAATATTTTTAAATATTTTATTAGTGCGTTATAATGGGAGCGCGTTGCAATTTTTGGAAGTATCTTGCAACATATATACGATGAATTTTGCTTGGCATTTGGCATCCTTGTTACACCACGGAAACATTTCCAATTTGTGTAATAAATTAATCCCGATTACAATAATGTGTCATTTTCATTTCGTTTTTAATTTCAATTTAATTCATCAAACTTTTCTGTCGACATAAAAGCTGCATCAGCAACAACACTGACAAATTTATTATCGTTTTATTGTGCACTTGAAGAATTCTACAAGGAGAGAGCAATTCGCCTTGAAGACAACTTGGGAAGTACAACAAGTTTTAAGATAAATTTAAAAACAACACTCCAAGTGCATCTTAGGATGGGCCTCTTTGGCCTTATGGCGGGTTTATGGTTGAGTTGATGTCGTTTTGCAGAGCAATTCGGTTTATGCATGGTTTTAAAGAACAGGTGTTGAAGAATACTTCAAAAGCATTATAAAATTAATTTTGTTACTTGGGCTGCCTTTCCTATGCGTTAAACATAACGTCGGAAGTAGTGCGCTGTATAGAAAACCTGATTTACTGTACAGCGCACTACTTCCGACTATAGATAGTAGAGTAAACATAGATCCGTGATGATGAATCCATTGTATCCAAACGAACTGTCAAAATCTGTATCCAAACGAGCATGACGTCACGATTCCAACAACACCAATGGAGCGCATGACGTCATATCCAACCGTCGCACTCTTGAAAAATACTATTCACACGCTTGAAACATTTCACTCAGCGATGTCCGCGGATCTATGTTTACTCTACTATCACTTCCGACGTTATGTTTAACGCATAGGAAAGGCAGCGGAAGTCGATGAAGTTTTTTCGGAAATCAATTTAGTGCAAAACGCACAATACTAGCACATCGGTGGATTTTGGTATTGTTTAAAAGACACGGACACGTTTAGTACTTCCAGTGAGCTATTCGCTCTTTGAAGGAAGCACGACACTAGACAACGGACTAGCATGCAACGCCCAGTGGCACAGCCGAAAACTTTTCCTGACAGCTGCGGCGGGAATCGAACCCGCGCTCCTAGCACGATGCGACTAAATGCTTGGTGACACTAGCCGCACGACCACGAAGCCACAGGTGGGTATGAACCCTTTAAATCATAAATATATGTCCTCTGGGTAACTCTCGCTGAGACCGTCCCACTCCCAAGTAACAATTCAAAATCATTAATAAGCATGTCAGTTGATTAAATGTGCTACAAAGGCGCCGACAGTTGTACAAGAGTTTATGTTGAACAAAATCGCATATAAATATTTCATGCAGTGGAAACTGCACGTTAGTTAAACATATTTCTGCTCATTGAATAACCAATGGTATAAAAGTTTAAAAACAGTTGCTTAAATATTCACATCATCTGTCCAATAGTGCTCTAATAATGATAGAAAACAAGCTGCTTCCAACGTATTAGATGCCGTTATTCCACATAAGATCTTCAATGGAACAAGTAGCCTATTTAAAGTTTAACAACTTTTGCTTGATCATTTTATT
The DNA here is from genome assembly GCF_035046485.1 of Aedes albopictus. Classification (NCBI taxonomy): domain Eukaryota; kingdom Metazoa; phylum Arthropoda; class Insecta; order Diptera; family Culicidae; genus Aedes; species Aedes albopictus. Next base: position 195,691,137 of record NC_085137.1, on the reverse strand, counting down.
CAACTACACTGATATAGCTTAACAACAAGATATTACCATGTTTCTTTAATACAAATGTTACACTTTTATTCAAGCAATGTTGATTAGCAGTGGTACTGTGTCACTTAATTATCGTTGTTCGCCCTGCCCCTTTTTGTAAACACGATTGCTGATTAGGAGCCTAAAAAGAGCAACCGCGGCTACAAGCTTGAAGACCAAACAAACTTCTTGCAGCAGCTCTAAATATCACACTCTTCACACTTTTAAAAACATTCTGACTTACCTTTTACACTACACGCTCCAACGGCAGCAAAATCGGTAACAAAAACACCAGAAAAAGCAGCTGAAGTGGATCCTGGGCGGCTCCTTTGTTTGGTATTGACAATCTACTCTATCCACTTTGTTGCCACCGGTCAAACCGGGCTTATCTTCCTTATGTCCATATTTTATAGCTGCCTCGAGATATACACAAGTTTTACACATTCTGCTCCCGACACAAAACAGGAGCAGTGAAAATGAATAAAGTTCACTTATTTGGACGTTCAAATACAAAAAAGTTCGAAGCGATACCAATCTTACAACACAACACCGTGAATTACTGACAGACTAGCAAAATAATTAGCATGCATGCCTTATGATTAAACGTTGCGGTTACAATTATTGAAACATTGATCAACTTCAATGTTTATGAAGATAATTAGTTGAATAAAATATGTAAGCAATGTTTAAGCAGCATATGTACGGCAATGTATTCGACTCAGGAATTGAATATTTATATACTGCTTTAAATCTGCCGATTCATGTAATTCGGATTGAAGCAGAGCGGATGCAGACGAGTGTGAACCCAAAGATCCAGAGTTCGAGTCTATCCATTGATGTGATTTGTCCCATAAAATGTAATTAAATAAAGATGTTGGGGGTACATAATCAGAGAGAGCTATTCCAGACACAAATGCAGAAATGTTGAAAGTTAAATCATTTTCTCATTTTATTGTTACATGATGTAACATGATGTTGAAGAAACGTTTAAGAATCGTTTTTATAGCAATTATAAAATTATATCTATAAATAGAAATAAATTTTGTAAGTTGTATCACGGCTCCAGCATGTTTTGATTGTATTTTGGTGGAATAAATATCGAAGAAAGCTTGTTATTATGCGCTATGCTGCTAGTGCACAATAACGGTTTCTAGAACCATTCTTAAATGATTAAACAAATAGCGTCATACAACATTGTTTAATAAACGTTGAAGTAAAGTTTATGATGTTTGTGTAAATTGCTGATGGTTCTAACGTTGAACAAGAGTTTCACAACCGATGTACGATCATTGGATAAACATTCATTTCATCGTGCTTATAGAACGGTTGACGTTGAATAGATTCTCATTTTTGGGCGAACAAGAGTTGAAGAACAGTTTTATTTCAAAATTATTCAAATATAATACGACTTCCAGTTTAATAACGTTGCTTTGAGAAACATTTCTTAAAGCAAAAATTGTTTCTTTAGCTATTTACACCATGTCTTTAAAAATGCTTAAGGTGGTGATTTTCTGAAAGTCCTCCTCAAAAAAGTAAAAAAAAATGCATTTTGTTAATCAATTTAATGGACCCCCATTAGTTAGAGCCACAACCATTTTTGCGGACCCCTTGGTTTTGATCAATTGTTGGCTCATTTAAGCCGTTATAACTTAAAAGTTTCTCCAAAAATCAACTAATAACAAAATGTTGTTGCAAAGAGGAAAGATAGAGCTACTATTTACAGTTATAAAAAATGGGTCGGCCATATTGATTTTGGCCTTCATCTTGGATTTTTATACTAACACTGTTTTTTCACTATGTTGGCAACCACCGATTTTCAAAATTTTTGCGTCAATTGGCTTCTTTAGCGGTTTTGAGATAATCTCATATTCTGAATCTGCATGCCAAACTGAGCCGAAATCCAAATTTTCATGAATTTTGGTGTCCAGGAGGAACCCATTTAAAAATCAATTTGAAGTTTGTATGGGAGCGATTTGCCGGAACACCCCTCGTTGCATTTTGTACTGGGCGGAGCTGTCAAGCAGTTGCCCAGCTGTCAAAAGGTGATTTCAAAAAATCTCTTTAAAATTGATTTTAGGTACCAAAACAAAGTTCTAAAAATCTGAAAAAAATCATAGCGGCTCAGAAAAGGTGTTCTTTCGTATAGAAATGAAAAATCGATACATTTTTGAAAATTAAAAAACCCAATTGAAAGCGGGGACATTTTTACACAACATATCAAAAATTTGAAGATGTACAGTCGGAACCCGCTCGTTGAGCCACAACCTCCACCCAACCAACGAATTCGATTCGCTAGTTGGATGAAGTGACAGCAGCACAAGGGGCGTGCGCATTGTTTTTTTTTTAAATCATGTTTTGGTTGGAAGCAAAAAGGAAAATTTTTCAATTTGTTTTACATGTAAAGCAAAACTGATACGTTTTGCAAGATACATATGGCCAATGCGAGAAATAATTGTTTTCACCCATTTTTAGTCGGTGAAGTGAAAATATAGATGTTTATGAAACCACCCGGACCAAAAGCAAGCACAAAACGCTTTCATTGATCGACAAAATAAAGATTGCCGATCTTTTGCATTTGTTTTGAAGCAATTGTACATAGGGTATTTTAACCAATAGTGGACCCCTTAGTAGCTGAAAATTGCTCTGATCGTTAAAACAGTATGATATTCCAATTAAATTGCCCCTGTCAACGTTTGCACAGCAAGTTTTATGTCTTTCCTGCACATTGCACACAAAAACCTTACCAAACCACCCTATATTTCCCATAAAATAATCATTTCAAATCTGGCTCAAATTATCCTATAGTGGTCCCCCCGGGGTCCACTATAGGATTGTTGGGGTCCACTATAGGATAAATCGTATTCTCTTACCATGTTAAAACGGAGACAATAGTGGACCCCCTTGGATTTAACCAATAGTGGTCCCCTAGATTTGTTTACATTTACAAATTTGTTCAAAAAATCAAATTATTGCTTTCCAGCGTAGCTGCACCACTTGTAACTACTGGCTAGGAACATGATCCATCGTCTCCCGGTGGAAGTTCACCGGTAAAAACAGATTTAAGCAGGAAAATTAGGAAAAATATAAGGGGGTCCACTATAGGTAAGGGGTCCACTATTGGCTAAAATACCCTATTCTTTTTTTTTTAAGAAATATGAAATAGAA